>NC_062273.1:10943334-11649081 GCF_916048215.2 Malus sylvestris
GCCCAAAAAATAATGAAGTGTACCCAAATCCTTGATATCAAACTCAGTAGCAAGAGAATGAATTACTTGTTTTATAGCAACTGTAGCATTCCCAATTAAGATTATGTCATCAACATAAAGGAGTAAGATCATTATCTCAAAACCAACATGTTTCACAAATAGAGATGAATCTGAATATGTTGTGTGGAACCCAAGAGAAGGAAGGAATGTTGTGAATCTCTCATTCCAAGCCCTTAGGGCTTGCTTCAAGCCATACAAAGATTTATGTAACTTGTAAACAAAATGAGGATGCATAGGGTCTGCAAATCCAGGTGGTTGCGCCATGTAAACTTCTTCCTGCAGGATGCCATGCAAAACTGCATTTTTCACATCAAGTTGCCTTAAAGACCAATGAAACTGAGTAGCTAAGGCCAAGACTAGTCTCACTGTGGTAGGCTTAACCACTGGACTGAATGTCTCTCCATAGTCCAATCATTCTTCTTGACTGAATCCCTTTGCAACTAATCGAGCTTTGTGTCTTGCAATAGAACCATCAGAATTCTTCTTGATTTTAAAGATCCATTTACATCCTACTAGGTTTTTCTGAGATGGAAGAGATATAAGAGACCAAGTATCTTGAGAATGAAGGGCATCAATCTCTTCCTTCATAGTAGTCAACCACACAGATGATTTTATAGCAGACTTATATGTAACCGGTTCAATGAGAGACATATCAACTTTTCCAGATGTCTCTAAAGCACTCAAGAAAGCCTTGTGTTTGACTATACCATTCTTACTCCTAGTCTGCATAGGATGCATATTCAATGGTGCAATGAGTAACACCACTTGTAAACTATCTGGACTAAACTCAGGATCCACATGGAGTTAAACAGTATCACTTGTTGTAGCAGTAATGGATGGAGAAGTAGGTGATGAGGAAAATGAGGGTGATGCAACCATGTTTGGAGAATGAACAACTGGACTAGAGACAGAGACACTAAAGTCGAGGATTGGAATAACAAATGGAGAGATTGGAGAATGAGCCTGAGGAATAGGCACCACCAAAATATTATGATTATTAGAAACTGGTGTGAGAGATGAATGTTGAAAAAAGATATGTGAAGTACTGGTTTGTTTGGACAATTGGAAAAGACTGAGATAAAGAAACTCAGTCTCATTAAAGAGAGCATGTCTGGAGACAAAAAAAATTTCTTTTGACACCTCATAACAGATATAACCCTTATATTTGGAAGTATACCCCAGAAAAACACACTTGGTTGTCTTAGCTTGAAGTTTGGATGTGTTGTAGGGTCTAAGTAAAGGATAACAAGAACAACCAAATACTCTTAGATGAGTAATGATAAAATTATGTCCATACAATGCTTGAAAAGGAGATTGATTTTGTAAGACTAGTGTTGGCATCCTATTGATTAAGTAAATCGTTGTTTGACAAGCAAAGGTCCAGAATTAAGAAGGAAGGTTGGCATATTGTAACAATGTGAGAGTAGTTTCAATGATATGTCTATGTTTCCTCTCAGCTAACCCATTTTGTTCAAGTGTATAGGGACAAGATTTATGATATACAATACCTTTAGATTGCAGAAAGGTTTGTAACTTATTACTAATGTACTCACCTCCCCCCCCCCCAATCAGTTTGTAGTATTTTCACAGAAGTAGAGAACTAAGTGGAGACAAATGCACAGAATGTAACAAACACATCATTGAAATCAGATTTATTGTATAAGGGAAACAACCAACAAAATCAAGTGCACTCATCAATGAGAGTAACATAGTATTTATAACCATCAATGGAAGTACATGGTGCAGGAGCCCAAAGGTCACTGTGAACAATTTGAAATGGTATGACAGACTTGACATGAGTGGAAGGAAATGGTAACTTTGTAAATTTGCCCTCGAGATAGCTTTGACACACAGTGGAAACAGCATCCTTATTGCATGGAATATTTGCTTGTTTAAGGAGTAAGGAAACTACATTATTGGATGGATGTCCTAACCTAGTATGCCATAAGCTGGAACCAACAAGATGTCCAAGATAAGCAACATTGGAAGATTTGGAAGGTTGGAAGCTAGTAAAGAATGAGTGGATAGGATAGAGTCCATTACTTCAAGGGCCTTATACATGATTCTCCCTACGACCTTGTCCTGAATCCAAAAGTAAAATGCATCAAAAATTAGCCAGCAATTGTTATCCAAACAGAGCTTAAGAACTGACAATAAATTCTGTATCAATTTAGGAACATAAAGAATGGAATTTAATTTGATAGGATTTTTAAAAGTTGTAAGAATGGAACTGCCAATGTGAGAAACTCTCAAACATTCACCATTGACAATTTGAACAACTTCATTGCTGGGATATTGGGAAGCTATGGACAAATTGTTAAGATCAGCTGTCATATGAGTAGTAGCTCCTGAATCTGTCAACCATACTTGTGGTGACTGAGAGGTAAATGCTACAAACCACATATGTGAATGTTAAGATGTGGGAGAAAAGACAGTCTTCATTGCTTGCAGTGAAAAAGGTTAGGAACCATTTAACACATGAGGAACATTGTAAGAGCATCCCTGCACTGGAGCACCTGCCCGTTGAGAAAAATGAGGTCCCATATAAGAAGGCCCTTTTTCATTGTAAAACAATACGAAGTTGTATGATTGAACTTGCCACAAATTTAACATTGTTGTCAGTCAAAAGACTTATTGTAATGATAAGGTGCAGTGTGACCTTCAACATTACACCGTTGACAAGTCTGCAATAGATGTGCTGAGGGATTCCCAAATTGACTAGGAGATGAACCAAGGATACCAAAAGTAGGTGTAGGCAAGACATGGGTTTGTGTATGATACATTGGTCGAAGAGTGTAGTATCTCTATCCTCCATTGACCTTGCCTTTACCTTTGTTCTTGTTGGCATACGGCTTGAATCCTCCAGATACAACATATGGCTGACCCCCAGTATGATTATATGAATGACCACCACCAAAGTTAAATGACTGATGAGACATAGGAGATCCTTTGTTCATGGCAAATGAGGTATTGACAATCATCATAGAAAGAAAAGGGACATTAGGATGACTGTCAACAATTACTTCTTCAACAAGTAGTTGAGACCGGAATTCTTTAATAGTCATAACACTTTCTCGGCCTCTAACAACCGTTCTGAATATATTACACTCCGGAGGCAAACTATTGAGAGCCAGAATAATAATATCTTCATTATCAAGAAATACACCAGCAACAGACAAATAATCCTTCACTTCTTTGATCTTCTGTAAATATCGAGTTACAGAGTCTGACCCCTTCTTAATTGTTTGAAGATTTGACTTCATCTGAAAAAATACTTGTCTTGGAAACAATAGAAAATTGTTCTTTAAGCCTAGTCCACAAATTCCGAGAACTAGAACTACCAATTGCACATGACATAGCTACTGGGGATAATGTGGCAGTGACAAGCTGCATAAGTGCACGATCATGTAATTTCCAAACAGTATATTCATATGTTTCTGTACCAGATGATGAGATAGCAGAATTAACTCTAGAGTCACCAGAATTAGGTACAAATCGAGTAGGATAGGGTGTTGAGCCATCAACAAACCCCATAATTCCATTACTTTCCAGCAATAATTGCATTTGAAAATGCCAATTGAGATAATTCGAATCATCAAGCTTAACATTGACAAATGTGGAAAGTGTAGAAATAAGAGCAGTAATAGGCGATTGGAGAATTTGTAATTGAGATGCAATCACCATATTTGCATAATGAAGATAGAAATTCGAGAGAGGAAATATCACAAACACCTGGTGTGCACACTCTTGGAACACAGATGCAAGAAGATCAATAAATCCAAAAACCCTAGAAATCACATAAGAAATCACAGAAGAAGAAAAGAATACCATAATCCGTCCAAGCACACAGCAATGAGCTAATGTCGAGGAATAGAAAGAATCACAGGTTGAGAAGATAAGCGGAAGCAACCGAAGAATCGAAGAAAACAGTGGGAGCAACAATCATGATTGATACCATGTAAACCAAGAAGAAGTAGATCATAGACAGAGATTTTAGAGAGAGAAGTCGAGAGAGAAATGTATAGAGAGAGAAAGATGTTTCTTATTTCTTTGCTTAATATCTAAGATATTACACTAGGAGAGTATTTATCCTTGAACCTTCTTACAGTTGCTTATTTTTAACAACTATAACTAACTCTCTTAATCTGATTACAAGTGTCACAATCCTATTTGTACATTATCTCTATCATGTGCAAGTCACTGCAGTCACTACACCCGGTACAAAACGCACCGTTTTGTCTTCTTTTGGTTCTTTTAGGACAATTAAGAGGAATTCATCAGTTTTTTACATCTGCTTGTAATTATGATCAACTATCGTTATGTCACAGTTGTGTGGTAGTTTTATAATCAATGTCATTGTTATTATAAAATGATGACAAACAAATGTCAAATAAATTATCATTCATGCTAATTCTCCTTTTTTAAGTGAAATTTTTAAGCCACTTAATATTACGATTTAGTGGTATTCCTTTTCACTTGTAAGTGAGAGGTCTTAGGTTCGATTCTCGCCAATGGCGAATTTGAACCATATTATTGCTAACTCACTCCCCTCCCCCTGAGTGTAGATAATATCGTTTGTTCAAAACAAAAAAAAAATGAATTTTTTAAATATACTATCAGCTTATGTACTTTCTCAATGTCGGATTTGGGTACAGTACAAGCATTAACTTAATGTGTTCACCATACGATAATGAACTATTAATTTATTATACATTTGGTTGACTACATGGTCTCCGTTTCGAATTTTTTTTTTTTTTTTTGTAAGGATGATCTTGAAATAGAGATTAAGAAATAAAACAGTTCATCTATGAAATTTTTACACTGAAGATACGTTATTTACAATAGAAAAATGAGCTCATCCTCCAACGTATGAAAGGATTATTAAAAAATAATGCTTATTCTTACATGTTTCTTAAGAAATTCAACAATTCAATTAATTGACAAAACTAACGAGTCCACATAAGCAAACTAAATTTACCCAAAAGATGGCAAAGTAAAGCAGAGGTGGAATTTTTTACCATATTACTATACTAATCATCTTATCAACCGTATCCAAGGTTCTAAAAGACATTAAGCCCTAGTTAGGCAACAGACTAAGGCCTAAGGCCTAAACGGACTAGGTAGATTTAAGTATATTTATCATTTATCATATAATAAATGTCTATTAGCATTTAAAATATGAATATCCGTGTGATTAGAATTCTATGTTGGTTTTGTAACATTTTAAAAGCCCATAAAGTTACCTGTAACATACAATTATAACAAATTTTGAATTTATAAAAATAAAAATGAAAGTTAGCCCTTATATGCTAGCTTTAAAAATTAAAAATTTTAACAAAACATTTCCGGTACTGTTTACTTTTAATAAAAAACCATATTTTTACATTTTCCTGATACTATTCACTACACTTTTATTTGTCATTTTTCATTAAAACTAAAGTTTTTTTGGACTTTTCATTAGTTTTCCTTAGAAAAAAAAAAGGGTGTCACCTTCTTAAACAAAAAACTTAAGGGAGACAGTGAAATCCAACGAGACATAGCAGGTAGGCCAGACGACGAGATGCAAAGAAGTTTCTTTCTCTGCGAGTCATGAGTGTCGCGACAAGTTTTTTCCCATGCCTTCAAGGCCACCTAGCCCGCCCAGACGGGTGGCCTAGCCCTTCCAAACAGGTGCCTAACGCCACCCAATAGTCTTTTGGATTTAGTAAACAATTTTGGGCTAATCCGGGCAAACCATCGCCGCCTAGACCGTTTTTAGAACATTTATTGTACCTTACCAATTTTGTGCCAACTTTTTGTATCAACCGGCAATGGTCCTGTACTTGTACTGAACCAAATATAATTTGTAGAGTAATGGTATCCAAAACCAATAGCATACAGTACCAAAATGATTATATATATAGGAATATGATCAAGGGACAAACATTTTTACAAATATTTTACACTCTTTTTAAGCCTTTGGATTACATGACATCCAAAGGTGTTCTTATTTATTTATTAAATGTCATGAATGCTCATGTGGATTTTTATAATATTAAAGATAAAAAAAACAAAAAAAACATAAAATCTGAAAGGAAATTAAAAATATAATTAAAAGGGAAGAAACCTTATAAGCGTGCAAACCAGAAAGGAGTAGATACGAAATTTTGATGCCCTCTACAACGAATCAAGCTATTAGTCTCTTAAGTCTTTATTAGGTAAACAAAACAAAACCCTAAACCCTATATTACTGTTCATATCTGTAAATTTAGTTTTGCAAAATCTTGGTAGTTGTGTTAGTTCAGTTTTCGAATCAAACAAACTATCTTAATCCTTGTTTATGCTAGGTATTACCTATGCCTGGTATCTTTTTTCTTTTAATTAAAAAATATGTTGTTTTGTTATTATTAGGGTGTATTTTATAAAATGAAAGAAGAGATTTCATCCAAGCATTGTAGACCTCATCGGCAAAGAAGAGATATGATAATTTTTTTATATTAGGGTTCAATGTCTGATTATTTGTTTCCACGACAACTAGGGTGTGAATCCAAATTTTGATTGAAATGGGAATGGGAGCACCAATTTCAGTTTTAAATTATCTTCTTTTTTAATTTTATTTTTAATTTTCTAGATTTTATGTTTTTTTTCAGTTTTATTTTATCTTTAATATTAGATAAAATCCACATAAACATCCATGTCATTTAATGAATAAATAAGAACCCTTGGATGTCATGTAATCTAAAGGCTTAAAATTAAAGGAAAACTAATGAAAAAGGCTTGAAAACTTTGAGTTTTAATGATAATGACAAAATAAAGGGTAAAGTGAATAGTACCAGGATTGACTTTTTAGTGTAAAAATGTAGTTTTTTGTTAAAGTGAACAGTACCGGGTGCTTTTCGTTAAAGTTCCCATTTTAAAAGTATATGTAAAAATGCTTGTCCCTTGATCTTATTCCATATATATAAGAACCCTTATTGTGTATATAAATTTGAGCAAATTACACAAAACTACCTCAACTATAGATCGAACTACTATGAGGTATGATATTATAATTTATAAAACGTGAGGTATAAGATTGTAGTTTGACTCATAGTTGGGTTTTACCCTATAAATTTATATACAATTAATTAAATATGTATAATCTACTCGTTGCCTTAAGGTATTGTCTTCTTTTAATAATTTATCTAACAAATGTGGATTTTTTTTTTTTTGGTAAAATAACAAACGTGGATTAATAAATAAAAATGTTTGACAGTCAATTTATATGTAATCTTGTGGCATTTGATATTGGACTAAAAAGAAAAATTAGATTTTGGCTTTTAAAAAAAATGGTCAATTACCAAAGTGGTATACCATACCATACCAACCAAATCATTTGTTGTACTGCAATTTGGTATATCGAAAATTTAACACGACAATGATAATAGATTTTGAGATACCAAAAGTTTGGTAATGGTAATTGGTACGAATATTTTGATACTGTAATCATACCAAACTCAATCCTAAATTATAGAGGACAAAGAGCCTCACAAACACTCCTATTGAGTGTGATCTCAAGCTTAACCAACAAAACTTGTATCCATCAAAACCAAAAATCACTCGTTGAGCCTAAATGAGCACTACTCGCACCTATACAGCACAACTGTCAAACTCACCACATCTAGCCGTGGAAAAAATTCTGAACATGGGAGGAACTTGTGTAAAAGAACTCATTCTCCATCAATCTAACTATGCAGATGTGGAGATGAGCTAGGTGAAATTCATTTTCCATCGATCTAATTGTTGGAATTGTTCCCTAAAAGCCAATCATGAAATGATATTTTACGGACATTTCACATATTAAACTAATTTAGTTTAATCTAAGGGCAAAGGTTATTGTTTAAAGCCGTCTCATTAAATGTTATACGCCTAAAACATAAGTCCAAGGAATAAGTAATATATAACATGTAATGTAAGAAAGTTAGGTTCATGAGACTTTTCTTTCTCATACATATATCATAAATGTTGGAACAAATTTGTGCACTTCTGTGAGCGGCGGTTGAGCACAAATCCGAGTAAACCTGAGCAACCTGCAAAACATACCATAAGCAAACCTTAGGCCAGGGAGTGAGGTGTGTGCTGACCAAAGGCTCTCCCACGGTCAAGTTAGTGGATGACTTTTAGACTTAAGCAGTGGGCAAGAGAATACAAGTGTATAGATTGCATTACCGTAGATGAACCCTAGATGGGTGTATTTATACCGTGTGAGATAGACCTTTTTAGGATAGAATCCTCGTTCTAAGCCGAGAGCTCCTAGATGATATCTAGTAAGTAATATTGCATTCTCTAAGGAGTTGTGATTACTTGCGGGGCGCGCCTATCCCTAGATTTTAGGGACTCCAAGACTTATAAGATCTGATTGTGTCCATATCTAGATTAGATCGCTTGTCTTGCGGAGCAAGCATGGTCATCTAGTGGAGTCGTTTGGACTTCGCCTAGTGCCTTGGAGTAGAGTAATGGTGGCACCTTGCTTCATTTGATACAACTACGCTTAGAGTTGGTGAGTCCATGACCAGACTTCTGATGTATCAGTATTCAGATCAACCTTGCTCCAGCCTTGGAAAATCATGGTCCCATAATAAACATTCTTGATCATATGATTGCTAATTGGGCATTGGCAATCTTGTAAGATCTATATATACTATGTCTTATCTCTTTAAGAGTGATTTACTCTCAAGTCACTGGTGCAAAAGACAGCAAGGCAAGTAAGCAGATGCTCAATAGAGAGTAAGTTCACTGAACATGATTAATCAGGAGTTCTCATATCATGTCATATAAGAACTCACTAGTTGGATAAAGTATTTCTTTGACTTGAGACACCACAGTTGTCTTATGGATATGTCTTTGATCATTTAATGATGCGTCATAACGTTATGATTTGCTTAGCACAATGTTGGGATCACTAATTTATTCGTAGAGGCAATGTGAGTGCACAATAAGGGATCTCTAACATTCAAACTATTGAAGGAGAATATTCAATATATGATTCAAGAGTCTCTGGCTAGTAGTAATCATAAAAACTAGAGAATCAGATTGGATAGATGACATGGATAAATTATTAACCAAACAATGTGATCAAGAGTATTGATATAGAGAATGATCGTATTGCATTGTAATTTCAAACTGAATAGGTTCTCCACCTGTTCTGCTTAGCTTGGGTAGTCATGACATATTGGTAAGAGTCACTCATAGCTTATGGAATCCCTAAAGATTAACAATCACTAATCTTCATTATATGAGAGTTGAAAGATAGTTTCAATTCACAATCGATTAGTAAAAGTTCTAATTGACATTGTCTTGCTAATTAGAACCTAATGGATCGTTTATGTGTAAGGTAGAGAGTGAAAAAATAATAGAGTTGAGTAAGAACAACAAATCATTTAATTTTTTGTGGCTAGGGTTTAGTAAAAGGTAATTAATCATATGGATAAGTTTGAATTAAGTGTGTAACTACCTGTATTTTAGAATATATATTTATAGACACACACACACACTATATATATGTGTGTACGTGTGTATGTATATGTATGATTACTATTTCAATATTACGAAAATTTTGTCATATTTTTACATTAATGTATCCTATGTATTTGTATTTCTCCATTTTGTCATAGTTTTGGAAACAAGTATTTGTGCCTACTAGTATTCTTGTAAGTTAATTTTTGATTTAGAGTAAGCTAGTTATTGTCATCTTTGTATTATATATTTATCTAAACAAGTTGCTAGAAAGGGCACCAAGAAGATTGTGAGCACTCTATTGTGATAAGGACATAGTAGTGATATATATATATATATATATATATATATATATATATATATATATATATATATTTTTTTTTTTTTTTTTTTTTTTTTTTTTTGAGAGAGACGTGGAGCTCTTACCAACTACCATTTGGCTAGCCTATTGCTTTGTAGACTTACCAATATGTTTTGATCAGAAAACTTAAGCTAAATTTCAACATGACCTTAGACCATGCATCCATTTTGCATGATAATTTTTTGTTCATGGTTAGCTTAACACGTGTTACTTAGCCATTGAAACACATAATGATTTCTGATAATTTGCACAACAGTGTCTTTCGATCGGCGCACTTGGGAGCTTTTATCCTTAAGCTAGATTGTACATATTGTGGGAAGGAAGATGCCATGCAAGCCCTATAAAATAAGGGCAAGAACCAGCGGAAGGAAAAAAGGAAGGAAGGGAAACAACTCTAACCAGAGCTGTTCTTCCCTTAAGATTACTTTCTTATATTTCTCTTACATGTTGTTAAAGCTTCTTAGCCATTACAATGTATATTGTAAATCCTCCATATATAGTGTAATAGAAACAAAAAATGTAGGATAATATAAATGATTATGATCATAATATACATGTAAATTCAATCAATTAGATAATAACCAAATGCATCAAACACATATATCAATAAATAAAGTAGTAAAAAGGAAAAAGTAAAGAATGATCTGGCATGTGATATCAAGAGAAGCGTGTTGTCACTGTCCTAAAGCCGTAGATGCCTCCCTACGTGCCGGTTATAACGGCTATCTACAACTCCAAGATACAACCCTTGAATTTCACAGAGTGTCTAATCCATAAGCAGAATTACGGTAGACGAGATACCAAATAGTGATCAATTGCCCATTGATGATCAAGATGAGTAGGAAGATAATAAGAATTATATATGAGTATTGTAGTAGAGAGAGAAGGAAGACATTTTAATCTATGTTAACATCTTTGTTCTGTTTGAGGAGTTCGCTATTTATTAAACTTTACATACCCCTTAATTAAATACATGACTTCTCTAATGAATATGACTCTTCATATTTTTTATTTAAAATCAATAATAAATAAAGTTTTGAATCTTTAAGAAAATAAAATAAATAACCAACAATCTCCCACAAGATTCAAAACTCCATAGAAATGTAGAAGAAGTAAACATATAGATATGAATGGAAGAAATTTGGGCAACTTGTATACCATGCAATAGGTGTAGGTGTCTTTTGGACTTGAACCTACACTTAGTGTTAACAACTTTCATCTGAATGAATCATAGTGAACCATGTCTTGAACTAGACTCCTTTTGACCAGAATACTAAATGTAACACACATGGTATCGATCAAAAACTTGGCGCGGGTTAGCGCTATTTATGGCCATGCGCTTAATCTTGATTCTCATGAGAATTATTAGAGAACAGCCCAATCCTCACAATTGCGGCCTCACAACTACTCTCACTTAGGTGAGTTCTCCAAGAGTACATGTGACATGTACCCTGCAGGAGATTGCCTGCCTCGAAACTCATTCAAGGTTAATACCCTTCCTAACGTCACATAAAATTGCACTAATGTCATAGGGATGAGCACAAAGATATCTCATGGATATCTTCATTATAATATGAGTGCTATAATGAGTCACGCAATATAGATTGTTCTTACCACATTGAACTTCCTTCATGGGATCTCCAATCACAGAAGTTGGGTTTCTTCCTTAGGTGACTCCCTTACGGGCTTAAGCACATCCCTCTCGACAATTTTGCATTTAGCCTCCTCGAGGCATGTAGATAAATGACTAACAAGTCATTTTATTAATTATGATTGCCTTCACAAGGCATATATAAGTTTTCTGGTCATATATTTGCTCGTCAGCGCTCGTCAACCTGCACGTTATAACTAACTGCAAGCTAAAAAATATTTTAGTCATAATTTCACAGATAAGTTGTTTAAGGTGCATAATTAATCATTCATAACTTCACTAGAATAAACATGGGTACGAGCAATGAAACATACCCCCACATTATGGCACTTATTAGAAAATTAATTTCATGAAAATCTCAAATCAATTTCATTATATATAAGATATCAAAAGTAAGAGTAATTATATGCACATTGAAGAAAAATTCAATATTATTTGTTTGTTCTAGTGAGCATTGACATAAAAGAATTAGGAAATATTGTTAAATAACCAAGAGAGCATCAAACATTAATCTATATTTCCATAGTATGCTTCAACATTAAGTATAGAATAGTATACACACATAACTATTTTATAATTGACAACAGATTCAATCTCATGATAAATCTCACAGCCACATATATAAATATGAACATCAACCGTAAAGTAACTACGTACCTGCATAGAAGTTTAACATGTTCGCCATTTTGTCTCTTGCTAAAAATCTCAATAATTTCACATGTGTAATCTCTAAGATGAAAACAAAATAACCCATGTTACTTAAAAATGATATATATGGCCCTTTATTTTTTTTTTCACTTTTCTTCTTGTTTCTTTTCTTCTTCCTTTACTTATTATATATATTGCACATAATGCATATCAAATCAGACTAATGGAAGTCAAAAGTATGAAGTGGTGAAAATACAATAATTCAAGAGAGATATGCAATTCGCAAACTATTGTCAGGCATGGGACTAAAGTACTTACATGAAATAAATAATAAGCAAATGCAAGTAATGTAATGTAATAGTCTAGGAATGGAACCATTTCTTGATTAAGAGAAAAGATCAAATTGAATAATCCCGCTTCTCCTCTAGAGAGAATTATCAATAAACTCAGATCTTAAATAATCAAATAACTCATTAGTTTTTCAGTAAGAAATTCTTATGCAAACACAAAGTCAATATATTATAAGTTAAATCACAAAATGCATAACAACTCAAATGCCGACAATCTCATTTGAAATTTTGACAACTACTTAACAATGAAATTCGTTCCCTTTGCCTCAACAATGTCGAGACAACATGCATACAGTAATTATACATATACATGATGATGAACCGATATTTTAATTGCCAAATGAAAACAAAATTCAGTTTCTAGGTCAAACTTCATTTACCCTTTCATACATTTGTAAATTATACTTTGCAAGAATATGATAAGGTGCAATCAAACTGAAACAGAACTTTTAGTCAATAGCAAACAGGTCTAGTTTTATACTGCAATTTCAAGAATGAGATATTTAAGTGACATTTTTTTCAGTTTCTATATTATTTTTTTTCAAAACACAATGCACATTTAATTTGTTTCAAGACAAAATTATATATGCAGACTCATGCATATTCGGTTTTTATTCGAAGAATAATGAGACTGTGTAGAGACAATGTCTGCAAACACATATAATCGTAACAAGAATTAAAATTGAAAACCTATCTTCAGAAGATCGTTGAAAGAAGAAGCAATCACATCAATTGGTTATTGTGTGCTATACAGATATAAACATTATTTCCTCATAGAATTCAAGCCATACAAATGCAAATTGGAAAATTAAACAAGTAAGGTGTTTATAAAATGCACAGTAAACAAATCCATGCAATTAAAACGTTTTCTGCGTTTGTAGATATGCATATAGGTACCAATTAACAACGCATTCATTCAAAAAATTGTGACTGTAGTGATGATATTTACGGAAAAAATCCAGAGATTCAAATATGCATATAGGTAAACCAATATGCATATATATAAAACTGCATAGAGCATAACTTTTCCCCTTTGACGATATAGAATCTGAAACCCAAATTAACATGTTTTTGTCCAGAATTTTCAGATTCTAAGTCATTGTTTAACATGATCATAACTCAATCAATTCACAACGAAATTTAGCAAATAATATATGGATTTTATAGTACTAGGAAGGATCTACAAGACTACATAATTCTTGTTGGCATTTGATGCCTATATTTACCAGGCAAAAAAAAAACTAATGAGTTCAGAAATAATTTTTTTTTCTTCAGATAATTCTAGATCAAACCCCTGATCTCAATCGTTTAAACCACAATGCTAAGTGAGAGAGAAATAAGATTGCTACAACACTATAGAAATTAAAACAAGTTTGTCACTCAAAAGTATTAACTAATATAGGATAAACTATACTATTGTATAATAACCACAGATCAATTAATAATGAAAGGTATGGTTGACCTATGCGTAAATAAATGGTTTGGATGAGTCAAAATATCCGAATGGATAAAGATGGGCGTGCACACACAGTTCACGAATTGTATAAAACGTTTCAAGTCACGCTGGTTTTTTTTTTTGGGTTATAAACTGGTATTTAAATTGATCAGTTGTGTTGTTTAGAAACTGTATCTAAAAGTGTTTTGGTATTGAATAAAATAAAAATGCATAAAGTCAAAAATAATGAAAGAAGGGCACGGTCAGAAGGGAAAGGTTAGCCTTCCCAGGCTTTCAGCGACACGACACAAATAATAAAAAAATAAAATAAAAATGCAGAGAGGCAAATTATTAACAGCATAAGTAAAAGGAATATATTGCAGAGAATCAAAGATGCAATCAGTGAAGGGTATGGTTAGCCTTTCCCAGAAAATTCAACGGCATGAAAACTACAATTATTGGACTTTCAAAGCACTGTGAAAACAGATTATAAAAATTTGCAATTATATTATCACACTTATACGGCTTTAGTTGTAGGATAATATAAATGATTATGATCATAATTTACATGTAAATTCAATCAATTAGATAATACCCAAATGCATCAAACACATATATCAATAAATAAAGCAGTAAAAAGGAAAAAGTAAAGAATGATCTGGCCTGTGATATCAAGAGAGGCGTGTTGTCACTATCCTAAAGCTGTAGACGCCTCCCTACATGTCGGTTATAACGGCTATCTACAACTCCAAGATATAACCCTTGAATTTCACAAAATATCTAATCCATAAGCACGATTACATGATTACGGTAGACGAGATACCAAGTAGTGATCAATTGCCCATTGATGATCAAGATGAGTAGGAAGATAATAAGAATTATATATGAGTACTGTAGTAGAGAGAGAAGGAAGACATTTTAATCTATGTTAACGTCTTTGTTCTGTTTGAGGAGTTCGCTATTTATTAAACTCTACATACCCCTTAATAAAATACATGACTTCTCTAATGAATATGATTCTTCATATTTTTTATTTAAAATAATAATAAATAAAGTTTTGAATCTTTAAGAAAATAAAATAAATAACCAACACAAAACCATCTTAGTGGACGTAACTGATTTGGTGAACCACTTAAATCTTGTGTTTATGCATTTACATTTTAAGATCATTGCCATGAAAAAAAACACTCCTACTCAACCATAAAAAATCTTCCTATACTTTCTCTGAGAATCCTCAAAAAGAAATCACAAGAAAAAATACCAGAAAACGTATTCAAGCTTACACAATAATATCTCCACAAAACTCACCATCATTTTTATCTAGTTATCAAAAGAAAGATACACAAAAACTTGAAATCGTCATACATGTTCAAAGCACCAAATCTCCATCATCTGCAACTTAGATCAAAATACTTCCTTCATGAAAGTTGTTCGTCTGGCGAACACCTATAACATGTTAGACCTTCAGGAAGATCCAACGGTGCGATTGTTCCAAATGTTTGAAACTCCAACCCAATTTCCAATTCCGCATAAAATCAGACAGCCATGTTTGGAGCTTCAAACCTCCAAATTTCTGTGTTCAAACAGATACACTTCCTTCATAAAAGTTGTTCCTTATCATCTCTTCTATAACTTATCCAAAAATCACGACAACCCAATCTATATGCTAACTTGTACGTCAATTTAAATAGTTGATGTAAGATTGAGCTGGCCTTTTCGGACAGCCTCTTTGTATGGCCAACATGTCTAGTTTATGCTACTCACCTTCATGAAAGAGAGTGAGGTGTGAAAGGTAAGTAAAAAGGGAAAGAATTCAAAAGAAAGAAAGAAACAAGGAAAGAGGGGGGACGGGTTGTAGAAAATAATGAGAACGGAAGGTTCAAAAGAAAGAGAGCAGTGGTGGTGGTTCTTTGGGGGAAACTATATGAAAAGAAGCAAAAGTCATGGGTTGGAACAAATAAGTTGAGTGTTAAGTGGCCAGTTGGTGGACGAGATGAGTGGTGAGGTAAAAAGGAATTAATAATGAAGGGAAGATCTCAAAGGTAAGAAATAAAATATATAATCTTGCTATCAGCTTTCATTAATCTCCCTTACTATTATTTATTCATTCTATTTGTGTGTTTCATGTGTTTGACTGTTTATAAATTTATTATATAGCATGTAATTATTGACGCTGATGTTGCTATACATATGCATAAGCATTGCAAAGCAAGAAAAACAATGTTGTGTTCAAGTCCTTAGTTGTGTTAAGTGGTCTAAAGTGTGGAGTTGAGTATGTATTTAAGGGCTGAAGGATGCCTCGAATATAAAATAATAAAATTTTGTATATGTCAAACGTCGGGAAAATGGCTTGAGTATAAATTAGGCGTCAGGGGAAGTGCCTATATAATAGTGGAAATTGAGAATTTATTATAAAAATTGGGCTTAAGGGATGAACAACACTCACACTGTAAGATATTCGGATCCAAGTGATATAAGGATGGTATGAGATGTGGAGGCTTGAGTGTCTTAGGTATGTATTGGTGGGATTAAAAGTGAGTACATTCATGCATCTCATTTTATGTGGCAGTAGGCACATGATTTGGTAATATGCCAATTTGTCCACCATTGGTAGATAAAATAATTTCTTTCACTTTCGAATCCCAATTAATTCGATTTAGGGTTAGTACACAAAGATTTAAGGTCATTTCTTCAATTTACTCTCCATTTCTAAGTTCCTAAGGTCGTAGCTTTAGCAATAACTTCATCGATGTTACCTACCAAATAAAAGGCCTGCTCAGGAAGGCCGTCTAATTCTCCAGAAAGGATCAATTTAAACCCTTTGTTTCTGCTAGACCAACATATTTTCCTAAGGAACCGGTAAATACTTCTGCTACAAAAAAAGGTTGTGATAAGAAACGCTCAAATTTTCGTGCTCTTGCTATGGTTAAGCAATCCTCTTCGGATAATTTGCCCAACCCAAAGATAGCTATAATGTCTTGAAGTTCTTTGTAATGTTGTAAAGTTTCTTTGACCCTTTGCGCAGTTTCATAATGTTCTTCACCGACAATACGAGGTTAGAGCATGGTTGATGTTGAATCTAAAGGATCTACTGCTGGATAGATACCTTTGACAGCTAATCCTCTTGATAGTATGGTAGTAGCATCTAAATGTGCAAATGTCATGGCCAAAGTAGGATCTTTCAAATCATCTGCAGGTACATAAACTACTGGAATATAAGTTATAGATCCCTCTTGCTAGAAGTAATTCTTTTTTGTAAAGTACCAATTTCAGTAGTAAGGGTGGGTTTACATTTCAATTATTATTTTGTTGGTACTTTTAGTTGTGAAGTAATTTGTGTACTAATTTCATTGCGTTGTGTTTTTGATAAATTTTATGTAGTAAACTCAAGTGTTGTACGGGTGTAATCGTTGCAAATTATTATAATTTATTTTTCCTCACCATGTCTTGATTATAGAATTTACTTATATAGCTAAAACATGGCTCACACTCTAACTCGTGAGTAGTCTTTATTCGTAGGTCAAGGCGTGACATTAAGTTAGCTACGAGTTTTAAAGCCCAATAGGTTAAACGGTTCAACAACTTAAATTTTTTCTTTTTAACAAGATATATTATCTACACTAAGGGGGAGGGGGTAGGCTAAGTCTTATATTGGACTAGCAATAATTTAGTTCAAATTCATCTTTGTCAAGATCGAACATAAGACATCTCATTTACAAGTGAAGAGGAATACCCCTAAATTGTAATACTAAGTGGTAACAACTTAAAATTAAAAAGCCCAAAATGCTCATAAGCCTAGTGTAGCCAGCTGTATAGAGAAAGTGTGAGGCTTTCTGATTAAGTCACAAAACGAAGAGATTATATATGGCATTATGAGCCTAACGTGATTAGGGTTTTGTTAGGAGGAATTGGGGAAACATTTCTCTCGCATTCTCTCTACAAGGCCAACCCCTATGAGGAGATTCACTAACTCAATCTTCCTCCTAGCTCACTCATCTTCTTCATCAAATCTCTCTTTGGTGTGGAGAAAATAGAGGTTCCTTCCTTTGTGAACTTTGGAGATTCTAATTCCACCAAATCCAAGAAGCCAAAGTCCAAGGGCACAAAGGAGTGTGAAGGAGAGCAAAGGAATGAAGACCCTCATTTTAGGTAAATAGTCTTTCAATGCAAAGAGGATTTACAAATGTATAACAGATTCTCAACTCTCTCTTTGAATTTGAGTTGAATCATGGTTCAACACACTACTAGACTGGAATTTCATGGTTAAGATCTTTTTTTGTGCATTTGATTTAGCTTCCGTTTAGTTGTTAGATGCTATTTGTATGTTGCTCGATAATCTTAGTTTTGACAATTTTTCCTTCACTTACTATGCATAACAATGAAAGAAGGCCCCGATCGAAAAACTTTTTAGTACATTGCAATAAACTTGTTCATTTCAATTTTCAATTTTATTTTTTTTGGGTCCCGTTCTCCTTCACCAACGTCACATAACATGCATTGCACTCGAGTCCCAAACACACAGTAACTAATTATTTTTGACCTAGACCCACCCGCTCGTTTCTTGCTATCAATATTTTACTCAATATGAACCCTAGGACCCTCAATACTACCAACCCATAATCCACCAAATAATCATCCTAGCTACCCAAAAATGTTGCCTACTCTTTATCATACACCGTGTTATTTTATGACCTCAAATACACAATCTGACTCCTAGAAAAAATTCATTCAAACTTCGTAATTTTATTCAATGATCCAATCCATTTATATTTTAGTACATTATCCATAAATCATCCTTGCAAAAAATTGGACAAATCCAAACCATTATAACATCCAATTGTAGTGAAAAAGAATTAGCGGAATACGATTTTTTAAAGAAATACTAAGATGACTACTATTTAATCCAACAGTCAAATATTTTGGAATTTGAGTGATTTTGATGGAGATAAGCATTGGGGTAGACTAAAAATATAAAAGTGACATCTTATAAAGAAGAAACCATTGATGTTTCTGTTTTTCTTGCGAGTGACAAGGACAACATAAACCCCAACTCATACATGCACTATCCAACAATTGAACTTGAGTCTGAATGCATTCTTGTGTGTGTTTTAATATCTTAGTGAGTAAGGTGTTGAATTTTCACTCTGCATCTTGGGTTCGAAACTTCCACATCCCCTAAATTATTGTACTAGTTTTGAACTCTCCCCTTGCTTAATAATACACTCCATAAGCAAAAATTGTGTACTTTCAACATCCAACAACAAATTGTAGTGAAAAAAAATAGGTGAATATGATTATTCAAAGAAACAGTAAGATGACTATCATTTAATCTAACGGTCAAATAATTTAGAATTTAGATGATTTTGATAGAGATAATCTTTGAGAGAATACCTAAAATATGAAAATAACATCTTAAAAAGAAGAAATCATTGATGTTTTTGTTTTTCTTGCAAGTGAAAATGACAACCGAAGCCGAACATATACATACATTATCTAACAATGGAACTTAGAGTATGAATGCACTTTTATGCACATTTTAGTATCCCAATAAAGGCGTTGGGTTTTCACTTTACATCCCACGTTCAAACTCCCACATCACTTAAAATATTGTAATTATTTCGGATCACTCCCTTTCTTAATAATACTAATAATATTAAAAAAAAAACCTTTATTTGAGTCCAAGATAACAATATTGACTTTGCACCCCAAGCCCAACTCAAAAGGGTAGAGAGGTCATTGCACACGGTCAAGCAAAGTTCTCGGATCTTCTAAACGGGCGGCGCGGGAATTCAAGGCTGCTACAATTTTACGTCACATTTTTAATACCAATCAGAAGTACCCCTGAACTTAACCAAAACTACAAAAAGGCCATCCCCAGCCATTTGCGGTATATTTCTCTGCATCCAGACAGTGGCAATCTCGTAATAACAGACATAAAGGACTTCTTTTGGAGAGCACCGCGCTCTACTTTCCCCCTTAATTTCTGGGGCAGCCACTGAAATTTTTAAAATCTTACTAGTTCCCAAGTATTTCATTCAAATTAGCGCTTTACTCCGTAGACGGCCAGTTCTCTTGGCCCTCACGGCCTTACCTAATCTTGTAGAACAGAAGAAGCTAATAGTTGACTTGCTTGTGGTGAGTAGTCATCCATTCACATTTAATTTACAATCTCATCCTTCGAGACCTAGAGGAGAGCCACCAACTATATTTAAATACCACTTATCTTGGTTTATATGGGATATTGCTTTTCACACACTCATTTTTACTTGTCACACATCTTTGTATAATTTTTGTCAATTGATCTCTTTAATTTATTTGACCTAACGACTTGAAACTGAAAGGCGTATGAGAAGTAAAAATGAGTGTGTGGATAACACCGCCCTTTTATATATATATACACAACTATAAATTCTACAAATTTTAGTAAGTGATATTGACCTTACTAAAAGGATAAATTATTTGTATTGATCTTGGTTGAAGAAATCTCTTTTAACTTATGTTGAAAAATTAAATGTTTATAAACTTATGCTGAAATATGATAAAGGAGAAGAAAAAAAACTCGGCAAATGCATTATGATATTTTTAAAGTACCAACAACAGCTCTCTATGTATAAGAATTATTTGACTTTTTTTGTTTTTTTTTTCTCCGCAATAGATAAGAAACTCAAGTTTTATAAACATTCGTTATTGCACTTAGGTTTCATGTTCTATTCTATTTACTCATAATAAATAATGAAATTTAGAACATCTGCTACCATGGTAATAAGTTTAATACCAAATTATTATTGACTTATTGGATGCTTTAGCGTAATCCCCACCCCACAATTGTAATAGAAAAAGTAACCTTACTCTCTCTTCGCACTAAAAAAAATGTGAATTAATGGTTTAGAAAGAGATAAAAGTTTAGGGTGTTGCTGTTCACACCCATTTTTACCTTCTACAAACTCTTTTTGATTTTCGGTGGTCAAATCGAATGAATTGAAAATGATCACAAAAAAAAAAAAAATTAATAAGAGATGTATGAAAAGTAAAAAAAAAATGTGGATAGCACTACTTCAGTTTAAAAGGAAATGGGGGCAGTATCACATTCTTAAAAACAAGATGGGAAAATTCTCATATCAACATAAAATTAGGGAAAAGAAAGGCCTCCCAAAGCGGTAAAATAAGACAAAAAAATGGAGGTGAGCTTTGAAAGCAGGAAAAAGTTTCAGAGCAGATAAGGGCCTATGGAGAGGAGATTGGTGTGATCAGGACGTCACGCTTCTTCTACCCCTCTACTCTCTCTCTCTCTCTCTCTCTCTCTCTCTCGGAAAATTAGAAAAGTTAAATTCATGGTGGGCCTGTTAGTTGAATTTTGCAGCCATTTGATGGCATATATAATATAATACTAATATTAGGAGGAAAAGGTCAAAGGGGAACTTGGTATTTATCCTCAAAAAGCTTCACGGGGTTAGGGTTTTGTTTGAGCTCTGCTCCCAATTTCAGCTTCTGGGTTTTGCTTAATTTCTAGAAATTCACTGCCTTTGAGCTCCGATTCTTCATCTTCCTGGACTTCAAACTCTAGGGTTTGTTTCTTCATACAGTTTCTGCTATTGGTATGTAAGCTATCTTGTGTTTTTGCTTCTGGGGTTTGTGATGTTTCATTTTTCCATTCAATAGGTAGCTTTTGATTGGATTTTGTTTTTGTTTTTTGTTTTTCTGTGTGTTTCTTTGTAAAGTTTTGATCTTTCTGGTAGTTGCATAGCTAGGAGTTTGAATTTTGGTTTGAAAAGTTTGTGTTTTTTGGGTTTTTTTTGTTTTGTTTTGTTATTTCAGTGGAGGAGTTGTTGAAAGTGGGTTTCTTTGGTTCTGGGATTGGCGGCGGTGATGATGATGTTGATCCATGGGCAGTAGAAGAGTGAAAGTTGGTGCAAATGATGGTAATAAAGTCGTGACCGAGATGCCGAGCTTTGTTCCTCCAGTACCCACTCCCAATCCCAGGTAGGTATCTGCTTACCCTTCTATTAAGTTCTAATTTCCTACATATTTATTGAATTATGACTGTTCTTATCTTTTAAGTTTAATTGGCAGTAGGAGTGTAGCTCCGTGGTTTTTGAATATGATTCCTTGGCCTTTCAGTTAGTTTGGAAGCTGTGATCCGTTAGCGGCCTCTGTGCTACTAGAACATGAATATAAGTTTTTATGTGGTAGAATTGTTGCTGCCATATGCTGCTGAAATTAGAATCTCCTGCATGTCCAGTTGTTGGACTGTATCATCGAAAGGAACATAAATTGGGACTTAGAACCTTAAATTCTGACATCATACACAGGTCAAATGGAATCACAACCACTTAAATTGACTAGGTCTTGTCCTAGTGAATTCTTTTATATTGTAACCCCAGCAGCACAAAAATGTGTATCTGAAGTTTATTCTTTCCACATGTTTACTACTAAATAGAGTCCTTAGTTACAAGTAACCTTTGGGAATTTATCCGAATGATGCATCAACAGCTCAAATTTGTGTAAATAGTATGGAGATTTTTATGGCATAATGTCTCTCCACGGTATTAACAATGATTTTCCAATGATTTGAGGAAAGGGAGTTATAGCTGTGATTTTTCAGTTTTTCATGACTGAAATGATAACAAAAAATAGAGCCAACAAACAGGACAAAAATAAATAAAGCAACTGGAGTCCATTGTTCTGTTATGGGCCAAGTCTAGTAGTGTTGGCTTGTAACTAAGCAGGGCATTAAAGTGATTGGCTGGATATGGTGGTTAAGTTTGGCCCTAAGCCGGCGGGGCAAAACCCTATCCACCATGGCTAGGTAGCAAACAACAATTGATTTATTGAGGTATTGTTCTGTTACGGAGGAATTGTTGTTCCTGATTTAATTTGACATTATGCAACTGTTCATTGAAGCAAACAGAGTAGCAGTATTATTATTTTATCTAGTATTAATTACTAAAGTCTGTTCCCTTTAGTTTATTTTCATACAAGAATATGATAGTAGTGCTCCTAAAATTAGGGAACAGGACAGATGCTACTTGAAATGTTTCCATGACCTTTAATTTGGTAACCATTCGATACTGAAATGAAATGTCAAAGTTATTGTTGATTTTGAGACTATACAAGTTTTTTCATCTGTTTACATCACGATGAAGAAGCTTCTTAACAAGTTTACGTTTGACTCTGAGGGGTAATTGAATTATGATTTCTGATTGTACCTTTTTGGCCTTATCAATCTGGCCAATGAATATGGATTTAGTTTCTTTTTTCTTGATCGTATCCGTCAATTTCGATAGTCATGATTATGACGATTTTTTTTCTCAGCGTCACAGAGGGGAGCTCCATTCGTTCATCTCAAGTTTCAGATTTTGGAATTCTCGAGCAAACTCTTGGATTTCGCATAGAGGATGCTGTTGACATTGGGAGAAGTATGTAACTATCTTGGTGTTTATCAGAAGTAAAATTCAATACTAGCAATTTTCTTCTTGTTTCTTTCAGTTGATACTAGGCCAGTTTTGAATTTTACAGTGGTTGAACCTGTAAATTGTCTTTTAATTTTCGTACTCGGTAAATGAGCTTATGAATAAGGTTTTCTTAGTGTTCTAGTCAGCTTCCATGTTTAGTTTCCTAGTGCCTGATTGTAGGTGTTTACTTGAATGACCTATCAGCTGGGAGTGTATATACTCCTACATCTTGGAAGCCACTGCTCTAGTCCTGTTGTTCAATTCTTACCTTAAAATAGATTCTATTCATCATTGACTTTCTGAAGTGCGACTTCAGAAGCACAAGTAATTTCTGGCAATGTTGGAATATGATGAAGAGAATGTGATTCTGATTCTGTTTTTTTGGTAAAAGGAGGCATATGTAATATGTTTATATGCACGTACAGTTTCAGATAATATTTCACTTTTGTTGTATTATGGTATCTCTTTGATTTTGACTCCCAATTACTTAATCATTGTTGATGTATAGGCGCAATGTTTAATCATAACAAGTTAAGTAGTCCGGCAGTGGGAAGTAGTGATGCCCAATTTGGTGCTTTAAACAAGGTAATTATTTTTCTTCCCCCTCACAAAAGAACAAGAACAATGAAAAATGAAAATGAAAACAGACCAAAAAAATTGTAACTTACGCGCAATCTGGAATTCAGTCCCTTGCATCTTCAGACATTAACTTTTTGTTTCTTTTGTGGGATCTCAGCTTATTCCACTGCAAAAAGAGCCACAGCCCCTCTCTGTATCTCGTAGCAATCACGAGAACTGGGGGGAATCCAATATGGCAGATGGAAGCCCCAGGACTGATACTTCAACAGATGACACGGAAGATAAAAATCAAAGGGTAACATCTCCTGCTTCCACTTTTGCTGCTTATTTTTTCATTCCTGTATCCAAGATTCAAAGTGATATCCCTCATTTTGCCATACACAATTATTTTGCATCTGAGAATATTCATTCTTTATTTGATTTTGGCTGCTTCTTTTGTGGTGAATTTAAATTCAGTGTTCCTGTGCAGATTGAAGGGAATCAAATCACTGGTCTTCTAGCTTCTGATTCCAGTGACAGGTCAAAAGAAAAACCTGGGGATCAAAAGGTTTGGTAACTTAAACTAAATATACTATTAAATAGTCATCTTGCATGATTATTGGATACCTTTTACCGTGCAATCAATCTCTGCAGACATTGCGAAGACTTGCTCAAAATCGTGAAGCTGCCAGGAAAAGTAGATTACGGAAAAAAGTAGGTTACTATTTAAGTATTAATTATGAGTATATTATTTTCCCCTTTATTCGTTGTTAGTGCTCCCCATCTAGTAAGAGTCATGCTTACTGTTCTGTGTGGAGAAGTAATGTTATGTTTCTTCTCTCAGGCATATGTACAACAACTTGAGAGTAGTCGGCTGAAATTAACCCAGCTCGAGCAAGAGCTTCAGCGTGCCCGCCAGCAGGTTGGATTTTGTTGTCCCCGAATATACGTACATATATCATATATCATATATTTTTCATTCCTGGAAGGGCATGGATGTTGTATCATATTAGTGGTTTTATTTTGGCAGGGAATATTCATTTCAAGCTCCGGAGATCAATCCCATTCAATGAGTGGAAATGGTATTTGAACCTCTTAATTTCATGTTCCGATTGGTTAATATTTCCTGGACTTGAAAATGATCACAGAAGTGTAATTCCTGCTGCATTGATATGCATATGTATGTTATAGAAATTTGGTAAAGATGGGGTTAGGTGTTCTCTGCATTAGATTTGCATTAGATTTGTGTAGTAAGTCGATTATTTTGGGTGGAGACTTCTACAGCTTCTCTTTCCTGGATTGTTCTGTAATTTTGGCATCCTCAGTCTTCTACAATTGGGTCCGAGCATGCCCTGAATTTTTACATAGTGGGTCTGTTTTTCATATTAATAACGGTGTAGTTGCCAACACGTTGCATTACATTATTCTTGTGTTGTGTGATAAAAAGGCAATATTCTATTCCCAGACAGTTTGGAAATATAAAATTCGTATGCTGTTAGATTATGAATCTGGACCATACATTTAGGCAAGAATTAACCTTATCAGTGATTCTGGCAACATGGCATTATGTTGCTGAACTGTTAACATTTTCCCACTTAACTGATATTTGATGGTAAAATATTCTTGTTTTATTTGTATTTTTATTTCATAGGTGCTTTGGCATTTGATGTGGAATATGCAAGGTGGCTAGAGGAGCACAACAGGCAAATAAATGAGTTGAGGGCTGCCGTTAATTCACATGCAGGCGACACTGAACTCCGTACCGTTATTGACAATGTCATTGCGCACTACGATGACATTTTTAGAATAAAAGGAACTGCAGCAAAAGCTGATGTTTTCCACATCTTGTCAGGAATGTGGAAAACACCAGCTGAGAGGTGTTTCATGTGGATTGGTGGCTTCCGCTCATCTGAGCTCCTTAAGGTGAAAATTTGTGCTCCGTACTCTTGATACAGTTGGAATCCCCCTTAAGTTTGTGTTAAATTGCAACCACATACATCATCTGCAAAACATTACAATCTCATACATAAACTTACGATTTCATTGCAATTTCATACATTTGTTAGCAATTCTGTTAAGTTGACTATTAAGTGATGACGTGAGATAATGAATCAATTAAAAATAGTCAAGATGAAAATCAATTTATAACATCTTTTTGTGCAAAAAATCAGAAAAGTACATGTGGACCCCACCCCTTCCATCTTACCATTCTACCAAGCCAACCCCTGCGTCCTCTCCCTCCAAACCCCATGCCTCCACCTACCATACCGTATCCTTCCTTCAAACCCTAATTCACAACCTACATTGCAATGAAATTGTAAGTTTGTGCATGAGATTGTAATGTTATGAAAATGATGTATGATGTTGCAATTGAACACAAAATTGAGGGGGCAAACCGTAATTTACCACAAAAAATTATACCATTTTAGTTTCTGCACAATTCCATCTCCTAGTGTATAATAAGTTATTTTGACATTTCGTTCCCTCTGTTTTCTCCCAATGTGTAAAATCTATTATCATGAAACTATTGTTTATGACATTTTGAGTTGGGGCTATCATTCTGACTGACATCATGGTTTGACATGGTGGAAATGTTGGATATATGGCTTCAATCCTACAGCTTCTAGTTTATGAATCGCCCACACCAAACATGGCTGTGTCATATAGGTTCACGAACCATGTCCATGGAAACGAGTATTTCTATGGTTAGCAATGGAAATTTGTAGTGCCCATCTTTGAACTTAATTTGTCAGCAAAATTGATGTTTTTTTTTCTCCTTAAAAAGAGTAATTAGTGAGCTGCCCAAAATTATTTTCAAATGTTCTCTAACATTTTTAGTTCTCTGTGGCCTGTTGATCTGTTTTGACGTTGGTGCAGCTTCTGGTGAATCAATTGGAACCATTAACGGAGCAGCAACTGGTGGGTATTTACAACCTGCAGCAATCATCCCAGCAGGCTGAAGATGCTCTGTCACAAGGGATGGAGGCATTGCAGCAGTCCCTGGCTGAGACCTTGGCCAGTGGCTCACCTGCGCCATCAGGGTCATCGGGGAATGTTGCAAACTATATGGGTCAAATGGCCATGGCCATGGGAAAGCTAGGAACTCTTGAAGGTTTCCTCCACCAGGTGAACTCCCTTAATAGTTAATTCCACTAGCTTGCTTTTCCACTGAATCATGAAAAGGCTGGTATTGCTGAGTGACGCATCTGCCGAAGTGATAGTGCTTCGGTGTTGGAACCTGTAGTTTGAATGGAACCAAATTGTTTCTAGTACCTACATGTCTTTGTTCTTCATTTAGTTTTGTCGGCCCTAAATTTCACCCATACAATATATAGTCCTTGTTTATTGTTTTCAAATGCTAAATGGACTGTCATCTTTTGAGGCGTAAACCTCAGGGTTATCTTTCTAAACGCGGTTATACCATCTTTTTTTGTACAAGAAGTTTGTTGCACGGAAGACATGTTTAACAAGAATTATTAACGAACTTGGTGATTTGGCTATAGATAGATTGCGATGTCCATCTCAAACTACTTTTCAGCCTTGCCTAAAACATTTGAAACGTTACTTGTTATTTTTGTTTCTTTATGTATGTAATTAATACCTTAATTGCCAGTAGTCAATATACCTATGCCTTACTTTTTCATTCTCATTTTGTCAATTGCCAGGCTGATAATCTTCGACAACAAACTTTACAACAAATGCATCGTATACTGACTACTCGACAATCAGCTCGTGCGCTTCTCGCAATAAATGATTATTTTTCGCGTCTTCGAGCCCTCAGTTCTCTTTGGCTTGCCAGGCCTAGGGAGTGACATGCATTAGATTCCTCTCCCTGAAGTTCATCCTTAAAGCTAGCTAGTCCCGGAACATAAATTAGCACCATGAAGCCGAGGGCCATACGATATATATGATGGACTTTAGCCGTTTGGACATCAATATCCTTCAAGGGTGTGATTAAGGTGCGTGAAGTCAGATTAACGTTCATAGTCACCATCAAAGTTGTCGGTTGTTGTCACGCATGTTTGCGTAGATGTATTCTATGTTCAGAACTGTAGTATGAATAATCTGACGATGTTAGCGATGTAATAGAAGTGAGGGAATAGAATAGTGCTTACAGATGTCGATTTATATACCAAAAGTCAGATGATATCGGAGTGAAAAAGGTTTGCATTTTGTTTTTCTTTGACATGTACATATGATGTCTCTCGATGTTATTGGCCTATATTGTGTAATATTCACCGGAACAGATTCGGTCACGCGCGGGAATTCGCCCAAATTTACTCTTCTTGGCAGTTGGAGATATGTGATGAATTGCGGCCTTCAGTGCCCTGGTTTTCGTGTGTATGTAAAAATCGAGTTTTGGAACAAGGGAGCGATTTTTGCACACTTTTTCGACTTCTACACTCGCCTTAATCGAGCGAGGAATTTCAAGTCCCAAGAGATTTAAAGCCGTATGGTTATTTTCTAATTCCCAAGGGAGTTGGACTTGGAAGATAAGGCAACGTTTGCCTATCAGGGCGGATTAGGCAACACTCGCCTCACTTTTGATTCGACAAAGATGCTCCTTACAGCTGTGCCCCGACGGTGGAAATGTGTGCTTTGTTATAGGTTCCGATGACATGGTAACTTCACGTAAGGCAGAGTTTGGTTTTTTTGGGTGTGATAATGGATCCCTGAATGTGGTGGCCGGGGAATCACTGATCAGAAAGCAGATTTTGGAGAGATTAAACGAATCCCGAAGATACAGACCATCGGTGAGTTGTTCAGTAAATAAACCCTCACAAATCACTTGAGTTTGTTCTGTAAAGCAGACGGTCGGGATGGTAGCCACTGAACCCACTCAAAAAACAGCAGGCGAGCGGTGTTTGAGGAGGCCGAGAAGTGCCATCTCCTTCGACATCCAAAGTCATACCAAGAGCGCCAAACTGCGAGAGCTATCCACGATCCATATTCTATAGCTGCAGCTAATTACGCATGTTGACGCTCCTGCCGCAGCGTCATATGGAAATCCATGCTGGTTACGGAAATTATAGCACGTATACAAGGGAATCAAAATTATGCATTTAATAGTAGCAGTTACAATACATAGACCAACGAAACTCCCTGTCGATATATGTGCTTATGGTGCTCCTGGCTACGGGGGTACTTGTTTCGACTCTAGTGAACACGACAAGCTAGCCAGCATATCCAGTCCCATGCATCATGACTGAGACTTCCAACAGATGGAAAAACCAAATTTCACCTCATCAGTAGCCAGTTACAACCGTATTAACAGTGAACCTGACGATCTACCCGCCCTCCCTCAAAACAAAACAAAAAAACATGACTAATTCAGAGTACAGCCGCAGACTCAGGACCAATTCAAAACTCTCTAACAAGTAATATTTTCACAAACCGGGAAATCCACACACCAAAACAGAAAAGATGCTAGAAATCATTGTTCATTTCCGGTCCCCAAAATGCACTGCGAAAGATGAGTCAAATATGGTTCTGCTTTGGAACTGCTGTTCAATATCGGTCCCAGGCTCTGAAGCTCTGCATTGAACTCCCTCTCGAATTTCCTGCAAAATACATGGGTCAGAGAGAGAGAGAGAGGTGTGTGCACGTGTGTCAGAGAGAGAGAGAGAGGTGTGTGCACGAACTCCCTCTCGAATTTCCTGCAAAATACATGGGTCAGAGAGAGAGAGAGAGGTGTGTGCACGTGTGTAATCATTTATCCCACAGCCACTTCAAACTTACAGAATAGAGTCAGCAACAGTTTTGTTGCTGGAGCTTAATTTTAGTGCCTGAGATGGGGTCCGCGATTTTGATGGTTTCGGTTTTTCTGGCACAAGTGAACCATCAAAATCGACAAGGCTAGGAACATCAATAGAAGATGATATTAACCACTGAGTTGCTGCAGCATATTGTAAGCAAAGCAATTTCAGACTCTCCACCTTCTGCATTCATACAACTCAGTATTAACTATTAAGGCAAAGAACAAAGACAAATCAAGAATTCCGAAACTCTAGTTCTGGACATATAATTCCAAAGAGATATGATCCCCATCTCAACATGTTTTGATCCCCTCTGCCAATTATTACATTGTGGGTTTTTGCATATCCTAATTTTGAATTTTGGACCTTTGGTTCCAAATTATCCTTGGTGGAGATAAAAGACAGATCTGTGCTTGGATTCACGGTAACTACAGTACTGAGAAACCAGAAGCATTGGCAAAGCTTTGAAACTTGGTCAGTGTTCAAAATTATTTGAAAGTAAAGTTAAAAGTGGGCCCAGCCCCCGGGCATTTTCCCGCTGGTCCAAGGCTCCCTCGCCTAGTTCTGAAATGTACAAAAACTAGTTGTGGAAAGAAATAGAAGAAATTTGTGGATTTCTTTGATTAGGAGCTTTTGTACTTCTTTATGTACTAAACACAATTTGTACATTTATTCTCTACGTCACATGATCAGTTTATAGGTCTCATGAATTGAGTCTTATAGCAGTTTATTAATTTGGTTCTTTTCACTAAAACGTGTACCAACGAGTCTATGAAAGAAGTACTTTATATGCTTTGAAAAGTTAATAGTCCAAGAAATTAAGTTCTTATGCTCATGCATGACACATGAGTTGACTTGCAGAGTCCAAGACATTTGATGTCGAAGGCTCTTGACACCTAAAAATTTCATTATCTTAGTAAGGCCCTACATTAAACATGGAGGCTATGATCAACTTTGCGCAAACAATCTCCACTATATTATCTCCTTGGCCTCAAACATATACGACCTGTTGCATTTCTTTCCATGTCCCCGTTACCTTATTAGAGCTTTCCTCTCTTCCAGTTGAAGAGATATAGTCTCTTCCAACCTTTTCTATATATATATATATATATGTATGTATATATATGCGTGCACATACACATATATCCTTGTTTCTACTAATGCATGTAAGCTTGACTGTATTAAGAACAAACCTTAAGAAATTCAGGCAAAAGAAGCAAGCATCCCCTCAAACACTTGTCAAGGAAAAAGTCATGGTGTTGGATAACCTGTAACAGGAAGAACCTTGTAAGACAAACATGAGCTTCCTCTTAATAAACAGTACTGCTACATCTATCAGAATGACCTAAACCGAATTCTCCTTTTTTCAGCCAAAAGATTTCTTTTTTTTTTTTTTTTTTTTTTGAATGAAGACGAGAGTTTCTATAAGAGGAAGAACAGACCTCATCTATGCTCTTTGCAGTCTTAAGTCTTTTATGCATCACATGGCAATTGGGCTCAATAACCTGTAAACAAGAAGATCTGCTCTGAGAAAACATAAACCCAGTAATTTCCTCATCATTGCTGCGAAAATATATTTCAGAAGTGTCTGATAGAAAAATGCAACGGGATTTACAGATGCACATTGCAGTCTTAAGTACTATGCATCTATGCTCTTTGCAGTATGATGTCTATATGCAGATGCACATCATCTCTCAGATAGAAGAAAACATTATATAGAATGCAATGTGATTTGCAAAGCAAGGATATGCAACAAGGATCACACATCAAATGAGGAAAAAAGAAGTATGACATGTATATCTAAGCCTGCGCTACATACGATGTGTATCGGTAATAGCCAAAAACAAAAAGAATACCATTAAAAATCAAAACTGATGGAGAAAAAACAAGGTGCTTTAATATAGGGAAAAAGCACCACAATACATCTATAGCATGGAAAAATCTTCCACGGAAAAAGCATATTGGAAGGTAAAACCTGCCTCAAATGTTAGATAGTGTAGAAGGCTATTAATAAATTTAAGCATGCTACGGCACAGCAGTGATGATCTGGAGATAGCAGTTCCACGCATGTTAAGGGCACGAACTGCCTGCAATACATATTTCCACTGAATCAAACAAAGAAAAGAGGCTAAATGATCTGGCTACAAGTAAATCAAATTAAACCCATACTTGATGTGCTTGCCAAGCCCCACAAAGCTGGCGATCCACATGCTTACAGTGGAAAAGAAAGCGGAAAATTAACTGGTACTTTGTTAGGGAATTTTTTGAGATAACAATAGACAACGGCCACCGAATCTGAAACAGAACCAAACAGTCATAACAAATCAAAGACAAATGGTTTGATCATAGGCATTATATGAAAACTTTCAAGATCTAGATCCATTTAAACTCTGGTATAATTAGCATACTTCGGGGGTCACGTCAAACTGTTTTTGTGATTTTTTTGGGGATGGGGCCGAGTAAAGATATAAATGACTAAATAAAATAAAAACAAGTCATTAACAAACCTTATAATTTAAAGAGAATGTCTCAAGGCCAGTTATGCTCACTGGCTCCTCCAGATCATTATCATCAGGGGCAGGCCTGCTCTTTTCACGATCTTTAAGTGTCCCCAGTTTTTTGAGCAAAGAAGATGTTTCCTGAAGCAAAACAGCAAGAAGATTGAATTAATGGGAAATCAATACATAAATTTGTCATATATGAGCAAAAGGATAGAGCTGTTTACCACGCAACATGTTAAGTCCTCATGGCAAGGATCTGCTGCAGCTGCTGTGGTGCGCAAAGCAAGGTCTAGAAGAGACTATTTAGCCAACAAAAGTTAAAACATCTCAATCATTTGAATTGAGAAAGCAGAAAGAAAAATTTGCCAGCTAAGGAACTTGATGAAGAAAGAAGACTAAACCTGCAGCTTCTCCACAGAAATCTCATCAAGCTTTTTCGTGAGCTCATCTCGAGCGATATCCATAAAATGAACTAAAAAATCACCCTGTATAAACACCATCAGTTCTCCATCCAATTGATTTTGAATAGCATGATTTTTGTAGTAAACTTAACAAAAAGAAAGCTTATTTCCATGTAAAGTCGATTCATCTTTCCTTAATCAGATCCACAACATAGTGCAATTATTCAACAAACACCAAGTCCTTGGTGCATCGTAAATTAAGATTGCATAAATACAATCCTTTTCTTCATTCTCCAAAAAACTGTGTTTACCTCACAAAAACTATATAAATAAATATGGCAATTCTTCTTGTAATTGAAATTAAAAAGTTAACCATGGATGATATAAACCATGGACATCGCATGTTCTATGCACCTTCTTTTACGGAGTTTTTCGTTTTTCTTTTTTCATGTAATAGCAGTATACGGAATTCTTGAATTTTGGGACCTATACAAATTGAAACATATCCCTGCAATGATTCGAGTTCCTATTTCGAAAAGGAGAATTTCGGAGTTTATCAAATACTCACTTTTATATCTTCTCTATATGAAATTTCAAAATACAAAGTAAACCAAATTCTTAAATATGCATGTAAAAGCTTGCAGAAGAGATATTATTACAAACACCTCATCACAAAGTCCTCTATTTTCATAGTGTCTTACAGGCAGTCATCTATTTTCATCCTTTAAGTCATCTATCTTCACTTTTATATTCAGTGTTTAATAACACATATAAATGTTGGAAAATCCCCAGGTACTTCAAGAGCTACAAGACCTAGACCTGAAGATCAAGCTTGCTCCTTCATAGGGTTTAAGAAAATTAATGCCAGCTAATATACATATAGATTTACACACTTGATGAGGCAAAATGACCTAGGAAGACTTGGACAGAGACTCTAAGAAAAGACTTGGACTACTTGAATCTAACGGAAGACATGGCACAAAACCAAGCGCAATGGCGTTCTAGGATTCATATAGCCAACCCCACTTAGTGGGGTAAGGCTTTGTTGTTGTTGTTGTTGTTTGTTCAAATCCCTCCACCCAAAAATCATAAGCATAGTAACTTTAGACAGAAAGATGTGTGTTATTAAACACTATGTCCTAAGTATTATAAGGGATAGATGAGGTAGAAGAATAACCTAACCTTTACCCAGAATCCCACCTGATCTACAAGGTTCAAAACTTTTTAGTTACGATTTCATACGAAACATGGTATCTATCTAGTGTATAATATAGGTGATCTATTTCCAAGTTCATTGGTCATAAAACAATATACCTGATCAAGAAGAAGATAGTGCTTTATAGATCGCAGCTTTCCCATCAGATCATACTACACAAGAAAGGATGGAAGATTAGTCAACAACATAAACAAATTGCATAAAGTTGGCAGCAAAGACCAGAGAGAGACAAAGAATATTCAGAGGAAAACCATTTCCTACAAACTAAACCTCACCTTTTCTTTGATGAGATTTAAGAGCTCACTGCTGGCAAAGTCATACGCAGACTTTATACACTCAAGATAACGGTGATTAGAGCCAAAGGTCATCAATTTCGAATTTTCTGATAGAGGGACCTATTTATCCAATAAAGTCAATGACATGTATTAACACAAACACATTGAGGGAAAGAATTTTCCTCATTTCTTGTGTTCTAAAAGAGAAATAAAACATTGTATATGGATAATTATAACCCAAACCTGAACATGATGTCCGCATTCCCTCATGACATTTAAATATTTTCCTGTGGTCAAAATTGTCCCAGAAATATTTGCTAGGAAGCTAGGAATTCCATCCTTGAGGCTGTAACGTTGCCTCCAATACTTGGCATCATAATCTTGAGTGAGGCTTTCCTGTACAGTTTAACAAACTGTAACGTAATAAGCCTAAATTTGTTGCACTCATAATTTTGAAATCAGATGACATACCTTTTGAAGATATTTGTTTTCAGCAATGAAAAATTCACCAAAAGGATCATCAATGACTCCTTCATAAACCCATCTACAAGTAAATTTCAATCCCATGCCCAGGGATCAACCAAATTAGCAATAAAGTGTTGTGCAAATGATACTCAAAGCCATTACTGCCAAAAGAAAAGAAGCAAAACAACCTAATCTCTCTTTCCACATTCAAATAGACTTAAATAAGAAATTCATGTCAAAACTATTTAAGGAATGAATATATAGAAACAGGGGATATAATACTACTCCAAGAAAATGAGCATGAATACACAAACGCTTTTGTGTACATGAATTATAACATAGAGAAGCCAGCACAACAAATAGAGGGTTAAGCAGGGTTGTAAGGCACCCGACATATAATCTTTAAAATGGCCAGTACCCTTGGGTTGGTCTAAAATATGTCCTAATTTCTAATCCCTCTCAAGACACCCAAGTGTCAATTATGTCCCCCACGGGTGATCTTGGGTCTACAACACATCTTAGTCCAACAAAATTTCCCAAATACGGCAGTTGGCTGAGCTCATAAATTTTTTTTTAAACTAAAACCAGCTCCTCCACCCACCCCCCTCCCCAAGATAAACAAAGTAAAACAAAGATAGTTAAGGAGCAAAAGAACATTTTATAGCGTTCTACAAGAAAATGGAAGAACTTAGTTGATGGGAAGAATAGTCTTTGAAGCATATTATGCTTATGTAACTAGTCAGTCATGTTAACAAGAGATGTATAACAAGTTGGCAGGTAAAGTTTCATGCACAAGTATAATTACCTCTCCAATATTCCAAGGTATGCATTGCAAGCACATTCTGTCATCTTTTCTAGTAATGACCTTACACCACTATCACCAGCCATGGCCTTGGCCTATTTATTGCAAAGACCCACAGTATGCACCAATAGCAGCAAGATAAGAATGAGAAACAAGTGGTGGAAACAGTTATTACTTCTAAAGGGAGCAACAAAATTTTATGTAACTCAGACATAAGAGTACCTGGCTCTGCAAGAGGTTAAGTACTGCAGAACCTGCAAAATTATTAGCAGAAGCCATCTGTATTACACTGGATAGTGCTTGCATGGACCCCATCATTGGCTGCAACACAGATTATAGAACTCGGTCAGACTCGAAAGGAAAAAAAATCCCTAAATATAGTTAAAAAAAAATATCTCAGAGAAGCTTCAACCTGACAGTAAAACCACAAGCCTTGTAGGGACAGTCTTCCCAGTCGAAACTGGTGTTCTAGCTGTGCCACCATGGCCTGGTAATCCTAATACAGAAAAATCAGAAGGTGTTCAGTGGACAAGATCACTTATGCATCATTTTCTTTATCCATATTTATTCTTTCCCTTGACCATGAGCTTTAGGTCAAATGGCAAAGAAATGAAATGGTTATCGAGTCAACTTAAAATAGTGAGGGGAAATAACCCTACTAGAAGGAGCGCCCTCAGCGCAGCAGCAAATGCATGATTGACTAAGCCATTCTTGAATTGGGATCTTGATTCAACAAACTGGTTAATGAGCATAAAGTTCTCGCACAGAGGGAATACCCGTTTGGCTAATTCCTGAAGCATTTCAGTACCCAAAGAAAAATGAGAAATATTAAAACGCCTGACTATAAAACAACAAAGAGATTCAACCGATTCGTACCTGAAGAGCTAAATCCATGGATGCATCAACTTGAAAGGTGTACTTGTCCTCATTTCCGTGTGCCCTATTGATTGAAACGTAGCGTCCTTGGATCCCAACCATTGCAGACAAAATGTCATCGATGACAACAAGTTCCTATTTGTGCTACAACCATCATAAGCACCACTTCCACTAACCCGAAATTTTGAAATTTTGAAATTCCAAATTCAAATTCAAACTCACCTGAACAGCAGCATTGTAACAACCAATGGCCTTTTCGAATCCCAAGCTGCAAATTTCAAAATTGGGGCTTTCTTTATCAATTAAGAACGACAGAAAGAAGAAATGTATGAACACATATGTAACTGGATGAAGATGTGATATCATGCTTACGAAAGAGAACCAACGGAATAGCCATCGGTATCTGCAAATCGCGACGTCGATTTGGTTTCCTGAAACAGAAAATGTCAAATTCCAAACGGCATTTCGGTTCGCAAACTTCACAGAGCAAAATTGGAGTGGAGTGAAGAAGATTAAAGGGAAAAGTAGGAACCTGGTGAAAGCGGCCGGTGAGGAAAGGGCGCTCGGAGTTCCAACGAGGAGTTGAGGGGCATGAAATTGTTGAAGTATTATTCTCCATCGGAATTCAGAACAGCACAAGTAACCCTCTTACTCTGACTAACTATATGAAGCCCCCTAGGGCACAAATTCGACGGCCACGATGCTTTGTTTCTTGGGAAGTCGTAAGAGAGAGGACGTTCAAATTTGAAATCCCTAGAAAATGTGGATAACCTAGAGAGGTAGTCCAATTGCAGAATCTGGAGAGGAAGATGGTGGCAGGAGGGAGAGAGAGAGAGAGAGAGAGAGAGAGAGCTGGTAGTGTTCTGTGGGTAGTGGTGGTAGCTTGGGTGGGCTAGGGTGGCGGGAATAAGGGGAAAAGGGAGCTTTTTTTTTTTTACACGCAATATTAAAAAATAAGCAGTGACAAACTATATTTATATACCATCTTCAATCGAAATGCCCAAGTATAGTCATATTGTCACATCCTGACCCGGGACGGATCACTTCATGGGTCCGCTCCACCACCGTATCACAGGTATAGTCATATGCAACAGAACAGTTATGGCAGCAATGGTCGTGACCATAGCGTGTGAGGAAACAACAACCTCAATAGGGTGGTTTTTTTGTTGATCGCTCTTATAAACCACGACAAAGAGAGATCGCGCATGAAACTCTGATGAACAACTACTTCAACTCCAAGATGGTGTACCTAGAAGATGATTTTAGACATTGTTTCCGGATGAGGCGTCATGTCTTCAAGCGTTTGCTTCAAGATGTTAAGCATGTCAATTCGTTCTTTCGACAGAAGATTGATAAAACAGGTTGCTTGGTTTCTTGCATCACCAAAAGATTATTGTTGCATTCCGAATGATGGCCTACGCCTCCCCGGCTAATGCGATGGATGATACATATAGTATGTCTGAGTCTACATGCCTTGAGAATCTTGCTCAATTTTGTCACACAATTGTTCAGATGTATAAAGATACGTACCTCCATGAACCAAATCAAGCAAATCTTGCTCAACTCCTTCGCAAAGCCAAGAACGTGGCTTTCTAGGCATGATAGGGTCATTAGATTGCATGTATTGGCAGTGGAAAAATTGTCCCACTATATGGTAAGGAGGATCTAGCCGAAGATTAAGAAAGCCAACTATTGTGTTAGAGGCGGTTACCTTGTTTGACACATGGATTTGGCATGCTTTCTTTGGACTCTCAGGATGCCAAAATGATATTACAGTTCTTGGGTGTTCACCTCTCTTTACTAACCTAACAGAAGGTAAATCACCTCATCTAGACTATTACATCAACGGGCGTTAGTACAATATAAGGTATTACATAGCAGATGACATTTACCTAAGGTGGGTGACACTTGTCCAAGCAATCGTAAGCCATATGGATGACGTCGAAAGGTGGTTTACCTTACATCAAGAGACGTACCGAAAAGACGTTGAGAGAGTTTCGATATTCTACAAGCACGATAGAAAATCATTAAGAAACCTGCAAGAAGGTACAGTTTAGATAAATTGAACTCTATCATGATGTCGTGTAGCATATTACTGTTTGAACCCAAATTTACATCATCGGTCCGAGTAATCGAGGTCGTACACTGATGAATGACACCTTTGTAACGATAATTTTTAATTATTATTTAAGGGGTTAAATTATGATTTTTTTAATCATATATTTATCTCTTGAATAATATATTAAAATATCTAAATATTATCAAGAGCACAGCTGGTCGGGATAATGATGGAATAACGAGGGATTGCACAGCTGGCGACTTACAACTCCATGCAATCAGCACGGCAGCAGAAAGAGATTATGTGGAGACTGTTCATGCAATATTTCAAATCAATTGCACGAGGCATATTTGGATAAGTCATGCATGTGAAGTGATCAGCATGTGAGCATTAAATGGCATATGATGTGTTTTATCCACTGTGATTTTAAATGCATTATCTACAGCAAGGTGTGATGCTATCAGAAAAGAAGTGGATTATCATCATAGGTGATTTGGTGATGCACGATACAATTCTACATCACGTCCAAATGTATTTTCAGTCTTATAAATATGACTTCGTGCAACAAAAAGACCTCCTCCAAATCAACACACAAATTGTCTTGCCTGCACAAAGCTTCTCAACAACCTTGAGATTTTTCCCTTTTTCCATTTCTTCGCGCTGAACTAAATTAATATCTAAATTATCAAAAGTCATATGAATACTTTCATTTTCGATCTCATTTTCATCATCTTATATTTTTTCTAGTTGCTTGTAATTACTAAACCTAATTGTTGCTTGACTTGTACTAGTTTCATATATTTGTACTTTATCTGGTTGTCTATTTCTTACTACTTGTAAATTAGGTAATGTCCATTGAGTTCCTTCTAAAAAGTTATTATCTACGGGTTTTGCTTCTATCATATTTACATGTTTACTACCAAATATTTGAATTAAATTTTGAAATTTTAAATTAAACTTATGATTATATCTATCAAACACTTTACCAATATACATTAAGCTAATACACAAATTTTTATACTCTCCTTTCATATTATAATTTTTTGTTCTTATGTTTACTTTAATATATTTACTAAATTCATTAATTGTCATAACATAATTTGGAATGCATTCTATGACTGCTAAGTTTGAACTTAAATCTACTTCAGTTGTTGTTATTGCTGCTTGTTGGTGATTATCTCATCTATCATCATATATATACACTAAAGTTTTTGTGTCTACTTGTGCTCTGGTTAATCTTGTTATTCCAATTAATATTGTTCCTATATGAATTTGACTAAAATGTGATCTTCTTAAATGAGTAACTACTTTGCTAATTAAATTAAGTGTAACTTCTTTATCAATACAGTTAACTTCATGTTAACTGATGCTACTTACAATTCTACTTCTATTTTCAAATAAACCTTATTGGTACAAATTATATTTATTTTTTTAGTGTTCTCTCAAAACCTGTTCTAATAAATTCTTGTGCTTCTTCTTCATTTGGATAAATATCTTCAGTTCTAACTACTTCTTTTCCTTTTCTCTTAAAAAGTTCCATTTTTTGTTATCAAAATGATTTATCTTAGGTCTTTTAATATGATTATTTGTACTTAAAGTTAAATTTTTTAATTTTTCTAACAAAGATGGTGGCAGTGATGAAGATGCTTTATGTAAAACTTGGTTTATTTTTGCTATTTGTTCTTCAACTTGATATAATTTTTCAACCAAACTTAAAACTAATTTAATAATTAAATTATTTTGCCTAATGAGAATAAATATTACTACTTGCTACTTATGTTGAAAAATCTGTTAAACCTACTGGTTCTTTATCTAGCTTACTAATTTCTTTCAAAGCTTGAATATATTTTCTGCTAGTTCTAGAATTGATCATTAAACTAATAATTCATCTATTTTATTATGCAACTTATCTACTTGTTCACTCAACTCTTTTTGCACTAATTGAATTTTTTTGAACTTCTAATTTTAACTGCTCAACTATTTCTAATGATTTTAGTTCTACTTGCTTAGACTTACTATCTATGAGGTCAACAAGCTCTTTTATCTCTATTTTGCTAGGAAACCTTTGAATATTTTTATTATTATCTTCAAACTGAGATGTAATATAGTCAAAATTTTGTCTAATTATTTTTATGGAATTTTTCTAAAAATACTCTAACAACTGGTTTAACAAATGATTATGCTTATTATTTTCTAATTTTATATTTTCTGCTTGACTAATAATAAGATCTACAATACTATTGGCTTGTTAATTTTTTTCACTATGCAAAATATGATCATGCTTTCTCAATGGAAAATAACAAACTAAACTATTTTGATCTAAGGTTATTTTTCTTTTTTGAGGTTCACTAATTTCTAAATTAAGATAATCTATTATAAACTACAATCTACATTTCTTTAGAGTTACGGCTAACTAGTTTCTTGGAAACTCTCTTTCTTCTCTCAAGGTCTCTAAAACTTGATCTATTGCTCTTTTTGCTTCTAAAACTTTATGTTGCACTTCTGTGTTATTATATATACGAATAAATGAAGGATGTTCAAAATAACCAAGATAAAACTTCTGCTTCTTCAAAGTCCTGCTAATTCTTTTGGATATATATGCTAACCTTCTCTTTATGCTAATTATAGTTGGGTGTCTGGGACAATAAATACCTGGTGGTTGTGGTTGACAAGGTGGTCTACAATGACAATAATATATGTTGTTCATACAAAATAAACAAGTGTGATATCAGTTGTGTTAATGACTTCCGTCCTCAAGGTACTTTACTATTATAATTATAATATTAAAATGCTAAACTTGGCTCTGATACCAAATTCGCAAAGCATGCCCGATCAAATAGTTAGATGACCATTATAACAACTAGACATAAAACCTTACACATGGAACTCAACATATTCAGCATGACGACCACTCACAGTACAAGTATAAGACCTTAACAGCTGAACTTAAAGGTACGAAGAACTCAGAGGTACCCTGGTTAATGTCCAGTTATTTGTATGGCAAGCATTCAACTATAACAGAATGCTCGAACAAAATATGATTGTCAGTCTAACAGGTTAATAATATAACTACAATAGTGTTTCCCTGTTTTGGACTAGAAGTCTAATTAAACCAACACACTAAAGAAGGAAAATAAAGCTTACTTAAGACTTGGAGATTGCTTGAATATGTACACTTGAACTTGATATATAGAATGTTTACAAAGATAATTGTTTACAGGAAAGTGCTTACAAGGAAGTGTTTACAAGAATGCTATAAAGGCTACGGATGAAGATGGTGTGAGTATATGGTGAGAGTAGGGTATTCAGGTGTTGAGATGTTAAGATGTGTTTTTACAATGAATGGAACTCCTCTTATATAGACTAAGTGAGAATACTCTGAAAAATTAAAATCTTTACAAATGTATGGTATTGACATCTCATTGGTACTAAGTGAGAATACTTTGAAAAATTAAAATCTTTACAAATGTATGGTATTGACATCTCCTTGGTACTTGTCATCTTCTACTGTTGCTGAAATTGTCAGCACTGTTTATGAAACATGGTCTGACTTATTTGTCTTTTTTCTTCTTTGCATATAAACTTGCTTGTCTTGATAAATGCATGTGAGCTTAGTGCATAGCTGTCTCCTGGAGCCTAATTTTTGCTTTTGCATGTGATATCCCTGAAATGTTTTTTTCCTTGTCTTCTTTTCCATGCCCATTTTGGGTATTATCAAAAAAATTTGTCTTGATGATTAAAAGGAAAGTTTTTTGGGGGGTTTTGGTTAGTTTTCCATAACATAAATAAAAATAAATAAAACATGGTTTTTAACTGTGTGTTTTCTTCTGTTGATGCACAAAATCAGTGAGGACTTTGGTACAACAGAAAGTGTCAAGTTTTTGACCTTCGCTAGATTGCTCAGGTCACTAGTGTGGATAAGTATGTAAATGGATAGAGACAGGGAAGCAAACACAAGATGTACGTGGTTCACCCAGATTGGCTACGTCCATGGAATATATGAGTTCTCATTAATTATGAAAGGCTTACACAAGTACATAGGTTCAAGTTCTCCTTTAGTGAGTCATAGTGAATGATTTAGTACAAATGACATTAGGAAATTTTGTGGGAGAATGATCTCCTTTTATAGAAGAGAGTTTCTAGCTTTGTTTTGACATTGACATTTGTCGTGTTGTAATTGGCTTCCGATGTTAACACATGTCGCGTTATGATTGGCTTCTGACGTCGACACATGTCGCGCTGTGATTGGCATCCTGATTGGTGGGAAACTCTTCTAGGTCCTTAACGGTATAACGTTGACCGGTGCTCGGTAGTTTTAGGATTGGTCAGGTATGGTACAAACAGTGCTCCTTTAAGTTCCCGAGTGAGGGAAGCTCCTCGGCTGGGGACTTGCAAGATCCAAGCCGCTGAGTAATCACGAAACTTCTAAGTACAGAAGTGTGGTATCGTCTTCACTTGCCTTATCTGTCCCATAGGTAGAGGTGACATCTTCTCTGGAAGTACTCTTCCTTCATCCAAGGATGGTATCTTTAACCGGTGGAGATGCACAAGGGAATGTATCAATTTCACTTGAAGCTTACTTGTAGTTTCAGGCTTGGTCAAGCACTATACAAACCATGTAGTAGGAGTCCCCCAAGTCGCCGAGCTAGGAGATCTGCCGAAAGAGGTGACATACAAGGTAAGTAATCAGAGCTTCAAGAAATCAGTCCTAGATCAGAAGTTTGATTTTGAGTTTCGGCTGATTGTTCTCATTCTCCCTATCTTGTGGGCAGCATGAAGGATAAAGAGAAGAAAAATGAGAAGAGATGATATGAGATACTTTTGCTTTTGAAGAAGTAATTTTCCACAGACTTATTCTTGAACTGGGCTGGAGGGTTTTCTAGTTTCCTCCAGAGTATAAGGCCGACTCAAGAATTTAAGGGTCAAAACAAGTCCATCAAATCAAGAGTTCGTTCGACCTTGATGATATGTGATACTTTTGCTATTGACAAAGTAATGGATGTGGTATGGCGAGGCTTTGCTCTTTGGCAATGTTGCTAGCAAAAGGTTGTTGAAGTTTCTTGAGCTCTTCGGATAGGGCAGCGATGCCGAACTTGGATTTGACTTAGACTTCTCCGTCTGGATTATGCGGTTCTGCAGGGAGGGTGTTGTGCTACAGTGATTTGTTCTAGCTCATCGTTGAACCTTTTGCTTTAATCTTTTGCATCGCAAAAGTGGTGAACAACCTTTGCATTTGAATGGTCCTTTAGAGCACTACTTCTCAGCGACTCATCCATGCTTGGCAGCTTTAGTGTAAAGAGCCAATATCGTATCAACTGTTCTGAAGTATTTGCCGAAATGATTCGTGACCTTGACAACAGTTGATGATGAGTACTCGAGAGCAATGCTACGTGAGCAACCAGGCAAAGGTTCCAGGCAATCAGTTCCATATTAGAAATTTGATTTCAGGTTCCGACTGATTGTTTTCTTTCTCCTTGTCTTGCAGGTAAGAACATGGGCAAAGGAAAAGACAAGGAAAAAGCATGGTATGGAATACTCTTGCTTTTAACCTTGATGATATGAGATACTTTTATTCTGGTGTGGCTTGTTGCAGAGGTATTATCGGGGGAAAGGAGGCTGAGTATTTCAAGAGACTTTGTTAAGAGTGCCCTTTCAGATATGAGGAATGGTTGAGCATTTTTGCAGGTCTGCCTATCCGTGAAGGGTGGAGGTAGACATATATAGAAGTTTCCCCAACAACAAGTAGTAATGCTATTCCTTTACCTTTCTTGGTCATAGCAATGTAGTTGGAGCTACAAGTTTTACGTGTTTTAACTTTGTCAGAGCACTTTGAAAAAGTGGTCTATGGTATCTGGAAAGCTGATGTTGCGTGTGAAGATTGCAGACAAGTTTTATCCAAGGAAATCTAGCTTTCTAAGTTCAGAGAGCGGTACATCTTCAGTTTTCGAACAAGTAATTTTGTTGGGGATCTGGCTTTTGAGATTCGGAGAGCGTTGCCTCTTCGATTTTTGAACAAGCAATCCTATTGGGATTTGGCTCTCGAGATTTAGAGAACGGTGCCTCTTCGATTTTTGAGAAAGCGATCCTTGTGGGAGGGAGTCTGGCTCTCGAGATTCGGATAGCAGTGCCTCTTTGATTTTTAAGAAAGTAATCCTAGTGGGAGTCTGGCTCTCGAGATTCAGGGAGCGGTGCTTCTTCGATTTTTGAGAAAGTAATCCTGTTGGGAGTGTTTTCTCAATGTGAGTAAAGGTTGGGCATTTTTACCAGTCTGCCTTGCCACTGAGCACGAAGGTTGACACACATATGGACTTTCCAGTTATCAAGCAGTGGTTCTGTTCCTTTACCCTTGTGGGTAATGGTAGGGTAGCTGGACCTTCAAAATTTATGTGTCTAAACTTTGTCAGAGATCTTTGGAAAAGTTATTTGTGGTACCCGAGGAGCTGATGTTGCGTGTGGGGATTGTCGATATATTTTACTTAGGAAAATCTGCTTCTCGAAATCCGAAGAGGTGTCTCTTCGATTTTTAAACAAATGGCTCTGCTATCATTTCTTTTATAGGGGTACCAATTATGTGCAAGAAGTATTTTCAGAGAGTTATGCTTGTAGGAATTCTCCCCTTATTTTCGTACTTCAAAGATTTATTGGACCTCATTTCTCCTACATCATTTCTGAAAATGTCTGGCCCATCCAACCGTCGTTTTGACTTGAACTTTGGTGAAGAGGCAGCCATGCCAACTCAAGACAACATATGGAACCCATCATTCTTATCCCTTACTAGTCATCTTACTATTGGGGACTCTGTGATGAAGAATGATATGACCATTGTGGTGGTGGCCATGAACCTTCTCACTCCCAAAGATAACAGACTACTTTCCAAACGGTTTGATGAGTTGGCTGTTAAGGATTCTCTGGCTCTCAGTGTTTAGTGTGTAGGTTCTGTGTCTAATATGGCCCAACGCCTATTTGCTCGAACCCACCAAGTTGAATCATTGGCGGCTGAAGTGATAAGTCTCAAACAGGAGATTTGAGGGCTTAAGCATGAGAATAAACAGTTGCACAGATTCGCACATGACTATACTAAAAACATGAAGAGGAAGCTTGACCAGATGCAGGAATCTGATGGTCAGATTTTACTTGATCATCAGAGGTTTGTGGGTTTGTTCCAAAGGCATTTATTGCCTTCGTCTTCTGGGGCTATACTGCGTAATGAAGCTCCAAATGATCAACCTCTAATGCCTCCTCTTTCTGGGGTTCTGTCCAGTATTGAGGCTCCGAATGATCACCCTCTGGTGCCTTCTTTTTCTGGGGCTCTGCCGACTGCTGAGACTTCTGCTGAACAACATTTGTGAATGCTCCATCTTGTTTGTTTGTTTTGACTCATGTATATCTATATATTTGTAACTTATCGGAAATATCAATAAATAAGCTTTGCTTCATTTCAACGTATTGTGTTAAATACACTAAAGCCTTCTTCACTAAGTTTTTTTAATTTTTTTCTTTTGTTGAAGCTTTGTGAGTGAAGCATATAGGTTGAGGTAGTGCTCCCTTAATTTTCCGAGTGAGGAAAACTTGTCGGTTGGAGACTTGAAAGATCCAAGTGACTGAGTAGTCGTGAACCTTCCAAGTACCGAGGTGTAGTAGCATATGGTAGGAGTCCCCCAAGGTTGAAGGAGTTGACGAATGAGGTGTCTTGCTAGTAGCCAAGTTTCCAAAGTAACAAAACTTCACCATTTTCCTTTCTAAGTGGTAGCCCAAGACTCCTTATTCATATATATTTGTTATGAAAGTTGTTAGGCCAAACAAGATGAGGCCTATGCAATTTTATTTTTTTTTGAATTTTTGAATTTTTGAATTTCCGAATTTCTGAATTTTCGAAAAAAAATATATATATATTCTTTAAGCTTTGGTGTTGAAGCTTTGTAGGTGAAGCTTTACGGTTAAAGCTTTGTTGGGTACCATGAATTGATTTTGCTTCACACTATCTTGATCAAGAGTGTGTGAAGTTTTTGTGTTGAAGCTTTGTAGTTGAAGCTTTTGTAGGTGAAGCTTTTGTGTTGAAGCTTTTGTGGGTGAAGCTTTTGGGTTGAATCTTTGTAGGTTAAGCTTTTGTGTTGAAGCTTTATAGGTGAAGCTTTGTAGGTGAAGTTTTGGAGTTGAAGCTTTGTAGGTGAAGCTTTGTAGGTGAAGCTTTTGTGTTGAAGCTTTGTAGGTGAAGCTTTGTAGGTGACGTTTTGGAGTTGAAGCTTTGTAGGTGAAACTTTGTAGGTGAAGCTTTTGTGTTGAAGCTTTGTAGGTGAAGTTTTGGAGTTGAAGCTTTTGTAGGTGAAGCTTTGGAATTGAAGCTTTGTAGGTGAAGCTTTGATGTTGAAGCTTTGTAGGTGAAGCTTTGGAGTTGAATCTTTTGTTTGGTACCATGAATTGATTTTACTTCACACTATCTTGAGCAAGAGTGTGTGAAGCTTTTGAGAATTGTAGTTGTCCTCCATTTGTTGAAGTTGTTGAATTTCCCAACTTCCTTTTATTTTTGTGAAAAATAGAAATTTGAAAATGAGGGAGAGACAACATATATAAATTTTGCTTCCACATTGTTGAGCAAGAGATTGTGATGCAAGCCACACCTTGTAGTATTCGAAGGTTTGGATGAACCATATAAATTGAATTTGTTTCGAATTGTCTTGATCAAGAGTGTGTGAAGCTTTCTACGAGTTGTAATTGCCCTCCATTGATAAAGCTTTGTTGGCACCATAAATTGGTTTTGCTTCACACTGTCTTGATCAAAAGTGTGAAGCTTTTGAGAATTATGGTTGAACTCTTTTGATGAAGCTCTTGTTGGCACCATAAATTGGTTTTGCTTCACACTGTCTTGATCAAAAGTGTGTGAAGCTTTTAAGAATTGTGGTTGAACTCAATTGATGAAGCTCTTGTTGGCACCATAAATTGGTTTTGCTTCACACTGTCTTGATCAAGAGTGTGTGAAGCTTTTGAGAATTGTGGTTGAATTCCTTTGATGAAGCTCTTGTTGGCACCATAAATTGGTTTTGCTTCACGCTGTCTTGATCAAGAGTGTGTGAAGCTTTTGAGAATTATGGTTGCCCTCCATTGATGAAGCTCTTGTTGGCACCATAAATTGGTTTTGCTTCACACTGTTTTGATCAAGAGTGTGTGAAACTTTTGAGAATTATGGTTGAACTCCTTTGATGAAGCTCTTGTTGGCACCATAAATTGGTTTTGCTTCACACTGTCTTGATCAAGAGTGTGTGAAGCTTTTGAGATTTGTAGTTGTCCTCTATTAATGAAGTTTTGTTGAATTTCCCAATTTCCCTTTTAGATTTTTTTTTTGTTTGGGAAAACTAGAAATTTGAAAATGTAGGAGAGACAACATTACACACAACACCTAGTTACATTGTTACAAGACAAGTGGTTATATTGTTACATTTGCTTTTTGTAGTGTTTGCATTGTTACATAGGAGAAATGTCTAAAGCAGATGCAAGAATGTTGAAGAGCTTGATATTCGTATACCATGCATTGAAGCCGTTGTTGGCTAGCAATAAGACTTTGTTGGTGACTATAACTCTTGTCAGGTATGAGTGCTCCCTTAGTTGAGTTATAAAGCTTGAGGGGTTTTTATTATTTGTGAATGTTAAGAGTTCACATGTACAAGTTGTACCACTCGTCTTCTGGTTGGTGGAATGAATGGTGAGTTGCTTTCATCACTTGGTGGGTGGTAGGAAGGTGAGTTCCTTCATCACTTTTCATCACATTTCATCACCTGGTTGGTGGCATGAAGGAGAGTACGGGTTGTACATTTCATCATCTAGTTTGTGGCATGAAGATGAGTTCATTCTTCACCTGGTTAGTGATAAGAGTGGTAAGTTGCCACATAATATTCAAGTATGGGTTGTATATTTCATCACTTAGTTGGTAGCACGAAGGTGAGTTCCTTCTTCACCTGGTTGGTGATAAGAGTGGCAAGTTGCCAAATAATATCAGAGTACGGGTTGTACATTTCATCACCTGGTTGGTGGCACGAAGGTGAGTTCTTTCTTCACCTGGTTGGTGATAAGAGTGGTAAGTTGCCAAATAATATTAGAGTATGGGTTGTATATTTCATCACCTAGTTGGTGGTATGAAGAAGAGTACGGGTTGTACATTTCATCACCTGGTTTGTGGCATGAAGATGAGTTCCTTATTCTCATTTCATCACCTGGTTGGTGAGAATAAGGGCAAGGTGTCGAGGCACATTGTAGCAAGTGTCGAATGACACAAAGTATGTTGAACCCTTTCGAAACACAGTTAGCTTATGTATAGATGTGTTGGAATGTATGATGTTTATATATGAATGTGTTGGAATGTATGATGTTTATGTATGAATGTGTTAGAATGTATGATGTTTATGTTGATTGACATGAGTGATGCTTATTAATGTTTTGCTATCCATGTTTTCAATATGTGAACCATGTTGGTTGTAACACTTAGTATCACATACTTTATGTCAAAGTATGCATGTTGAAGCTCTGAGTCAGAGTATAGGGGTAGGTCAGCGTAAACCAAGTGTTCCAGTGCTAGAAATGCAAAAGACTCAAGATAAGTTGTCTAAATTCCCTATTCTTTAAATATTTGCCGAATGGCTTGTGTGACAAAAGATCTCAAGCGGTTGAGGGTCAAAATATTTGTAATGTGTATGCCTTCTTATAATAGCATTTCCTTCAGTACCGAGTCTTCTGCTTTGAAAGAGTGAGGCTTGGCCCCATAGTCATAATAGTTGACGGTACGTTCACCCCTGGTTGTCTTGATACAAACTTTTATCTCTCTTGTTTTAATAGGCTTGCTGAGAGTAAAAATCCTTCCTCTTACCAATAGACAAATACATTTAGTGACTTAGCGAGTAGCTAAATGAGGCAGGAGATGATGCAATGGGTGTCTGAATCGCTAAGATCTCCTCACTTGGTAGAACTTGACTTCCACTTCCCACTTGTTGATAGGGGTTAACCATATGGGAGTTCCCTTGGTATGTCCTTACTTCGGCGGATGCGTCGTTGTAAGCCTGTGCCATCACCTCAGAGTAAGTCTTCCAAGTGTTGGCATTAATCATGTACTTGAAGAAGCAATCACATAGGCCTGCCATGAAGGCTTTGAGGGCGGTCTTGTCATCTGCCTTAGTGCAACAAGAATATGCATGGCTGAAGCGACCAGCATACTCTTGTAATGACTCATCCGGCTTCTGGAAAATAGTGTACAAGTCATCTGCAGAATGTAAGCGATCATTCTGGAAGATGTGTTGAGACAAACAGTTTCCTTAGTTTCTTAAATGAGTCTACTATCTCAGGTGGAAGACAACAATACCAGTTTAGAGCTTTGCCAGAGAGGGTGGAAGGGAAGAGAAGACATCGCTCTTCGTCGGTGTGCATCTGATATGCCATGGTGAACTCAAAGAGGTTAAGGTATTCAATCGGGTCCTCATTTCCAGTATAGAGTTGTAAACCAAGCTTTTGTTTTGTTTTCGCTTGAAGAGGGGTGTCGAGGATCCTTCTTGTGAGAGGGCCAGGCTTGGGTTGGTTCCAGTTAGGTATCTCGGCCTGACGTTCGGCCTTCACCTTGTTTATTTCCTCAAGAAGCTATAAGACAAGGAGGTCTTAAGTGTAGTCATGTACCACTAGAATTTTGTTTCGTAAGTCTCAATCGTCTCTTAGAAGTAGGAAAGTTTGAGCAAGAGCGTGTGGTTTTTCCTTGGGATCGTCGTACTGACTTCTAGGGCGAGTCTGTCAGAATACCTCCAAGTCCTCTGTACCTTCATGTTCCTCTGGGACCTGTCGTTCCTTCTCTAGATTGGCAGTCGGCCAGGGCCGTGGTAGAGGACCGAGTCTCTCAGAAAGCCTTGGTTTATTGATATTTGAGCTTATATGGATGAAGTTCTCTCGACGTTGCTTCAGGAAGTCCCGACAATCGTGATAAACAGCTTTCGATCCTTCCGCCCCTTCCGTAAGGAGGTGCCTTCCTCCACTTCTCCTACTTCTTGAAGCAATTGGGTTGAGAGAAGTCTCATGTTGATTATCACATCGATGGGTAGCTCGCTCCCTATCAGGGATATCTATGTCGAAGACAGGTGACCCTTCGTGTTGGGGAGCACCCAGTTGATGGTTAACTTCCACGGGGGCAACAAGCTCATGTGTTTGAGCATGCCTAGCTTCGTGGAGCGTCTCAAAGAGCTTCTCATATTGCTCTTGGAGGACCTTATTCTTCATTGCTATCTTTTTGTTTTAAGCTTCTAGCTCATTGACTTTAGCTTGAAGAGTAACCCTCTTTCCTTCCTTCTTTCGTTGCTTCGCACTAGGTGCAAGAGGGGTGTCATTCTGTGTACTGTGGCTTCCTTCTCTCCCCATGTTGGATAGGGATGCCTGGTTAAAAGAGAGTGTACGAATGGTGGAAACCAACTTGACAAAGCTGAAGAGATTGAGAATAAGTGTCGTTCCCACAGACGGCGCCAAATGTTGATGCACAAAAGCAGTGAGGACTTTGGTACAACAGAAAGTGTCAAGTTTGTGACCTTTGCTAGATTGCTCCGGTCACTAGTGTGGATAAGTATGTAAATGGATAGAGACAGGGAAGCAAACACAAGATGTACGTGGTTCACCTAGATTGGCTACGTCCACGGAGTAAAGGAGTTCTCATTAATTGTGAATGGCTTACACAAGTACATAGGTTCAAGCTCTCCTTTAGCGAGTACTAGTAAATGATTTAGTACAAATGACATTAGGAAATATTGTGGGAGAATGATCTCCTTTTATAGAAGAAAGTTTCTAGTTTTGTTCTAATATTGACAAGTGTCGTGTTGTGATTGGCTTCCAATGTTGACACTTGTCGCGCTATGATTAGCTTCTGATGTCGCGCTGTGATTGGCATTTTGGTTGGAGGGAAACTCTTATGGGTCCTTGACGGTATAACGTTGACCGGTGCTCAGTAGTTTCGCGATTGGTCAAGTATGGTACAAACATCTTCCTTTTCAAAAATAGTGTTAGTAATTTTGGTTCAGTTTCATAAATAATGTGTAATTTTGTGGTTGTTCTAGAAATAGTGTGCATTATTTTTTGTTCAATTTCGCAAATCGTGTAGGTTATGTTGTTGTATTTCTTGAAATAATGTTTATTTTGTTCCCTTCTAAAAATAGTGTGGGTTATTTTGGTTCAGTTTCTGAAATAATGTGAGTTATTTTGCTATAGTTCTAAAAATAATGTGGGTTATTTTGCTGTTATTTCAAAAATAGTTTTTATTTTGTTCTATTCCCTAAATAGTGTGGGTTATATTGGCTCAGTTTAAGAAATAGTGTGGGTAATTTTGCTGTAGTTCCAATAATAGTGTGAGTTATTTTGGTTCAGTTTCAGAAATAATGTTAGTTATTTTGCTATAATAGACACTATTTATGAAACTGGATCCATAAGTGGACACTATTTAAGAAACAAAACCAAGAATTGGACACTATTTTTAAAACAAAACCAATAGATGAAAACTATTTATGAAATTGGACTATACACTATTTATGAAACTAGACCAATATCTAGACACTATTTATGAAACTGGACCTATAAGTAAACACTATTTATGAAATGAAACCAAGACTTAGGCACCATTTCTAAAATTGATAGAGGATAAATGAGCATTAGAAAGCAATGTGAGCCAATCCCTGCATACAACGTGTTTAAATCCATCTTACAAACCTTTGTAATGCTCACATAATGCACTTCTAATCCTTCCTATCTAACGTTTGGTGATCTGATCCCTTTACTCACTTGACATCAAAATTTTGGGATTTGAAAGTTTTAACATTTTTCATGTTATAATTTGACATTTACAATTAAGATATAGTTGCATCACAAACACGAGACTTATAATCTGAACAAGTTCAATACCCTTTTTCCCATATGATGCTAATTTTTAAGAAATCTATCACCTTCCCCAACAAATTTATTCATGAAATAATTCAAAACATAAATTAACTTTCATCAAAAAATTCTCAGAACTATTTCCTACCTACCACCCATCCAGATTCAACTTCGTTTTCCAAAAACAAATTATATTGATTAATAAGGACTAGGAGCTGTATGTGCATATGCAATAACTTTAATGACACACTTATTGCTAATTAACAATTAAAGCCCAAATCAAGATCCCAAAATCTCAATTAAAGATAGCTTAAGCTGAATTATTTTCCCTAAACCTAAAGTAAAGACCAACCCAAAATCCCATCAAATATCCTTCATGATTCCCAACAGCAGCAGATTCCATTTCAGTTAAACAAAACATATTAGATAATATTCTACCACATACAAAAGTTAGAATAAAAAATATGAAAAATAAAAAATCACATTACCAGGGGGAAAAATTGGGGGAAAACTCAAATAAAACTCAATCTTTGGAAAAACTAAAAACATCTCGTAATCTCTACTAATTAATAAAACCCTATTTGTTAATCAAAAGAGGGTGAAAAGACAAATTAGTCTTCTATCACACAAAAAAAAAATGATGGGCAATAATGTAATTTCATAGGTCCAAATTTTACTATTTTTTGTTAAGCCTCACCTAAAGGTGATGTTAAAATACCTCCAATATTTATAAAAAATAAAAAATAAAAAATAACCCAAAAACAAAAACATCCCACTCCCCCCCACATTCTCTCTCCCTTCCTCTCTCCTTCTCATTTTCTAAAAAAATATGTTCATACACACAAAGTGTGTAGGCATATATATTTGTGAGAAGTGAGAACCCTAGAAAGGGAGGTAAGAAAATCACCAGATTAAAGAGTACTTGTGCTTATATGCTCTTTTGTCTCATCTCTTCCTCCTTCTCCTTCTCCATGGCATTAATCACATGATCACAGGAATAATGGAAGAAGTGAGAATTTTGGCCAAGTCTGTGTGTTTGCAAAGTTATATGGGCTCTAAAGCTCAAGGTTGTGAAATATGAGTACATAGAACATGACCTTTCCAACAAGAGTGAACTTCTGTTGCACTGTAATTCAGTTTACAAGAAGGTTACAGTCCTTCTTCACCGAGAAAAACCGATTTCCGAGTCGATTGTCATCCTTGAATATGTTGAAGAAACTTGGACAGAGAATTATTTGTTGCTTGAAGATGCTTATGATTCGAAAAAATGGTGGATTCGAATGGAAATGAAAATGAAAATAGAGATTGGGTGGAGAGATCGAGAGAGAAGTAGAGAGATCAATTCAATTACAAAAATGGAGGAATTGTTTCTCTGCAAAGGAAAGATCGTGATGAGGCGGAGGGCTTGAGAAATGGAGATCGAGAAATAGAGATTAGGTGGAAAGATCGAGAAAGGGAGAGAGGATTAAACGGAAAAAAGATTGTCGTTAGGGGTAGCCATTAAATAAACTTATTATTTGATTTTTGGTTAAGATTCAAAATTTTGAAACACTTTTAGCTCTCGTTTGGATGCGCTTTTAAAATAATTGAAAGCGTTTTTTGTGAAAATGATTTTAGAACCAATCCTTAGTAAAAATGCAAGTAAATCCTGAAAAAGCACTTCAAGTGCTTCCTAGAAGAAGCACATACAGAAGCACCAATTATGTGTTTTTGGAATCCAAAAAACATTTTCTCTAAATATGCTTTCAATTATTTTAAAAGTACATTCAAAATAGCCCTTAATTAGCTTTGCTTATTTTTTATACTTCAAATATTTTAGCCGTCAAGATTATAAAGGCATACGTCCAATCCAATCAATGGCTCCACAACTCGCCAACCAACTCATCACCCTTTTGAACAAACAAATCAGTCGAACAAAGCGACGGTGCTGGTCTTTCCACGTTATCATGCAGCTCATCCTGCTTTCGATTATGGACACGTGGAAAGCCAGTCGTTCATCGTACACAAACCTCGCACGTGCAGAAACTCTACGATAACAGGCCAGATCAGTTAGTCGCACGTACGAAACGCTTCCTATATAAATTCACTCCGACTGTAATTTGGAAGGCAGAAGCTGCTCTGCTGAAACGAGAAAGAGCGAACCTCCCCTCCCTGGCTCGCCGGAATAATCCCAATTTCCAGGTTTGAAATATCTGCCATTTATTTATTTTACAAAAAAGCTCAAGATTTCTATTTAAATTAATTATTATTTCTGTTTTCTTGTTTCATTGTTTCATTGTGTGAGGATATTTTCAGTTAGATTGGTGATTTATAGTTTGATTAATTTTGCTTTGTGATCATCATTTTCAGTAATCCAATAGAAATGATCGTTTTTCCGGCGAATTCCGTTTCCAAGCTGACCTAGTAATCTGCCGAATAGCGTAGAGAAAGGGGGGAATCTCATTTTCGTTTTGCCAACTTGGGTTAAGGAGAATTCCATTATTTGTTGGTGGTCATGCCGTACCGTGTTCGTGAAAATCTATTCATCGGCAACATCAGCGATGCAGCAGAGATTCTCCAAAATGGTAGCACAGAGATCACGCATATTCTATCGCTTCTTAGTTCAGCGTCAATATCGTTTTTCTTCGAATGGAAGGGTTTAACAATTCCCACCACGGAAATTAAGAAGGTGTATGCTGGCGGGTCTGGTGGTGCCTCGGCTTCCGAGGGTGATTCCGGTGACGGGAAAAAAAGTTGTTCAGCGTCCGATAAGCTTCTGTACTTGTTGGAATATGCAGGCAAGGATTTGAAGCTGGTGAGAATGGGGGTTCCACTAAGAGATATGGAGAATGAAGATTTGTTGGATCATTTGGACGTGTGTTTGGATTTTATTGATAAGAGTAGAAAAGAGGGGTCTGTTTTGGTCCATTGCTTTGCTGGCGTGTCTAGAAGGTACTCATTATTTTGACCCTTTATCGTTCTTCTGTTTAGTTTTGTTCTGGTTCTCGTTAATACCTTCAAGCAGCTTGATTACCACAAGTGAACGTAGCTGCAGTTAGCTCTGTGTTGGTATTCATTCAACTTGATTCTAGGAACAACAAAGTTCTGTTTAAAGATACTTGTCCTCTTACCGAACGTTATGCAAATCCATTTCTTATAGCAAATCCACAATTGTTGAATAAAAGGTCGTACCCAGTGCACAAGGCTCCCGCTTTACGCAGGGTCTGGGAGAGGTGAATGTCGGCTAGCCTTACCCCCATTTATGGAGAGGCTGCTCCCAAGTCTCGAACCCGAGACCTATCGCTCATGGGCGAAGGCACTTGCCATCGCACCAAGTGCGACCTCTAAATCCACAATTGTTGAATGCGTACGATAAATTATCTTTGAACCCTTCATAAGGCAGAAACAGCATGTGAATTTTTTATAGTCTACCTGCTTTTACTGCGTGTCTTTTAATACTATTTTTGCTTGTTGGGACCGATAGTGTATCCTCTTCTCTTTTGGGTTTTATTTTTCTTAAACATGTAAGTTTTGTTAGAAAAGTTAACAATTAGAGCTGCGCACAATTCTGCAAACATATATCGGAAATTGTCAAAAGGCCCACATGCTCTTAGTTTTTCCAGTTTTCTGAATCCAAATTTATGGCATTTTCAACCTTATTTGCATGTGTCCATTGCAGTGCAGCTATCATTACAGCATACCTGATGAGAACAGAACATCTATCACAAGAAGGTGTGACAAATCCATTTTAAGTATTGCTAGTCTTCATATATAGCTTATTGCTGCTGTTGTATTTTTTTGAAATCCAAATAGTTCTTGTCAGTTTGAGATAAAAATAGTTTTGACAAGCGTGTATAACTTGAAGGGGTATAAAAATGTCTAAGTAATTGCCTTGGGCGAAAAATACAGCCAATTAATGCTTAACTGCTCAGACTTTAATCCCTTTCTTCCCTCATACGTATTCCTACAGATGCATTAAACTCCCTGCGGCAAATCTGCAAGTCTGTTTGCCCCAACGATGGTTTTCTTGATCAGGTGATGCAAGACTGTCTTGTAACACTTAATGACATTACATTCTGATATACTCATTTGCAATTAGCCCATAATGAATTTTACTCTTCTATTTTATCCTCGCAGCTAAAAATGTATGAGAATATGGGCTTCAAGGTGGATCATGCCAGCCCCATATATAGGTCCTTTCACCTGAAAGTATTAGGTACACTTTCCTTTCTTTTTTCTTTTCTCCACCTTCTCTCCCTCCCCCTCCACCTCTTTCCTTATGTCCCACATGATTTGTCTTAATGAAGGGATGATTGATACATCATGTTTTCATGTTTTAATTTTTTAAAATTTTGATGTAGGAGCTGATAAAAGAGTTCCATAGAGACTAGGCTATAATTCTTGTGCTTTAAGTGGCAAGTTATCATATTTCTGCTTTGCTTGAGTGTCATGTCATACTCATTATAAAACTTATTGTTAGAAAGATAGTAAGGAACATTGCCTTACCTATTTGGTTGTGCACCATTATAGGCTGGCAATGGATCATGCCATGTCTTTTGACCAGTTGAAAGCAATATATTTCACAAGCCCGACTATATAGAACCATGGGGTAATTAATCGCAATTTAAGCTTTATCTGTCATAGGTCTAAAGAAATTTTTTTCGAGAGAAGTGGATCAAGTGTTTTTTGTTTTCCAATATCAAAACTGCAACCTGTCTCCCCCTGCAGATGTTGAATCAACTTTTGGGTGGTTATTGCCCAATGAGTGTCTTTTAAGAAGTGTGAGGGATGGTGTTTTCGATGGAGTCAATGGTGGATTATTGCTCAACGGATGTCTTTGGGACCATGTGTTTCATTTTGATGCAGTCAGGTCAAATTTTTGATATATTTCGGCCTGCAAATAGGAGCATACTTTGGTGGATGTTGTAGTCCAACTTTGTAGCATATAGATAAAGTCTGTTTTGGATGGTAAATGGAAGAAACTCTGAAAGGAACTCCACAACAACAAAGCCTTTTCCCACTAAGTGGGGTCGGTTGTATGAATCCTAGTTCGCCATTGCACTCGGTTCTGTGCCACGTCTTCCGTTAGTTCCAAGTACTCTCAAGTCTTTTCTTAGAGTCTCTTCCAAAGTCTTCCTAGGACCTCCTCTACTCCTTCGGCCATGAACCTTTGTCCCGTAATCACATGTTCTGACCGGAGCGTCAGGAGGCCTTTGTTTCACATGTCCAAACCACTGTAACTGATTTTCTCTCATCTTTCCTTCAATTTCGTCTACTCCTACTTTACCACAGATATCCTCATTCCTAATCTTATCCTTTCTCATGTGCCCACACATCCAACGAAGCATCCTCATCTCCGCTAATGGAGTTGAGTTATAACCCTTAAACTAATCGTAATCGTAACGATAAAAATGCTTAGGAGTACTAACATTAAAACAGCTAAAATGATGCTACAGTACCGGTGAACTCTAGCTGAAAATGTCTTGTCCCCTCATCTACCACCTAACCTATTAACAGAAGAAAATAAATGTTTAGTGGAACAGCAGTGACAATTTTGGAAGGAATAGGAAGAAATTTTTCTTTATGTTCATTTACTATGTGCATCTTTTGGGTCAGCACTTACTATGTGCATCGTTTGGGTCAGCACAGGATATGCCATAACATACTCATTTTCGGTGGAGTTTTCAAATTTATTGGTAAATGTGAATTTCTGTTTCGCTGCTATAATTGAAATACGCCCCGTCATTTCAGGTGAATCTTATCATCGTGGGAATAGAATAGACAGTTCTATATTTGGAGCAGATCCTGGTGTGGCTACTGAAGTTGCCTCTGGAGTGGAAGCAACTTCAAATGAAGGAAAAACTGTTAAACCAGCTTTCCGCTGCAAGAAATGTCGAAGAGTTGTTGCATTGCAGGACAATGTTGTGGATCACATTCCGGGTGAGGGAGAGCAATCCTTCGGCTGGCGCAAGCGAAAAAGTAGCAACTCATATAACAAGTCTGAGGATTCTGAATCTGAATGTTCATCCATTTTTATTGAGCCTCTAAAGTGGATGGCAGCAGGTAAATTTACATCTCTCAATTCCTTTTTTGTAGGCTCCTGTCCTTGTGACCTGCTTTGATTAATTTGGATACTGAAGAATTGGATGAGTACTCTTCCATTTTTGTACCCGTATGACCTGCCTTTTCCATTGCCACAATAGTTAATCAAGCAAGTAGCGGACTGTTGTCGAATGGGATTTACTTGGTTTCTTTAATTTGAGTGTTATGACATAATGACATAAATATTACCGTTGTTCAACTTGGATATTATATAATCAATTTGTAGCTTAAGATTCAATTAATTGTGAATTTATTAATTGCTGGTGGCATCTTCTCCATTACACAGTCGAAGAAGGTGCAATGGAAGGAAAGTTGTTCTGTGTGCATTGCGAGGCTCGCTTGGGTTACTTCAATTGGGCAGGCATCCAATGCAGTTGCGGAAGCTGGATCACCCCTGCCTTCCAGCTCCATAAAAGCCGAGTTGACGTCAGCACCATCTAATATCTGTCAAAAAAAAAAGGAGAAAGGGTCCAATACCTATCCAAGGAATATTTAGAACTTTAGTAGTGCCAGGATACCGTGTAACAAGGTATAAAATTTCAGAGACAATCAGCTATCCACAGAGGAAAAGGACTCTTGTTTATCAAGTTTTTCATACTGTGTACTGAGGTTTCAATTGAGCAGTTGCGGCCTGCAGCTAGAAAAATGCAGTGTTGATCTGTCTCATATAAGATTTTGGAGATTCGGGTTTTGTTTTTCGTTCTTTCGTACGGGAGCTCAGTTGGTGACTGAAAATGTTTCCATGGAGGTATGTTTGGCATGAACTGTTATGGTTACAACCAGAATTCAAGTCTGCTTTTTATCTCACTTGATTGATGTAGGGCATGTAATAACATGATAAGGTGGTACACGAAAGTACAAAATAACCTTTTCATCTGTTTGTGTTCAAAGTTCATGATGTTTGGTTAAAATGGTCCATTTGAGAAATTCACAGAACATGTCAGGTTGAGAGATTATCCAACAAAACGTTAAGAGCAAAGGCAGTTGAGATTAACAAAATGTTTTATGTTTTATCGCAAGTGACTCCTTACCACAGTAATGGAAATGAGTTGTGCCCTTGCATCTTGGCATGAGTGTGAATCTCATCAGCTCCTAATCTAACGTCTAATCTGACGAAATCTATTATTTGTATCAAATAGAAAATGATGTTTAAATCATGTCAATTAGATTTTGTTTTTGTAGTTTTGATTTCAAAACAATTCCGTTGGGCCTAATGGCGTAATGAGATTCAAACTTTTAGTAAAATGTTTGGGTAATTTTATTTACACCAAATTAATCTCTCTTTACACCCAACTTATTTTTTATTTTCATTTTATTTTTAATTGAACTATCAATAGCTTTTTAAACCCAAATTTATTACTTAAACTACCCTCACAAACCCAATTTAATATGTAAATTTATTTTTACACCCATCTGAAAATAAAAAACCAAAAAAATCAAAGCATTCTCTCCTCTAACATTCTCTCCTTCCAACAGTTGCTTTTGATGGAATCTCCATCACCCTCTATAGCGTTTCTCTCTCAACTTAGTTTCGTATTTGTCAAGACTTGATAGTATTGGTCAATTTTCTCATTAGATTTGTTGAGAGGAAGTCCTTGAATTGCTGCTTAATCATTCGTTACACTGTAAGAGCTAATTTCTAATATGATTGCAGCACAATGCATGTTCTTATTTGACATATCCTGGGTAGAATTTAGAGACTAAAGTTGTTTTAAGATGTTTTTGAAATTAGGCTCACGTGCCTCATATGTTTTGCATACAAATTTATGTTCCCATGTTTACAATTTGAAAATATTTCTTAAGACCATTTCTTAATTTTCTTTTTTTAATAAGACTCAATTTGGTTTAAGATTCAAAATTGTTTTTAAGTAATAAGCTAAAGTTTTGAGGTATACTTAGAATTTGGTTTTCAAGAACAGGCTTGCCGAACACAAATTTTTGATTTGGAACTCAAAAATTGTTTGAGTTTGAAATAATGAACCCAAGTCCAATACCAAATGGGTCACTTAGTATTACAGTCTAGCGGTATTTCTCTTCACTTGTAAATCTTAGGTTTGTTTCTCGCAAAATGCGAGTTTGAATTATATTATTGTTAGCTCATTTTGAGGCTAAGTCCACTCCCTCTCCTTAATGTAGATAATATCGTTTGTTAAAGAAAAAAAGTCAAGTTTTGGAGGCAGTAGTCTCAGCGTAGTCCAAGTTTGCAAACCTACAAGCTTTTTGGGAGTCTTAATGAAACACTCCTAATACTATTTATAAGCTTTTCATGAAATGACTCTAATATAGAATTGTGGTTAATGAATATTTATCAAGATGGCCAAACTCTAATAGTAAGGCTGAGATAATTTCTACTACATTATGCTTCTTCTGATGCTTATAATAAAATGTGATAGTCTAAAATCTCTCATGTTAATCATGGCCACAACTATACTAACATCTGGTTTACAAATACAACTCTCTATATTATCACAAATACACGGTGAATATATCTTTGTAATAATATTCATCCCTGGTTTGGATCAAAGATGGACTGACACAAAGCACATTATAATTGTAATTGTAACTCTTTCATGGACTGATATTCTGCTCATGATCTCATTTTGCATATCTGGTGACATTATTCTTAATTTTCCTTTTGAAATTTCTTCTAATAAGATATAATCTATTTTTAATCTAATGGTATATTTCTACGAAATCTTTCATATCTTTCTTGTTTTTCTTTATCAGATGCTGATGCTGCTTATTTATTTGATGCTACTGCATTTCACTATCTTCATCCAAGAGCTTAATCTTAATCTCTCTCTCTCTCTCTCTTTTATGGGCTCATTAGCCTCTTATTCTATGGGCTCAATAACTTCTTTTTCTTTATTCTTATACTGATAAGTTTCTATGCCTATTTTTAATTCTCTTTTCAGGGTGTTACTTGCATTTTGCTGCATTATAAGAGATTGGAGTTGTTCATTTTGGTGAACTGATTAAGCAATGCCTTATGGTCTCTAGAAAGGGCTTGGAGCTTGTGTTCAAGAGAATGAATATGATACTAGTTTTGATGAAGATTAAAATTACAACTATCAAACTCTTGTTCTAAAGCTCTAATTAAGTTTTCATGACCTAACCTCATGCTTGACTGCTTGATTTGAACATTTCAAAAATTATCTAAAGGAACCTGCTGTCTATCAGTGAGTCTTGGTACCCTTGACCTATACCTCAAAGTTGGATTTTTGATTCCTTCAACTATAGTGTCATTAAAGTTAAAGGTGGGTACTGATGGTGATGCTGGTCTACTTATTACTATTTTGAAATCCACTAAATGATGGAGGTCCATGTTGGTCTTCTGCCTTGTGATCTTGTGCTATTTGAGAATGATGGTCCACAATATTCCCTTCATGTTCAATTAATTAGTCTTGATAAAATATCAACTAATGTATTATCACTACCTTTATATATGTTAAAAAAATTGGTTTAAAACCATTTCCTGTAATTGAATCAACAAAATTGACCCATCTTCGGGCTGCCTATTTATTAGTATGTATCTTATTGTAATGAGAAATTATATTTTGACAGTCAGTTCTTATTGTAAATACTTCACTATGTAAAAATAAAGAAAATGCTTCAACTAAGTTAATTATTCCTAAAATTTCTAAATCTGTTACTGGTAATCTTGATTGTACATCATTATATTTTCCTGATGAATATTTACAAACTTGTTCATCAGACTTTGATGTTTCCTTATGCTTTTTCTGATATAGTATTCCTGCCCATCTTAGTGATGATGCATATGTTTCAACTATCTCGTAACTATCATCTAATGATAATGTTAATAGCTTAAGCTTTGTAATTTCTTCTTTTATATTTTGAACTAGAATCTTCAATATTAAAATACTTTTTGTCCTGCTTTGCTAGTTTTACTATGTAATACTGCTATTTTTCTTCCTAAATTAGGGATAAAGTTTATATTAATATTGTTATGTTTTGCTTGTTTTACTATGTAATACTGCTAATTGAAGTATTACAACTTTTACTTGTCTAGCATGACATTTTGAGTGGCTTGTTATGTCATTTGGCCTTAAAAATGCTCCGTTGATCTTTCAAAGAAAGATGGATCAAATTTTCAAAAAATATGATAATTTTTTTAGCTAAATTTAAAACTAATTGGATAATTAAATTATTTTGTCTAATATGGATATTACCACTAGCTATTGGTGCTGAAAAGTTTGTTTGACCTACTGGTTCTTTATCTAACTTACTAATTTCTTTCAAAGCTTGGATATATTTTCTATTTGTTTTAGAACCGGTCATTAAACTAATAATCTATCTATTTTTTATGTACCTTATCTACTTATTCACTCAAATCTTTTTGCACTAATTGGATTTTTTGTACTTCTAATTTTAATTGCTCAACTATTTTTAATGATCTAAGTTCTACTTGCTTAGACTTACTATCTATAAGGTCAATAAGCTCTTTTATCTCTCTTTTGCTAGGAAACCTTTAAATATTATTATTATTATCTTCTAACTAAGATGTAATAAAATCTAGATTTTGCCTAATAGTTTTTATGGAATTTTTCTGAAAATATTCAAACAACTAATTTAATAAATAATTATGCTTATTATTTTCTAGTTTATATTTTTTTTCTTGACTAATAATAAGATTTACAATACTATTGGCTTGTGGATTTTCTTCACTATGTAAAATATGATTATGCTTTCTTAATGGGAAAATAACAAACTAAACTACTTTGGTCTAAAGTAATTTTTGTTTTTTGTGGTTCAGTAATTTCTAAATTAAGATAATCTATCATAAACTACAATCTTTCTTTCTCTAAGATTATGGCTAATTGTTTCTTAAAAACTCTCTTTTATGGCTAATTGTTTCTTAAAAACTCTCTTTCTTCTCTCAGAGTCTCTAAAGTATGATATGTTGCTCTTTTTGCTTCAAATACGTTATGGTACACTTCTGTGTTTTTATATTTACTAATAAATAAAGGGTGTTCAAGATAACCAAAATAAAACTTCTGTTTCTTCAAAGTCTTGCTAATTCTATTAGAAATATTGCTAATTTTCTTTCTATGCTAGTTATAGTTGGGTGTCTAAGACGATAAATATCTGGTGGTTGTTGTTGACATGGTCTACAAGGACAATAATAGCTAGTGTTCTTACAAAATTAAACAAGTGTGTGATATCAGTTATGTTTATAATTTCCGTCCTCAAGGTACCTTACTATTATAATTATACTATTAAAATACTAAACTTAACTCTGATACTAAATTCGAAAAGCAAAGGCCCGGTTAAATAGTCGGATGACCGTTATAACAACTAGACATAAAACCTTGCACATGGAACTTGACATGTTTTAACATGATGGCCACTCACAATGTAGGTATAAGGCTTTAAAGGCTAAACTCAGAGGTACATTGGTTAATGTCCAGTTATTTGTATGGAAAACATTCAACTATAACAAAGTGTTCGAACAAAGTATGATCGTCAGTTTAGTAGGTTAATAATATAACTACGATAGTGTTTTCCTGTTTTGGATTGTAAGGATAATTAAACAAATACACTATACAAAGAAAGAAAACTTACTTAATACTTAAGACTTGGAGATCGCTTGAATATATACACTTGAATTTTTATTGATGTATAAAATGTTTACAAAGAAGTAAGCAAAGGGAGCAAGAAGGCTAAGAGAGCTAACGGCTTTGTCTGTATGTATGGTAGTCGTGTTGGTGTGATGTGGTATGTAGGTGTGGTGTATTTACAATGAGATAAAACTTATCTTTTATACAGGCGTCTCTTTGGGTGCTTGTCAACTTTTTCTTGATTTATCACTTTGCTTCCACTGTTTCTGAATTTGCTGAAAATGTCAGCATGGTTTCTGAAACGTGGACTGAATTATTTGTCTTCTTTTTGCTTTGTCTCCTTTTGCTTTTGTTTTGATAATGGTCATGTGAACTTGCTGCATGCCTTGTCTCCGTGGAACCCATACTTGTCATTTTTTCTTTATGCCCATTTTATGTATTATAACAATCTTTTGTCCTGATGAATAAACACAGTTTTTAGGGGTCTTTTATCAGTTTTCCAACTTTTTTATGCTAGTTTGTAGGGGTTAAGATTTGGGTGTGTGTGTGTGTGTGTGTGTGTGTATGTGTGTGTGTCTATATATATAAGGTGTGATATCCACACACCCCATTTTACTTCTCACACACCCTTCTAATTTTCGACCGTCGGATCGAATGAATTGAAGAAGATCAACAGACAGAAATTAACAAGGAGTGTGTGAGAAGTAATTTGGGGTGTGTGGATAGCACACCCCATATATATATAATAACGATGAGGACAATTATACCAAGGGCAATGATGATTAGGGTTGAATGAATTGTTAATTGAATTATGTGGAACTTGATGCGGAGGATAACCAGGATTAAAAATGTCATGAAATCGACTGTTATAAACAAATAGAAACAATCAAACAAATGATTGATCGGTGTTTACCTTGGACTTAAGGTATTCGATGAATTGATTGTGAATAAGAATTTTATGCCATTCAAAATCAGTTGTTATGAAAACATTCTTCATAATGAAAATAATGAATTCAAAGTAATGATGCATATATATTTGAAAATAAGTTTTATTGAAAACTTATTTAATGACTTATGATTGATTTACTAAGGATTGAGTCAACAAATTGAAATGAAAGTAAGGGTATTGGTGCACGCAGGCATCCTTGATTTTAGAACTAAAAGTGTTTATAATTTTTAACTGGGAAATTGATAGTTGAAATCGTCTTCTGTTCTTGTGAATACACAAAAAGTTCAACCCCCCGTCATCAGATGAAGGCTTTCTCTTAAATAGATTGAAGATTGTTGATGATTAAAGCGGGAAATCCGGCTATATCGTGAGCTGGAAAAATGCTAAAGCTGATTACTGAAGGAGCATGCGGCCATAATTGGGGACATAATGATGGATGAATAGTAAAAAGTGATTTTACTATTCATGAATACTGTCTTGTTTGGAATGATTGTTGATAATCGCTACTGCTTTCGGTACTGATTTTGACGTATTTCCTATTGGAATCACATGCCGAGTAATTGTTTGTTCACATGGGTTTATTACAATTCAAATGGGTCATGGGAATCCTGATAATTTGCCCACTTAGCTTTCTGACTTACTAAGTCGGCTGGTTGCTGTGAGGATGCATCTGAAGATTCCGAGTCTGAGTCTTCTGTGTGGAGCATCGCTGCTTTTACAAGTAATTGTTGGGCTAGGTCTTTGAGCTGGGTGGATTTTTCCTTCTTTTTTGAACTTGATGACTTAGATGACTTGGCTATACATTTGAGAGATGATGAAGGACTAATGTCTGATAGAGATTGTTCTGGGATGATTGGCAATACCGTTTTTTATTGAACCAAAATAGCTGGAATTGGAGTTGCTGGGATACCTGGAGCTGGAGTGATGGGAAACTCTGAGAGGACCAAATTGATGATCTTCTGATGGTTGAACTTATCCCACCATTTGACTGATCTTGAATGGTAAACTTCACCTGTTTCGACTTCATAATCCATGGGACTTTGTACTTGGCCATGAATAATGGGAGAAGTGTAATCCTATAGTTGAATCGGCTTCTTTCAAATTTTTACTGGAAACTAGCTGAGAGGACTTGCATAAGTTCGTCTGGTAGGAGACTGGCTGTTGGGCTATGAATTGACCACCATTTTGGGAACCATGCAGGAAAATTTAGTCTGAAACTTTTGTCAAAATTAATAAACCATGAATGATTAAAGTCTTCTGTCTGATGGAGAAAGATGTTAGTCCATACTTGGATATAATCGAAATAATTATAATGATTATTGGGAATAAAAACATTCTGTGAATGATGATGCTTGGTTTGATAAAGGGGGAGTCCCCATTCTGATTTTGTTAAAAAATTTCCAATGTAAAGAGAATCGTAAATGATTTTGTTTTCATGGGTTTTGCTATAGAGAGGTTTGATTGAAATGGACTCAATTTCATTGAGGATGACTTGATAATATTTGAGATTTTTGTAAGATTCAGTAGGTTGATAATGAAAATTGGGTGGAAAAACTGTTTTGGCTATTTTTTCTGGGGCTTGTTCTTGATGAATGTTGAAGGGAATGCTAAAAAGATATTCATCTGGATTTTTCTTAATATATGGGGATGTTTTGGTATAGCTAGTTGATTGAGATGATGATGATGAATGATATGACTGAGTTGAATAAGGGTCATATTGATTGACTAATGTCGTTTGGTAATTGAGACGTGGTGTTTGCTAATTTGGTCTGAGGTTTCCTATTGTGAAACCTAAGGGGGTGAAACAATTGGTAATGGCTAAGGATGATGAAGAATCTTGGCTTGATTCTTGTTTTACTGGTGGTGGTGGTAGAGTGGCTGGAAGCCTCCTCTGATCAGTTCTTTTTCCTGTCATTCTATCCTTGCAAAAATTGTTTGGTTAGGAAATCAGAAATGCAATTTTGGCTGCCTTTAATATATTCAATGTCAAAATAAAAAATACTTAATATGGCTTGCCATCGTGCAAAAATCTGTTTTGATGCAATGTTTTGAACATCTTTTTGTAAAACATGTTTTGCAGATTTGCAATCAACCCTGACTAAAAACTTTTGATTTAATAAATTATCTTGAAATTTCTAATGCATAATACTATAGATAATATTTCTTTCTTAATAGTACTATAATTACTTTGTGCTGGATTCCATACTCCTTAATGGAAACTAATAATTTGTTTAGGAGATCCGGAAGAAATTGACCGTTTGAGAATACCCCCGTAACCAATGTCAGAGGCATCAGTTTCAACAATTTTGAAGGAATTAGGAGTTGGAATGCCAAGACAGGGCAAAGTCTTAACATGTGATTTGATTTGTTTGACTATGGAAGTATGAGTATTGGACCATGATGAGGGATTTTCTTTTAGACGATCAAACAAGGGTTTGCATTGTTGTCTAAGATGTGGATAAAATTCTTCAACATAATTTAAGGATCCTAGAAATCTCTATAATTGTGTTTTGTCAGTGATTTCATCTGGAAACTTATCTGCAAATTGAATTACTCTATCTATTGGTTGAATGGTTGACTGGTGGATATGGTATCCTAAAAACCTAATTTTGGTTTGGAATAACTTAATTTTAGTTGCTGAGACAACTAATTCATTTGACTTAATTATCCTAGCAAACATGTTTAAGTGTTTCCAATGCTCATCTATCGATTTGGAATAAATGAGAACATCATCAATGTAAACAGTTGAGAAATGACTGTATTGATTAAATATTTCATTCATGATATTTTAAAATTCACTGGGTGCATTCTTAAGACCGAATAACATTACATTCCATTCATAATGACCAAAAGGAGTAACAAGTATTGTCTTGTATTTATCTTCCTCATGAATTTGGATTTGCCAAAATCCAGACTTTATGTCAAATTTTGAGAAGATTACAACTTGACTAAGTCTCTTAATTAAATCTCTTTTGTTGGGAATTAGATATCGTATCCATTCCAAGACTTCATTAAGAGATTTGTAATTAATGACTAACTTGGGAGTTCCTCTTTCTAATTCAGCATTTTTCTGGACATAAAAAGCAGGACAAGACCAGGGTGATTTGCTTTTTCTAATGATTCCTTTATTGAGAAGTTCTTGGATTTCTTTTTTGCAGAATTCCAGAACTTCTTAACTCATTTGGATTGGTCTGGTTTTTGTTGGTATTTTCTTTTCGTTAAATTCCTTATTGTAAGGAAGTTTAACAATGTGTTGTTTTCTGTGCCAAAAGGCATTGGGAATATCCGAACAAATTTCATTAACAAGTTTCTTTTGAAAATTGTCAACGCTTTGTAACAAAGATTTGTTTGTTAATTGTTCTTCAATTCATTTGTAATTAATTTCTTCTTTTAAGAAACTAATTTGTTGGGATTTGTTGGTAATAAGATTGATGGATTTTGATATACTATTTTTCTGGAGTTGTCTTAATTTTCTGAGGTTTGTCTCTGTACAAAATTCAAATGTTATTTTTTGTCCTAACATCCCAGCGGTTATGCGATTTTGGTGAACCTTAAAATGATATAGAAGGGCTAGAAAGGGGAGACCTAAAATGACTGGATCAGAAATGTTTTTAATCAAGACAAATGGGGTTTTAAAACAAATATTGACAAACATGGGTTTTCATAATTTCATATTTCAACTACATTGGTGACTGGTTTGCAGCACTAAGTATTTATGATGATTTATGAAAATACTTAGTAGGAATTAATCTTTCTTGAATAGAATTCAACTCTGCACCTGAATCAATCAAAGCAATTGTGTCTATATGAAAGTCTTCAATTATTATTTTTTATTTTAGAATACCATTTCTGGATTCTTATCTTGTCTAATAAACTTAATATTAAATTTTATGTGGACTTTTCTTCAGACTGGGAGCCTGAGTTATGACTTGATGAAGAACTATTATGCTCTTCATCATGAAGGTTTGTAATCTTTTGTGTTTGAACTCTACTGAGTTGTGTACGTATTTCTAGGTTTTCTGATTTTATGAACCTAATTTCTTCCTTGATTTTATTAACTTCTCTCTATAAATCCTTTACTGTGATTTCCTTTTTGGGCTTATTGAACCATTCTAATGTTGTGCTAAGACTGATTTTTTGATATGACTGGGGTTGACTAGTACCAGTTTCTTTTTTAGACTAGTTTTTTGAGCTTTTTTAAGTAAAATGATTTTAACTCAGAGTTATCAACTTTACTGATTAATTCAATAAGAATATCTTCTTGTTCTTCTTGTTTATTGAGAACTGAAATATTATTACAACAAGTATCAATACATCATATCTTTATATCTAGGGATGATAGACTACTTGAGGATTTGTTGGAAGAAGACGAATTAGAACTTAAATCATCTTCAAATTGACTATGGTTTGTATCTTTTAATTCTAAAACTTGGATTAATTGAGTTTTCTCTTCCTCAAAGGTCTTCAATTTGTTGATTGTTTTCTTGACTCGACATTTATTTACATAATGATCTAATTTTCTACACTTGTAGCAATTTCATTTTTGTTCTTGGTTTTTGGAGTGGAATTTTCCTAAGGGTTTCCTCTTCCACTTACTGGACTTGGGTTTTTCGTAAAATTTATTTGTTTCAAGATTCTTATTTTTGAATTTTTTATGTTTGGAATGTCTCCTACTGGAATACTTATTTGGGTATCTATTTGGATACCTATTGTAGACTTCTGATTTTTTTTCTTTTTATTGGATGGAGCAATAGGAGGTAATCCATATTATTCACAAAATGTTACTAATTCGTATTTGATTATTGACTTGTTTTTAGATTTTCATATCTATAAACATTTTCAATCCTTATTTCTGGATAATATTTATAATATTCCCATAAGTAAGGGCATGATATGGTATGACACCTTCTTCATTAACTAAGACATTTCTAATTTTATGGGAAAAAAGGTTTGGTAATCCATTAATAAATTTTTCTTTCCAAAATGGTTGATTACTATCTTCTCTAAGCATGACTCTAGACATGAAAACATCCTTGTACCACCTAAAATCACTTAAGGTTGGACATCGTAGAGATCATGAATTATAAAGGTGACATTACTAGGTGTTCCTATAAAATGTTCAATAATGGTAAAGAGTAATGTGTTGACTGCATCTGGAACTCCTTTGTCCTATATGCTCATCAAAAATGGGAATTCCTTCTTCATCATTTTTAACTACATTTTTTATTTCATTTCTTGATTGTTCAGTGAGGTGTTTTTCTCACCAGGAATGAAGCATTCATGTAAATCCAGTGACCAAGAGGTCGACAACTTGTGTTTGACTAAGATTATGATTGGTAATATAACTATTAGCAACCATGGAGATGTGTTGTAGCTTGTTCAAAAGTTATTGTTCAGATAAACCATCCATATTCCATTCATAGAGTTTATCAGATGAAACTGAGAATTGATTTTGAATGTTTCTTTCTTCAAATTGAATGTTTGGAGGTGTGGGACTTGGATACCAATTCTTGGTAAGTGTGGTTGGGCTGACTCTTCAATTTGTGATTTGTTTGAGCTCAAGATTTTGAAAGGCTTGTTCTACTTTCTTAATGGAATCTGTTTCAGTTTCGTTTTTTGAATCCCAAATTGTAGAAATTGTTTCTACTTGAGATTCCTCTGCATGTTGCAAGACATTGACTGTCTTTTCTTGTTTTAATTCTTGTAACATTTGGTCTATTCTTTGACTCGTGGAAATTGTTTTCAAGGCAATTGTTCTAGAAGAAGATTCTCGAAATTAACCAAGGGTTTTTCCTATATATTACTTCTTCAAAGACGTTTAATTCCATATAGTTTTCTTGTATTATACATATTTGTTCAAAGATGATGTAAATTCTACGTAGGAGAGCAGCAAGCTGTGCTTCCGTGGGGACATCAAACCAATAGCCACCTCTGCAGAAGTGGCCAATAAAAAACAAGTCGGCCCTTCACAAAATGCGCCGGCAACTCCCTCAAAGACGGCCAACGAGGGTGGCTGTATCGCCCCTTGGAACGTAATATTAGAACAAAATGTTAAATATTGTATAAGAACCCTGATTTGAGCAATTAGCTCCCATTTTATAATGATACGCCATTATGTATTTATTTCTATAACCGTTGCCGTACCGTCTCTCGATAATTTCTTGTGTGGCTTCCGCAAGTTCACACAAAACCGATGAGTTATTTGTCTTTAGGGTCCTCAATCCATGTTATTGGTTTTGTGTCTCAAATTCTTCAGGTGATGAGATTTACAAAGGTAGGTATACACATTTAAGACAAGTTGGGCACGAGAGTTGCCATGGGAATGGCTAAAAGGAAATACTGCAACTGTACATGTCTGGCTTCCTTTTTAAGACAACATGCACCCTTCCAATATGATGCAGACAATTCTATGTCCTACTCTTGCGTAAACGGTATAATAATACATATTCCGCGCGCAATAGCTACAATATAAAATAAAAAAAGAAAATAAACAAAACAGACATCCTTCTGACAGCATATTAATTCCGGTCCTCTGTAAATTTGTTTGCCACCCTGAGATATGGATGAAATTTCCAATCAAGAGTGAAAAATTTGGATCCGTCTTCACAGAACAATAATTAGGGAATTAGTGGGCATGTGCTTCTAGGAGGATGTTTGTTGCTACATTGACGTCATTTCTAGCCTGCACTAGAGCCTGTCTGGCAGAGTTCCTATCAAAGCCCATAGAAACCAGAGTACCAATGGAGTCCTCTGTTGGCTCTGTTGCAGACAGCATGGAAGAGGGATAATTTCTCTGAAAGCAAACGAGGAAATTGATGACGTGCATAGAAATATGAAATCAGAACATAACCCAAAAGCTTATATACTAAGTAACTTGTGCTACATAAGCTTAAATGGCTAGCTTCAGGAATATATGTAAGCACTCCTCTATATTCATTTCAAAATTAAAAACTTAATTTGCACACCGATATATTCCAACACCAAATGACATGCATCTCATTTAGATTTGCCTCAGTCTACCATTCTGCACATTTATTTTCTTTCTTAGAAAACAAAAAGAACATACGCAAACAAAGAAAATGAACCTCAGAAACCAAACATACAACAACAACAACAACAACAAAGTCTTTTCCCACTAAGTGGGGTCGGCTATATGAATCCTAGAACGCCATTGCGCTCGGTTTTGTGTCATGTCCTCCGTTAGATCCAAGTACTCTAAGTCTTTTCTTAGAGTCTCTTCCAAAGTTGTCCTAGGTCTTCCTCTACCCCTTCGGCCCTGAACCTCTGTCCCGTAGTCACATCTTCGAACCGGAGCGTCAGTCGGCCTTCTTTGCACATGTTCAAAATCACCGGAGCCGATTTTCTCTCATCTTTCCTACAATTTCGGCTACTCCTACTTTACCTCGGATATCCTCATTCCCAATCTTATCCTTTCTCGTGTGCCCACACATCCCACGAAGCATCCTCATCTCCGCTACACCCATTTTGTGTACGTGTTGATGCTTCACCACCCAACATTCTGTGCCATACAACATCGCTAGCCTTATTGCCGTCCTATAAAATTTTCCCTTGAGCTTCAGTGGCCTACGACGGTCACACAACACGCCGGATGCACTCTTTCCATCCAGCTCGTATTCTATGGTTGAGATCTCCATCTAATTCTCCGTTCTCTTGCAAGATAGATCCTAGGTAGCGAAAACGATCGCTTTTTGTGATCTTCGCTAGATTGCTCCGGTCATTAGTGTGGATAAGTATATAAATGGATAGAGATAGGAAAGCAAACACAAGATGTACGTGGTTCACCCAGATTGGCTACGTCCACGGAATAGAAGAGTTCTCATTAATTGTGAAGGGTTTACACAAGTACATAGGTTCAAGCTCTCATTTAGTGAGTACAAGTGAATGATTTAGTACAAATGACATTAGGAAATATTGTGGGAGAATGATCTCGTAATCACGAAACTTCTAAGTATCGGAGTGTGGTGTCGTCTTGACTTGCCTTATCTGTCTCATAGGTAGATGTGACATCTTCTCTGGAAGTACTCTTCCTCCATCCAGGGGTGGTATCTTTAACTGGTGGAGATGCACAAGGTAATGTATCAATTTCACTTGAAGCTTACTTGTAGTTTCAGGCTTGGTCAAGCGCGATACAAACCATGTAGTAGGAGTCCCCCAAGTCGCCGAGCTAGGGGGTCTGCTGAAAGAGGTGACAGACAAGGTAAGCAATCAGAGCTCCGACTGATTGTTCACCTTCTCCCCATCTTGCAGCAGCATGAAGGATAAAGAGAAGAAAAATGAGAAGAGATGATATGAGATACTTTTGCTTTTGAAGAAGTAACTTTCCACAGGCTTATTCTTGAACTGAGCTGGAGGGTTTTCTGGTTTCCTCCAGAGTATAAGGCCGACTGAAGAATTTGAGGGTCAAAACAAGTCCATCAAATCTAGAGTACGTTCCACCCTGCTGATATGGGATACTTTTGCTTTTGACAGAGTAATGAATGTATCGGCACGTGTGCTGTTACGCTTGTCTCCACATGCTTCCTTGTATCCTTCGCACTTGCCCTATCTGTTCCTCAAGCAGATGCGGAATCTTCCCTGGAAACATAAGATGTTGAAGATGAGTACTCGAGAGCAATGCCAGGTAAGTAATCAGGTAAGGGGTTCCAGGCAGTCAGTTCCTGGCTGGAAGCTTGATTCCAAGTGCTGACTGATTGCTCTCTTTCTCCTTGTCTTGCAGGTAAAAACAAGGCCAAAAGAAAAGACAGGAAAAAAGCATGATATGGGATACTCTTGCTTTTAACCCTGATGATATGAGATATTCTTGCTCTAGTATAGCTTGTTTGCAGAGGTATTATCGGGGGGAAAGAAAGCTGAATATTTCGAAAGGCTTCGTTGGGAGTGCCCTCTCAGATATGATGAAGGGTTGAGCATTTTTGCAGGTCTGCCTGTCCGTTGGGGATGGAGGTCGACATATATAGGAGTCTCCCTAACAACAAGTAGTAATGCTATTCCTTTACCCTGCTTGGTCATAGCACGGTAGTGGGAGCTGCCAGTTTCACATGTTTTAACTCTGTCAGAGCACTTTGAAAAAGTGGTCTGTGGTATCTGGCTCTCGAGATTCGGAGAACGATGCCTCTTTGATTTTTGAGAAAGCAATCATGCTGGGGGTATGACTCTCGAGATTCGGAGAGCAGTGTCTCTTCGATTTTTGAGGAAGTAATCATGTTGGGAGTCTGGCTCTCGAGATTCGGAGGGTGGTGCCTCTTCGATTTTGGAGCAAGCAATCTTGTTGGGAGTGTTGTCTCGAATGTGAGTAAAGGTTGGGCATGTTTGCTAGTCTACCTTGCCACGAAGCACAAAGGTTGACACACAGGGACTTTCCAATTATCCAGCAATGGTACTGTTCCTTTACCCTCTCTTCGATTTTGAGAAAGTAGTCATGTTGGGAGTCTGGCTCTCGAGATTCGGAGGACGGTGCCTCTTCGATTTTGGAGCAAGCAATCTTATTGGGAGTGTTTTCTCGAATGTGAGTAAAGGTTGGGCATGTTTGCTAGTCTACCTTGCCACGAAGCACAGAGGTTGACACACAGGGACTTTCCAATTATCCAGCAGTGGTACTGTTCCTTTACAGTTGTGGGTAATAATATGGTAGCTAGACCTTCAAAATTTATGTGTCTAAACTTTTGTTAGTGCTGTTTCTTTGCTATTCTTTTACCTTTCTTGGTCAGAGCGATGTAGTGGGAGCTGCAAGCTTCACGTGCTCAACTTTGGCAGAGAACTTTGGCAAAGTTATTTGTGGTACCCATGAGCTATTGTTGCGTGTGGGAAGTGGGTGATTGAACAGTAAGATTCATGTGCTTTCTACTTCACCAGAAGTCTTCGACAGAATGCCCATAATTTCTGCAAAGCTGAGTGTGCGTGTGACAGGTGTTGACAAGGCTAGAAAAGTAGGGCCTCTTCGATTTCTGAGATCGGCCCTCGTGGTCTCTGAGCAGCCCAGCTTTTGAGAAAGCGAGCGCCTCTTCGATTGATTCGGAGAACGATGCCTCATCGATTTTTGAGAAAGCAATCATGCTGGGGGTCTGGCTCTCGAGATTCGGGGAGCAGTGTCTCTTCGATTTTTGAGAAAGTAATCATGTTGGGAGTCTGGCTCTTGAGATTCGGAGGGCGGTGCCTCTTCGATTTTGGAGCAAGCAATCTTGTTGGGAGTGTTTTCTCGAATGTGAGTAAAGGTTGGGCATGTTTGCTAGTCTACCTTGCCACGAAGCACAGAGGTTGACACACAGGAACTTTCCAATTATCCAGCAATGGTACTGTTCCTTTACCCTCTCTTCGATTTTTAAGAAAGTAGTCATGTTGGGAGTCTGGCTCTCGAGATTCGGAGGACGGTGCCTCTTCGATTTTGGAGCAAGCAATCTTATTGGGAGTGTTTTCTCGAATGTGAGTAAAGGTTGGGCATGTTTGCTAGTCTACCTTGCCACGAAGCACAGAGGTTGACACACAGGGACTTTCCAATTATCCAGCAGTGGTACTGTTCCTTTACCCTTGTGGGTAATAATATGGTAGCTAGACCTTCAAAATTTATGGGTCTAAACTTTGTTAGTGCTGTTTCTTTGCTATTCTTTTACCCTTCTTGGTCAGAGCGATGTAGTGGGAGCTGCAAGCTTCACGTGCTCAACTTTGGCAGAGAACTTTGGCAAAGTTATCTGTGGTACCCATGAGCTATTGTTGCGTGTGGGAAGTGGGTGATTGAACAGTAAGATTCATGTGTTTTCTACTTCCCCAGAAGTCTTTGACAGAATGCCCATAATTTCCGCAAAACTGAGTGTGCGTGTGACAGGTGCTGACAAGGCTGGAAAAGGCTGGAAAAGTAGGTGCCTCTTCGATTTCTGATATCGGCCCTCGTGGTCTCTGGGGAGCCCAGCTTTTGAGAAAGCGAGCGCCTCTTCGATTTTTGAGATCGGCCTTCGTGGTCTTTGAGCAGCCCAACTTTTGAGAAAGCAAACGCCTCTTCGATTTCTGAGATCAACCCTCGTGATCTCTAAGCAGCCCAGCTTTTGAGAAAGCAAACGCCTCTTCGATTTCTGAGCAGGCGCCTCTTCGATTTCTGAGCAGGCGCCTCTTCGATTTCTGAAGCTTCGTCGAGTGCAGATTTTTATAGGGGCTGGCATTAAGTTCCAAAGCACACTTGAATCTCCACCAGTAGAAGCTTCATTCTTGCACTTCTAAGATCTTGATTTGTCCGACCTCTTCTCTCTTCAACACATTTGAAAATGTCTGGCCCCTCCGACCATCGTTTTGACTTGAACCTTGTTGAAGAGGCAGCCCCGCCTTCTCCAGACAACATATGGCGCCCATCCTTCGTCTCCCCTACTGGTCCTCTTACCGTTGGGGATTCCGTGATGAAGAATGATATGACCGCTGCGGTGGTGGCCAGGAACCTTCTCACTCCCAAAGATAACAGACTACTTTCCAAACGGTCTGATGAGTTAGCTGTTAAAGATTCGCTGGCTCTCAGTGTTCAGTGTGCAGGTTCTGTGTCTAATATGGCCCAACGCCTATTTGCTCGAACCCGCCAAGTTGAATCATTGGCGGCTGAAGTGATGAGTCTCAAACAGGAGATTAGAGGGCTCAAGCATGAGAATAAACAGTTGCACCGGCTCGCACATGACTATGCTACAAACATGAAGAGGAAGCTTGACCAGATGAAGGAAACTGATGGTCAGGTTTTACTTGATCATTAGAGATTTGTGGGTTTGTTCCAAAGGCATTTATTGCCTTCGTCTTCTGGGGCTGTACCGCGTAATGAAGCTCCAAATGATCAACCTCTGATGCCTCCTCCTTCTAGGGTTCTGTCCAGTACTGAGGCTCCAAATGATCCCCCTCCGATGCCTTCTCTTTCTGGGGCTCTACCGACTGCTGAGACTTCTCCTAAGCAACCTTTGTGAAGGCTCCCTCTTGTGTGCTTATTTTGACTCATGTACATGTACATATTTGTAGCTTATCGGGGATATCAATAAATAAGCTTTCCTTCATTTCAACGTATTGTGTTAAATACACCAAAGCCTTCTTCGCTAAGTTCTTTGAATTTTCTTTTGTTAAAGCTTGTATGTTGAAGCTTTCTGAGTGGAGCATGTAGGTTGGGGTAGTGTTCTCTTAATTTCCCGAATGAGGAAAACTTCTCGGTTGGAGACTTGGAAAATCCAAGTCACTGAGTGGGATCGGCTATATGAATCTTAGAACGCCATTGTGCTCGATCCTGTGTCATGTCCTTCGTTAGATCCAAGTACTCTAAGTCTTTTCTTAGAGTCTCTTCCAAAGTTTTCCTAGGTCTTCCTCTACCCCTTCGGCCCTGCACCTCTGTCCCATAGTCGCATCTTCTAATCGGAACGTCAGTAGGCCTTCTTTGCACATGTCCAAACCACCGTAACCGATTTTCTCTCATCTTTCCTTCAATTTCGGCTACTCCTACTTTACCCCGGATATCCTCATTCCTAATCTTTTCCTTTCTCGTGTGCCCACACATCCAACGAAGCATCCTCATCTCCGCTACACCCATTTTGTGTACGTGTTGATGTTTCACCGCCCAACATTCTGTGCCATACAGCATCGCCGGCCTTATTGCCGTCCTATAAAATTTTCCCTTGAGCTTCAGTGGCATACGGCGGTCACACAACACGTCGGATGCACTCTTCCACTTCATCCATCCAGCTTGTATTCTATGGTTGAGATCTCCATCTAATTCTCCGTTCTTTTGCAAGATAGATCCTAGGTAACGAAAACGGTCGCTCTTTGGTATTTCTTGATCTCCGATCCTCACCCCTAACTCGTTTTGGCCTCCATTTGCACTGAACTTGCACTCCATATATTCTGTCTTTGATCAGCTTAGGCGAAGACCTTTAGATTCCAACATAAATTTACCAAAAACAACTCAGCCTTGACTTCAGCCAGAAGGACAAAATAAACATATCAAAACAGAATTTGAATATATCATTTTCCAAATTACTTGAGGGTCATAATGTTATTTCTTTTGTTTTTGTCATTCATACTTATTCTGGATCAAGTTACTCTTCCGCATTTAGCGCAGTACAAAATTGGAACCATCGCAAATAAGTCCTCTCATCGTCTCTTTTATTAATGCCACACTCACCACACCAGGAGCAAACTCTTTTATCCCTAATTCTTACGACTGCCAGTCCATCTTAAACATATATGCCTTGCACAACATTCCATATAATAGGGTCCACAAAACTTGCCCTACCAAGTTTTATATAGGGAGGTGATTTCCACACACCCTTTTTAGCGGGTTCATAAAACTTGCCCTATTTTCCTTTACATATACCTCTACTCATGAACTGTAATCTAACTCACTCCTGGGCAACAACCTGGTCCCTATCCCAGTTTGACTAAACCTGCATTCTATTTTGATCAGCTTTAGTCCTGTACATTGTGGTGCCACTTTTAGCAAACATGTTCCCGCGAAAGTACTTTATGATTAGTAAGCCTTTGTCTTTCATGGAAAATAGACTCTTTCTTTAGATAAACCGAGAATACATATTAAGTGCCCTTCTAACATGTATCTACAATATTAAAAACAGAAGAATGCTTGCCTCTACTTGCCGAGCTGTGAATGGTGGTGCATTTCCCACAATATTTCTAGATGGTGCTGCTGGTGGAGTCCCCATTGATGGCCAAGAAATCCTTGAAAAGAAAGAGGCAATGACTTCTGGGAACTGTGAAATGAGAAGAGGCATGCACATGAATAAATACGAATGTGTTTTGCAAAATAAGCAACTATTGAGCTGATAACTGTTGAAGAGTTAACGTATGTAAATGTAAGAGAGAAATAAGAAGGCAAAAGTACATGCATGACCCAATTCATATCCCTCAGAATGGTGTGATCGACATGCGTTCATAGACACATGTAGACACAAATCCACCATTAATTGTAACACAATGGAAACTCCAAAAATAAATAAATAAATAAATAAACAAAAATGTAAACAATGCACTTGGTCAAATAAAAGTAATACACTGCAATGAAATTGCTGAAAAAAAACTGATTCTGCCCGAAAGTTTAGCAAAATTTGTAACTGATTAAAATCAAGAGTCAAGTATGTCCAATTACTGAAAAGCTGCCATAGTTCACACTGAAAAATCGAAGCTTTAAAAGGCACATTGAGAACATGATCTATCGAACCCCCTAAATTCAGGAAAATTTATTTTAAATAGCAGTTCACAAAAGTCAAGCTTTTCTTTTCTATTTCCAAGGCCTAATCTACGATTGTATATCTCAGGGTTCAGAGAGTGAAAAAACATTAATTACTGTCTGAGCAGAATGCAAACCCAAACTATTGGCCACATCTTGAAATACAACGCAGAAAAAAAAATGCATGGTTTCCTTTACTCTTTTCTTTGGTAAGATCATAAGTGAACCTCAAAAGTCAGATTGAAATATAACCTTTGCTTTGCGGATAGAGAAGACATTTAGATGATATAAGGAACCACAAACGACTCCAAAAATCCCTGGTATGATTGATCGTTTCCAGGATGATAAAAGAAGCTGCAAGGGAGAACAAAATCTAGATTTAGTGCCACGGGAAAGAAAGAAAGAACAGCTTAGGTGCACATTCTGCAACATATATGGTTAAATGGAGTACTTTGATTGCACACATTTTACCTGTAGACCGGCTAGATATATGAAAGACTTATCTGAGAAGCGAACACCAAATACACGAAAGCGTGTTGAAACTGGAATATCAAAGAAAAAGGGTACAAAAGATGCAAATATAAGACCATAAGGTCCTGAAGTAAATAGGTTGACTGCTGGATCTGCAAAAGACAAGAATTTGACGCCAAACTTTATCAGTGTAATGCACAGAAAAAAGCAAAACAATGCAGAAAACCAGGAAATGAAACAATCTGCAATAATATTCCATCTATAAAGGGTTTTCTTCAAATTCCTTACTAATTTGAGTAACCTCAATCTATGGGCTGTCTACATTGTAAAATTGAAACTTGGCACAAGTAGAAAGGCCAGTGAGCTAATCAACCAGCAGTAGGATATGATTGTGATTTCATCAAGCGCTGATGCTGCCACAACCCATATCAAGAAGCCATGATATCCAGGGTTGCACTAACTATTGTTGTAGAAAGGAAGATGACAACTACCTATTCATCCAAAATATCACTGTAAAATATCATAGATTTCTGTTTTCCAATTGGCGAATTTGGAATTGAGAAATTCTGGTTTGGAAACGCTACAAACATGGCATGGAGGTATCCATGGCCCACTACAAGGCAGGTTTGCATTAGAAGGGTTCAGATTACACAAACCTCAACGAACATCATAAAAACAACTGCTCTAATGCTCTTATAGAAAGAAATATGTTTTAAAATAGATCTTGCCATAGTCAATTTTTCACTAATGATTTCTAAGAGGCTTGAGATTTTCCAAAATAGACAAAGTACTGTCCTGCACAAATAGACAACTGCATGCAAGAAAACAAGGTAACAAAGGACCAGCGGCATGAAGTCGGGAAAATAAATAGAAGGCAAAATAATGACATAAAACTTAATCTACAAACAAAAAGAATGTAAAAAAGAAAAAACTATCCACACCTTTAAGGATTGCTAGAGCAAGAATCTCAAATAGTAATGATACCGTCACAGAGTACAATATGAACACCTGCACAATCAAGGTATACTGATTATTACAGTAAAATCAACATATAATAGCAAAAAACAAAAATCAATTGCATTCTACATTGTATTTTATATTGTCGAATGGTGGAAGTGGACACCATTATCAATTAACAAACAAGTCATACATTGATTATTTACTTTAAGTACTTTTCATTTTGTGTGTGGTCAGGGGAGTGGACGTGGCCCACTTGAGTTATATAAGATAGCCTGTAATATATCATCTTATTAATGCACCTCAGTACACCCGCCACACACAACTATGTATCTAGGCCATCCCATATTAGTTTTGGTTCAGATTAAATTTTCTCCTCCATTCACTGGAACTAGTGGTAAAACAAGTGTCCAATGTCCCAGCCACCAAACCCTTGACATATTTGGTTCACTAAAGAATGTGATTGTATGCGGCTGCATTTTCGTGATGGTACAAATGGCAACCATGAACAATGACGTAATAATGGAAGTAAAGGTGGCAATGAGGTGTATGGTGGTTATGGTATGACCACTACCAACAACAGACACATACACAGAATATTACAATGTTGTTGGGCAGAAATTAAAATAACTGAAGCTCGTAAACGTTGAATGATCTTGATAGTCTTAGTGGAATCTAAGAGGTTAGGAAGTGGTGTAGCAGCTGTGATGGAGTATGGAGGCCATATCCCTGTTGTGGCAATAATAAATAAACTGTCAAGTCACAACTCAATTCTTGGAGTCTCACTTCCTTTCATTGGTTCATAAGACTATATTGAAAGTGATGTACTTGGCTTGATGCTCCCCTTTGCTTTTGTTGTTTCTTAAAAGCTTCCTTTATTTTGTTGGTAATGTAAAATATGAAGGGGTTTAACTTGGCTATTCCCAGTCACCTACAAGCATTCTTTGTAAAAATACTTGTCTTTTGGTGGTGGAATGCAAGAATATTTTGGAATTGTACTGTGATAACTATTTTTGGGTAATTTGGATAAAGAGAAATAGAAGAACTTGTTATATTTATGGAAGGGATGTAGAGGAGATTTCTTGGTAAAAACCTAAAAGGTGAGTTTATGGGCATCCTTATGGGTTCTTTTTTGCCAGCTTTTAGGGATCTTTCACTTCTGTAATTTAGTAGATTGGCGGAGCTGCTGTCGGATAGTTTTTCATTAGCATTGTATTACAATGTAAAGATGTATTTTGGATTGTTTTTAGGTTTGTACCATTCTGTTGGTGGATCTCTGGTCCACATGTTGTGTATTGTGATTTTAATCTCTTCAACAAAGTATTTTTTTAGGTTTGTACCATTCTGGTGCCTTCACAAAATCCAATCAAACCCTTCATGGTTTTTGATAAGTTATAACTCATCCAAACTGGCAAACTTCTGAAAGATGTGTAATACAAATTACAAACAATGGAACCAGATTAATCTTTTATTTAGGCACAAGATATCAAAAATATAACATCTGACACAGGTATTCTGAAAAAAGTATGAACGGAGAAGTCAGTGAATATTTTACGCTAACAGATTACTCACTGAGTACTTATTGGAACCTATCTGTCTCTCAAAGACCCTGAAGTAGTATAGCAGATACAGCCCAAACATCAGTTCTGGTGTAGATGAAAAGGCAAACACCGACACAATTAACTTCCAAAGGCGAAACTTCCCGAATATGTCCTGACAAAAAAAGACAAAAATAATTTGGTCAGAATTACCAATTCATTCAAGAGTTCCTAGCGCCTTTCACTACAACAACAACAAAGTCTTATCCCACTTGTCGGCTATATGAATCCTAGCACCTTTCACTAACTAAAAAAATTAGGATTGGGGATTTTTATTCTACGCAATCAACCAAGCTGAATAACAGTAGTTTGGTTTCATCTACTAATCCAAATGCTTTGTGGATTTTCAACTTGAGATGTAATCACCCTCAAGAAGTTAGATCACAAACAGAAACAGGTTATTAGGAGGGTATTTGGTAAAATTAAGGAACCAAAAGAAACTATGTTGCTGGTCCAGACATTGACTAAATTAACCAAGCCTAAGGCCAATTTCTCCTTGGGAGAAAAAATTGTGTAGACTAATTTCATTTTAGAATCCAGACACACAACATAAACATCTCTCTATTTTATAGCTAGGGTGGAGTTAATTGACCAGTTTCGAAATTTCTCTCACCTTGATAGACCAATCCCAAACAAACACTGGTTGGTCAATCTTGTTCTACTAATCTATGGGTAATATATGTTTAGTAGGGGTTACGGGAGAACTGAACATTAGGGTGGGTTCTTTGCTGAGGCCAGGCAATATTAAATCCAACGAGTAGCACCCACCTCTAACGTACAAGAAGACCTGCATGATAGGAGAGTTAAAATGCCATAACTCAGTAGCGATCTCCATAATCTCCTGAATAGTATTTTCCAATCTCTAGGAAGAAGGGGGAGTTCATCCAAAACTAAAGTTGCGTACACAACCCCAATTCCATTCATCCTCAAACATCTAGACAAATTATGGTTTTATGATACCTTGATATTATATAAGACGAAATTATTAAGTAGCTTAGCATCACAATAGAGTTCAAGCCCAATGTCCAATCCCTATTGTTTCTTCAAACTAATCCAGAAATAGCAGGGCAAGAGACATTTTAGGTTTCCAACCTCATATTGAGTTGTCCAGACAGAAGAGTGGAAAATCAATATCCAAATCTGACTGTCAAGTGAACCCAAACTGAAAGTAAGCACACGGCAATTAGAAAAATCAGTTAACCAGACAACAATCAATTCCAGTCTGAGGTATCTCCATACCAACCACAGCGAACCACCGAAAATCAACACCTAGCTGACTAGATGTGTAATACTGATGAATGACTAAAGTGTCCTACACACACGCACACTCACACACACAGGGATTTAACTACGCAATTACGAGCCGCCGAAAAACTATAACGGTGACCATAACATGCTGAAGAATGATGCTGATGAAATAGCAACAATGACTTACACAGGAAACAAAACCCAAATTCAACAAAACATTTAACACCAAAGTAAATTAAAACTAAACAAGAAACAATTTTGGCACAAAACCCACCTGCAATTACATCTTAAAATGCAGTAATTCGTATCAATAACAAAAAAATCGTAGCAAAAACTTTAAAAAGTGGAGAAAAAGAGCACCAGATATGACAATCCAAGCTTGCTCGAACGGCCCTGGATCCCAAAGAAGACGGTGAAGAGACCGCTGGCAACGACGAAGGCTCTGGTAATAGGAGCATTGTCTGCGATGAATAAACAAGAAAGCTTCTGGGTCATTCAACACAATGAGAATCGAGAGTAAAAGGATATATAACATATGAAGATGGTTCAGAGCAATTTGGGGAAGTGAATGTACGCACGGAAACCAGATGGACCGCCGTTCATCTTCTCAGTGAAGGACGAAGAAGCAACAACGACCTTCACAGTTGACGATCACAATCTCTGTTTTTGTGATTTCTCAGCCCTCTCTGTCTTTGTTTTCTTCCGTTTTTCTTGGTTTTATTTTTTATTTTTTTATTTTTGAGAAAAAGTAACCGGGCAAATTTCTTACGCAATAAGTTTACGCGACATAAAAATAACCCGAACATAACATATTGCGGCTTAATACAATAACTAACCGGATTGTTATTGGTTACTCGATAAGAATATGTTAAGAACAAGTCATTAACAAGTTTACACGCGAATAACTCGTGGCCATGGGTAATCTGTTTCGACCTGTTAAGAAAAAAAAATTATTTTGATAATTTTAAGTGAGGATCCAGGGATCCTCCAATCATATTCGTTTATCGTGCAGTCAGTTTTCGTTAAGTACTGTTTATATTCAATTTTAAATTAAAAAAATTATAACAATTTCTAACCGTATGATGTACGATGAACGATGAACAGATGTGATTTGAGGATTCCCATCTCTCTCATTTTAAAATACTAAAAAGCTTACTACAAAATACAATAACCATAGTGTATGTATTCTATATTGAATACGTATAATATTCTATATAAGTTAAAAAAAAGTTAAGTTTTATTTGTTTATTTTCACTACGAGAGTTTCTTATTATTACTATTGGGAAAAATTTTACTTGATCTTTTGTCCAAAATTCAAATCAATAAGTATAGGCAAAACGACAGACTTTCAATTTTAGAGTCAATGACCTAACAAAGTTTTTTTACTCTCTCTCATTCAGTCACACTCATAAATGTTTTATCCTCTTAAAAGTGAGATTAAAAAAATTATAAAACACATTAAAAAAATACCAAACCCATTGGGTAAAACCCCTAAAATTCAGATCAATTGTAACCTCACATAATATCTTTAAAACATTTTAATTTCATACATTAACTTATATTTTTTTCAATTTCATAAATTAACTTATATTTTTTTTCAATTTTATACATCTGTTTAAAAATTATGTTAAGTTAACCGTTAAGTGATGACGTGACAAATATGGGGTCTATATTTGTACTGATGTGGTCGCTAACTTTGCACCATGTGAATAAAAAATAATAATAAAATATTAGTTAATAAAATATCAATTTTTTTGTAATTAAAAACTTGAAAATTTGAAAAGAGGATCTAGGCAGATTTTTTTTTTTGGCAATCTTTGTCCCTAATAACCCAGTCCTCTACATCAATTCACACTCCTATACGCTTCCAATCACCACCACCAGAACCCATGATCTCACAACTCGCGTCGCAACTCGGTCTGTTCCTTCACTCCCGAGTTCGATCTTGACATGATTTAGTAGGGTGAGAGGCAGATTTGGCGGCAGGGCCCCACTCGGTTCAGCCCCAACGCCTCGATTTCGTCCAACGAGGTGCATGTTGACAACCCTCGTTCCTCGATGTTCTCGTAGTGGCGCTCCGTGCAGTTCGCGACTGATAAGGTTGTGAAAGACTCGCCAAGATGGTGATTAACGGTGATGTTGGATGAGGAAAGATCGTTGTCAGTGCGGGAAGGTGTAGTGGCGACATCATTTGCGACAGAAGAAGTCGATGAGGCGGGAGAAGAGACAGGAAATAACTCGTTGTCGGGAGAGACAGGTGCGACGTCGAGGACAACAGAGCCGGTGAGAATGTCGTTGATGGACTTGTTGGAGACGAATAGGCGGATGGGGATGGAGTTAAGGAAGAGGCGGCGGCAGAAGAAGCTTCCTAAACCAAGAATCAATTTCTTGGTTACAGACAATCACAGAGCAGATGGGATGGAAAACCGATTTGAACACCAAAAATCAATTTCTTCCTATACGCCTTTGCCCATATCCCCTTTTCATTGGTGATGGGGTTATTGGGCTCGGCTTTGCCCAGATCCCCTTTTCAAATTTTCAAGTTTTTAATTACAAAAAAATTGATTTTTTATTAACTAATCTTTTTCAAAAATGTTGTATGAGGTTGCAACTAACCTCAAACTTGAGGGGATCAAATGTAATTTACCCTAATTAATTTACAGGTGTGAAAAATGTGAAAACATATACAAATGTTCGTGATGGCATTCTCTATGCTTTGAGAACGAGTACATCATCATTTGAAATTTTTAAAACCATACAAATCCTTGTGGACAATATTTTTAAGAGAGTTCAAAATAAATAAAAATGCATAATCATTAATGCACAAGTGTGAAAAATGTGAAAGAATATGTTGTACCATAAATTGGGCCTCAATATTTGGGCCTTACTACATAGGCCATGATGTGTGTAGAAGGGGATAGAAACCCTTGTTTTATAAAAGGGATCATTTACCGTCACTTTAGACCATCTCCAATGATGGCTTATAACCTAAAATTCTCATTCCCCCCCCCCCCCCCAAAAAAAACCCACTCCAACCCAAAACCTAAACCAAACCTAAAACTTAAAACCTAAAAGGAAGGCAAATACCAACCACAATTTAGCCCACAAAATAAAATGGGACCCACGGGTGAGAGTGAAAAGTGGGATGTGAAGCCCACACCCCAAAACCCAGTCCCCCTAACGCACCCCTTTTTTTCCAGCCGAAGACCCACCCACGTGGGTTGGTCCCCTCTGTTGTCAGCCTTACTGTAGCCCAACGGCCAGTTTAATTGGACCGTTGGTTAATCCAACGGTCCACGTTAAAATATTATTTTTATATTTATATATTTATTAAATCTAATGGCTTAGATCAAATATAATAAAATCTAACGGTAAAAAAAAATCTAATGGTCTAAATTTAAATTCAACGGATAAAATAATTTAAAAAAAAATTATTTAACTTAAAATTCAACCAAAAACTCTATAAATACCTATGTATTTGTCAAACATCCAAACAAAACTCACTTTTCTCCTACAATTCTTCCAATTTTTCTTTCTACCATTTCTTCTCATTTCCAAAATTTTCAAGATGGCAAAAGAGTATGTTAGAGGTCGTAATTGGACCTTTGACGGAGATATTGCTTTATGTTTGGCATGAATTTCTATTAGCGAAGATGGTGCCATCAACACGAATCAAAATAGAAAGGTTTTGTGGGGTAAAATCGTTGATAAGTTCCATGGAACTCTAACACCGATCAAAGGGAAGTTGGTGGTGTTTATGATCAGTGGAAGATTATCAACAAAGCGTGCACTTTGTGTAAGGGAAGCTTGGAAAGAGTCATGGTTGACATGCCTAGTGGAAGGGGCGCCTCAGAAATTGTGAGTTTCTTTGTTGATATTTTATTTGTCATGTTCATAATAGTATTTTGCAACTAATTGTTTTTATGTATTTGTTGCATAGGGTGACAAAGCAATGGCAATTTACAAGACAAGAACTACACTAAAAAATCAAGTTTTTAAGTTGCATCATGCTTGGAACATCCTCAAGGATTGTCCGAGGTGGGCAACCGAGGCGGACCAACAATGGGGAAAATTATTTCATAGTGAAGCCCCACCCCCAAATGATGTCAATGAAGGTGTGAATTTTGCCGACAATGAAGGTGTCCAACAAATGACCCCAACTTATTTTGCAAGGCCCCCGGGTAGAGATAAGCAAAAGGAAGCAAAGAGAAAAGGAAAGTTCCAAGATCCGATACGTGCACAATTTGCTAGCGAAATGGTAAGAATGAATGAAAACCATATCTCTCGACAAGAAGAATCGGCCCAAATGCGTTTGGCCATGAAGGAACAAGGGGATAGGGAACAAGAAAGGTTCAAAATTAATTTGATGATGGAGGACCTCGACAAATACACTCTAGAGAGGAAGAAATACTTACGTGGTAAGCAAAATGACATTTTACGAAGGAGTGCTACAAGGAGTATATTTCAAGATGACGATTCATTTTAAGACTATCACCCAAGTCCATCACCAAGTCAAGATGGTGGATATCATTATTAAGTTTATGAGTTTTCGATTGTATTAAGTTTATGTGGTATATTAATTGTCTTTTTTTTATTATTATTTTTAAAGTTTATGCGGTTTATTAATTGTCATTTGTATTAAGTTTATGTGGTTTATTAAATATCGTTTGTATTAAGTTTATGTGGTTTATCATGATTTTCAAGTATTGATTTAGTGATTTTTCAAAATTTATCGGCATTTAAATATTTTTAGGTTAAAATGTTCATATAATTAATTTAGGATAGTCTACATAATTTTTTTTTTAAAAAAAATTAGCCTGAATCCATTTTTTGATAATCTCGGGCTAAAATTTTTGGCTAAAAGGGTTGGAGCAGAAAAATCGTTTATGGGCTAAAACCTAAATTTTATGGGCTAAATATGTTTAGGTTATAGGCCACCATTGGAGATGGTCTAAGAGGAGGGTAAACCCTAGCCTCTCTAGTAATAACAATGTAACTCTCATTTTATATAGTGAAACTATATCGACACCAGTGTGGACTTAACCCCAAATTGGGGTAAAACACATATATCATTGTGTTCTTGTGTGTATGTGTGATTTACGGTCAAATTTACGTTGGTCCAAGATCAACCCGATTTTGTGCATCAACATAATATATAAACGTTGGTGCTTGCATCATGCTTAGACGATGGTTACATCGTCATTTATATTTTTCAAACCCTCCGAACCTCATGGACAATGTTTTTTATTTGAGTGCAAAATTAATAAAATTCATAATAATTATTGTAGAAGTTGTGAAAAATGTTAAAAAAAAAAATGTAATCAATGATAAGCTTTACAACTTTTATGAAGGGGTCAACTCCGAAATCCGGCCTTATAATCCATAAACCTTAGATTTAACTTAACCGTTTATTGTCGTTTACACTTTATTCTTCTCACCGAATTTCATTTTTTAGATTTTCTTTTTTGAAAATGTAACATCCCACATCGCCCAGGGGAGTGATCCTTAAATGTATATTCACATCCCTACCTAGCACGAGGCCTTTTAGGAGCTCACTGGCTTCTTGTTCCGTAGGAACTCCGAAGTTAAGCGAGAAGGAGGCCAGAGCACTCCCAGGAAGGATGACCCATTGGAAGGTTGCTCGTGAGTTCCCAAAAAACAAAACCATGAGGGAATGGTAAGCCCAAAGCGAACAATATTGTGCTACGGTGGTGGAACGAGCTCCGGAAGTGATCTGCCTCGGGCCGGGATGTGACAAATGGTATCATTGTAACATCCCACATCGCCCAGGGGAGTGATCCTTAAATGTATATTCACATCCCAACCTAGCTCTGATACCAAACTGATGCACCCCGATCCTAGAATCAAGGTGTGATGGCCGTCACGTGGGTGTGACGTAACCAAAAATGTGATGTGGAAGCAAAAGATAAAAGAAATACGAAGGAATAAAAACCAACTCCTAGCAAGAATATCCAACTAACATGCTAGGGTGAGTTTAAGTGTGAAACACACATATGAAGGGGTCAACTCCGAAATTTGGCCTTATAATCCATAAACCTTAGATTTAACTTAACCGTTTATTGTCGTTTACACTTTATTCTTCTCACCAAATTTCATTTTTTAGATTTTCTTTTTTGAAAATGTAACATCCCACATCGCCCAGGGGAGTGATCCTTAAATGTATATTCACATCCTTACCTAGCATGAGGCCTTTTAGGAGCTCACTGGCTTCGGGTTCCGTAGGAACTCCGAAGTTAAGCGAGAAGGAGGCCAGAGCACTCCCAGGATAGGTGACCCATTGGGAAGTTGCTCGTGAGTTCCCAAAAAACAAAACCGTGAGGGAATGGTAAGCCCAAAGCGAACAATATTGTGCTACGGTGGTGGAACGAGCTCAGGAAGTGATCCGCCCCGGGCCGGGATGTGACAAATGATATCATTGTAACATCCCACATCGCCCAGGGGAGTGATCCTTAAATGTATATTCACATCCCAACCTAGCTCTGATACCAAACTGATGCACCCCGATCCTAGAATCAAGGTGTGATGGCCGTCACGTGGGCGTGACGTAACCAAAAGTGTGATGTGGAAGCAAAAGATAAAAGAAATACGAAGGAATAAAAACCAACTACTAGCAAGAATATCCAACTAACATGCTAGGGTGAGTTTAAGTGTGAAACACACATCTTCAGAGCATAAGTACTAAGTGCAGTCAAGTAGGACCATTACTAAATTACAACACCCGAAGGTGAGTCCTACATTTAAGTAGTATGTCAGTACGCCATGGGAATTCTCGTGGGCCACCAACACTGCTAACTAGAACCTGGAGGGGCGCAAAACAAGATTGAGCGGGTCAGTAAAACAAAGCTTTTCGAAAATTTTTCATTTAACAACACTTCTAACCCCTCACTGTAAAACCTGTATACTTTCCCAAAAAAATAGTATATATATAACCATATATAACAGCAAAACTCAAATCATAAGTCTTTAACACTTTTCAAGAAATATGTCATGCTATGCTTCAAACATGATAAGAATGCATCAATATAACAGGTGAAATAATGAATCAACCGGAGACCCTGCAACTGTCATGTACGGTTAATTCTATAGCTCAATATTCATCCCAACCGGAGTCACCACTGTGACCTGTATGGCACTACTCTGCACATAAATCGGAACTACCTGAAGTAGTCTGTATGACAAGAATGGTGTAAGAATACGCTCTAGTGCTTTTCTCATCAACAACTGTATAATAATCTAAAGTCATCTACAAGTCGGAACCACCTCTAATGGTCTATATAACATGTCGGAACCACCTCTAATGGTCTGTTCGACATGCACCTACTTGGATCCAAGGTGAGCGTGTGGTGCGGGGTGAATAATATAAGCACTAACACCAGGGGTGCATGTTATGAGCTTTCAACACAATTCCCATCATCAATAAATCACATGAGCAACATAAAACTCACCTGATACTCACATGTGCGTCCACAACACCATTTCACATATATGCATCAAATACTAGTTCATATATTTCATATAATATGTATGCATGGCATTTTAAAACATACTTTCATTTAAATTCAATTTCTGGGAAAAATCAGTAGTATATAGGTATATACAGAAAATAACTGCCCACTTACCTGGGGTCCGCGCTACGATTCCCTAACATCAGAACCAAGGCGTCCTGAACACTTGGTGCCTAAAACAGTTATCAAACCACATCTCAAAACTCTTATCCATAGAATATGTAATTCACATAACACATATCCTTAAGGGCATTCAAGAATAATGCGAGACCCGTTGATCAAAGGTCAACCATCGACTAAGTTTGACGGTAGGGTCATAACCCCAAATAACTCAATATGGAAGATCCACAACTCAGATTTATGATCCGTCACTTCCCAAGATACACATTAAGCTTCTAGAACAACATACTAAAATTTCGTTACGATCCGACGGTTGGATCTCCACCAATTTCCAAAACTAAGTGGTGGTTAACATTTTATTTTATAAACTTACAAATCCAATTCGGGAAGATTCTTAAGTTCCTGCATTCTTCAAATATTACGTACTACTACGTATCAAAGTTTGGTGACGATCGGACGGTTGGATCGTTGATTCATATAATGGCCTATTAACGTATCTTAGAGAATTGAAGCGAAGCACACCAAATTCTATTGTAACATCCCACATCGCCCAAGGGAGTGATCCTTAAATGTATATTCACATCCCTACCTAGCACGAGGCCTTTTGGGAGCTCATTGGCTTCGGGTTTCGTAGGAACTCCGAAGTTAAGCGAGAAGGAGGTCAGAGCACTCCCAGGATGGGTGACCCATTGGGAATTTGCTCGTGAGTTCCCAAAAACAAAACCGTGAGGGAATGGTAAGCCCAAAGCGGACAATATTGTGCTACAGTGGTGGAACGAGCCCGAGAAGTGATCCGCCCCGGGCCGGGATGTGACAAATGGTATCAGAGCCAATCCCTGGCCGGAAGTGTGCCGACGAGGACGTCGGGCCCCTAAGGGGGTGGATTGTAACATCCCACATCGTCCAGGGGAGTGATCCTTAAATATATATTCACACACACACACACACACACACACACACACATATATATATATATATATATATATATATATATATTTCACACTTCTATTAATTAAAAACTATTAAAATAACCTTACTTAAATAATAGCCGTAGATTTAATCTCACTTACGTAAGTGAGATTAAATCGTTACTGTTAGGTCCAATACCTCTTTCCTTGGTGATTGATGACAATTTAGGGGTCTTATTGTAAAAAAAAAAGGTGCAAAGTTTCTCAACCTTGAAACATAGCTCCTTTCATTTTGAATATTTGATATTTTGTAGTAATGTACTAATATTTTTTTTTCATTAGGCTCTTATTTTAAGGTATGTAATACTTGAAAGATAAAAATATTTTTATGTTTTAAAGTAATATTTATGTGACAATGTGGTTTGTATATATTAATTTAGTATTATGTTTTTCATTTGATTATTTATTGATTTAAAATATATTTTCTGTAACGGGTAATGGGTCGGGTCATATTACCCGTTAATATTAAAAAGTCAATTTCGGATTTGGTCATATTACCTGTTTATTTTAACGGGTGTTACACAACATGACATGACTCGCTAAGATATTGGGTATGTCACGAAAACAACAAGAACACGAGAAACGTAGCACGAATGCTAGGTATAAGAAATATTGAATAAATTCTTAAATAGGAGGCATGTAGGAATTAGAAGTGTTAAAGATCCGATTCAATTTTCCAAATCGACATATTCAATCATTTAATTCGATTCAAATTTGATTGGTTTTGATATTTTACCAATTGGATTGGAGCATTGAATTGCAATTCAACATGATTTGAGCGAAAGACGGATTTACTTATTATTATTATTTTTCTTTTGACAAGTGACGGATCAAAATCATCTTCGGAGCAATTACATCCGGATCCTCTGGATCAACGAATCTTGACCGTCGGTAATAGTTCGTATGGCCAGAAACGAATCTCTCTTCAACCGTCTGCTCTTTCCCATTCCTCACTACCATGCGATCCCCAACCTCCTCATTTGTGCTTTAATTTGATCCTAATCCTGGGGGATAGAGACAACACATTATATATATTGAAATCAGAAAAGAAGAGTTTGTTGAAACTGAACTAGGTTACTAGAGCTTTGAGAATACACAGTATGAAAAATACAGATATGCTTGGGAGAAAATCTTATTAAACTGAAGCAAACATCTTCGGCTATTAAATAGCCTTACATCAAACGGGAAAACAAATAACAACCCACAACTATTCAGGACCTAAAATTGTGGTGAGTGACTAGATTGAAAACAAAAAAATAAACAACTTGTCCCTCAAGTCAAAGAGGGTTATTTGCACGTCCAGGATCAACCCTAGAACAAAGGGATAAACCCTAGAATAAAGGAAACCCTAACAGCTAGACTGTTGAATATTTCAACATCCTCCCTTAAACTGAATACCATTGATATTCAGTTTATACCAGGATATTCACGAACACCCATTAATCCACGCAGCTTCAGAAATGCTTTGAGCTTCACCGGCTTTGTCATAATGTCTGCAATCTGTTCTTGTGTAGAACACTGGTGCAATTCCACAACTCCATCTTTGACAAGGTCTCGAAGAAAATGAAACTGAACATCTATGTGCTTACTGCAACCATGAAGCACCGGATTCTTTGAAAGTTTAATGGTTGACACATTATCATAATAAACTGTTGTTGGACCATCTTGCTTTACACTTAAACTTCCCAGAATTCTTCTTATCCACACCACCTGACATGCACTAAAAGCTGCAGCTATAAACTCCGCCTCAGTAGTAAAAAGAGTGACCACTGGTTGTTTCTTCGAAGACCATGATACTACACCTGAATTCATCATAAAGACATAACCCGAAGTACTCTTTCTATCATCTTGATCACCGGCATAGTCACTATCCGTGTACCCAATGAGCTCTTCATCTCTTCCTTTCTTGTAGAACATCCTAAACCCAGCAGTGCCTTTTATGTACCTTAAAATCCTGTTTGCTGCCATCAGATGAGATTCAGTAGGATGCTCCATATACCTACTGATCAAACTTACAGTGAACATGATATATGGACGTGTAGCTGTTAGGTACATGAGACTTCCAACCATTTGCTTATAAAACGTGCTATCAACCTTTACTCCCTCTTCATCACGAGTCAGTCTGAAACCAGGAACAATAGGGTTGTGCACTGAGTTGCACTGCTCCATATTAAATCTTTCCAACACCTTCTGTGCGTACTTTCGTTGACTAATGAATATTCCATCTGCTTTCTGTACTACTTCTATGCCAATAAAGTACTTCATTCTTCCGAGATCAGTCATGTCAAACTCATTCATCATGGATTTTTTAAATTGCTCAAACATTGATTCATCATTCCCAGTGAATATGAGATCATCAACATAGAGGCATACAATTAGAATTTTACCTTCATTGGCTGCCTTAATGAGCAATGTGAGCGTATGGACATTTGTTGAAGCCCTTCTTGATGAAGTATGCCTCGATCCGACTGTACCATGTTCGTGGAGCCTGCTTGAGTCCATATAGTGCCTTTTTAAGACGATATACCTTGGATTCACTCCCTTTCTGTTCATAACCCGGTGGCTGTTCAACAAAAACTTCTTCATCAATTGCACCATGCAGGAAGGCTGATTTGACATCGAGTTGGTAAATCTCCTAACCCTTCTGTGCAGCGAGAGAGATGACCATTCGAATGGTATCTATTCGAGCCACTGGTGCAAACACCTCAGAGAAATCAACTCCATATTGCTGACTATATCCCTTCGCAATGAGCCGAGCCTTGTGATAGGAGCATATTTATGCGACTTAGTTAGCTTGTTCTTGTGCATTTACGTTGTATTTCCTTAGTTATTTTAGTGTTCAAAGTTATTTTAGTGTGTTTTCAGACTCTAAGTACAAAGTATGCAAGAAGATGCATTTTGGAGGCCTTTGGAGCATGTTTCGGGCTTGGAATGGATAGCAAATGCATGGGCCAAGTGGATGGACGAATTTGAGAACTAAAGAGGCCAAGAATATGAAGAATTATGGTCCAAAAGATGAAGAAAACAGCCCAAAAATCTGTCACCCCAACTTGCATTCCTTGCCATGCAAACCACATAGAATTCCCTTTGGATTCCATGCCATGCTTGATCACTCTTGTCCCCTACATAATTTCTAATTTCATGCTTCAATTCATTTAATTATTACACTCAATTGCTTGATACCTCTTGTTCCCTTCACTCATTAGATTTTAGACAACATTTACATCCATTACATGCACCAATTGATGCTCCATCATTCACATTTGGAATCCAATGCCATGTGCAACACATGTTGTTGCACCTTTGACCCATTTGTTGACACATTTCACCTCCCTTTCCATCTCTATGCAATGTACACAATCATTCATGCTCCCTAGCTACAACACCACTCCATTTTACCCTTCACACTTTGCATCATTACTTCATTTTCACCCTTGGACCATTGCACACCACACACACAAATTGCCATGCATTTCATCCTTAACCTAACCTGATTTTCTAAGGTTTTTGGGGCCTATAAATACATGTTTACACCCCTTGGCCAAAGGAAAATCCCCCATATTCATCATTTTATCACAAAAATTCGTCCATACACACCCTAGGAAGCAAAACACCCCAAAAACACCATTCTAGTGCCTAGAAAACATAACAGCCACTCCACCTTCTTCCACCCTCTTTGCCTAGTTCTCCACCACCCTCCAACCATCAAACACTCCTCCACACTCACCCTAAACCCTTCCATACCATTCCCCATCCATTCTACATCATAAAACTACCCAAAATCTGTCCATAACCCAATCTGCCGCAAGCAAGGGAAATGAGGAATCTTGGATGCACTTGCTACCAAGTTGGAGCATTTTAGGTGTTTTCTTTCCTTTGATTTTAATGTCTAATTTTATGTATCTTTGCTTTGTGAGTATGAGGAACTAAACCCCTCTTAGTTAGGGGGTGATTCGAAACTATGTTCATACTTGCAATATGATTTGATTACATCCAGTTGTGATTCATAAGTTGTGAATTCAATTTACTTATCCGTTCATATAAAAACTAATTTGTGTATGTTGGTTAAGAGTGCACGCTTAATTTTCATGCATGAATTTGATGCTAGAATATAAGGGAGTTTCACCTAATCGTTATAAACTTATATTCACAAGTAGTGAAGGTTGCTAGTCACAATCACGTTAAGTAAACTCTTGGCATAAGTTTCATGCAAATCATAGTAACGAGTGCCTCGTCAATGCTTATGTTTTTCATAGAACTTAATGATTCTTGCTTGTATCTCTATTATGCAATTCATGTAGGGAACTTGTAGGGAATGTTTTGGGTTGTCGTATGCAATCATCCAACCTAATAACTTGTGGAAAAAACTGAGGGTTAATTAGTGCAATTCACGGTTAATTTGGGGCGTTGAGTATTCATAGCTTATCGAAAAGCAACTGGAAATCGTTTTGTATGCAAGTGTGACATATGTGGAGAAGAACCTCCTAGCTAATCTTCCATCCATAAGTTTCATTCAAATTCACTTACAATCTGTTTTGTTTTACAAAGTTTGTTTTGTTTTCAAATTCATTAAAACCAAAATCCCCCTTTTACTTTATTGTTTCAAAGTGTTTAATTTCTGTTTTGGTTGTGTGTTAGAGTGTTTTGATTCACCCAAATTTGTCTAAGAATTTGTTTACTTTGTTCTTGTCTTAATTTAATTATTTTCGTCAAAAATCAACCCCATCTTATTTCTTTGAGTCATATTAATTAGAACTTGTCTTAGATTATGTTTTTAAGTGTTTTAGTTCATTAGAAAACTAAAATTTGTCCAAGTTTGTGTGAGAGTCCCAAAATTGCCCAGATTGTGTTTTTAAGGTAGTTTTGAGTGTTTAGGGGCTGTTTTGAGTCTTTTGGTTTGTTTTAGTGTTTTAAAGTATAGTTTTGCATTGTTTGAGTCTAGTTAGTGTTTTAAACTTTGTTTTCACGTTTTCAAGTCAGTTTCCAAGTGATTTAGCAATCCCTCCTAATCCCCGGCCTAGAACGATCCCTACTTACATACTTTACTACAATTGATAAAAAGAGGGTTTAATTTGTGTGTATAGTTATTTTACGCATCACCTTGTACTTGTCCACTTCCCCATTTTCATTCAATTTCGTCTTGAACATCCACTTTACTCTAATGGTTTTTCCTCTTGGTGGTAGATCATTCAACTCCCACGTATCATTCTTCTCTATAGCTTCTATTTCTTGTTGCATTGCTTGTCTCCACTTCTCACTCTTCACGGTATCATAATAAGTAGTAGGATCACCATTGGTAAACAAGGCTAGGTGAGCCAAGTTTACATTTTCTTCATCAAAGAGACCCTTACCGATTTCATTAGACCTGGCATTCGTGTCGTGTTTTCCGTGTTCGTGTCGTTTTCGTGTCATACCCGATATCTTAACGGGTCGTGTCGTGTAACACCCGTTAAAATAAACGGGTAAAATGACCCAATCCGAAATCGACCTGATAATTTTAACAGGTAATATGACCCGACCCGTTACCCGTTAAGGAAAATATATTTTAAACCAATAAATAATCAAATGAAAAACATAATACTAAATAAGTATATACATTCCATATTATCATATCCAAAACATAAAAATGCAATTTTGTTTTAAGTATATTTTCGCTTACCTAAAGTCTTTAATAGTTTTTTAATTAATGTAGAAGTGTAAAAAAATATAGAAAAATATATATAAACACTCGTAATGACAAGCTTTATAACTTTCATGAAGAGCTTAACTTCGAAATTCGCCACTATAATCATATAAATCATAGATCAAAATTTAATCGTTGATTGTTGTTTACATTTATGCTTCATTGTTCTCATCAAATTTCATTTTTTTTAGATTTTCTTTTTTGAAAACATGATCTATTATAGGGTGCAGGTAGATGAACGGTTTGGATCATTGATATTATATTTAAAGTTTTACGGTTAGTGAAAATATTGCTTGATGTTTATAAAGTTTCTACAAATTATATGATATTGACTCATATTTCAGTTAACCGTAAATATCGAAACGTGATATCATCTTCTTACATCCGCCAGATGATCATGTTTTCAAAAAATAAAATTTTAAAAATGAAATTCAATAAAAAGAATAAAGCGTAAATGACAATCGACGGTTAAATAAATTTAAGGTTTCACTACTACAAAATTATCTATTGCTGGCAGTTCAAAAACATTTTTCAACGATCCAACCGTCAAAATTATTTGTACACATTCCAAGATTGCATACGTAAAAATCGTAAAAAACAAACATTCAGAGATTACGTAACTGAACAAAAGTTTTCGACGGTTATAAACGAAAAATCACAATTTAACGGTTATTTTAGCTCCGATTTTGATGATTTTTTACAGATACACTCCTTGACCCTATAAGAATGTAATGAATAAATTTGATCTTTAATTTAAAGTATTTACACTAGTGGATACCACAAAGACTTATTTTATACTTAATAGAAGTATAATATTAACTCTAAGTGTTTGTTTAATCTACCGTTTTGACGCAATATGCATTCTACAAAACTTTTTCAACGATCCAACCGTCAAACTTATTTGTACACATTCCGAGATCGCATACATAAAAAATCGTAAAAAACAAACATTCAGAGATTACGTAATGGAACAAAAGTTTTCGACGGTTATAAACAAAAAATCACAATTTAACGGTTATTTTATCTCCAATTTTGATGATTTTTTACAGATAGACTCCTCGACCTATAAGAATGTAATGAATAAATTTGATCTTTAATTTAAAGTATTTACACTAGTGGATACCACAAAAACTTATTTTATACTTAATAGAAGTATAATATTAAGAGTAAACTGTCGATTTGCCCCCTGAACTATCACCCAACTTTCGATTTGCCCCCTGAACTTTTTGATTGGAAAATTAAGGACTTAAACTAATTTTTTTGGCCGATTTCCCCCCTACCATTAGTTTTTCATAGATTTCATCCAGATTAACGTTAACTCTTATCATGTGCAAACCACGTAACTCTCATTTGTGGACAAAAGTGTCATTTCACTAGACATTCAGACAAAAAAGCTATAGAATCACACATATTTGCATAGGTTTATATTTTAGAAATCGAAGGTTTTCAATTATTTTAAAGAATGAAGCGACCGAACTACCTACACATGTTGTGCATATGCTTCTATTTAACAGAAATTTGGATGGAATGAATGAAAAATTAACAGCAGGGGGCAAATCGGCCAAAAAAATTAGTTTAAGTCCTTAATTTTCCAATTAAAAAGTTCAGGGGGCAAATCGAAAGTTGGGTGATAGTTCAGGGGGCAAATCGGCAGTTTACTCTAATATTAACTCTAAGTGTTTGTTTAATCTACTGTTTTGACGCAATATGCATTCTACAAAACTTTTTTCAACGATCCAACCGTCAAACTTATTTGTACACATTCCGAGATCGCATACGTAAAAACTCATAAAAAACAAACATTCAGAGATTACATAATGGAACAAAAGTTTTCGAAGGTTATAAACGAAAAATCACAATTTAACGGTTATTTGAGCTCCGATTTTGATGATTTTTACAAATACACTCCTCGACCCTATAAGAATGTAATGAATAAATTTGATCTTTAATTTAAAGTATTTACACTAGTGGATACCACAAAAACTTATTTTATACTTAATAGAAGTATAATATTAACTCTAAGTGTTTGTTTAATTTACCGTTTTGACGCAATATGCATTCTACGAAACTTTTTTCAACGATCTAACCGTCAAACTTATTTGTACACATTCCGAGATCGCATAAGTAGAAAATCGTAAAAAGAAAACATTCAGAGATTACGTAATGGAACAAAAGTTTTCGACGGTTATAAACGAAAAATCACAATTTAACGGTTATTTTATCTCCGATTTTGATGATTTTTTACAGATACACTCCTCGACCCTATAAGAATGTAATGAATAAATTTGATCTTTAATTTAAAGTATTTACACTAGTGCATACCACAAAAACTTATTTTATACTTAATAGAAGTATAATATTAACTCTAAGTGTTTGTTTAATCTACTGTTTTGACGCAATATGCATTCTACGAAACTTTTTTCAATGATCCAACCGTCAAACTTATTTGTACACATTCCGAGATCGCATACGTAAAAACTCATAAAAAACAAACATTCAGAGATTACGTAATGGAACAAAAGTTTTCGACGGTTATAAACAAAAAATCACAATTTAACGGTTATTTTATCTCCAATTTTGATGATTTTTTACAGATAGACTCCTCGACCTATAAGAATGTAATGAATAAATTTGATCTGTAATTTAAAGTATTTACACTAGTGGATACCACAAAAACTTATTTTATACTTAATAGAAGTATAATATTAACTCTAAGTGTTTGTTTAATCTACTGTTTTGACGCAATATGAATTCTACAAAACTTTTTTCAATGATCAAACCGTCAAACTTATTTGTACACATTCCGAGATCGTATACGTAAAAACTCATAAAAAACAAACATTCAAAGATTACGTATCAGAACAAAAGTTTTCGAAAGTTATAAACGAAAAATCACAATTTAACGGTTATTTGAGCTCCGATTTTGATGATTTTTACAAATACACTCCTCGACCCTATAAGAATGTAATGAATAAATTTGATCTTTAATTTAAAGTATTTACACTAGTGGATGCCACAAAAACTTATTTTATACTTAATAGAAGTATAATATTAACTCTAAGTGTTTGTTTAATATACTGTTTTGACGCAATGCATTCTACGAAACTTTTTTCAACAATCCAACCGTCAAACTTATTTGTATACATTCTGAGATTGCAAACTTAAAAAATCGTAACAAACAAACATTCAGAGATTACGTAACGGAACAAAAGTTTTCGACGGTTATAAACGAAAAATCACAATTGAACGGTTATTTTAACTTCGATTTTGATGATTTTGTACATATACACTCCTCGACCCTATAAGAATGTAATGAATAAATTTGATCTTTAATTTAAAGCATTTACATTTTTTTATATATGAGTGATTGTATATATATATTTTTATATTTTTTACACTTCTACAATAATTATTATTAATTTTATTAATTTTGCCCTCAAATAAAAAAAAATTTATTCATGAGGGTTTGAAGGATTTTAAAAATCTAAATGATAATATAAGGGTAACAATTATCTATTCGTAGAGGAATAATGATAAATCACGGGTGTTTATATATTCTTTCACATTTTTCATACTTGTATGTATGTCTTCTTAGTTCTTGCATATACAAATACTATACCAGTATATTTTAATTTTGGACAAGAATATGTTATGTAAAATTTGTCCTAGTAATGATAATAAGGAACTCTCATAATAAAAATAAATAATGACTAAAACTTTTTTTTTATTTTTTTGTAATTTATATAGAACAATAATACAAAACTATATATTTAATATAGAATATATTGTATATATTAATATGACTATTGTATTTTATAATAAATCTTTTAGTAATTAAACTTTAAAATTATTAAAATAATTTTTTTCTTAACGGGTCGAAACAGGTTACCCACGTGTTACCCGCGTGTATACCTGTTAAGAACCCGTTATTAACGGGTTCTTAACGGGTTCTTAACGGGTCACCCGATAGTGACTCGATAAGTTATCGTGTTGACCCGAAACCAGTTATTTTCGTGTCGTTTTCGTGTCGTGTCAAAAACTGCCAGGTCTAGGTTTCATAATCTCTCATCCATATTGGTGGTCTTTGAGTTCGTCTCTCTTGAGATGCACTGCCTTCAGTCATGGCTCCTCCTACTTCATGAAACTCATCATCTTCAATGTTTTCAATATCTCCAGATCCCTCTTCATTTTCTGTGGTTGTTTCTTCATCAGTTTCCCACTCAAGGTCGGTTAAGACAGCTTGCTCATAAACTTCATCCCAATTCCACTGTTCATCTTCCTAAAAAACCACATCTCGACTAATAATAATTTTCTGTGAAATAGGATCAAACAGTCTATAAGCTTTGGATTCTTCACTTACCCCCATTAGTATGCATTTGAGGCTTTTATCATCCAGTTTCACCCTCTTACTGTCAGGAATGTGCACGTGAGAAATGTATCCAAAGACTCTAAAATGATCCACCGATGGTTTGCGCCCACTCCAAGCTTCTTCAGGTGTCTTGCCTTTTTACGGCAAGAGTTGGACTTCTATTTAATACATGCACTGCCCAATTCACAGCTTCAGGCCAGAATGTTTTTGGAATTTGCTTCTCTGACAGCATGCAACGTACCATATTCATGATAGTTCTATTCTTCCTTTTTGTTACGTCGTTCTGTTGAGGTGTGTAGGCAGCAGTCAACTGTCTGTGAATGCCATTCTCATTGCAGAACTTCGTGAATTCATGTGACGTGAATTCACCTTCTCGATCTGTCCTTAAGCCTCTTATGAATGCTCATGTCTCTTTCTCCACTCTAGCTTTATAAATTTTGAACATGGCAAAGGCTTCTGATTTTTCAACCAGAAAATAAACCCACGTTCTTCTACTGAAATCATCGATAAAGGTGATGGGATACCTCTTCTTACAATTTGAAATGGGACTTATCGAGCCACATGTCAGCATGTATTAACTGTAGTATCTTGGAGGCTCTCCACATACTTTCACGTGGAAAAGAGTCACGATGCTGCTTTCCCACAAGACAGTCTTCACACACTTTCTGAGAAGCTTTGAGCTTTGGCAACCCTTCAACCATATTCTTTTGTTGCAACACCTTTAATCCATTCCAGCTCAGGTGACTGTACCTACAGTGCCAGAGAGTTGCTTGATCTGTGGTTGTCATGGTGAGACATTTTTGTTCCTTCAGTGGACATCCTATTGCACGTCATCTCAGTCTCAAGAATTAGACCTTTCTCGGGATGAAAGATCTTACACTTTCCATGTTGCATGAGCACTACGAGTCCTCTCTCTTGCAGTTGAACAATACTCAGCAGATTGTTCTTCAACTCAGGTACAAAGAAAACTCCTGTGATGACATGCATGATCCCATGCACTTCTAGTCGTACCTTGCCTTTGCCCTTCACACTAAGACTGGAGTCATACCCCAGCTTCACTGACTCTCGAAAGCTGTCATCCATCTCAATAAAAACTTCCCTTTTGCCACACATATGGTTACTGCATCCTGAGTCAAGAAACCAAATGTACTCCTTCTCAGCTTCCTTAACCTCCACGTGCGCCATTAGCAACATTTCTTCCTTGATTTCTGCAAAATTCGCTTGTGAATCCCCAGCTTTCTTTGGACATTCCCATTGGAAGTGCCCTAGGCCATGACAATTGTAGCATTCGATGATAGATTTGTCGAACCCAGATCTACCTCTTCCTCTCCCTCTTCCTCGATAGGGGCCACGACCGCTACTTCTTCCTCCTTGCTGACCTCCTGAGGTGACTTGGAGGGCTTGTTCATCCACAACTTGTCGACTGACTCTTTATTCATGCACAAGAAGGCTACTATGGAGTTCATCAATGGATAATGCATCCAAGTCATTCAACTCTTCAATCGAGCAAACAACATAGTCGTATTTTGAAGTCATGGACCTCAAGATTTTTTCAATAATCACCACATCCTTCATTTGTTCTCCGTGAAATCTCATCTTATTAGCTATAGCGAGCGTCCTTCCAAAGTAGTCATTGACAGTTTCCCCAGCCTTCATATGCAGTAGTTCAAAATCATTTCGAAAGGCCTGCAGTTGAGCACGTTTCACACGTGTTGTTCCCTGATACTTCTGATTCAAAGAGTCCCATATATCCTTAGATGTGTCCTTTTTCAAGATCGTCTCTAAGATTGAACGATCAATGGCCTGGAACAGGTAGTTCTTGGCCTTCAAGTCTTTCAGTTTTTGCTCCTCCAGCGCATTCTTCTGCAGGTCACTAGATTCAGCTCCTGCTGCTGCTGCAGTGATTCCTGTCTCCACCAGGTTCCAATATTCATTGGAACGCAGAAAGTTCTCCATAAGCATACTCCAATGATCATAGTGCCCATCGAACCTTGGGATAACCGGTTGTACAAAGCTGTTCTCAAATGTCATAGTTGTGTTTTGCTCACGCTAACAACCGGTTTGGTCAGGCCTCGTGATAGGGCTCTGATACCAGATGTTGAAACTGAACTAGGTTACTAGAGCTTTGAGAATACACAATATGAAAAATACAGATATGCTTAGGAGAAAATCTTATTAAACTGAAGCAAACATCTTCGGCTATTAAATAGCCTTACATCGAACGGGAAAACAAATAACAACCCACAACTATTCAGGTCATAAAATTGTGGTGGGTGACTAGATTGAAAACAGAAAAAAAAAACAACTTGTCCCTCAAGTCAAGGAAGGTTATTTGCACGTCCAGGATCAACCCTAGAACAAAGGGATAAACTTTAGAATAAAGGAAACCCTAACAGCTAGACTGTTGAATATTTCAACAGAGTTTTCCTCCATCACCACCCAAATTGAACCTGCGACGACCTGATTCCCATCCGACGATAGACTTAATTCCCATCCGACAATGGCGACACGTCAACAATCGTGTCAGTCGACCTTTTGAGCTTATCTTTCCTCCCGTCCTCCTATAGCTCTGCTTCTCTCGCACCTTCCGAGAGTAGAAGCCTGATCAGGAGCGACTGTAATTATCTGGAATCGCCGAAGTTTGACTTCGATACGGCTTGAAGAAGGAGGTTGGTGATTGCAGAGGAGAGGGGAAAGGGAAAGTTTATTTTTAACCGCACGATCTATTACGGACGGTTAGGATTCGTTGATCCCAAGGATCTAGATGCAATTGCTCCGGAGATGATCCTAATCCACAAGTGACATCATTAGTAAGTTAAATATTTAGTTGTTAGGGGAGAAGAATCAGCGGACTTGAACCCAAATCAAAGTGCATAGACATAAAACCATGGGTAAATTACATTTTACCCCTTCAAATATGGGGTCAATTACAACCTCATACAACATCTTTAAAACATTTCAATTTCATACATTTAGTTATATTTCTTTTCGATTTCATACATCCGTTAAAAATTTATTAAGTAATGACGTGGCAAATGTAGGGTCCATATTTGTTCTGACATGACTATAAACTTTTGCACCATGTGAATAAAAAATAATAAAAACAAGATTATTTAATAAAAAAAAATTTATATTATAATTAAAAAGCTAAAAGAACATTGAAAAAGGGATATGGGCAAAGCTTAGCCCAATAACCCTATCTCTTCATCAACTCCATCCCATCTCCTCTGTGCTTGTTTGCAGCCAATAATCCCATAGGGGTTTGGGAAGCTTCTTCCACCTCCAATCGCTCCATCTGTGCTTGGCCTAATAATCCCATTTGGGTTTAGGAAGCTTTTTCCACTGCTGCCTCCTCCTTGATTCGAGTCCATCCTCATATGCATGTTCGTCTCCAACAAGTCCATCAACGACATTCTCACCGGCTTGGCCACACTCGTCTCTCCCGACAACGCTTTATTTCATGTTTCTTCTCCTTCCTCGTCGACTTTTTCCGTCCCAGACGATGTCATCGTGGTAGCCTCTTGCATTGCTATAGCTTCCAGCATTAACAACGATCTTTCCTTATTCGGCGTTGTCGTCAATCACCTTCTTGGCGAGTCTTTCGCGACCTTATCAGCAACGAACCACACGAAGCTTCAGCATGAGAACATTAAGGTGTGGGGGGTTTTTCACTTCCACCTCATTAGATGGAATCGAGGTGTTGGGGTTGAACCGGGTGGAGCCCTGCCACCAAATCTACCTCTCGCCCTACTGAGTCATATTGAGATTGAACTCAGAAGTGACAGAACAAATCGAGCTACGAGCAAGTTATGAGATCGTGGGTTCTGGTGGTGGTGATTGGAAATGTATAGGAGTGTGAACTGATGTAGAGGATGGGTTATTGGGGACAACTGCCAAAAAAAAAAAATCCTTCACCAAGTTGCCCAAATCCTCTTTTTAATTTTTAAAATTTTAATTTATTTTTATTAAATAATCTTTTTTTAATTTTTTTTATTCACATGATGCAAAGTTGACTGCCATGTCAGCACAAATATGGACCCTACATTTGCCACATCATCACTTAACGGTTAATTTAACATATTTTTTAACGGATGTATATATGAAATTGAAAAGAAATATAACTAAATGTATGAAATTGAAATGCTTTAAAGATGTATGAGGTTGCAATTGATCCCATGCTTGAGGGGGTAAAATGTAATTTACCCTAAAACCATTATCAATCCTCAGAATCTAATGAAATTCAATTTGATCTAAATTGTTTTTGCACATTTTTTATTTTGCAATTTAAGTCGTGTTACTTTCTAAAAAAAAGCGTAATTAGATTTAAAAAAAAAGAATTGTTATTAGCACTTTAAAAATCTCATTCTACACTCATCACAAATGTATTTTTATTTCTAATTATAATTTTCTCATTCATTACGCTCAACAACTCTTTTGCGTTTACACACATCAATAAAACTTTTCTCCGTTGCCCAAAACCTCGAACTTCTACATTAGTCGTAGAATGCGCAAAAACTATATTGTCGACAATCAATTTGGTTGGTAGTATTGGTGGTGCAACAACAATTGCCGCTGGTTTGTACAAGTGCAAAAACGGATAATGTCAATGTTAGTCAATGCAACAACAATTTCAGTAGTCCGTACGAAAATAATATTGGGTGTGATTGCAAAAATAATTGTGAATAGTCCGTTATATTTAATCATCACGGGATGGTTCAGTGGTTAGAAATGAATTTTAAGTTCGTATTCAACACGTTTTGGGTTTAATTTCTTGCGCTGGTGAATCGCACGATAGTGACTAGAGGGAGACTAAAATACTTGTGTGAGTCTCTTCTACCCTAAAAAAATGCACTGTCACTACGAAACCACCAATTGATTTTTTTTCTAAAAATAATAATAATAGTCAGTCATTCTTGTAGGGAATGCAACAACAATTATCCAAGAGTCAGGCCTGAGCTTTTAAAGGCTCGAGGCAACACCAAAAAGAAGGTCCTAGTATAAGTTTACATGTAAAAGTTATTTATATCATATTATCATATATGTGCATATTTATATATAAAACTGTTGGTTAGTGTTCATTAACAGTAAAATGGCGAAACTGCCCCTCTAAATTTTCGTCCTCTTCGTTTTAATTATGCGTTTCTACCCTTATATGACTGTTTTGCCCTTTTGGTTCTACGTGTCTTTCATCACTCGGTGCTTTGGCTTTGACTGTTTGGATTGTTCAAGCTTCTTCTTTGTTGTCCAGGCCGCCCACGCGTCGATCATCCTCGACTTCGAGCAAGTCCACCGTTGGACATTGCTCGAGGGACAGGCGACAGGAAATGGCCCAAGGGCCAGTGGGTTCGGCTCCAGCGTTGGGCAGCCTGAGTGAGGGTGGGAGCCCGAGGGTCAGGCCCGTGAGGGATTGACAGCCCTTTAGCCCGAGGGGTGTGACACCAGGCTGACGTCATGCCTCACGTCGGTGGTGGACTATGTAGCCTGTACAGGCTGTAGCATGACGATGACGACCTCGATTTTAATCCGTACGTACTGTCCGACTTGGAAGAAGAAACCCACCACTCAATTCGGAAGAACTGGAACTAGAATGCATCAGGAACTCTTTCTAAAGCTGCATCTCGAATTTTTCATCTCGAAACCTGGCATGGAATATCGTCGAATACGAAGTTCTCGACGGTGGGTTCGTCAATGGAACTGTAAATGGAGTCAAGAAGGGTGGAAGAGAGATGGGTTGTCTCTGCTGTGTCCTTTGGAGTGTTCGTCTCTATTTTCTGGGAGTGATTTGATATCCCATATCTCCATTTTTGTCTGGTTTTGTAGTGGTTCAAAATAGAGAAATGGGAAATAGATGTTCTGGGTTTTTCATGATGTTAAATTATGGAGCTCTCCTTGTTATGTTTGCTAGACCATTTTCATGATGTTAAAAAAAGAAAAAATAGTTTTAAAATTAAGAAAAGTTACCGTTGTGACACGTGGCATAATCTGAAGTGTTGGAATTTAATTTTTTTTTAAATCTAACGGCAGAGATTAATTATCCGAAATTATAAATAAATTTATTTAGTATTATTTTGTAAAAAAAAATTAATAATATTTTATTACCTATTGTCAGGGCTATTCAAGTGCAACGATGAGGATGTAAAATTCAGTTACTGTTTATTACGGCAGTTACTGTGTTCATAGGTGGATTGAATAGTAGATTGCGTGGAGGACTCCAAGGATGGAGTTGTTCTTCTAGATACTTCCTTTCCATTTCACTTCTATCTCTCTCACAATTCTCGGCTTATGTCATTCTGAATCCTGGATTTCTTTCACTCCCAAACGCTGATGTTCACGACTTGGCCATTGATTTGAACGCCACCAGCTTCAATGCAGTCCTTGGAGACACCCTGCCTCATTTGCCATAGTCGAATTCTTCGCTCACTGGTCAGCTTTTCTAATTTCTATGTAAACTATTGATTTTATTTGGGAAATAAATGGAACCTCTTATGTTTTTTTTCTTCTTAAAGTATTGATGTTTGAGTGTTACTCAGTAGATCATGGGTTTAATTTTGTTTGGGATTTAGTTTCAAGTCTTTAGCAGTATCGAATCCTTTATTGTTAGGCGTTTTGTTCTCATCTTGCGATCGCCGGGGCAGCAGCTTTAAGGTAAGTTTGTTTTTAATGATTTATCCTCATTTTACGATGTCTGGGCTAACAAATTTCAGGTCTTTATTTTTCTTTTTGTTGCGGATCTGCAGGTTTTGACAAGTTTTTTGTGAAATTGGTGGCTAATGGTATACTGCCTCTTCAGATTATTGGCAAACAAATTATACTGAGCTTGGGTATGTTTAAAACAACTGTCTAGTTTTCGATTCTAAGTTTGTTGCTTCAATTTCCATATAAAGTTACCATTTTTCATTATTTCTTGAATTTGGGTTTTAAACAATGAAAATACTGCTAGATTCTTATCATTATGTGCAAATTACTGGTGATTTGGATTGGTGCCTGAGATTCAGAGAATGGCTCGTAGCATTAATTTCTTTTTCCTTCATTATTATTGTTTTCAAAATTTTTATTGCTGGGTATTGATAATTTGTAGTCTGTGAGGGCTTCAATATGTTGAAATTTTGAATGGTTATTGCTTCATCGGAATTTGGGTGGTCCAAATTTTGAATTAGAAGAAACCCATTTGCTGTATCTCCATCGGCACCCGGATGCAGTGTTAAATGAGCAAGGGGACCATAGAAACTTCTTTTCGAATGACTCCACTTAAAGTTGTTTGGGAGCATATGCTCCTATCAACTTTACACAGGACACACAAAAGAAGTACTTTGATCCTATTAGACGGGGGAGGGTGAATAAGCTAGGACATAAGGGTAGAGTTCAAGAGAGTAGAATACGTTTAGGAACGTGGAATATAGGAACCTTAACGGGAAAATCTATGGAAGTAGTGGAAGTTATGGTGAGGAGAAGGATAAATATTATGTGCCTACAAGAAACTAAGTGGGTTGGTCTTAAGGCAAAGGATCTAGAAAACTCAGGGTTTAAACTTTGGTATTCGGGCACAAATAGAACGAGAAACGGTGTTGGCATCATCGTGTACAAGACCTTGACACAAGATGTTGTAGATGTCAAGAGGGTAGGAGATAGAATCATGGCAATCAAGATTGTAATAGGAAAAGAACTTATCAATGTGATTAGTGCGTACGCACCTCAAGTAGGGTTGGATACGAGTTCAAATGAGAAATTTTGGGAAGACCTTGGAGACTTGGTGCAAGGAATTGCTCAAACGAAGAAGTTATTTATAGGAGAAGATTTAAATGGACACGTGGGCAGGGAGACAGACAACTATGGAAGTTTTCATGGTGGCCATGGTTTTGGGGAGAGAAACGAGGATGGGGAAGCTATCTTCGATTTTGCAATGGCATATGATCTCTTCTTAGCCAACATCTTCTTTAAGAAGAGAGAAGAACATGTGATCACCTACAAGAGTGGGTCGTCAAAAACACAAATAGATTTTCTTCTAATGAGGAAATGGGATCGTATAACTTGTAAGGATTGCAAAGTTATATCGGGAGAGAGCTTGGCTAATCAACATCGCATGTTGGTGATGGATGTACATATCAAAAGAGTGAGAAAAAAGAACAAGACTTGGAAGTGCCCAAGGACTAGATAGTGGAATCTAAAAGGAGACAAACAAGCCATTTTCAAAGAGAAAGTAATCACCCAGTGTGTGTGGGATAGAGAGGGGGAAGCTAGCCAAATGTGGACTTCCATGGCTAGTTGTATCCGAAAAGTAGCAAAAGAGGTATTAGGAGAGTCCAAGGGCTTTGCTCCCCACCAAAAGGAATCTTGGGGGTGGAATGAGGAGGTACAAACCAAGGTGAAGGCTAAGAAGGAATGTTGTAAAGCCTTATAGAAGGATAGGACCGATGAAAATGGTGAAAGGTATAGAAGAGCGAAGCAAGAGGCGAAGAAAGCTGTGAGAGAAGCTAAGTTAACGGCTTATGACGATATGTATAAGCGACTAGATACCAAAGAAGGAGAGTTGGATATCTATAAACTAGCTAGAGCAAGGGAAAAGAAGACAAGGGACCTAAACCAAGCGAAGTGCATCAAGGATGAGGATGGAAATGTTCTTGCTACAGAAAACACGGTCAAAGACAGATGGAAAGGTTAGTTTCATAATCTTTTCAATGAAGGACATGAAATGAGTACTTCTTTAGGGAAGTTGAGTAACTCAAAAGAGTGTAGAAACTACTCATTTTATCGTCGAATCAGGAAGGAAGAAGTGGTTGTAGCTTTGAAGAAGATGAAGCATAAAAAAGCAGTGGGCCCAGACGATATACCGATCGAAGTGTGGAAAGTCTTGGGAGAGACAGGTATAGCATGGCTCACTGACATTTTCAATAGGATTTTGAAAATGAAGAAGATGCCAAATGAGTGGCGAAAGAGCACTTTGGTGCCTATCTACAAGAATAAGGGCGACGTACAAAATTGCATGAACTATAGGGGTATTAAGCTAATGAGTCATACAATGAAGCTCTGGGAGAGAGTCATTGAGCATAGATTGAGGCAAGAGACACGGGTTTCGGACAACCAATTCGGGTTCATGCTAGGGCGCTCAACCATGGAGGCAATCTATCTCTTACGAAGATTGATGGAAAGATATAGAGATGGAAAAAAGGATTTACACATGGTCTTTATAGATTTGGAAAAAGCGTATGATAGGGTCCCAAGAGACATTCTTTGGAGGATTTTAGAGAAGAAAGGAGTACGAGTAACATATATCCAAGCTATAAAGGATATGTATGAAGGAACAAAGACTACCTTAGGAACTCATGAAGGACAAACCGAAAGCTTCCCTATAACTGTAGGATTACATCAAGGCTCATCCTTAAGTCCTTACCTTTTTGCGTTGGTAAGGGATGAGTTAACAGGACATATTCAAGATGATATTCCTTGGTGTATGCTTTTCATAGACGATATAGTGTTGATAGATGAAACTCAGGAAAGGGTAAATGCGAAGCTTAACCTTTGGAGAGAAGTGCTGGAATCTAAAGGTTTTCGCTTAAGCCGATCAAAGACAGAATATATGGAGTGCAAGTTCAGTGCAAATGGAGGCCAAAATGAGTTAGGGGTGAGGATCGGAGATCAGGAAATACCAAAGAGCGACCGTTTTCGCTAGCTAGGATCTATCTTGCAAAAGAACGGAGAATTAGATGGAGATCTCAACCATAGAATACAAGCTGGATGGATGAAGTGAAAGAGTGCATCCGGCGTGTTGTGTGACCGCCATATGCCACTGAAGCTCAAGGGAAAATTTTATAGGACGGCAATAAGGCCGGCGATGCTGTATGGCACAGAATGTTGGGCGGTGAAGCATCAACACGTACACAAAATGGGTGTAGCGGAGATGAGGATGCTTCGTTGGATGTGTGGGCACATGAGAAAGGATAAGATTAGGAATGAGGATATCCGAGGTAAAGTAGGAGTAGCCAAAATTGTAGGAAAGCTGAGAGAAAATCGGTTACGGTGGTTTGGACATGTGCAAAGAAGGCCTACTGACGTTTCGGTTAGAAGATGCGACTATAGGACAGAGGTTTAGGGCCGAAGGGGTAGAGGAAGACCTAGGAAAAATTTGGAAGAAACTCTAAGAAAAGACTTAAAGTACTTGGATCTAACGGAGGACATGACATAGGACCGAGCACAATGGCGTTCTGAGATTCATATAGCCGATCCCACTCAGTGACTTGGATTTTTCAAGTCTCCAACCGAGAAGTTTTCCTCACTCGGTAAATTAAGGGAACACTACCTTATCCTACATGCTCCACTCACAAAGCTTCAACAAAAGAAAAATTCAAAAAACTTAGTGAACAAGGCTTTGGTGTATTTAACACAATACGTTGAAATGAAGCAAAGCTTATTTATTGATATCTCCGATAAGTTACAAATATGTACATATACATGAGTCAAAATAAAAAAACAAGAGGGAGCCTTCACAAAGGTTGCTTAGGAGAAGTCTCAGCAGTCGGTAGAGCCCGAGAAAGAGAAGGCACCGGAGGGGGATCATTCGGAGCCTCAGTACTGGACAGAACCCTAGAAGGAGGAGGCATCGTGATAGGAGCATATTTATGTGACTTAGTTGGCTTGTTCTTGTGCATTTATGTCGTGTTTCCTTAGTTATTTTAATGTTTAAAGTCATTTTCATGTGTTTTCAGATTTTAAGGACAAAGTAGGCAAGAAGATGCATTTTGGAGCATTTTGGAGCAAAATGGAGCTTGGAATGCATGTCACATATTTGGAACCAAGGTTTGGACGAAATTGAAGACTTAAAGAGGCTAAGAATGTGAAGAATTAGTGTACAAAGGATCATGAATTCAGCCACAAAAGGACACACATCCTTGCCGTGCAATCCACATTGCATTCCCTTTGGATTCCCATGCATGCTTAATCATCCTTGTCCCCTAAAATATTTCTGATTTCATGCCCCAATATACTCAATTATCACACTCAATTGCTGCATACCTCTTGTTCCCTTCACCCATCTGATTTCACACAACTTTCACAACCATTCCATGCACCAATTGATGCTCCATCATCCACATTTGGGATCCAATGCCGTGTGCAACACATGTTGCTGCACCTTTGACTAATTTCTGAAACATTTCACCTCCCCTTTTCATTTCCATGCAATGAACACAATCATTCATGCTCCCTAGCTGAAATACCACTCCATTTTACCCTCCATACTTTGCATCATTGCTCCATTTTCATCCTTGGACCATTGCACACCACAAATTCACCCTCCTTGCTGTGCATTTCCCCCACTGCCTAATCTGATTCTCTAGGGTTTTTGGGGCTTATATATACATGTTTACAACCCTTGGCAAAGGGTTGAACCTCCCATATTCATCATTCATGCAGAAAATTCGTCCATACTCACCTTAGGCAGCAAAACACCCCAAAAACACCATTTTAGTGCCCAGAAAACATAACAGCCACTCCACTTTATTCCACCCTCTTTGCCGAGTTTTCCACCACCCTCCAACCATCAAACACTCCTCCACACTCACCCTAAACCTTTCTATATCATTCCTCATCCATTCTACACCATAAAACTACCCAAAACCTGTCCACAAACCAATCTGCCGCAAGCAAGGGAAAGGAGAATTCTTGGATGCACTTGCTGCCAAGTTGGAGCATTCTAGGTGTTTTCTTTCTTTGGATTTTAATGTCTAATTCATGTAATCTTTGTTTTGCTTTAAGTATGATTGGCTAATTTTGTTTTGGCTAAGGGTGTATTCAAAACCATGATTATATATGTGAAATAAGTTGATTACTTCCAGTTATCGTTGCATAAGTTGTGAGTACAATTTGCTTAACCGTTGGATTTATAACTTATTCTTGCATGTTGATTGAGAGTGCACGCTTGATTTGCATGTTTGAATTTGGTGCTAGGATATAAATTTGTTTCACCTAATCGTTATGAATTTATATTCGCAAGTAGTGAAGGTCGCTAGTCACGATCGTGTTAAGTAGATTCCTGGCAAGAGTATCATGCTTTCCATAGTTACAAATGCCTTGTCGATGCTTATGATTTCCAAAGAACGTAATGATTCTAACTTGTGTCTTTATCATGCTGTTCATATAGAGAACTTGTTAGGAATAATTTGTTTGCGATGCATATTCATCCGATTCAATGATTCTAGGGAAATCTGAAGGTTAATTTAAGCGGACCTAATTAACTTGGAGTGTCGAGGTTCATAACTTATTCAATTGATAACTGGAAATCGATTTAGGTTGCATATATTTCATGTGTGGAGAAGAACCCCTTAGCCATTCCATCATCCATTGATTCTTCATAACTTTGTATTACAATCTGTTTCTCTTACAATCTGCCATTTAAGTTTATTTTCGTCCAAATCAAATCCCCAATTATTTTGAATTCCTAGATTAATTGGAAAGTGTGTTGGTTTATGTTTTTAAGTGTTTTGGTATAAGTTAAAACCCAAATTCGTCCAATTTGATGCTTTGTGTTCAAAACTGCCCAGAAAGTGGTTTTTAGGCAGTTTTGAGTGTTTGGTTGCTGTTTTGATTCTTTTGGTTCGTTTTAGTGTTTTAGAGTTTAGTTTTGCATTCTTTGAGTCTAGTTTCGTATTTTTAAACTTTGTTTCACAGATTTGAGTCAGTTTAGAGTGCTTTAGCAATCCCTCCTAATCCCCGGTTTAAGAACGATCCCTACTTATCCATACTACAATTGTCAACAAGAGGGTTAAATTGTGTGTTAACTTATTTTTCACATCACATCGGAGGTTGATCATTTGGAGCTTCATTACGCGGTACAGCCCCAGAAGATGAAGGCAATAAATGCCTTTGGAACAAACCCACAAACCTCTGATGATCAAGTAAAATCTGACCATCAGATTCCTTCATCTGGTCAAGCTTCCTCTTCATATTTGTAGCATAGTCATGTGCGAGCCGGTGCAACTGTTTATTCTCATGTTTGAGCTCTCTAATCTCCTATTTGAGACTCATCACTTCAGCCGCCAATGATTCAACTTGGCGGGTTCGAGCAAATAGGCGTTGGGCCATATTAGACACAGAACCTGCACACTGAACACTGAGAGCCAAAGAATCCTTAACAGCCAACTCATCAGACCATTTGGAAAGTAGTCTGTTATCTTTGGGAGTGAGAAGGTTCCTGGCCACCACCGCAGTGGTCATATCATTCTTTATCACGGAATCCCCAACGATAAGAGGACCAGTAAGGGATAAGAAAGATTGGCGCCATATGTTGTTTGGAGAAGGTGTGGCTGCCTCTTCAACAAGGTTCAAGTCAAAACGACGGTCGGAGGGGCCAGACATTTTCAAAGGTGTTGAAGAGAGAAGAGGTCGGACAAATCAAGATCTTAGAAGTGCTGGGCTGCTCAGAGACCACGAGGGCCGATCTCAGAAATCGAAGAGGCACCTGCTTTTTCAGCCTTGTCAGCACTTGTCACATGCACACTCAGCTTTGCGGAAATTACGAGCATTCTGTCGAAGATTTCTGATGAAGTAGAAAGCACGTGAATCTTACTGTTCAATCATCCACTTTCCACATGCACCATCAGTTTATGGGTACCACATATAACTTTGCCAAAGATCTTTGACAAAGTTTAGACACGTGAAGCTTGCAACTCCCACTACATTGCTATGACCGAGAAGGGTAAAAGAATAGCAAAGAAATAACACTAACAAAGTTTAGACACATAAATTTTGAAGGTCTAGCTACCATATTATTACCCACAAGGGTAAAGGAACAGCACCACTGCTAGATAATTGGAAAGTCCTTGTGTGTCAACCTATGTGCTCCGTGGCAAGGTAGACTAGCAAACATGCCCAACCTTTACTCACATTCGAGAAAACACTCCCAACAAGATTGCTTGCTCCAAAATCGAAGAAGCACCACCCTCCGAATCTCGAGAGCCAGACTCCTAACATGATTACTTTATCAAAAATTGAAGAGACACCGCTCTCTGAATCTCGAGAGCCAGACTCCTAACATGATTGGTTTCTCAAAAATCGAAGAGGCACCGTTCTCCGAATCTCGAGAGCCAGATCCGACAAGATTGTTTGTTCAAAAATCGAAGAAGCATCACTTTCTCAACTTCGAGAGCCATATCTCCTTGGATAAAGCTTGTCTGTAATCTTCACACGCAACATCAGCTTTCCAGATACCACAGACCACTTTTTCAAAGTGCTCTGATAGAGTTAAAACACGTGAAGCTAGCAACTCCCACTACCGTGCTATGACCAAGCAGGGTAAAGGAATAACATTACTACTTGTTGTGAGGGAGACTCCTATATATGTCGACCTCCATCCTCAACGGACAGGCAGACCTGCAAAAATGCTAACCCTTCCTCATATCTGAGAGGGCACTCCCAACGAAGCCTCTCGAAATACTCAGCTTTCTTTCCCCCCGATAATACCTCCGTAAACAAGCTACACCAGAGCAAGAATATCTCATATCATCAGGGTTAAAAGAAAGAGTATCCCATATCGTGCTTTTTCCCTATCTTTTCCTTTGGCCTTGTTCTTACCTGCAAGACAAGGAGAAAGAGAGCAATCAGTTATCACTTGGAATCAAGCTTCCAGTCAGGAACTGACTGCCTGGAACCCCTTACCTGATGACTTACCTGGAATTACTCTCGAGTACTCATCTTCAACATCTTATGCTTCCAGAGAAGATACCACATCTGCCTGAGGAACAGATAGGGCAAGTGAGAAGGATACAAGGAAGCATGTGGAGACAAGCGTAACAGAACACGTGTCGATACATCCACTACTTTGTCAACAACAAAAGTATCCCATATCAGCAGGGTCGAACGTACTCTAGATTTGATGAACTTGTTTTGACCCTCAAATTCTTCAGTCGGCCTTATACTCTGGAGGAAACCAGAAAACCCTCCAGCCCAGTTTAAGAATAAGCATGTGGAAAGTTACTTCTTCAAAAGCAAAAGTATCTCATATCATCTCTTCTCTTTTTTCTTCTCTTTATCCTTCATGCTGTCTGCAAGATAGGGAGAATAAGAACAATTAGCCGGAACTCGAAATCAAACTTCTGATCTAGGACTGATTGCTTGGAGCTCTGATTACTTACCTTGTCTGTCACCTCTTTCAGCAGATCCCCTAGCTCGGTGACTTGGGGGACTCCTACTACATGGTTTGTATTGCGCTTGACCAAGCCTGAAACTACAAGTAAGCTTTAAGTGAAATTGATGCATTACCTTGTGCATCTCCACCAGTTAAAGATACCACCCCTGGATAGAGGAACAGTACTTCCAGAGAAGATGTCACATCTACCTATGAGACAGATAAGGCAAGTGAAGACGATACCACACTTCGGTACTTAGAAGTTTCATGATTACGAGATCATTCTCCCACAATATTTCTTAATGTCATTTGTACTAAATCATTCACTTGTACTCACTAAAGGAGAGCTTGAACCTATGTACTTGTGTAAACCCTTCACAATTAATAAGAACTCCTTTATTCCGTGGACGTAGCCAATCTGGGTGAACCATGTACATCTTGTGTTTGCTTTCCTGTCTCTATCCATTTACATACTTATCCACACTAATGACCGGAGCAATCTAATGAAGATCACAAACTTAATACTTTCTGTTGTACCAAAGTCCTCACTGATTTTGTGCATCAACAATCCTTAAGTCCTTACCTTTTTGCGTTGGTAATGGATGAGTTAATAGGACATATTCAAGACGATATTCCTTGGTGTATGCTTTTTGCAAACGATATAGTGTTGATAGATGAAACTTAGGAAGGGGTAAATGCGAAGCTTAACCTTTGGAGAGAAGTGTTGGAATCTAAAGGTCTTCGCCTAAGCCAATCAAAGACAGAATATATGGAGTGCAAGTTCAGTGCAAATGGAGGCCAAAATGAGTTAGGGGTGAGGATCGGGGATCAGGAAATACCAAAGAGTGACCGTTTTCGCTACCTAGGATCTATCTTGCAAAAGAACGGAGAATTAGATGGAGATCTCAACCATAGAATACAAGCTGGATGGATGAAGTGGAAGAGTGCATCCGGCGTGTTGTGTGACCGTCGTAGGCCACTGAAGCTCAAGGAAATTTTTTATAGGACGGCGATAAGGCCGGCGATGCTGTATGGCATAGAATGTTGGGCGGTGAAACATCAACACGTACACAAAATGGGTGTAGCGGAGATAAGGATGCTTCGTTGGATGTGTGGGCACACGAGAAAGGATAAGATTAGGAATGAGGATATCCGAGGTAAAGTAGGAGTAGCCATGGTATAAAAAATCGATAATATCGGTGATATTTCGCCGATATTATCGTTTTTAATATCACCGATATTATCGATTTTTTCGGAGTCCGATATTTCCACACACATCCAATAGGTTTTCGTCAAAAAATCGAGATAATATCGATAATATCGATAATATCGCGATATTAGCGATATTATCGTGACATTGCTTGAAAGGCGACGTCGACGCCGATGGAGTAGACGGCGACGGGCATGAGGGCCTTGAGCATCTGGATGAAGGAGACGGAGAGGAAGATGTAGGTGATGCGAAATATATAAGCACACAAATTAAACCCTCTTTTTATCAATTGTAGTAAAGTATGTAAGTAGGGATCGTTCTAGGCCGGGGATTAGGAGGGATTTCTAAATCACTTGGAACTTGACTTGAAAACATAAAAACAAAGTTTAAAACACTAACTAGACTCAAAGAATGCAAAACTATATTTTAAAACACTAAAACAAACCAAAAGACTCAAAACAGCCCCTAAACACTCAAAACTACCTTAAACACACAATCTGGGCAGTTTTGGGACTCTAACACAAACTTGGACGAATTTTGGTTTTCTAATGAACTAAAACACTTAAAAACATAATCTAAGACAAGTTCTAATTAATATGACTCAAAGAAATAAGATGGGGTTGATTTTGGACGAAAATAATTAAATTAAGACAAGAACAAAGTAAACAAATTCTTAGACAAATTTAAGTGAATCAAAACAAATTGTAAAATGAATTTGAATGAAACTTATGGATGGAAGGCTAGCTAGGAGGTTCTTCTCCACACATGTCACACTTGCATACAAAACGATTTCCAGTTGCTTTTCGATAAGCTATGAATACTCAACGCCCCAAATTAACCGTGAATTGCACTAATTAACCCTCAGTTTTTCCACAAGTTATTGGGTTGGATGATTGCATACGACAACCCAAAACATTCCCTACAAGTTCCCTACATGAATTGCATAATAGAGATACAAGCAAGAATCATTAAGTTCTATGAAAAACATAAGCATTGACGAGGCACTCGTTACTATGATTTGCATGAAACTTATGCCAAGAATTTACTTAACGTGATTGTGACTAGCAACCTTCACTACTTGTGAATATAAGTTCATAATGATTAGATGAAACTCCCTTAAATTCATGCATGAAAATTAAGCGTGCACTCTCAACCAACATACACAAATCATTTTTTATACGATCGGATAAGTAAATTGAATTCACAACTTATGAATCACAACTGGATGTAATCAAATCATATTGCAAGTATGAACATGGTTTCGAATCACCCCCTAACTAAGAGGGATTTAGTTCCTCATACTCACAAAGCAAAGATACATAAAATTAGACATTAAAATCAAAGGAAAGAAAACACCTAAAATGCTCCAACTTGGGTAGCAAGTGCATCCAAGAATTCTCCTTTGCTTGCTTGCGGCAGATTGCTTTGTGGACGGATTTTTAGGTAGTTTTATGATGTAGAATGGATGGGGAATGGTATGGAAAGGTTTAGGGTAAGTGTGGAGGAGTGTTTGAGGGTTGGAGGGTGGTGGAGAGCTAGGCAAAGAGGGTGGAAGAAGGTGGAGTGGCTGTTATGTTTTCTAGGCACTAGAATGGTGTTTTTGGGGTGTTTTGCTACCTAGGGTGAGTATGGACGAATTTCTGTGATGAATGGTGAATATGAGAGTGTGAACCCTTTGCCAAGGGGTGTAAACATGTATATATAGGTCCCAAAAACCTTAGAGAATCAGGTTAGGCTAGGGAGAATGCATGGCAAAGAGTGTATGTGGTGTGCAATGGTCCAAGGGTGAAAATGAAGTGATGATGCAAAGTGTGAAGGGTAAAATGGAGTGGTCTTGTAGCTAGGGGGCATGAATGATTGTGTACATTGCATAGAGATGGAAAGGGAGGTGAAAATGTGTCAATAAATGGGTCAAAGGTGCAGCAACATATGGTACACAAGGCATGGGATTCCAAATGTGAATGATGTAGCATCAATTGGTGCATGTTATGGTTGTGAAAGTTGTATAAAATTTTGTGGGTGAAGGGAACAAGAGGTATCAAGCAATTAAGTGTAATAATTAAATGAATTGAAGCATGAAATCAGAAATTATGTAGGGGACAAGAGTGATCAAGCATGGCATGGGAATCCAAAGGGAATTCTATGTTGTTTTGCATGGCAATGAAGGCAAGTTGGGGTGACAAATTTTTGGGCTGAGTTCTTCATCTTTTGGACCATAATTCTTCACATTCTTGGCCTCTTTAGTTCTCAAATTCGTCCATCCACTTTGGCCCAAATATGTGACATGCATTCCAAGCTCCATTTTGCTCCAAAATGCTCCAAAATGCATCTTCTTGCCTACTTTGTTCATAAAATCTGAAAACACACGAAAATGACTTTAAACATTAAAATAACTAAGGAAACACGACATAAATGCACAAGAACAAGCCAACTAAGTCGCATAAATATGCTCCTATCAGTAGGCGGAGTTGGAGAGCCAGAGGGAGAGGGAGTAGAGAGCGCCGATGGAGACGACGGACGAGATGGTGATGGTGATGTTCCTCACACAGGGAGATGGGTGCATGCGATGGGTGCGTGCGTGCTGCGGTGCAGAGAAGAGAGATGAGGGAGATATGAGAGAGAGCCGAGAGGGAGACAGAAGAAAAAGAAAAGAAAACAGAAAGAAGAAGAAAAGAAGAAGGGAGTCACGGGGGAACAAAGAGAGAAAAGAAAAGAGTGGAGGAAGGGCTGCCACGTGGCCACTTCAGAAAGAAAGGGATCCAATGTTTTGGATCCTGATTGGTAGTCAAAGAGGACCAATTTGATATATTAAAATGTTTAGGGGATAATTACACAAATATATCTTTATAAATGGGGGTGGGTGTTACATATTGCCCTAAAAAACTCCAAGTAATTACAACATCGTATTAGAATTGTAATTGATCCTTGTTAGATTTGGTTTAGAAATTCTATGTAATTTAGTGATTGTTTCATATTAGGTTTAGATTTGAATTGTTTACTCCATTCAGATTTTAAAGGATTATAATAGATTTAAAAATTTATGAATTTTGATGAAGTTTAATCATTTTTAAAACTTTTATGTAAAATTTTAAGTGAATTCCCTCAAATTTTCAGAGAGCGATTTGAGAATGTTTAAAATATTATGTGAAATATTTCTAATTTTTTCAAGTTTCCCAACTTTTTAAAAATCTCTTCGAATCAATTTCTAAATGAATACATTTGGAATGTATGAATTTCTTAAAAATCATGATCGAATACCCCTTAAACTTTAAAGAATCACTTAAAATCCTGATTAAATGCCCTTAAATTTTTAAGGAGAATTAAAATGTTTATAAGCCCCAATTGGATGTACTGCTTAATTTAACTAATTGACACAACACAACAAAACCAGTTAAGATTACAAATTAACACAAAAGACGACTTGATGCGAGGTCATATCTAAAAAACTTGCCGCAATAAGCCCCAATTGGTGTGTTTAAACTTCTTTCATTAATTACTACATATTTTCTACATTCACAATGTTTGTCAGCTCGCTATATAATCAACTTGATAATGTTAAATCTATCATGCAATGCATTTCCTTCCAATTTTTTGTGATAAACTAATAGATAATTGACTAAATAAACATCCTGCAAAGTTTCAATAAAAATTTCCAAGTTTTTCTTACAATTTCCGTGGTTTCCATTTAATTTTTATCGATATCGATATTATCCCGATATTTCCATCGATATTTCCGTGTTTTCGGACTACCGATATTTTATTCCTTGGGAGTAGCCAAAATTGAAGGAAATATGAGAGAAAATCGGTTACGGTGGTTTGGACATGTGCAAAGAAGGCCTACTGACGCTCCGGTTCGAAGATGTGACTACGGGACAGAGGTTTAGGGTCGAAGGGGTAGAGGAAGACCTAGGAAAACTTTGGAAGAGATCCTAAGAAAAGACTTAGAGTACTTGGATCTAACGGAGAACATGACACAAAACCGAGCGCAATGGTGTTTTAGGATTCATATAGCCGACCCCACTTAGTGGGAAAAGGCTTTGTTGTTGTTGTTCTCTTTTTAGCTCTTTCATCAGTTCATTGGCTTTGATGTTGGGCCTAAGTAAATGGGAAATCATCAATTGGCATTGTTCAAGATATAATTCTGTGTTTTTGGATTTGTGAAACGATTTGGCTTATGAAGATGGTGGGTTTTTTTTATATAGATTGGGCTGATCTATCTTTCTTAATAAATTTCCCATCTGTTTCAGGTATAAAATTTTCTCATCTATTTGCAAACAAGTTTTGATTTTGTATTATTTATATTCCTGCCATTGCCAAAAAGCATGGGCTGCAGAGACAAAGAGAGGGAGATAGGCGGGGGATGGCAGGGAGGGGAAGGGAGAGGGAAGAGTGAGGTTGCCATAAAAGGAGGTTAAGGTTGATCTTTTCTCCTCAAATCAAGGGTTGGTGTCGGGATTGAGGGATGGGTTGAAATTGCCACTAGAAGCCTAAATTAATGGGTAGCTATCGGTGTTTGAGAGATTGATTTGAGAAGGATGGGAGAGAGACAGAAACACACCCACTGCTTTCATTTGTGTTTGATTTCAGATTTGCTCCAATATATGTGCTTAGTAATATTTCTGCAATTTGTGTTATGCTTTCACTCCAATACCTATGTAGATTAATTTTTGTGCAATTTTGGTGTTTGTGTTTCTGTCTTTATGGGTCTTATATCGTTGAAATCCTGTTCACTTATTGTGTATTGCTCAAATACCTCTGTTGGCTTCTACAGAGAGGTTCGAGTTCTTTACCAAACTGATGTCATGTCAATTCTATCTTATTTCTCTAATGGTTTTGTTTAGTTCTTATTATCCCTTCACTGTATTCAAAGATCAATTGTTGCTTATTAGTGTTTGTGCAAATTGGATGGAACTGATGTTTCTATGTTTCTTCTTAGATTCAACTGATATCATGGTAATTCTGCACTTGACCTCTATATTGTATGTTAATTTATCATCCTTTCACTTCCTGAGAGCCAATTGTTGGAGCTTAGTACTCAATCAGGTGAATTCCAAATGCAAGATCCTCTAATTTCATTTTTTGCAGCATAATTCAGCTTCTCAGTTCAGTTCTCAGGTGTAGGTTATCCTCATGTTCTAGTTCCATTAGGACTACCGGTGTTTATTTTGGTTTCATGTGTCTTTCTTCAGTTCTAAGTCCTTCGCATGAATGTGTACTGAAATGTAATGTAAATAACTGGTATGTGCTACGTCTCACTTTTCTATTTATATGTTTTTGGAATTTTCGGGTGATGGAAATCAACCTAAGTTCATGTTAAAACGATATCATAATTTTCGTTATGGTAAGAACTCAGAACTTGGAACCTTTTTTTTTCTTTATCTTTCCCCTTTTTGAAGTTAAGGAATTGAATTACCTTTTTATTCTTTTTTTGTGATCATTCACTGATACTTGGTTCATTCTCATCTTCTGAGATTGCTTGATTTCATATTTTAAAATAGTTTTAATTTCCATATTAAGTGTGTCAATATGTTTTTGCGGTAATTTAATTAAATGTGATATAAGTTGAGGTGTATATACATTTGAAACACAATTTTTCACACAATTTCTAATCCCGCAGTAACGCGCAGGCAAAACTTTCTAGTTACTACCTATTAAAAAAGGTTTTGCAGCTATAAATTAATAAAAACTTTACTATTAGCTATATATCAATGGATTAATTTTATTTTGGACTTAATTAATGAAATAGTTATATTAATTAAGTTTAGATCAATAAAACATGTTACATTTGTTGCATGCCCATATAAATACGTATTAATTCTACATTTATATCCAAGTCAAACTCCAACAACCGCTTATTCAAATTACACAAAATAAAACAAAAATATATCGCATGGGCTCGCTGCTGCTCTACGACGCGAGCCTAGGCTTGCTACTGCTCTGCTACGTGGGCCTGGGCTTACTGTTGCTCTGTTTAGCTTGGGTGGGTCTGCCCTGGCGTCAGCTGCATTTGCAAATTCCTGGACCGGGCTCTGGTCTTGCTCGACTAGTTTTTGTGCCCCTTGCGTGTGGGTTGGGGATGCTACAGGGCCAACTGCAATGGCTGATGTCGCTGTTGTCATGGACATGGTGGTGCTCGGCGGTGGCAAGGTTGCTATGGCAGCCGTGTTAAACCACGTTGAGCGGCAACATAGGGTCATGTCACGGTCTCCATCCTATGATTTCCATCCTTGAACATAGGGTGTTCCATTCGTCGTGGTTTTAGAATTTCTCACCATCGTAAGTTACTTCTCTTCAAGGCTATTTAAAAGAACTTAAAAAATATATATATATATATATAGGAATGTGTAAGAAAATTTACTGAATGGAAAATCCTAAAAAGTGAATGCGAGTCTTTTTCGAGATATTAAATGAAGCTCTCGATGAAAGTACCAATTTTTGGTACCAAATTCTCGCGTCTTCAATCTTAACAAAATTGTACCTACAAAACAAATAAACACCCTTGACCAAGGCAAAAGCCTTGCGCACCATGAGGTGGAGTGTTGGCCAATGAACCTCCGATACCTAAGTTAATTTCTCTAAAAAAGAGTTTAGGGCTTAAGTGTGTAGTAAGAGCTTAATTGGTAGAGATGAGGCATTTATAGAGCTAGGGTCTACCACATGTGTAGGAAATTGCCTGATATGTGGTAGCATTCGATTGGCCAAGATAATTCATCCGTAGGATGGATGAGAAAAAAATAATTCCAAAGATATTCATTATTAAATGATATCTTGAGATTATCTTGGAAGTATCATTGATTTGATATACTTGGATTCCTCATTTGCTTGAGTTGATCTTCAATTAGGAGATATTAAAGGTAGGATCAATTACTCGTATCTTTAATGTCTTTGACTTTTCTCCTTGTCATGGTCATGAGAGCTTAATGATGTTGTAGTTAGATGCTCCAGGCTCCATAGATGTTAGACTGTGCTTGTGAGTCTTTGTGGACCCCACCCATTTAATGAAGGTATTCTTGTCTTATTCTGAAAAAGTCCATGTGTGGTCTTTATGATTTTTCGAATTATTTTTGGCTCCACAGTCTTGCCATGGGGTTGCTCGTTTAGCTACTTTCTCTCGGGTCGGGGTCGTGATTGGTTCAGTTTGTTGATTTGTTCTTGAATTTTGGTTGTAGTGGATCAATAAGTAAGGTAGTGATTTTTCAACTTGACTTTTGGTTGAATCTTTAATCTTGCTGCTAATTTTCTACTGACTTAAAGGAACTTATGCTAATTTTCTACTGACTAAAGGGAGAAGATGAAATGAAGATGGGTGCTTAATCTCTGGTGAGGCCGAGGTCTTTTGAGGTTGAGGATCATCGAGGAGGGTGGCAGGGAGGGTGCTTGTGAGGGAGAAGGATTCTCTCCCCTCTTTTTTTTTCCTCCTCTTCCCTCCCCTTCTATTTGAATGGTCACGGTTAAGTCACGTCAACATCTTATATTAATTTTTTATAGAAAGAGAAAGACAAAATAGAAAATGTGAGAGGAGATGATGGAAGATGATAGAAAGAAGAGGAAAGAGAATCCTAGTCCACTTGTAAGGAGGTTCTAGGCAAGCACAAGGAAAGGAAGCGGACTATATGGGCCTACCTTTTCATTATTTTAGTTTTTATTTTTTATTTTTTAAAATTTGAATCCCAGCCCATGTGTCAACCAATAGAGGAGCCGAAGCGGACCCGCGGCTACTATGTCAACAGTCAACAGAAATGACCAACCAAGCCATAAACCTCTTCTTTGTGTAGGCTTTTCGTTCCCTTAAGAACAATGGTGGTTAAATTTGAATTGTGTTTTTATGGGTTTTTCAAATGCAATGAAACGTAAATGCAATGAACTTAAAGAAACAACAAAATAATTAAAGACAAGAATCTAAATTGTTTTCGGTTTCTTCAATTTCAAACGTTATGCCCGTTGTGTTTTCTATAGATTATTATTATTAAGTTATAACGTTGTTTGGTCTGAAAATATTCTAACACCTAAATTCATAACTTCAATATGAGCTATTTATCTCCTATATAAATATCTCAATATCCTCCGCCCCCATGATGAGTTTCACATAGTCTCCAAACATTGTTCGAGTTTTATTTGTTCTTTTCTCTATATCAAAGGAAATGATTGAGTTGTTCACCCGACCTAAGTATTTACAAGAGTCACACCGAAACATTGTCTTCGAAAAGCGAAATTTATTTTTAAGGATATAATACATAGTGATTACACCTCCAAAACAAAAATCTTGTTTCTACTAAAACATCCATGAAGGCCTACTTGTTTGCCCTAAAAGATGAGTATTTCATTGTATTTTTATTTATTTATTTTATTGTATAGTTATTTCTATTAAATTATTATTTACTAATATTTGTAGATTTTGATTGCTACTTAGAATACTATTACTACCCCAAGTATTAAAAACTTGGAGCAAACGTATGTATCATTTTGCTAATATTACATAACTTCACTTTCAACAATTTGCAGGTTTTAAAGGTGGCCTCAAATTTCATCCTTCTGTATAATGTGAATCCAGTTCTAAAAGGTGGAAGCGCATTCGGAGTAATCTCTTTGGGGGCATAGAGCTTATATTTGGTTGCCCATAAGAATGGTCTGTTAAGATTTATTCTTAAGGTTGGTATCCAACAATTCAGTTCCGCACGTTTTTGGTCATTTTTCCTGATTTAATGACTGAATATGTTTTTAATGCTTCAAAAAAAAAAAAAAAAAAATTGGTAATCCATGTTTCCAAGTATTTTGTCATTTTAAAGGAAAAACAATCATAATAGATTGATATTATTATTTGTCATCCACTAAATGAATGTTTAGGGTGGTCAAAATAGAATAACATAAGACAGTCATTGGCATCATCTTGATCATTTGGATGCCTGGTTCATGAAAATATTATGTATTGTACATGTGTGTATTCAATTATGTATGTGTGGGTGAATGCGTGTTTCTCTGTCTCTGTCAATTTGTATTGGTTTTCTGTTTTAGGTTGATTTAGTTAATGGGGTTTGTTTTAGGTTGATTTCGTTAATGGGGTGTATTCGATTATATATTGTTTTTGTTTTAGGTTGATTATATATAGTTGCTTCTTTGCTATGTTAAGACAACTTAGTTCAAATGAATGGAGTCTTAACTTCTAATTTGGTTCCAGTTCATGAATAATATTGTATCGATTTATAATTCTCTGCTTACCATTATGTTTATCTACCATTTATGTAATCTTGGAGCAAATAGGTTATAAGTGAATGGGCTCGAAAGGGATCTCTTAGTTAATGAGTTGGAAAGAAAAGGGTTTGGTGATAGGTGGAGAAAATGGATATTGGGCTGCTGGAAATCCACCAACTTTTCCATCATAATAAATGGCCAATCAAGGGGTAAGTTCGGAGCGTCAAGAGGACTTAGACAAGGTGATTCTCATTCGTTTTTATTGTTGAATCATGTCTACAACCTGATTGGTGCATTTTATGCAAGAAAAGTTCGAAGTCTGTTGACCATCTGTTTGTTCACTGTCCGGTGACTTTAATTCTCTAGTTGAATTGTTTAAGGAGTTCGGTATTAGTTAGGTTTTACCCAGGCATTGTTATTCTCTTATGGTAGAGGAATATAAATTATTAGGAAAGGGGAAGAAAATCAAGGTCTTATGGGATGTATAGTTTCAGCTATTTTTTGGGTCATTTGGATGGAAAGAAACAAGCAGATTTTTTAGGACAACGAAGGCAGTAGAAGGGAGGATATGTGGGATAATGTTCGGTTATGGTCATCTCTATGGGCCTCGATTACTATAGAATTTAGAGATTTGTCTTTTTCAAAAATTTGGCGTAACTAGAATGCGGCTATTAGTTAGTTTTGTGTTGTTTTCATAGTTTCTAAATGTCTGGGTGATATTGTTTCTTCTTCAAAAAAGGTTATAAGTGAAACTTCCTTGCAGTGATTTGGGTTATTATTGTATCTTTGCCATCTTGCCTCGCTCTCTCCTTCTCTCCCATGCTAAAGTACAAATTAATGGTTGCTTCCCACCCCCCACAGGAGGCGTCTTCAGAGCAAGGTTTGCACCTTCCCTCCCTCCCCTTTGGTTTTTATTAACTTCAGCATGATCATTTTGTTCATAATTACAAACTCTCTGTCAGGACCCATATTAAGGGCATACTGATAGTCTTCAACCTCTTTTTTAGGCTGCAGAGCTTCACGCAAAGAAAAGCAAGGTGAAGATATGGACGAACTACACACCCACTCCTACATATCCAAAAACAATTGATAACAAGAATTTGGCTGGAAAGGTAAAGCAACATTCTTGTTTTTTCTTCTTCCAGATTTGGGAGGAGTGGAGGTTCCATTAGCATACGTTTTTGTTTTCCTTTAATCCCTTTCATCCCTTCCCCATTTGGCAAAAAAAAAAAAAATTGAATTCTATCTTCAGGCTTGGACCGTCACAGTGGGAAGTCAGAAGCCTAACTTTGTGAATCACGTGGATTGGGGGTCTTTAATGCCACTGTTGAAGTATCAGGGAGATACCAACTTATGTTGGGCGTACTTGACAACAACGTGTGCAGAGGTCCTATACTTCATTGAGGCCGGAGAGCGCATATCAGTGAACATTACTAGCATGATCGAGAGTGCCAAAGACACCATGTTACCAGATGACACGAATTTGCCTGAGGGTGGCTTCGAAGTCATGGCAAAGGGTGCCCTTTGTCAGTAGGGCTAGCCCCCAAGGTAAATATATTTGCATATTCTTCGTAAAATAAATTATTAAATTTTGGATTTTGAATGTTGATAATAAGTTGGTTTTGTTTCTAGGGTAAGGAAGGGCTGTTTTTCTTGGGTGAAGTTAAGAAATTGTTGGGCGAACAAGTGATGAAACATGCACTTGATTTTGGCCCAATTTGTGCCATTTTGGATTGGCATCCATGCATGTTATCCTTTGTGAAGGTATTGTCTTGTTACTCTTGCTCTTTTTTGAATATTATGAGTGTAAAACTTTAACTTATATATGGGTAGGCTTTGACGAAAGTTTAGAGATTTGAGTTTTTGTACATATTCAAGGTTGTTGTGGATTTTCTAGGAGTTGGATGATAAAAAAGGGCAAGGCTTTGGGAATAGATGAGCTTGTGCCTTGTCTTTGGTTTAAGAGTGTTGGGTGAATTTCGTGGGGGCTAGGTAATAGAAATGCGTGAATAAATGAGAGGTGGGAGAGGTTAGAGATGTGGTAAAGTGAGCTACAGACATGTCTCTAGAGATTTCAAAGTCGAGCAAAAGGTCGTCATTTTGAAGATGCGGATGCCATTTGTCTTACAATGCGCTTGGTGTTGAAAAAATTCTGATAGAATTCTCTCTTTTAAACAGTTTTAGGAGACCATTGTACCCCCAATGCCTTATGGGATTGCGTTATGCACTGAATACGCGTGCGAGAATGAAGGGAAGGCTGTGATCAAGCGGTGTCACTTGTGTGGTTATGGATACGGCTTGCATCAGGCCTGCATAGCAGGTTATGGCAGCAGCTCTACAGGGAAAAAGTACTGGATAGTGCATGACAGCGCCTTTGGGAAGATTAGGGTGGAGGGGGGCAGAACGCTTTTGGCATTGGGTGTCGAGCATGCCTAATGATGAAGTTCGGGCATTTTGCGCCTTAGCAGGGGAGCATTGGCCATCACTAGGCCACTCCCTCTTGGCAAGAAGTGGGAGACATTTCTTGCAAGGGTGAAGAGAGAAGAGCATTCTAAGATTGTAGAGAGGAGCTGGTCCGAGGGAAGACCTGAGGACGAATGAATGATCCAACAATTGATACTAACAATACTTGACACAATTACAGGAGAGAGATGCAAAGCGAGCAAATTCAAACTCTGGTAATCAAATAGCTTCTTAATTTTGAATAGTGCCACATGTGTGACCCAATTACATGAGATGGATGGCAACACGAGCAAATTCAAACTCTAGTGATCAAATAACTTCTTAATTTTGAATTGTGTCACATACTTGTTCCAATAACATGAGATGAATGGCAACGGGAGCAAATTCAAACTCTAGTAATCAAATAGCTTTTTAATTTTGAATTTTACCATCTCATGTAATTGGAACAAGTATTCGACACAATTTAGAATTAAGAAGCTATTTGGTCACTAGAGTTTGAATTTGTTCCAGTTGCCATCCATCTCATGTTGGGTCACGCATGTGACACTACTCAAAATTAAGAAGCGATTTGATTATCAAAGTTTGAATTTGCTTACTTTCCATCCCTCTCCTATAATTGTGTCAAGTATTGTTAGTATCAATTGTTGGATCATTGATTCGTCCTTAGGTCTTCCCTTGGACCAGCTCCTCTCTACAATCTTCTGATGCTCATCTCTCTTCACCCTTGCAGGAAATGTCTCCATGGCCAGAGGCCAATGCTCCGTGCTAAGGCTGTCACATGCCCTCGCAAGCATTATTGTCTTTTTTCTCTTCGTTTTTATGAGAAACTGAATGTGATCTTCCCCTCCCACCACAAACTACATATAGATACAAGTCTTTCATTCACAAGTCATTGATTTGTAATTTGGTATTATTTCCATTCTAGTATTCGTATAACATCGGATGGGTTCAAAGATTTGTCAGCAAATATATTAAAATAAACGATTAAATGGGTACCTGTTTATAACCACGGGTAATACACCTAACCATCCATTTAAATTTCACGGGTAAATAACCGTTATTTTTTAAAACGGTTACCCATAACTGTAACCGTGAGTTTTAAATGGACGGGTAACTGCAGTTACCCATATTCGTGGTTATTTTGCCCATCCCTTTGTAACAATCAACATATAGACGCATCCCATTCTAACCCACTCAACTTTATAAATAAACCAAAAAATTATTTAATTTGACATCTTGATTAGGAAAAGAGAATTTGCAAATGAGCACGTATTGTCATGTGGGGAGCTATCATCTCAAATTTTGCTCAAACTAGTTGTCCTCATGAGTCATTGAATCTGTTCAACGACTATGTATTAGAATTGGCTTTTGTGGATTCTGCCATAATATTGGCTGTTCTGCGAGCCTGTTCTTCCTTTAGCCGTTACGCCTAGAGTCATGCAAATCCATGGGCTAATGCAGATGAATTCGGATTGTGATTTCCATTCTTTCTAGCATGATAACATAGTTGGATCAAGTTGGCCAAAGAGAACCGTGCTAGGAAGATTAAGAAATCACTGAAGTTTGCATTAAAAAGAAAAAATTAGCCAGCAGATTGGGATTTTTCCCTTTTCCACCCTCATTTAAACAAAGCTTTAGGTTATTGCAGGTTCATCTGCTAGAATATTAGGATACAGTACACTGTCATCTACTGAGTTTAAGCTTTCTTCAAAAGTTTGCACTTTACCTGTATTAGCGGCAAGGTTCTGTTGGCAGAGACCTTCAAAATCATCACATATATCCTTGATGTCTTCTATGTACTCCATAGCCTTGTAGTAGTAGTCCCCCTAAAGAAAATCCCACTATAATTAAATAGATATAAATTAGTGCCACTAGAACACTAGCATCATTAGTTTTACATGGAACGGTTAAAATTTAACACACGAGATACTCTGGCAGTAGTGTTCCACTTACCACCCAACGAATATTATAAGCATTGAACCAGTTGTGGTTTATGGAAATTGCATCTTCCTGAAAGTATTATGAACACAAATAAGATGAAAAAAAATCCGTTCATCAAGCATGAAGATAGTTGTTATTTTGATTGAAAAGAAGGGGTTGCAAGAGGCTGAAACGACAACTTGATTTACACTACATGAAGTTTTGAGATAAAACAAGATCCTGGATATTGAGATCATGAAACAAGCAGGGCCAAGTCCGTTTCAATCAGCCAAAGGCAAATGTAAAATGCTAAACAGAAGGCACATACTGCTATAAGTTTTCTGTTATACTGGCAATAAAGGTCACACTGCAAATGGAGAGTGATTTACTTGGAAAACCTCTTATAATCATTGCATGCTTTCATACTTCTACTTTATGATAGGGGCAAAACAAACTTGAAGAAATAGAAGAAATACCAGATTATGGACTTGATGACAATCACACATCACCTAAAAACTACTTAGCACTGAAATATTACACCAAAAATACAAGGCTTGAATCTTTAACTGCAGAAAACAAAACAGGGCTGATAGATTAGCTAATATCTAATTACCACATAATCAATCTTCTTAATTATGATTAATTCCTTCTAAACACACTTCGTAATTCATATTTAATTTCACTAAATCAGATTTCTGCAAGAAATTAGTACCTGAACTTTGGATTTTCCTAAATGGGTAGCGAAAAATTGAAGATTTGGCTGGCCGTTGTCGGTGACCCAATCTGCACTCTCCAATCGTCCATGAGACCTGTAAGCACCACAGGCTGGTTTTTCTCCAAGTACCTCCCCACGAACTCGTTGTACCCCAGTTTTTTCCCGCTCACCTTCTCTATTTGCCCCCCAATTTGAATACCCACGTTTTCTTCTCCCAGCTTATGCTACTTCGGCGAGTTAATTCGGATTTCGAACGTTCGGTTTCTCTGCGCGCCCTCTTTGATTTCGGGAGGACGACTTGAGTTGGGGCAGGCCGGGCTGGGGAGGCCCAAAATTAAAGGGCCGAAGTTTGATTTATTTTTAAAAATTTTTATTTTATCAAAAAAAAAAAAAAAAAAAAATCATCAAAGTGAAAAGCCACGAGAACACTGGTTTCCCATACTATCAAAATTAAAAGCATTAAGAGCAATAGAGGGTAAGCAATGATCCAAATGTGAGGAGTCTCAACCGAAGGACCTAGATGATCTAAGGCATCCGCGACAAATTTGCCTCCCTGGCAGATATGGTTCCACACCACTTGACTAAAGGAGCAAGCGATACAACGTGCATCCTCAATGATAGTTCTAATCTTCCAAGTGTCACGGGATGACTCTTTAAGCCTTCCGCCCGTGCGGCACTTAGACTTGAATACCTCGATGAACAAGCTAAGTAAGCCTTCGAAGCCTCGCTTCCCCGGATTGAATCACAAAGAAAGCTAAGATAGCTTGGAGAATGCTAAGATCACTTAGAAGATGGGAGAAAGGAAGTTTTGTATTGAAAGTTAAGAGAGCTTTACAATTGCTTACAATTCTTGGATGGTTTGGCCAAATGGCCTTACCTCCTATTTATAGGCCTAAGTCACCTCCTCAATGGAGGGTTCTAGAATCCTCTACTTACATCCAAAAATATCTAGCATAGTTCTAGATACAACTTGCCTAATCTAGATTATTCTAGGTGAGGCTTAAATATGTACACTTGTGTGGAATGTTCCGGAATGCCCTAGATTATCTTGAATGTTCCGCCACGTTCTTGATTTCTCCGGGACGTTCCAGAAGCTTCCATGAAGACATGGCTTCCTGGGCTTAGATATATGATGTCTTGGGCATTTTCTTTGTTTTTAACATGCGGCCCGTGACATCCTCCCCCACTTAAGCCGTCGACGTCCTCGTCGACTCTTGCCTCTCGAATGTCTGAATCAAGTCCTTATATTGCCATAAGGACATCTCCTTCTCCCATGTTGCTTCGGAGTATGGTAGCCCCTTCCATTTGACAAAGTACTCCACATGCTTTGGTTGTCTTGGTCGCACCACGACACGCTTGGCTTCAATGCTCTCCACTTCTTTGTCAAATGCCTCCGTCATCAAAGGGGGTGCTCGATGAGACTCACCTCGGCTTGGTTCCTCATTGTCTGCATGATAAGGCTTCAAGTTGCTTACATGGAACACCGGGTGAAACTTGAGGCGGGGTGGGAGTTCCACAACATACGCGGCTTTGCCAACCTTCTTGATGATAGGGAATGGTCCCTCATATTTCCGCAACAAGCTCTTGTGCAAGCCACGAGTACTCTTGTGCTGAGACGCATTGAGCTTCACAAAGACTTGGTCGCCAGTTTGGAACTCCACATTCCTTCGCTTGCGATCCGCCCATTTCTTCATCTTCTTTGAAGCCTTCTCCAAATGAGCTCGAGCAAGTTCGTGGGCTAATTGCCACTCCTTAGCGGTTTTGAAAGCGGCTGGACTATTCCCTGTGTAGCCAGTCACGACCGTGTTCGGGGTCAAGGGTTGTTGCCCTATAGCCAACTCGAACGGACTTTTCCCCGTCGACTCCGAACGTTGCAAGTTATAAGAGAATTGGGCAACATCAAGTAACTTAGCCCAATCTCGTTGATTGGCACTAACATAGTGCCGCAAATAAGTCTCCAACAATGCATTAACCCGCTCCGTTTGTCCATCAGTTTGGGGATGAAAAGCTGTGGAGAAGTCTAACTTCGAGCCAAGTAGTTTGAAGAGCTCCTTCCAAAATCTACCCGTGAAGCGAGCATCTCGATCACTGACTATGCTTCTCGGAACTCCCCAATACTTCACCACGTGCTTTAAAAACAAGCGTGCAGCTACTTCGGCTGTGCACTCCACAGGTGCGGGTATGAAAGTGGCATACTTGGTGAATCTATCGACCACGACGAAGATAGATCCACATCCATCAGACTTGGGCAAATGTGTGATGAAATCCATGGTTAAACATTCCCATGGTCTTGATGGGGTGGGAAGTGGTTCCAACAGTCCTCCCGGTTGCTTTTGTTCCACTTTGTCTTGTTGGCACACAAGACAAGTCTTCACGTATGAATCTACATCATCTCGCATTTGTGGCCAATAATAAGCATCGCTCACCAAAGCCAACGTGCGGTGAGTGCCAGGATGTCCTGCCCACATTGAGTCATGGCACTCCTTAAGGATTTCTTTCCTTAAGCTTCCCCACTTTGGGACATAGATCCGCTTGCCCTTGGTGTATAGCAAGCCGTCCTCAAGCCAAAACCTTCTTGTCTTCCCATCCTTGACAAACTCCACAATGTTCTTGGCTTGGACGTCATGTGATAAACCTTCTCGGACACGGCCCAAGAGATGGCTTTGCGGCTTGAGTACCGTAGCCATTAACTCTACTCGTCTACTCAGAGCATCGGCCACCACGTTCTCCTTTCCTTGCTTATACTCTAGCTTGTAATCAAACTCCGCTAAGAACTCTTGCCACCTTGCTTGCTTAGGTGTGAGCTTTTGTTGGGTTTGAAAGTAGCTAGTGGCAACGTTGTCCGTCTTGATGACGAATGGGGTACCAAGCAAGTAATGCCTCCAAACTCTAAGGCAATGGACGATGGCGGTCATCTCCTTTTCATGGGTCGTGTACCTCTTCTCGGCATTGTTTAGCTTGCGACTTTCATAGGCTATCGGATGTCCCTCTTGCATCAACACTCCTCCTATGGCAAAGTCGGAAGCATCAGTGTGCAACTCGAATGGCTTACTAAGGTCGGGCAACCTTAGTACAGGCTCCTCCATTAGGGCCTTCTTCAACCTCTCAAAGGCCTCTTGACACCGGTCCGTCCATTCCCATGCCTTGTTTTTCTTAAGAAGGTCTGTTAAGGGTGTCGCTATAGCTGAATACCCTTTTATGAATCTCCGATAGTAGTTGGCTAGCCCCAGAAAGGATCGTAGTGTTGGTACCTTGGTCGGCGGTTCCCACTCTTGAATGGCCTTGATCTTGCCCTTTTCCATCATAAGTTTCCCCTCCTTTATCTTGTGGCCAAGAAATTCTACTTCTTTTGTGGCAAAGGAGCATTTCTCCTTCTTGACATAGAGTTCATGCTCCCGAAGGGTCTTGAACACTATGCGCAAGTGCTTGACGTGCTCCTCCAATGTCTTGCTATAGACAACGATATCATCAATGTAAACCACGACAAACTTGTCAAGATAAGGATGGAATACCTTATTCATCAATGTGCAGAATGTTGCGGGGGCATTGGTTAGACCAAATGGCATGACTTTATACTCGAACGCTCCATATCTGGTCACCATCGCCGTCTTCGATTCGTCTCCAGGGGCTATCCTCACTTGGTAGTATCCCGATCGAAGATCTAATTTTGTGAAGTACCTTGCTTCACCAAGTTGATCGAATAAGTCGGCGATCAACGGAAGTGGGTACTTGTTCTTGATGGTAATCTTGTTCAATGCTCTATAGTCGATGCACAACCTTAGGCTACCTTCTTTCTTGCGTTGGAACAAGACAGGTGCACCATATGGGGACTTGGAGGGTTGGATGTAGCCAGCATCAAGCAGCTCGTTGAGTTGCTTCCTCAATTCCTCCAACTCGGGTGGCGACATCCTATAAGGTGATTTGGAGGGAGGCTTAGCACCAGGCTCCAACTCAATTGCATGGTCGACCTCTCTCCTTGGTGGCAACTTCTTTGGCAGTTCCTTAGGCATCACGTCCGCAAACTCCACAAGGACGTCTTCCACTTGTTTCGGCAAAGGCCCGTGCTTCTCCTCCCCTTCATTCAACATTAGGGTTGCAAGAAATGTGGCCTCGCCTTTCTTCCAAGACTTGGCAAATTGGATTGCCGACAAGTGCTGGGTACACTTCTTGGCTTGCCTTTCCAATGGCACCAGGCAAGGTTGTCTTCCGTCGGATAGGATACAGAAGATATTGTAGAATGGAATGGGAAAGGCTCGTACCTTGTCCATGAACTCTAACCCAATGACTACGCCATAGTCGTCCATCTTGACTACGGTGAAGTCGATTGTTCCCTTCCATGTGCCAATGTCTACGTGTACATTGCGCGCAACTCCAACAATGGGGGTGGCAGCGGAATTTACCGTCTTCACGCTACCGGGCTCCTTGGTGACTCGGAGGCCAAGTCTTGTGGCTTCCTCCGACGTCATGAAGTTGTGTGTTGCTCCCGTGTCCACCAACACACGCGTCGTCTTGTCACCAGTCTTGACGTCGACGAACAATGATCCTCCCCCAACTTGAGCCTTAGGTTGTGGGAGGGTTGTCTGGATGGCATTCAGTAGACGGATGCATCCCATCGTTGCATCGTTACTCTCCTCGGCCTTGTCCTCCTTGAAGGCCATGGCCTTAAGGGCCTTCTTTTGTGGGCAATCTCGCATCATGTGAGGGCCGTCGCATAGGTAACAAGTGGGTTGCCAAGACTTACCCTTGCCTTTGTCATGCTTATCGGCTTTCTTCTCCTTCGGTTTGCTTGTCTCGGCCTTGTCCTTCGGCTTATGTTCTCCCCCACTTCTCTCATGGTTACCCCTCTTCCCCGTGGACTTGGAATCACCTTGGTGGCTTGATTTAAACTCAATCAAGGATTCAGCGGCGGCAATGGCATCAGACAATGTTTGCACGTGCCTCCTTTGTAGTTCGAGTTTTGCCCAATTTTGCAGTCCACTCATGAAGTACATGAGCTTGTCTTCCTCTAACATGTTGGGCACCTCGAATAACAAGCTCACGAAGGCGTTGACATAGTCTTTGACGCTCCCCGTTTGCTTGAGCCACCTTAGTTTCTCCTTGGCTTCGTACTTGGCATTTTGGGGATAGAAGTGCAACATAAGATCTTTCTTAAATTCATCCCAAGTGGTGAGAGAGAACGTACCTTGCTCAATCTCCATGCTTCGGCGACGCCACCACATAAGGGCATTGTCAGCTAAGAACATGGTTGCCGTTGAGATTTTGGACTCGTCATCTTCAAGCTTTAGGTACTTGAAGTATCGCTCCACGTTCCACACGAATGTGTCGAGCTCCTTTGCTTCCCTCTTCCCATTATAGGATTTGGGTTTAAAGGAGTCTATTACCTTGGAGTCCAACGCCTTGATTTCCCTCGGCCCTTGCACGAATTGCTTCACGACTGCTTCTTTACAAAACGCCACATCTCCCTTAAGTTCCCTTGTGTCCTTTATCTCTTCTTGAAGCGCCACAAACCTTGCCTCTATGTTGTCAAGGTGAACTTGGACTTCCCTCCGCATCTTGTCTGCCATGGTGTTGAGAGCGCCAAGGAGCTCATCTCGTAGCCCTTCCACCAAGCCACGCAGTTCATCCTTACCATTGTCCACCATGGTTTGGATTTCCTCCTTGTCGACAACGTCCTCATCGAGTCGAGTATCGAACTCGAGTATGGTTCGTTCCACCTTCTCGAGTCGCTCTTCCATGGTCTCCATCGATGCTTGCAAGTCTTTTAACTTTGGCTTGCTCTTGGCAACGTCTTGGACCTCTGCAGTACGCTCCCTTAGGTCGGAGACTCCGGACACCATCTCTCCACTTGCCATATCCTACTTTCCTTCAAGTGATTCACGAGCTTGGCTCTGATACCAGCTGTCACGGGATGACTCTTTAAGCCTTCCGCCCGTGCGGCACTTAGACTTGAATACCTCGATGAACAAGCTAAGTAAGCCTTCGAAGCCTCGCTTCCCCGGATTGAATCACAAAGAAAGCTAAGATAGCTTGGAGAATGCTAAGATCACTTAGAAGATGGGAGAAAGGAAGTTTTGTATTGAAAGTTAAGAGAGCTTTACAATTGCTTACAATTCTTGGATGGTTTGGCCAAATGGCCTTACCTCCTATTTATAGGCCTAAGTCACCTCCTCAATGGAGGGTTCTAGAATCCTCTACTTACATCCAAAAATATCTAGCATAGTTCTAGATACAACTTGCCTAATCTAGATTATTCTAGGTGAGGCTTAAATATGTACACTTGTGTGGAATGTTCCGGAATGCCCTAGATTATCTTGAATGTTCCGCCATGTTCTTGATTTCTCCGGGACGTTCCAGAAGCTTCCATGAAGACATGGCTTCCTGGGCTTAGATATATGATGTCTTGGGCATTTTCTTTGTTTTTAACATGCGGCCCGTGACACAAGGAACCTCCCAATTTCCTTGAATCGCCTCAATAACAAGCTTGGAGTCTTCCTCTTATCATCACCTTTTGGAAGCCCTTGGACCGAGCAAACTTGAGTCCTTTTAAGCCCATTCTTTCAGCAAACAAAATAGTGATTCCATCAAGATTGAAGGCACCCGCATCCACAACTTGGCCATCATAATTTCTGATAGCAAAAGCCGTTGCGGCCCGATCCTTAGACACCGAACTATCAAAGTTCATTTGACCATGTCTTTCCCTGCGGGGGGAAGCCACTTGATGGTTCGAACATGAGGATCGGTACCCAACTTGACCCCCTTCACATTGGCCCTCAAGAAAGCTTTCCCGGTACCAGCAGCTATGGAAACCCCACGGGAGATCCCCTGGAAAACCAAGTTATTTATCTCCGGTGTTGGTCTCTTGCTTATGAATTTGGTTATAGAATTTTATGTGGACATTAAAGGACCTGCATAGGCGTATCTGCCCGTGCTTGCTTTCGAAGGAGGAATTAGGCAAAACATACCATAGTTTGAGTTACGTCTAAATATGTTGCATTTCTATGCTGCTTCTGCTTGTATTATTAATGAGTACATAAAAAACATGAGTATTTGAAGGAAAGAAAAAAATCGTACAAGTGCTTGTTATTGTGCACTCACTAATTATGTTTAATACTAAGTTTTAAATTTATTCAACTGTGAAAACGTACTGTTAACTCCGCATGTGTAAGTTTATCTTACATTGCCGGTCCCAAGCCTGGGTAAAGGAGGAGGGGGAGGGCGTCAGGTAGTCGACAGCCGGCACTCCACAGTTACGTCGAATCCTTATGAAAATGAATCCAGAACGAAATCGCGCTAAAGCTAGGGCGTCACCCGTAAGTGGCGCGCTGTGTGGCCCGATCACAGTGATAAGTGAGCAAGGGTCGCTGTATCTCCATCGGCACTCGGATGCAGTGTTAAATGAGCAAAAGGGCCATAGAAACTTCTTTTCGAACGACTCCACTCAAAGTTGTTTGGGAGCATATGCTCCTATCAACTTTACCCAGGACACACAAAAGAAGTACTTTGATCCTATTGGACGGGGGAGGGTGACGAAGCTAGGACAAAAGGGTAGAGTTCAAGAGAGTAGAATGCGTTTAGGAACGTGGAATATAGGAACCTTAACGGGAAAATCTATGGAAGTAGTGGAAGTTATGGTGAGGAGAAGGATAAATATTATGTGCCTACAAGAAACTAAGTGGGTTGGTCTTAAGGCAAAGGATCTAAAAAATTCAGGGTTTAAACTTTGGTATTGAAGGAAAAATTTTGTCTTAGCCAAGAACAAGTATGAACATTTGAATACAAAGGCAAGCTATTAACACTTTAAAGTAGACATGCATTAAAAAACAATTCATAAAACCCATGACTTTCAAAGCCTAGTATATGGTGAACCAATAAACTCTTTAACAACATTAAAGAGAAGTAAAGATTTAGAGTTTCTTTACTCTTGAAGCTCATCCTTGTTTACACAAGGGATTCACCCAAGTGGAGGGCCTTCAAGTCACCTCCAAGCTCCTTGAATCCTCCTTGTGTTTTCCTCCCTTTAGTGCTCCTTTGAAGATTTGAGGAAATAAGGATATGTTCTCCAAAACACCAAAAGTTTGATGTCTTTAAGTCTCTTCACCAAGGATGTATCTTGTGAAGATGATATGGATGACTTAGGGAAGTAGAGATTGCCAGATGTCCCTTCCCTTAGTGGCCGGCCTCTTGGAAGAAAAATGGAGAGAAAATGTTTCACCCAATTTCAACTAGAAAACCCTTTTTGAAAATAAAGCTATAAAGTTGAATTTATACTTCATTACAAGTGAGTGGCAAACTTGTAATTAATCCAAGTTTGCCCATCCACCCTAATGGCCGGCCTCTTTGATGTTATTGGGCTATTTGCCCATTTTGTTTTAGTTGTCATACAACTTAAACATAATGGGCCTTTTGGACCAAAACGCTTTTGGGCCCCGAAACCCAAAACCAACATATAAGCCCAACACGAACCTTTCGTAAAATTAATTAATCTTGACCATTCTTCAATTAAACCATTTAATTGCTTATCCATTTCATTTGATTTCTTCACATACATCCTTACTCAGTGTACGATCCATTCGGTTCCAATTAACGAGGCAGTGGGCGATTGTTACTCTTAACGATCGATTGTGAATTGAAACCACATTTCAATTCTCCCTTTATTGATTAGTGTTTGCTAACCATTAGGGCTTCCACAAACCATGAGTGACGCCTAGCAGAATATCATGGTTACCCAAGCTAAGTAGAATTGGTTGGAGAACCTATCCAGTTACAACTACAATGCAATACGGTCATTCTCTAATACAATACTCTTAATCACATTGTTTAAGTGATAGTTTGTTTCATGTCTACTATCCAATGTGATACTTTCCTATATGATTCCCTTGAATATGATTTGGAACAAACTTCCTAAGTCATATTCATTTGCTTTGGCCAAAGACTTTAGAATCATATCTTAGAGTATTCTCCTTCCACCATGGAAGGTTAGAGATCCCTTGTTGTGCATTCATATGTCTACATGACTAGATAGCTTGACCCCAACAATGCCGTGGACATTCCGATGGAATGCCGTTTGACATGATCAAAGATCAAGGACCTAACCATTAGACATCTATGATGCCTCTGGTCAAAGAACTACTTTGCATATTGCAACTTTAGAGTTCATACATGACATGTATGTTCGAACTCTCTTTTGATCGTAGTTCAGTGTACTCGATTACTCTTTTGAGCACCTATGTGTTTGTCTTAGTGTCCAACACCAAATGACTTGAGACTAGTCATACTCACGCTTGAGTCAACATAACACATACTAACCTTAGCGGATTGTCAATGCCCAATTGGCAATCCTATGGCTAGGAACGTTTTAGGAATGAACATAAGAGAATGGTCTCGATAATCTAACTGAAGGAATTATTTTGAAAAACATGTTCATTTGAGCAACATCATATAGCATGCAATTTAACAATTAAATGCGGAATCATGCTTGTATGTACTCAAAAACAAAACATGACCATGAAATTCAAAGCCTAGTAGATTGGTGAACCAATAATCAACTCAAAAACAAAGTGAGTTGATAAATTTACCTTTGTAGATTCCTCTTTGCATAAGCAAAGGCTAATCACCCAAAGAGATAGGGGCCTTCATTCCTTGCTTCTTAGATCCATGGATTTGGATGGAAGAATAGGTTCTCCAAGTTCCCAAAATTGAGAACCTCTAATTCTCGACACCAAGGTTCGATTGTAGAAGAAATGAGTGACCTTGGAGTAGTAGGATTGCTAGATGTACCCTCCAAGGTGTTGGCCTATTTAGAGAGAAAATAGAGAGACAATTCTCACCAATTTTCCCCCAAAATAAACCCTTAATATTTCCTTAATGAATTTTAGTTATAAAGTCATTTATATAGTCACTTCTTTAAGTGACCTAAACAACCAAAACCCTAATTCATTTCATCATGGCTGGCCATTTAGGGATGTTTGGGCTTTTGGGCTTTAATGAATCTTTATTCATTAAATTGTCATACAACTTAAGTTAATGGGCTTGACGTTCGAAGCCCATTGGGCCTTAAGGTCCAAAACTATCCCGAAGTCTTTAACGAACTTTTTCGTTTGATTAATTAACATATTAATTAATCCTTGCCATAAATAAATGATTAAACCATTTAATCATTCTTACTCATCTCCGTTTAATCTCCAATCTCCACCTTACACGGTGTGCGATCCTTTAGGTTCCTTTTAGCGAGGTAGTGGGCGATTAAAACCATTTTACATCGATTGTGAATTGAAACTATTTTCAATTCTCCCTTTAGTGATTACACACGTTTAGGGCTTCCACAAACCATGGTTAACGCCTAGCAGCATGTCATGGTTACCCAAGCTAATCAGAAGAGGTTAGAGAACCTATTCAGTTCGGGATTACAAATGCAATACGGTCTTTCTCTAATCTAATACTCTTGACCACATTGTTTGGTTTGATAGTTTATTTTCTCATGTCTACTATCCAATGTGTGTCTTGTGCTTATATGATTACCATGAATGTGATTCGGAACGCATTCCCTAATCTCATTCATACTCTGATCAGAGATTTAAATCATATCATAGAGTATTCTCCCTCAAACGGTTTGAAGGTTAGAGATCCCTTGTTGCGCATTCACTTGTTTCCATAGCTAAGTCACTTGACCCCAACGATGCCGTGGACACCCTCCTGATGGAGTGACTTTGACATAATCAAAGATCAAGGTCTTAACCACAAGACAACTATGATGCCTCAGGTCAAAGGACTACTTTGCATTATCCCAACCATGAGTTCTCATGTGACATGGAATATGAGAACCCTTCGTTGATCGCGTTCAGTGAACTCATTCTCTATTGAGCACCTACCGTACTTGTCTTGATGTCACACACACCAATGACTCGAGACTAATCACTCTCCCTGAGAGAAGACATAGTACGTACTGATCTTGACGGACTGTCAACGCCCAATTGGCAATCCTATGATCAGGAACGTTTAGGATGTGTCTACGAAAGAATGGTCTCATGAATCTAACTTCATTAGATTACATTCTCCCAATCACATATTCCTTGGACTTTATCGTTTAAGCATATAACATTTATATGAGACGGCTCAAACAATAATTTATGCCCTTTATATGTAAAACTAGATTAGTTTAACATGTGAAATGTCCGTAAAGTATCATCACATGGTTGGCTTTAGGGCACATTTCCAACAATCTCCCACTTGCACTAGAGCCAATCAGCTTGGTCATCTTGATGATACCTCTTCTGTAGTCATTTCATAAATGGCTGAATAGTAGGCCTAGACAGTGGACATCTATATGTGTTATCCATAGAAGCAACCTTGAGAATAACGACGTCACCATTATACATGATTCTCAATCATGTGGTTCAGTCTCTCATTTGTGTTCGGATCTTGATGAGACCTTGATTCCCAGGCTTGAGCTATCGCCCCATTAGTGTCATACACTTTCTGGTTGGAACCGAATAGAGAGTTTATAAATGAACTTTCCCATCCAAACAACATTGTTGTAAACTTCTATATGGCAATATATCTTGCATTCATAATGGAACACACTAAAGTCATTACTTTAATGTTTCCATCCAAATATCTCTTTAGTCATAATAAATAGATATCTGTTTATCTCTTCATTCATAATGAAGAAACATACAATGAAGGATTAGATTCATAATCTAATACATTTACGCTTCCATTACGTCACTTTGATTCTTCCTCGATCTTTGAGGAATTTATCCTTTAGTATTTCTTAAATACTTAAGGACTCACTTGACAGATGCCATGGTTCTGATCCTGGGCTTGCACTGATATCATCTTGTACCGTTCTAGGTACAACTCATATCAATGTTTTTCATACAATATGAAATACATAAATCACCTTTCTGCATATGCATAAAGGATTCAATTTACGCATTATTTCTTTGGGAGTCAAAGGGTACATTCCCTATGAGAAGGGCAACTTGCTAGTCTCACTAGAATCGTCCTTCTTATTGAAGTTTATCATCATATGAGAAACTTCCTAGCATCCATTGTCTATTATTAGGGATTGATATAATCCAATTATATCATGAAATATATCATTATAGATTTCCATCCCATGTACATAGACTATATCTCCCATATACATTCTATCTTCATATAATGTATTAAAGTCTTAACTTTAACGAAGAAGTATTCTTTTCATTTCCAAAAATTAATATATCATATATATTTAAATTTTTAGGAACATGATTAACTCCCACTAATCTTTTGTAAAACAAGTAAACAAAAGATTCATTTACATCTTTATGAGAAATCAAACGATTTGATCCTTTTCTCATAAAATGCAAATAGCTCCCACTAACTTGCTAAGATCCATGATGGATGGATCTCTACAACTTATATGTCTTGTGATTTATGGTTTTAGACATATATTATCAAGACTATCTTAATAATGGTTTCGGAAACCCATATTATGTCCAAACATTGAATCACCATTTAGTTGTAGCTAGCAATTTTCGAATTAATTGAAACCAAGACTATCTCAAAGATAGTTTCTTCAAAGTCAACCAATCTCTTTGATTGTAGTCACCTTAAGCTACCAATTAGCTATGAAGGTTTCATTATTTCGAGTCAAATGGTACTTTACCATTTCCTTGAGTATATATCGTATATGCACTCAATGTAGTCATAAGGATTTTCATTCTTATTTCTTTCGAATTAAGAGGTGCAACTCTATGACATAGTTATAAAGTTCAAAACCATTCAACTGAGACGGTTTTTAAATCCTTATCGACTACCTTGGAGCTTGTGGTATAGGAACTAGGTTGTTATATTTGTTGATTACTTTCTTGTCTCTCAAAGAACCCATTCTTTGAGTTCTATCTCTCGTTCATTTGCTTTTAGGCAAATCACATTGTAGAATTACAATGAACTACCCAACAAAACAACATTTGTTAGTTGGTTTATAGAAGCGATATCCAAAAGTTATTTTAAGGATATCCTACAAGATTGTTATTAAACAAATATTGCTTATTAGCACACAACCCCAAATCTTAACATGCTTAAGATTTGTCTTTCTTTCCAACTACATCTTATGGAGTCATGAAAATATTGGAAGATCTTCTCATTGACAATCATATTGTTTTAGAAGTATATATCCTATATATGGGTAATAGATAACATCTAACGAACTAAATCTTATTCAAGTTCGTTCTTCTCCTAATGGAGAAATACATTATCTTATGATGCTATTTTCCTTGATATCTTTCAAGGAAACTCATCTAAAGTGTTACCTTTCCTTGGATCAAATCTAAGGAGGTAAATACTTTAGACGTCTTACTCATCAACTTACATTTCTTGAATTCTTTGAAACATTTTGCAAAGTATTCGGACTTGTGTTTATTCAAAATAAACTATAGTCCAACCGAGAGTGATCTTCGGTGAATGTTATCCAACATGAGTAGTATTATGTTTGTGGACATGTGCCACTAACATTTAAGTGAATTAACCTCAACAACTTTGTGATTCTTTCTTCTTTCCAAAAGAATAAAGATTCGAACATTTCGCCTCTATACAATTTTAACAAGAAGGTATTGGATCCGGATCTAACGATCCAAAGCGTCCATCTATGACCAACTCGTAATTTATGTTTTAGAGGTATCACAACTTTAGTTGCGATTAGTCACTACCTTGCAACCTTTTGGGTTTTAAGCATCATTATTTTCTAAACAGTTAACACTACCATATTATCTCTACTATAGAGATAATTAATTAGATTACCATAATCTAATCATTGATTAATAAAGAACATTGTTTTGTCAAACAAAACATTTATCCATTTCACATAGTGACGGAATTTAGTTCCTTAAAATTGGAATATAAAGACAATCTATGTTTTTCCAATTTCTTTGGTAGTTCATATGAGGAAGTAAGTACCATCTGCTTTCGCAGAGATCTACATTTGATTCACGCTTCGAATGTGAAGTACTTTCTCTTCTCTCATTAATCTTCTACTTCTTATTAGCCACACTTTTACAACGATTGTAAAACATAGTTACTAATACGGAATCATGCATTCAAGTAGAAGAACCAACTGTTTTGAACTATTCAAGAACAATTTACAACACCTTCGAAAGGTGTGTCCTTGACACTTGCAAGACATTTCTTGCAAATACCCCTTCCAATGTCCATCCTTTCATAAAGAAAGTTTGTTCCCTTGGAGTTATTTATCTTCTTTATTTGACTTTCACCTTTGACTACATTAGTCATGGTCCCTAAACTCCCACTATCTCTCTTGAAACCTTTTTCAATTGTGTTATACACATCAAACAATTTTGGAGAGTATGTGGTTATTTTTCACTATATAGTTTACAATAAACTTAGTGAATGATTAGGATAGGGAAACAAAGGTGAAGTCCTTGCCTAGTTTCCGTCTCGTTAAGTGGTTTATCACTTCAACACTCAATGATTCAAAATCATCATAAGTCCATGTTGATGGACTATTTTTGTCAACCAACCATTATGTTCTAAACATAATTACAAACTTTAAAGAGTTGTACAAGGCAACTCTTATTTCTTCACACAACAAATTGTAAGTGAAGAATCATGGCACATAAAGTGTCCATGCCTTTGTGCTTTCTTCTCAATTTCCTTGTTCATGTAACAAAGAAACAAGCACTAAGTGTTTGCATTGACTAAGGGTTGTTCAAAGCAACTCCTATTTCTTCATACAACAATTTGTAATTGAAGAATTATGACATTAAAAGTGTTGTCCTCTTTATGATAGACCTTTTCTAACATATTCTTCTAATGATACATTATCAATAGGAAGATTGTGAGGATGAGACTACTTTGGTACTTTTACAAGCCATTAAAGACAATCTATGGTTTTGTAGTACCAAGTCCGTAAACTAAACGTTCGGCTTTTATTTGTCAAGTGTTGGATAGCGTTTGCAAATATATTGGTAAACAAATACATAACGAATATAAATTGATTGATTTTATGCCATTTGATTCGGGTCTTTAAATCAAATAGCACCACCCACTATTTTTGGCAAATTCCATATCCCTCATTGGAATTCGAGAGTTTTGGATGAAACTCCTAGTAGGTTATGGGAGGCTCACTATTACCAAGCCCACCTCAGAATTATATCATGTTGGCTAGCATTAATAATAATGAGAGAGTACGCTTACTCATTTGCAACTAATGCAAGTACCCATCTTATTTGGCCTCTAGAGAGTGATGCCTCAGAATTATATCATGTTGGCGTCATTGCACTTAGTTAAGTCATTCCCACCATGCCTAGTTCGTGTAGGGGTTCAAGCATAGCCTCAGAATTATATCATGTTGGCTAAACTCGTTGCCTACCTCACTTCATCATGTATGTATATAGAACTCCTCCTGAGTGTAAGCACGCACTTTGTACTCCCCCATTATAGGGTGAAGCCGGTGTACGAGTCACAAACGATCGGAGCCTACCACGGTGGAAGGCCACGAAAGAGTGTTCAAAGCACTCTCCGCTTATCAACTTAATATTGGTTTGGTTGAGGGTTTTAGGTCTCACCACATATAAACATACATTTTAATCTCTATTAAAACAATTTTGGTCCTATTACAACTATTGGTCCATCTCATTGTTTTAGTTGTACATAATACTCCCACTATGCTTTTAAAACGATTTTTAAGCAAGAGTATATGATACTACTAACATAAACTTTGCATTCATTTGATGGACTATATATAGTTGCCTTAGGGCCTAAGGATGATTATGAACCTTTGTTTAGATTCAACACGAGCCTTGTGTTGAATCTCGGTCTAGGAATGAAGATTGATTTTAGTTACGCGTTTAATCACATTAAGGCGTGTTGTCTTAGGGGCGTTGAACCCAACTACTTCATTTTCATGCATATCAAATAAAGCAAGAAAGAAGTACTTCAAAGTAAAGGTGAGCTTATGCTCATTACAACATTTGCATAATACAAATTACTTTAAAGTAAAGAAGAGCTTAAGCCCTTTTACAACATTTGATCAAATCAAATTACAACCAAAATCTAATCTACACATTCCCATGGTTCAAACAAATTTGAAACGCCTTTCACATAGCTCAATTATATTAGGCTTAGGTTCATAATCACCCTTTAATTAATTAACACTTTAACTAATTAAATGAATGCAACATTTTCATTTGGTTTTTGTATCCATAAGATTGATTTAAATGGAGCTAAACAAAATGAAAATCCAATTCTCATTTAAAGAGACAAAACAATTTTGTTCTCATCCTATTTGGGCCATCTTGCAATTAACATCAACTTTTGGGCCATATTGCAAATACAAAAACTTTTGGGGTCACTTTGTATAATACACAAAAGTCACTACTTCATGTAAATACAACTAGAACCCAAACTTTTAATAATGCAAAAACTTCATTAAAGGAACAAAACAATTTGTCCTTTAGCGTTTTTGGACCTAAACGTAAAAACGTAAACTTTTGGGCCAAAGTGCAAATACACAAAAGTATCAAAACTTTATGTAATTGCATAAAAGCCCCAAAAGTACTCCCTTTGAGGGAGTGGCCTGTTTTAGGGGAAGATAACATTGGTGTGTGTGTTGATTTGTGAGTTTTGTCAAAAGCATGCAAGTGTATGTGAAAGGATATGTTTATGAAATAATTCAATCACAATTATTTCAATCATCATTTATACAAATATCTAATACTTTAAATACATGATAAAACATTTAAAAACATATCACATATACTTTATGAAATAAATCAAAACTTTGAATCAAAACACCAAACCTTTTTGTTCTTGGCAAGAACATCAAGAACAATGAAGAACATCCATGAAAAACCCAAATTTTTCCATGAACCTTTTTCACCCAAAAACATTCCAAAACCATTCTTACTTAAGGGAAATAACATCTAACCAAACTAGGGTACTTAGGGGTTCCAAAGAACACATTAAAACACTTTTAACAAGTCAAACAAGAACCCAAAAATTCACCCTTTGATTTTGGCCGAATTTTCCCAAAAGCATGGCACCAAATTTTAGCTCCAATATTCATGCTCATATGAACAACATCTACAACATTTGAGATAGCAAATTTTCCAACAAAATTTACTTTCAAAGAAGCAAGAATAAAGCTTGTAACAATTACAACTTTTAGATCACAAACTTATGAACTACAAAACACAAAAGGATTCACCAACTACTAGACCTAGGCTCTGATACCACTTGAAGGAATTATTTTGAAAAACATGTTCATTTGAGCAACATCATATAGCATGCAATTTAACAATTAAATGCGGAATCATGCTTGTATGTACTCAAAAACAAAACATGACCATGAAATTCAAAGCCTAGTAGATTGGTGAACCAATAATCAACTCAAAAACAAAGTGAGTTGATAAATTTACCTTTGTAGATTCCTCTTTGCATAAGCAAAGGCTAATCACCCAAAGAGATAGGGGCCTTCATTCCTTGCTTCTTAGATCCATGGATTTGGATGGAAGAATAGGTTCTCCAAGTTCCCAAAATTGAGAACCTCTAATTCTCGACACCAAGGTTCGATTGTAGAAGAAATGAGTGACCTTGGAGTAGTAGGATTGCTAGATGTACCCTCCAAGGTGTTGGCCTATTTAGAGAGAAAATAGAGAGACAATTCTCACCAATTTTCCCCCAAAATAAACCCTTAATATTTCCTTAATGAATTTTAGTTATAAAGTCATTTATATAGTCACTTCTTTAAGTGACCTAAACAACCAAAACCCTAATTCATTTCATCATGGCTGGCCATTTAGGGATGTTTGGGCTTTTGGGCTTTAATGAATCTTTATTCATTAAATTGTCATACAACTTAAGTTAATGGGCTTGACGTTCGAAGCCCATTGGGCCTTAAGGTCCAAAACTATCCCGAAGTCTTTAACGAACTTTTTCGTTTGATTAATTAACATATTAATTAATCCTTGCCATAAATAAATGATTAAACCATTTAATCATTCTTACTCATCTCCGTTTAATCTCCAATCTCCACCTTACACGGTGTGCGATCCTTTAGGTTCCTTTTAGCGAGGTAGTGGGCGATTAAAACCATTTTACATCGATTGTGAATTGAAACTATTTTCAATTCTCCCTTTAGTGATTACACACGTTTAGGGCTTCCACAAACCATGGTTAACGCCTAGCAGCATGTCATGGTTACCCAAGCTAATCAGAAGAGGTTAGAGAACCTATTCAGTTCGGGATTACAAATGCAATACGGTCTTTCTCTAATCTAATACTCTTGACCACATTGTTTGGTTTGATAGTTTATTTTCTCATGTCTACTATCCAATGTGTGTCTTGTGCTTATATGATTACCATGAATGTGATTCGGAACGCATTCCCTAATCTCATTCATACTCTGATCAGAGATTTAAATCATATCATAGAGTATTCTCCCTCAAACGGTTTGAAGGTTAGAGATCCCTTGTTGCGCATTCACTTGTTTCCATAGCTAAGTCACTTGACCCCAACGATGCCGTGGACACCCTCCTGATGGAGTGACTTTGACATAATCAAAGATCAAGGTCTTAACCACAAGACAACTATGATGCCTCAGGTCAAAGGACTACTTTGCATTATCCCAACCATGAGTTCTCATGTGACATGGAATATGAGAACCCTTCGTTGATCGCGTTCAGTGAACTCATTCTCTATTGAGCACCTACCGTACTTGTCTTGATGTCACACACACCAATGACTCGAGACTAATCACTCTCCCTGAGAGAAGACATAGTACGTACTGATCTTGACGGACTGTCAACGCCCAATTGGCAATCCTATGATCAGGAACGTTTAGGATGTGTCTACGAAAGAATGGTCTCATGAATCTAACTTCATTAGATTACATTCTCCCAATCACATATTCCTTGGACTTTATCGTTTAAGCATATAACATTTATATGAGACGGCTCAAACAATAATTTATGCCCTTTATATGTAAAACTAGATTAGTTTAACATGTGAAATGTCCGTAAAGTATCATCACATGGTTGGCTTTAGGGCACATTTCCAACACTAACTCACTTAGATCACTTGTCTCTTAGAACAAATACATCCCTTGGATTCCCTTATTGCTTAAACACATGATACAATAAATAGTGATTAACAATAAGCTTTGCCCTCCATTAAACATATAAAAGTTTAATACATTAAGTATTCCAAAAAGCTATTACATCAAATGAGTGGCTTTGTGGGCATACTTCCAACAATCTCCCACTTGCACTCAAAGCCATCCTCCCATGTATCTAATACCCATCTTATCCATATGACGGTTAAGCTGGATTTGAGACATTGACTTTGTCAGTGGATCTGCTACGTTATCGGCTGAAGCAACTTTGAGAATGTTGACTTTCCCTTCGGCAGCATATCTTCTAATGATATTAAAGCGTCTGTCAAAATGCTTGTTCTTTTGATGTGCCCTGGGTTCCTTGGCTTGAGCTATCGCCCCACTATTATCACAGTACAAAGTTACTGGTGATGTAATGGTTGGAACCACCCCAAGTTCAGTGATGAACTTCTTCATCCAGAACGCTTCTTTGCCGGCTTCAGCTGCAGCGACATATTCAGCCTCTGTTGTGGAATCAGCAATTACACTTTGTTTCTTGCTCTTCCAACTGACAGCCCCACCATTCAGAGTGAATACATATCCGGAGTTGGAACTTCTATCATCGACGTCAGATTGGAAATCTGCGTCTGTATAGCCTTCCACTCGCAACTCTGTCGCTCCTCCATATACGAGGAACATGTCCTTAGTTCTTCTTAAGTACTTAAGGACCGTCTTGACAGCTGCCCAGTGTTCTGATCCTGGGTTAGATTGATATCAACTAGTAATGCTCACAACATATGCGATATCAGGCCTTGTGCATATCATGACATACATGAGACTTCCTATGGCGGAAGCATAAGGAATATAACTCATTTGCCGTATCTCTTCAGGAGTCTTAGGTTCCATGGCCTTAGAAAGGTGAATTCCATGTCTTACAGGAAGAAAACCTTTCTTAGATTGTTCCATTTCGAACCTACTTAGCACCTTATCAATGTACATAGATTGGGATAATCCAATTAATCTTCTGGATCTATCACGATAGAGCTTTATCCCAAGTACATAAGATGCATCTCCTAAATCTTTCATGTGGAAGGTTTTGGACAACCATACTTTTACAGAAGAAAGTATTGCAGTGTCATTCCCGAATAGTAATATGTCATCTACATATAACACTAGGAATACTACTGCTTCCCCAAAGACCTTTTGATAAACACAATTGTCGTCTTCGTTTTGAGTAAAACCAAACGTTTTGATTTCAGTGTCGAAACGAATGTTCCAGCTCCTGGAGGCTTGCTTAAGTCCATAAATGGACCTTTGAAGCTTGCATACCTTAGTCTTTTCAGACTTGGACACGAAACCTTCGGGTTGAGTCATATAGAGCTCTTCCTCTAGGTAGCCGTTCAGAAAGGCCGTCTTCACGTCCATTTGCCATATCTCATAATCATGGTACGCAGCTATAGCAAGCAAAATCCGAATGGACTTAATCATGGCTTCAGGAGAGAAAGTTTCTTCATAGTCAATCCCTTCTCTTTGCCTGTAACCTTTGGCTACTAGTCTAGCCTTATAAGTTTCCACGTTCCCATCAACGCCTATCTTCCTCTTGAAGACCCATTTGTTTCCAACAGGTACAATACCTTCTGGAGGGTCTACAAGAGTCCAGACCTGATTTTGATACATGGAATCCATCTCGGATTTCATGGCCTCTTGCCATCTCTTTGAATCAATGTCGGACATTGCTTCAGTGTAGTCCCTAGGGTCCTCCTTTGTGTCATTGTCACCTAGAAGGTGCAATTCCGCAAAGTCATTGTCTAAGCCATACCTCTTAGGTGGCTTACTAACCCGTTCAGATCTACGTGGAGCTAGGGGTTCAGGAACAGGGTTGTCAATATGTCGAGTGCTTGTTTGTGGTTCATTATTAATCTCATTAATTTCCATCTCTTTGCTTATAGTTCTTTTGAGAACGAATTCGTCCTCTAGAAACTTAACAGTTCTGGCGACAAAGACTTTCTGGTCGTCAGGATGGTAGAACTCATATCCCATAGTTTCTCTAGGATATCCCACAAAATAGCATCTTACTGATCTCGCTTCAAGCTTAGTAGCTTCAAGCTTCTTGACATATGCTTCACAACCCCAAATCTTAACATGATTAAGACTTGGCTTTCTTCCATGCCATATCTCATAGGGCGTTTGTGAAACTGATTTGGAAGGTACTCTATTAAGCAAGTAAGCTGCTGTATATAGAGCGTATCCCCAGAATGTTACTGGTAGATCAGCGGAACTCATCATAGAACGAACCATGTTCATCAAGGTTCGATTTCTCATTTCAGAAACTCCATTAAGTTGTGGAGTTCCCGGTGGAGTCCACTGTGATATTATTCCACACTCTTTGAGATAATCTAGGAACTCATTACTCAGATATTCACCCCCTTGATCCGATCTTAGGATCTTTATCTGTTTCCCAGTTTGCTTCTCAACTTCATTCTTGAATTCCTTGAACCTTTCAAAGGATTCTGACTTGTACTTCATAAGATACACATAGCCAAACCGAGAGTGATCGTCGGTGAATGTGATATAGTAGGAGAAGCCTCCTCTCGACGTAGTAGACATAGGTCCACATACGTCAGTGTGGATTAACCCTAGAATTTCAGTGGCACGCTCTCCTTTTCCAGTAAATGGAGATTTGATCATCTTCCCTTTCAAGCAACATTCACAAGTACCCATCTGGTCATTACCTAATGGGCGGATATATCCGTCTTTCGACATCTTGTGAATCTTATCAAGGTTCACATGTCCAAGTTTAAGATGCCACATCTTTTCTTGGTTAACTTCTTCTCTAGCCGTTTTGGGTTTTGAGGTATTCCCGCTTGCAATACAGTGCATCCCACTATTCGTCTCTAGGTGAAAAAGTCCCTCTATCATATTACCATGATAGATAATATGACCATTCAAGTATAAAGTGCAACTCATTTTGTCAAACAATACTGAGTGCCCATCTCGTAAAAGCTTAGAGATGGAAATCAAATTCTTTATACATGAAGGAAAATATAAACAATTTTTAAGTTCTAGGACTTCCCCAGAGGGTAGGTTAAGCATGTAGGTGCCTATTGCTTTTGCAGAGATTTTAATGCCGTTCCCAACTCGCACAACCATCTCCCCATTGCGCAGTGACCTGCTCCCTGCTAGTCCCTGCATCATATTACAGATATGTTGACTAGCGCCTGAATCAAATATCCAGGAATTGGAGCTCACTGTAAAAGCACTCTCTATGACAGAAATAGTCTATTCAAAAGTTCGTGTCATAAGGCTCGCAATGCGCACCCTGTATTTCTTCTTCCAACGTTCATCCTTTCCACAATGAAAGCATGTTCCTTTGGATTTCTTTGCCTTCTTCTTATGCAACCTTTTCCTTGTGTTTGCATTCTCACTCCCACTGTCCATTGTGAAACCTTTTTCAAATTTACAGCACATGTCAATCATCTCGTTTAAAGCATGATCGAATCTATTCACTTTATAGTTTACAATAAACTTAGTGAAATCATCCGAGAGAGATGCAAGGAAAAAGTCTTGGGCCATTTTCCCATCGATGGAAGTTTCTTTTCCATCTTTTGTCCATGTTCATGGACCGATGTCCCCTTTGCCATTTTGGCATTCATTAGACTACAAATATTTGAGAATCGTACATTACTAGTCTCAATGTCATGCATCTTATGCAAACTTTCAACCATGGCACAAGAAGTGTCCATGTGCTTATATAGCTTCGTAAGTTCCTCACTAAGTGAAGTGAGGATTAAGCATTTGGCTTGTAAGTCATCCTCATAGTGTCTAACATAATTTTGACACTCCTCCTTTGAAGCTAGTTTCGTAGGAGGTACATGAGGAGGGGATTGCTTAAGCACATACAATATGTCTTTCACCTTTGAGACATTCTCAATGTGGCGATACCAAGCAAGGAAACGTTGGCCCTTAAGGCCCCTTTTGTCAAGTATAATGGTGGGTATAATTTTAGGCATGTCGTTAACTACATAACATAACAGAAATCGTATTAGATTGTTTGTTTAAAACTATTTGATTGGGTCTTTGAATCAAATAGTACCACCCACTATTTTTGGCAAATTCCACATCCCTCGATAGAATTCGAGAGTTATATTGAACTCTTAGCGGGGTATGGGAGACTCACCATTACCAAGCCCACCTCACGATGATACGATGTTGGTTAGCAAAAATAATGATGAGAGAATAACGCATTATTCATTTACAACCTTTTGTAATTACCCATCCGTTTGGCCTCTAGAGAATGTTGCCTCACGATGATACGATGTCGGCTCCATTGCACTTAGATTAAGTTATTCCCACCATGCTTAGTTTGTGAAGGGGTTCAAGAATAGCCTCACGATGATACGATGTCGGCTATCCTCGTTGCCTACACTCACCTCATCATATGTTTATGAACTCCTCCTGGATGTAAGCACATACTTTGAACTCCCCCATGATAGGGTGAAGCCGGTGCATGAGTCACAAACGATTGGAGCCCACCACGGTGGAAGGCCTATGAAGAGATGTTCAAAACATCTCTCGCTTATCAACTTAATATTCGTTTGTCGAGGGAGTAGTTTTGGGCTACATCAAAACATTTTAATCACATTAAAAGAACTTGGGCCTATCACAACCATTGGTCCGAGTTTAATATGAATTAGTAGTTTATAATACTCCCACTATTTCGAAGAAATAAGTGAGACTATATGGAACTACTAACGAATGCATTGCATCCTCATATGGACTATATAGTCATATTAGGTCTTAGGATGATTATGAATCGATTAATTTGATCCAACACGAGCCTTGTGTTGGACCTTGGGTTTAAGGTAGATAGTTGTTGATTTTAGTTACGCATTTAATCCAATTAAACCGTTATTTCCTATTGGGCGTTGGACCCAACTATTCCATTTTGCATACATATAAACAAAAGGAATACATGAAATAATAAGAAGGGCTTATGCCCTTTTACAACACAAATCAAATGATGGACTTATGTCCATTTACAACAAATTGAATTAATCAAATTACATTCAAATCTATACTACTAAAACCCAAACATTCATAATGTAAAGCGGCCAATCACATAGCTCAATTATCGAGGCCTTTGGTTCATAATCACCCTTTTCTCAATTAATCACATTAACTAAGAAAGCAACTTAAACAATTGGTTTTTGGATCCATAGAATTGATTTAAATGGAACTAAATGAAATGAAAGTCCAATTCTCATTAAAGAGACAAAACAATTTTGTTCTCATTTTATTTGGGCCAAAAGGAAACTATGACCACAACAATTGGGCCATAATGCAAATACAAAAACTTTTGGGGTCACTTTGTAAAAACACAATAGTCCACAACTTCATGTAATTACAACTAGATCCCAAAATTTTATTAATGTAAAAACATCATTAAAGGATCAAAACAATTCGTCCTTTAGCGTTTTAGGGCCTTAACGTAAAAACGTAAACTTTTGGGCCAAAGTGCAAATACATAAAAGTATCAAAACTTTATGTAATTGCATAAACCCAAAAGTACCCCCACTAGGGGGTGGCCGGTTTTTAGAGAGGTAAAGTAGTGTGAAAGGGTTTTATGCAAGTTGAGCATGCATGTGCAAAATGCAAGTGGATTTTGGTGAGTGAGTTATTGGTGAAATTGATGGTTTGTAAGAAAAATAAAAGATCTATGACAAATCATTAAAACCATTTCATCACATCTCACCAATAACCATCAACCATCAATTAATAAACCAAAACTTTATGAAAAACATAAAACTTTAGAATCAAAACTTCAAACCCTTTTGTTCTTGGTAAGAACTTCAAGAACATTGAAGAACACCATGAAAACTCATAATAGCTCCATGAATGTTTTCAATCACCAAAACTCAATTTTTCACCTCTCAAAAGAGGGCTAATATCCTAGGGTACTTAGGGGTTCCAAAAGTCACCTTAAAACCATTTTAACAAGACAAACATGAACCCAAAAAATCACCCTAAGGATTTGGCCGAATTTCCCAAAATACATGGCACCAAATTTTAGTTCCAATATTCATGCTTAAATGAAATACATCTACAACATTTGAGATGCTAAATTTTCTAGCAAAATTTATATATTCAAAAGCAAGAACAAAGCTTGTAACATTTACAACATTTAAATCACAAAATATGAAAGTCACAAAACCCAAAAGGATTCACCATAAACTAGGCCTAGGCTCTGATACCACTTGAAGGAAAAATTTTGTCCTAGCCAAGAACAAGTATGAACATTTGAATACAAAGGCAAGCTATTAACACTTTAAAGTAGACATGCATTAAAAAACAATTCATAAAACCCATGACTTTCAAAGCCTAGTATATGGTGAACCAATAAACTCTTTAACAACATTAAAGAGAAGTAAAGATTTAGAGTTTCTTTACCCTTGAAGCTCATCCTTGTTTACACAAGGGATTCACCCAAGTGGAGGGCCTTCAAGTCACCTCCAAGCTCCTTGAATCCTCCTTGTGTTTTCCTCCCTTTAGTGCTCCTTTGAAGATTTGAGGAAATGAGGATATGTTCTCCAAAACACCAAAAGTTTGATGTCTCTAAGTCTCTTCACCAAGGATGTATCTTGTGAAGATGATATGGATGACTTAGGGAAGAAGAGATTGCCAGATGTCACTTCCCTTAGTGGCCGGCCTCTTGGAAGAAAAATGGAGAGAAAATGTTTCACCCAATTTCAACTAGAAAACCCTTTTTGAAAATAAAGCTATAAAGTTGAATTTATACTTCATTACAAGTGAGTGGCAAACTTGTAATTAATCCAAGTTTGCCCATCCACCCTAATGGCCGGCCTCTTTGATGTTATTGGGCTATTTGCCCATTTTGTTTTAGTTGTCATACAACTTAAACATAATGTGCCTTTTGGACCAAAACGCTTTTGGGCCCCGAAACCCAAAACCAACATATAAGCCCAACACGAACCTTTCGTAAAATTAATTAATCTTGACCATTCTTCAATTAAACCATTTAATTGCTTATCCATTTCATTTGATTTCTTCACATACATCCTTACTCGGTGTACGATCCATTCGGTTCCAATTAACGAGGCAGTGAGCGATTGTTACTCTTAACGATCGATTGTGAATTGAAACCACATTTCAATTCTCCCTTTATTGATTAGTATTTGCTAACCATTAGGGCTTCCACAAACCATGAGTGACGCCTAGCAGAATATCATGGTTACCCAAGCTAAGTAGAATTGGTTGGAGAACCTATCCAGTTACAACTACAATGCAATATGGTCCTTCTCTATTACAATACTCTTAATCACATTGTTTAAGTGATAGTTTGTTTCATGTCTAATATCCAATGTGATACTTTCCTATATGATTCCCTTGAATATGATTTGGAACAAACTTCCTAAGTCATATTCATTTGCTTTGGCCAAAGACTTTAGAATCATATCTTAGAGTATTCTCCTTCCACCATGGAAGGTTAGAGATCCCTTGTTGTGCATTCATATGTCTACATGACTAGATAGCTTGACCCCAACAATGCCGTGGACACTCCGATGGAATGCCGTTTGACATGATCAAAGATCAAGGACCTAACCATTAGACATCTATGATGCCTCAGGTCAAAAGACTACTTTGCATATTGCAACTTTAGAGTTCATACATGACATGTATGTTCGAACTCTCTTTTGATCGTAGTTCAGTGTACTCGATTACTCTTTCGAGCACCTATGTGTTTGTCTTAGTGTCCAACACCAAATGACTTGAGACTAGTCATACTCACGCTTGAGTCAACATAACACATACTAACCTTAGCAGATTGTCAATGCCCAATTGGCAATCCTATGGCTAGGAACGTTTTAGGAATGAACATAAGAGAATGGTCTCGATAATCTAACTCACTTAGATCACTTGTCTCTTAGAACAAATACATCCCTTGGATTCCCTTATTGCTTAAACACATGATACAATAAATAGTGATTAACAATAAGCTTTGCCCTCCATTAAACATATAAAAGTTTAATACATTAAGTATTCCAAAAAGCTATTACATCAAATGAGTGGCTTTGTGGGCATACTTCCAATAGGTATTCGGGCACAAATAGAACGAGAAACGGTGTTGGCATCATCGTGGACAAGACCTTGACACAAGATGTTGTAGATGTCAAGAGGGTAGGAGATAGAATTATGGCAATCAAGATTGTAATAGGACAAGAACTCATCAATGTCATTAGTGCGTACGCACCTCAAGTAAGGTTGGATATGAGTTCGAAGGAGAAATTTTGGGAAGACCTTGGAGACTTGGTGCAAGGAATTGCCCAAACGGAGAAGTTATTTATAGGAGGAGATTTAAATGGACACGTGGGCAGGGAGACAGGCAACTATGGAGGTTTTCATGGTGGCCATGGTTTTGGGGAGAGAAACGAGGATGGGGAAGCTATCTTGGATTTTGCAATGGCATATGATCTCTTCTTAGCCAACACCTTCTTTAAGAAGAGAGAAGAACATATGATCACCTACAAGAGTGGGTCGTCAAAAACACAAATAGATTTCCTTCTAATGAGGAAAGGGGATCGTATAACTTGTAAGGATTGCAAAGTTATACCGGGAGAGAGCTTGGCTAATCAACATCGCTTGTTGGTGATGGATGTACATATCAAAAGAGAGAAAAAAGAACAAGACTTGGAAGTGCCCAAGGACTAGATGGTGGAATCTAAAAGGAGAAAAACAAGCCATTTTCAAAGAGAAAGTAATCACCCAGTGTGGGTGGGATAGAGAGGGGGAAGCTAGCCAAATGTGGGATTCCATGGCTAGTTGTATCCGAAAAGTAGCAAAAGAGGTATTAGGAAAGTCCAAGGGCTTTACCCCACACCAAAAGGAATCTTGGTGGTGGAATGAGGAGGTACAAACAAAGGTGAAGGCTAAGAAGGAATGTTGTAAAGCCTTATACAAAGGACAGGATCGATGAAAATGGTGAAAGGTATAGAAGAGCGAAGCAAGATGCGAAGAAAGCTGTGAGAGAAGCTAAATTAGCGGCTTATGACGACATGTATAAGCGACTAGATACCAAAGAAGGAGAGTTGGATATCTATAAACTAGCTAGAGCAAGGGAAAAGAAGACAAGGGACCTAAACCAAGTGAGGTGCATCAAGGATGAGGATGGAAAGGTTCTTGCTACAGAAAATGCGGTCAAAGACAGATGGAGAGGTTATTTTCATAATCTTTTCAATGAAGGACATGAAATGAGTACTTCTTTAGGGGATTTGAGTAACTCAGAAGAGTGTAGAAACTACTCATTTTATCGTCGAATCAGGAAGGAAGAAGTGGTTGTAGCTTTGAAGAAGATGAAGCATAGAAAAGCAGTGGGCCCAGACGATATACCGATCGAAGTGTGGAAAGTCTTGGGAGAGACAGGTATAGCATGGCTCATTGACCTTTTCAATAGGATTTTGAAAACGAAGAAGATGCCAACTGAGTGGCGAAAGAGCATTTTGGTGCCTATCTACAAGAATAAGGGCGATGTACAAAATTGCATAAACTATAGGGGTATTAAGCTAATGAGTCATACAATGAAGCTCTGGGAGAGAGTCATTGAGCATAGATTGAGGCAAGAGACACGGGTTTCGGACAACCAATTCGGGTTCATGCCAGGGTGTTCAACCATGGAGGCAATTTATCTCTTATGAAGATTGATGGAAAGATATAGAGATGGGAAAAAGGATTTACACATGGTCTTTATAGATTTGGAAAAAGCGTATGATAGGGTCCCAAGAGACATTCTTTGGAGGATTTTAGAGAAGAAAGAAGTACGAGTAGCATATATCCAAGCTATAAAGGATATGTATGAAGGAGCAAAGACTGCCGTAAGAACTCATGAAGGATAAACCGAAAGCTTCCCCATAACTGTAGGATTACATCAAGGCTCATCCTTAAGTCCTTACCTTTTTGCGTTGGCAATGGATGAGTTAACAGGACATATTCAAGATGGTATTCCTTGGTGTATGCTTTTTGCAGACGATATAGTGTTGATAGATGAAACTCAGGAAGGGGTAAATGCGAAGCTTAACCTTTGGAGAGAAGTGTTGGAATCTAAAGGTCTTCGCCTAAGCAGATCAAAGAAAGAATATATGGAGTGCAATTTCAGTGCAAATAGAGGCCAAAATGAGTTAGGGGTGAGGATCGGAGATCAGGAAATACCAAAGAGCGATCGTTTTCAGTACTTAGGATCTATCTTGCAAAAGAACAGAGAATTAGATGGAGATCTCAACCATAGAATACAAGCTGGATGGATGAAGTGGAAGAGTGCATCCGGCGTGTTGTGTGACCGCCGTATGCCACTGAAGCTCAAGGGAAAATTTTATAGGATGACAATAAGGTCGGCGATGCTGTATGGCACAGAATGTTGGGTGGTGAAGCATCAATACGTACACAAAATGGGTGTAGCGGAGATGAGGATGCTTCGTTGGATGTGTGGGTACACGAGAAAGGATAAGATTAGGAATGAGGATATCCGAGGTAAAGTAGGAGTAGCCGAAATTGTAGGAAAATTGAGAGAAAATAGGTTACGGTGGTTTGGACATGTGCAAAGAAGGCCTACTGACATTCCGGTTAGAAGATGCGACTACGGGACAGAGGTTCAGGGCCAAAGGGGTAGAGGAAGACCTAGGAAAACTTTGGAAGAGACTCTAAGAAAAGACTTAGAGTATTTGGATCTAACGGAGGACATGACACAGGACCGAGCACAATGGCGTTCTAAGATTCATATAGCCGACCCCACTCAGTGAAGAAGACTTTGGTGTATTTAACACAATACATTGAAATGAAGCAAAACTTATTTATTGATATCTCCGATAAGTTACAAATATGTACATATACATGAGTCAAAATAAACAAACAAGAGGGAGCCTTCACAAAGGTTGCTTAGAAGAAGTCTCAACAGTCCATAGAGCCCCAGAAAGAGAAGGCACCAGAAGGGGATCATTCGGAGCCTCAATACTGGACATAACCCTAGAAGGAAGAGGCATCGAAGGTTGATCATTTGGAGCTTTATTACGCGGTACAGCCCCAGAAGACGAAGGCAATAAATGACTTTGGAACAAACCCACAAACCGCTGATGATCAAGTAAAACCTGACCATCAGATTCCTTCATCTAGTCAAGCTTCGTCTTCATGTTTGTAGCATAGTCATGTGCGAGCCGGTGCAACTGTTTATTCTAATGCTTGAGCCCTCTAATCTCCTGTTTGAGACTCATCACTTCAGCCGCCAATGATTCAACTTGGCGGGTTCGAGCAAATAGGCGCTGGGCCATATTAGACACTGAACCTGCATACTGAACACTTAGAGCCAGAGAATCCTTAACAACCAACTCATCAGACCGTTTGGAACGTAGTCTGTTATCTTTGGGAGTGAGAAGGTTCCTGGCCAACACCGTAGCAGTCATATCATTCTTCATCACAGAATCCCCAACGGTAAGAGGACCAATAGGGGATAAGAAGGATGGGCGCCATATGTTGTCTGGAGAAGGCGTGGTTGCCTCTTCAACAAGGTTCAAGTCAAAACGACGGTCGGATGGGCTAGACATTTTCAAAGGTGTTGAAGAGAGAATAGGTCAGACAAATCAAGATCTTAGAAGTGCAAAAAGGGAGCTTCTACTGGTGAGGATTCAAGTGTGCTTTGGAACTTAATGCCAGCCTCTATAAAAATCTGCACTCGACGGAGCTTCAGAAATCGAAGAGGCGCCTGCCCAGAAATCGAAGAGGCGTTTACTTTCTCAAAAGCTGGGCTGCTCAGAGACCACGAGGGCCGATCTCAGAAATCAAAGAGGCGTTTGCTTTCTCAAAAGCTGGGCTGCTCAAAGACCACGAAGGCCGATCTCAGAAATCGAAGAGGCGCTTGTTTTCTCAAAAGCTGGGCTGCTTAGAGACCATGAGGGCCGATCTCAGAAATCGAAGAGGCACCTGCTTTTTTCAGCCTTGTCAGCACCTGTCACATGCACACTCAGCTTTGCTGAAATTACGGGCATTCTGTTAAAGATTTCTGGTGAAGTAGAAAGCACGTGAATCTTACTGTTCAATCATCCACTTTCCACACGCACCATCAACTCATGGGTACCACATATAACTTTGCTAAAGATCTCTGACAAAGTTTAGACACGTGAAACTTGCAGCTCCCACTACATCGCTATGACCAAGAAGGGTAAAAAAATAACAAAAAAACAGCACTAACAAAGTTTAGACACATAACTTTTGAAGGTCTAGCTACCATATTATTACCCACAAGGGTAAAGGAACAACACCATTGCTGGATAATTGGAAATTCCCTGTGTATCAACCTCTGTGCTCTGTGGCAAGGTAGACTAGCAAACATGCCCAACCTTTACTTACATTCGAGAAAACACTCCCACCAAGATTGCTTGCTCCAAAATCGAAGAGGCACCGTCATCCGAATCTCGAGAGCCAGACTCCCAACATGATTACTTTCTCAAAAATCGAAAAGACACCACTCTCCGAATCTCGAGAGCTAGACTCCCAGCAAGATTGCTTTCTTAAAAATCGAAGAAGCATTGTCCTCCGAATCTCGAGAGGCAGATCCCTGATAGGATTGCTTGTACGAAAACCGAAGAGGCACCACTTTCTAAACTTCGAGAGCCAGATCTCTTTGGATAAAGCTTGTCTGTAATCTTCACACGCAACATCAGCTTTCCCGTTACCACAGACCACTTTTTCAAAGTGCTCTGACACACGTGAAGCTGGCAGCTCTCACTACCGTGCTATGACCAAGTAGGGTAAAGGAATAACATTACTACTTGTTGTTAGGGAAACTCCTATATATGTCGACGTCCATCCTCAACGGATAGGTAGACCTGCAAAAATGCTCAACCCTTCCTCATATCTGAGAGGGCACTCCTAACGAAGCCTCTCGAAATACTCAGCTTTCTTTCCCCCTGATAATACCTTTGCAAACAAGCTACACCAGAGCAAGAATATCTCATATCATCAGGGTTAAAAGCAAGAGTATCTCATATCATGCTTTTTCCCTGTCTTTTCCTTTGGCCTTGTTCCTACCTGCAAGACAAGGAGAAAGAGAGCAATCAGTCAACACTTGGAATCAAGCTTCTAGTCAGGAACTGACTGCCTGGAACCCCTCACCTGATTACTTACCTGGCATTGCTCTCGAGTACTCATCTTCAACATCTTATGCTTCCAGGGAAGATACCACATCTGCCTGAGGAACAGATAGGGAAAGTGAGAAGGATACAAGGAAGCATGTGGAGACAAGCGTAACAGAACACGTGCCGATACATCCACTACTTTGTCAACAGCAAAAGTATCCCATATCAGCAGGGTCGAACGTACTCTAGATTTGATGGACTTGTTTTAACCCTCAAATTCTTCAGTTAACCTTATACTCTGGAGGAAACCAGACAATCCTCCAGCCCAGTTCAAGAATAAGCCTGTGGAAAGTTACTTCTTCAAAAGCAAAAGTATCTCATATCATCTATTCTCCTTTTCTTCTCTTTATCCTTCATGCTGCCTGCAAGATAGGGAGAATGAGAACAATCAGCCGGAACTCGAAATCAAACTTCTGATCTGGGACTAATTGCTTGGAGCTCTGATTGCTTACCTTGTCTGTCACCTCTTTCAGCAGATCCCCTAACTCGGCGACTTGGGGGACTCCCACTACATGGTTTGTATCGCGTTTGACCAAGCCTAAAACTATAAGTAAGCTTCAAGTGAAATTGATACATTACCTTGTGCATCTCCACCAGTTAAAAATACCACCCCTGGATGGAGGAAACGTACTTCCAGAGAAGATGCCACATCTACCTATGAGACAGATAAGGCAAGTGAAGACGAGAGCTTGAACATATGTCATTTGTACTAAATCATTCACTTGTACTCACTAAAGGAGAGCTTGAACCTATGTATTTGTGTAAACCCTTCACAATTATGAGAACTCCTCTACTCCGTGGACGTAGCCAATCTGGGTGAACCACGTACATCTTGTGTTTGCTTTCCTATCTCTATCCAATTACATACTTATCCACACTAATGACCATCAATCTAGCGAAGATCACAAACTTAATACTTTCTGTTGTACCAAAGTCCTCACTGATTTTGTGCATCAACAATCCTTAAGTCATTACCTTTTTGCGTTGGTAATGGATGAGTTAACAGGACATATTCAAGATGATATTCCTTGGTGTATGCTTTTCGCAAACGATATAGTGTTGATAGATGAAACTCAGGAGGGGTAAATGCGAAGCTTAACCTTTGGAGAGAAGTGTTGGAATCTAAAGGTCTTCGCCTAAGCCGATCAAAGACAGAATATATGGAGTGCAAGTTCAGTGCAAATGGAGGCCAAAATGAGTTAGGGGTGAGGATCGGAGATCAGGAAATACCAAAGAGCGACCGTTTTCGCTACCTAGGATCTATATCTTGTAAAAGAACGGAGAATTAGATGGAGATCTCAACCATAGAATACAAGCTGGATGGATGAAGTGGAAGAGTGCATCCGCCGTGTTGTGTGACCGTCGTAGGCCACTAAAGCTCAAGGGAAAATTTTATAGGACGACAATAAGGCCGGTGATGCTGTATGTCACAGAATGTTGGGCGGTGAAGCACCAACATGTACACAAAAGGGGTTTGGACATGTGCAAAGAAGGCCTATTGACGCTCCGGTTCGAAGATGTGACTACGGGGTAGAGGTTCAGGGCCGAAGGGGTAGAGGAAGACCTAGGAAAACTTTGGAAGAGACCCTAAGAAAAGACTTAGAGTACTTGGATCTAACGGAGGACATGACACAAAACCGAGCGCAATGGCGTTCTAGGATTCATATAGCCGACCCCACTTAGTGGGAAAAAGGCTTTGTTGTTGTTATTGTTGTTGTGAAAACGTACTGTTATGGATCGACTGTATGATCTACATAACATCAGTAGTGTCAATACTTCACTCATAATCGAAACATCTTGTTTTAGACCAGTTGTTACTACTCCCAAGTAAAATCAGAAGTTGTATCTCTGTGTGTGTGTGGTGTTTTGGGGGGGGGGGGCGGTAACTTGTTGGGAGCTTTTATGAAATTATTAGTGACTGATTCTAACTTACTGCAACTTAAGTGACGTTCATAGTCACGTAAAACACGTAATTAGAACATTATTAGGCTCCAGTGTAGTTAGAAAATGTTTTTTAGAAAACAAATAAGTTTTCATAAAAATGATTTTGTTTCGTTGTGGGGCATGAGGGGAGAGAGACGAGGAACAGGGTTACATCTCTTCGATAGAAGTTCAATTGAAAGCTTTGAAACTATTGGAAAAGATATTCACCAAATCTAGGATTCTCTGAGATTGTATGGGAAAAGATTTGTATTTAATTTGTAATTCATTTTTTATTGTGAGTCTTATTAGATTAGATATTTATTAGGAGAATGCTCCTGTATCTATTGTATTATTTAGATCAATGAAATAATTCATTCGAGACAATTCTTTATTGTAATATTCTTTCTTCACATGGTATACAGAGCAGGTTTAAAACCCTAACTTTTTTTTTCTTCTCCGCTGCAATCTCTTTTTGCTGCACCCTAATTTTTCTCGTGCTGGAAACTTCGAAAAACAGCCTGCCATCTTCCATGGGTGACCAAGAAGTTTCAAACCCTTATTTTCCTCATCACTCCGATCATCCGGGGTTGATGCTCGTTCCAAAGCCTCTGAATGGGGATAATTATGCGACATGCATGGCGCAACGCCATGACATTTTCTTTGAATGCCAAAAATAAATTGGGTTTCGTTGATGGAACTCTCAAAGCTCCTTCACCGAATTCTGGTGAATACCCGACTTGGTAGCGTTGTAATGACATGGTTGTCGCCTGGATCGTCAACACTCTTGAACTTGAAGGCGAGATTGGAGACAGTGTTCTTTACTAGATGGCTTGTGTGATATGGGAAGATCTCCGAGAATGATTCTCTCAAAGCAATGCTCCCCGTATCTTTCAACTTCAACGGGAGATTACTTATTTGACTCAAGAGCAGTTGTCTACGGCTGCTTATTATACGAAGTTGAAAGCCTTATTGGATGAATTGGCCTCCTATACCGAGTCATCTACATGTGCTGCACACAATGATTGAAACAAACTTATGCAATGTTTGACGGGTCTTAATGAGTCTTACAGTACAATCCGATGACAAATTCTTCTAATGAATCCACTCCCATCAGTTCATCAAGCATATGTATCAGTTTCTCAGGAGGAGAAACAACGCAATATTGGTGCGACCAAGGCCACGATAGAAGCTGTTGCCACGGCTGCTCGATTTGGCCGTCCTGATTACAGTTGCTCCAAGGGAGATCGACAAGATTTTTCCAACAAAAAAGATAGACAAACAGGTTCCTCTCGTAATCATCCACATTGCTGTTACTGTGATCAACTTGGTCATGTTAAGGATACTTGTTGGCAACTCCATGGGTATCCACCAGGTCATAAGCTTCACAAGCCGAATCAAACTCATGGCGGTGACCATCATTCTAAGGCAAATGGCATGAACCCATTGCAAACACGGAAATTCTGCAGCGAATGAAACGAGAACACGTGTACAAAGTAAATTTGTATTAATGGATTTGATGTAGATGCGTAGGTTGTTGATCCAAGGATCATGATAACTTGAGCTTGGACGAATGATGCATGGGTAGTCTTCACCCTAGGTTTTAGGCTGCGACAAAGGTATTGGTGATGTAGGATTTCATTGATTCAAGGGTCTTGACGACTTGATCTTGAATTGAATGTTGTTATAAGTTTTGAAGAAATTGGCACAAGTGCTTGTTGATTCTTCAAGAGAATGCTTCGGCTTTGGTCGAAAGAAAGCTTCAGCTTTGGTTGCACGTTCTTCGAAGAGAGCTTTGACAGCATATTAGTCTTCAAAGATTTGTGCAAAGGTTCTTTTGGATGTAAGAATTTTCGGCCCTTATGCTTGTCTGGGGACCTTGTATTTATAGACTTCCAAAGCCATACCTTTGGATGGATTTGACCTTGATTTGTGTCTTGATTCGTCCATGAGAGAATCTAGGCATGTTTTGTGTCTTGTTTCGCCACTTTCCCTTTGGCCGAATTATAGGGCTTTGTTACCCATTTTGTGAGCAATCTTCAATTCTTGTTTGTTTTATGAATATGCTTTAGCTTTCTTTCCGGTTTTGGGAGTAATTTAGGCCCTTTGCCGATTTTAAGATAGATTTTCTCCCTTTTGCCGAATTTTGGGAATGTTTTGTACTTCCTTTGCTTGATTTGTGCCACATGTCATTGATGACTTGTCTATTTGTGATGAGTCATATGCCACATGGAGCTTTGTGATGCATAATTTGTATGCAATAAAATTTACATGTCTACAAATGCCCCCACTTCAAGGCATGTTGTAGTCATGTGCTTGTCACATGTAGGAAACGTGTTTTGAAGTCCTGCAATGTGAATGTTCTAACTCAAGAGTCGTCGAGATTTGATCTTGAATGAAATGAATTTTTTTTTTCAAGGGCCGTAGAGGCTTGCTAATGAAATGAAAATTTCTTCAAGGGACGTAAATGCTTGATCTTGAATGACAATTTTGAAAATGGATAAATTGGCACATATTTATTGTGTATATTGATTTTCCATAATTTTTAGCAAAATACATTTGGTGTATTTTGAGGCTTGATTTTTTTTCCTTGTGGATGTGGAAAAACAATATTTTTTCCTTCCTTAAGTAGGAACCTCCTTCAATTTTGGCAATGAGGGTGATTTCAAAGTGTTGAAAGCTTTGGTGATTCCTTCAAGGTTTTGGAAAGTTTTGGTGATTTCCTTCAAGATATTAGAAAGATATAATGCTTATCCTTTGGTAATTAGGATTTGTATTTTTTTTTCCTTTCCCCTTTCATTTTCCACAGCAAAGAATGTTTTTTCCCCTTTAGTTTGGGAAACTTGAAGACTCGTGATAGAATTTTTACCACATGAGCAAAAATGGTTAAAACACCTAAAATCAATTCTCAACTAATTAATTAGAACAAAGTTTTGGAAAAAGGTAATTTAATGACCTAAATTAAGCAAAACAAATTTAAGTAAAAAGGTTAACTAAAATCTGCAATTTTAAAGAAGGAAAAAGGAAACAAATTTTATAATTCAAAGTGAGAAAGTACTAGGGTTCCGCCGTCACCTTAATAATCCTATGTAGTTTTACCAATTACTTATGAATTACACATGCAACTTTGAAGGTTAGGTTTTCCTAATATATATCCTACTTGTGGCATTCAAGCTAGAATGTATATCAAATATGCAATCTGTCTGTGGCATTCAGATCAAATATAAACATGCATGACTCATTACGCTCTGTGAAAACCCTTTGAAAAACCATGCAACCCCTAAGACGTGGCATTCGCCCTAGGTGAAATTACAACTATCAATCACAGGAAGCAATACTCAATCCCCCGGTGGCATTTCAACTGAATTGCATCCGATTACTTGTCTAAACATCCTAATAGTTGCAAATCATTAAGACACAAAGATAATTTAAAAACGGTGATTAATAATTCAAAGCATACATGCATAATATCATAAGCAATTAAATGAAGACTAGATATTCATAATAGAAATCACAAAGGAATTGGAACAAAATAGGAAACATAATCCTAAATTAACTTGGTGAATTAGTTACTCTAATTCTCAATAAAGGCTTATTTATACTACTCCAATTAAATCATCCTAGTAAAAGGTCTTAGAATAAGACTAGGAAACCAAATAAATTGAAATAAAATAGGAAACATAATCCTAAATTAACTTGGTAAATTCGCCCAAAATCCTTCAGAGCCACATTTTGGACCCATATAGACTCCAAAACTGGCCCAAAATAGCTGGATTTGAAACTTGGACTATTTTGAACACTTCTCCAAAAGGCCATGAACCCATATGAGATTATCTTGGGCTCCAAAAACTGCATTTAAGCCTAAAAACGTCACTTTTCAGCAACGTGTACTGCTCCTTTATTTAATCGCCAGAAAATAACCACTTGGTAGAAATTTCTGAAATTTTGATACGAGCACGCCAAGCGATACAAAAACGTCCTCCAATTTGAATTACTCTAAAAGTCATCCATTTGATCATGTTTTGCTCTAGAGGAAGTTGTATGTCTTATATTGAAAATATAAAACAAAGTATCAAAATTCTACCAAAATAATTACCAAAATATACTAAGAATGAGGTAAAATATATAATAAGAAATTGACTCATCAACTTGTCCTTGCTTTGAAGGGATTTTCTTTTGTATTTTGGCAAGGAAAGGTACTTTCCTTTGATGTTTTGGAAATTTTGAAGCCCTTTCCTTATTTCTTTGTTTCCTTTTCTTTTCTTTGCTGATTTTTTTGTTGCAAAAACAGCATGCTTTTTTTCTTGTGGCTGAAACCACCTTGTCCTTTTTTTGCTTGGAATTACTTCCTTCTTGCAGCTGGAATGTGCTTCCTTATTTTGATTTTCCTTTTGCTATTTGGCATGTATTCTCCTTATAGCATTAGGAAGCAATTGACCCTTATTTATAGGACAATTGGGTGTGTGTTTTTTGTGACACAATCCTTGCTGTGCACATTAACTCTTCTTCCTATCTTGGCCTTTTTACTGCTACTGCCGTGTGAATTGCTACTTGGTGCTTGTTGCAGTGTGTCACCTTTTACCGTGTGGTGTTGTACAAAAGACTGTAGTGGGGTTTCGCTGTGTAGTGCCTTTTGGTCATAGTTTTCCTTTAGTGGTGATGTTGCTGTGTAGCGCAAGAAATTGCTTGCGTAATCGTTGCGGGGTTGCGTAGTGTGATTGCGTAGCATTTTGGTTTTCTTTGCTACTGTAGCATGCTTTAAAGGACCGTTCTGTAGCTGCCCTCTTTGCCGTGCTGCTCAAGCTATTGTGGCTAGTTTCTTCTCGTTGTTGTGACTTTGTCATTGTCATTCTTCAACACTCACGAGGTTGTTTTGCACGTCTTTTGCTTTAGCTAAGCAATTTTTTTCTCTCTTGCCGTCCCGCCTTATGCTTATGTTGTCTTTTTTTTTTCTTTTTTTCATTGTAGCCATGGTATTTTTCAAGTGCTTTAAGAGCAATACCATCATTATCCTTGTGAAGGAAGGTGACTCGCAAGATAGGGGAACGATGTTGAAACTTTGTGCGCTATTGACTAACCCTAATGTGCTTATTCTTCCTGCAAAAGACAACTTGATGCATATCAAGTCGTGGTCTTTTGAAGTATCTTGGGAGGTGACAAATTTTGGTCAACCAAATACAAAGAAGAAGGCGTGTACATCAAAGATTCTTATCTTGAATCCTTCGCACCATGTTCATGACAGTTCACTGGCTTCAATTGAGCTTTTTGGTGATCGCATTTGTAGCGGAGCTATAATTTGGAATGACATATTGTCTACTACTGGAGAGGCCGTTTTTGTGAGTTTTATTGGGAGTGGCTTAAAGATGTTTTGAGCCGATTCAAGGATGTGCTTACCAACATGGACCTTTATAACACTGTGTACGCATCTTTGTTTAGTTATGATTGACATCCTTCCATCCTTCATGCGTTCTTTGAGCGTTGGTGTTCAGCGACCAACACACTTCACACGGCTCAAGAGGAGATGTCGATTTCACTTTAGGATCTCCATAAGATAGGAACTTGCCGATCCAGGGTAATTTTTACGACGAGGTTGTTTCTAGCGTGGAGGAATTTTCTCATCGCAATAGCCAAGGATTGCCTATGAGTTGCCGCTATTTGTTTTGTGTGACATCCCATCCTGAGATTTATTGTGTTTTATTCTTAGTAGTAGTGAAATTATCAAAATACCTCAAAGATGCCACATAGGCCTTCCACGTGGACCTCGACTTCCCTTTCACCTTTCCAGTTTTATTTTACTATTTTCGAATAATACTCATTTTTACAAACACGTGGCCTTAAATGGAACTCAATTTGGAGTTATAACGAACAAGCTATGTTCAAAAGAGTACAAATTCACCTGAGATAGGTTCAAACTTTAAAAATCAACCTCGTGCAATGTGCACCACTTCCTTGGTCTAGTGTGGGAAAGCTGAAATAAGCCTTAAGTAGGCTTTGTGTAGACTGTACATATTATTTAATCTTTAGAGTGTGCAAGTGGACTATCAAAATATTGTTTTCGGTTTTTCAAAAACTCACTCTTTTCAATCTATCACACATCACTGACTTTCTCTTTTGTTTTTAGCCGGCTCCTTCCCTTTCTTTCTCCAACATTTCACTCATCTCCCTCACCTCTTAAACTCTCTTATCTTATATCGTAGCTATCTCTCTCTCTCTCTCTGACACACAAACAAATCAAACCCTAAAACCATGAAACCTTAATCTATGGGATGAGAATAACCCAACAATGCCTTTGCATGTGCTACTAGAGAACTGGGCAATGAGTTGCCATGAAACTCAAGAGCTTTGAGCTCTAATATTCAATCCCAAGTGAAATTCTTTCATTTTATTTGAGTTTTGGGTACCTATCTGTGTTGGAATTGAGGTTTCTGTTAAAGTTGAGCTTTAATTTATGGGTTTTTAGCCCCCGCCGTCCTTTGTGCATGCATGTCCAGTCCTGGCGATGAACTCCGGCAAGAGCCATTGAGTTGGAGGCCAATTGGAAGTCCTTTTCTCTGATCTTAATTAGTATGTATTGGGCAAGAATTATGAGTGGTTCTTGACCCACATGGCAGACTCTAACTTGTGCATGCATCTCATTTCTATTTTCCAGAATTTGGTGAGCACATTCAAAGAAAATTCGGCGAATTTAAGGTGGATTCAACCTCTTCCCATATGAAATGTTGTTTGGGTACGAATCTAAACCTTCTTTTAAGACTTGAATCTGTGTTTTTCACTTGTAAATGCATCGAAATCAAACTCAAGAACCTCAATGGTATATTTCATTAATCAAGTTAGGTGTTAGAAATTGTACAATGTTAGAGTGTGCTTGTTTGGTGGGAAATTTAAAAAAAGAATGATGTTGTTATACTATTTTTACAACAAGGACCAAACAGCAAAAGTTGTTGAAGCTTTAGGGCTGTTTGGTAATTCTAGGAAGTTGGGGGGTAAAATTACCTCTAATTTTAGGGGCAATTCTGTAAAATGTGAAATTTGGACATATTATAGTTAATTTTTCCATTTTGGGTATGATTTATGTTTAAATACTTTTCTAAAGTCAACATGACTTGGTATAGGAACAAGCCTATTTGGATCGACAAACGACAAGGATTACCGAGGGCGAGTACGCTTTGGTTATGTGAGTGGGTCTTTTTCTTTTTATGTATATATGTATATGTATATGTGTTGTGTTCCTTTTAAGTACAAATATAAGGATAGTATAACAGCACAAGTAAGAGTGTCGAACCACAGGGGCTGATTAGAACTCTACAAATTACTAGCTCTATGAGAACTCTAACTACATAATGCAAATGCAAACTGAATTTAGATTTTTCAATTGAAAACTAAAATAACTTATAAATGCAAGAAAGATAAAGATAAATGATAGGTTGATTAAGAAATGATGTGAATGGAACTAGGGATACCGATTTCACCATTACAAGTCAATTCCATGAAAATTAAGTCAAAACGCATTCAACTCTCCAATCTGCAACTAGGGTTCATTTTACTTATTTATGATCATCCATTTGATGTGTGGTTGTGATCAAGTACTCCTAATCTGCAACCTAGTTGTGATGTTCAACTTAGATTAGCAAGTAAGAATCCATTAAGAATAAGAAAACTTCAAAGAACCAAAGAAATCACATGGCAGGATGTATGCATAGCAGTTTCTTCATTCATTCACATGTCCACCAAGATTAAACTTGATGTGTACTATAACCTTGATCAAATAATTCATAAGCAACCCTAATGGTGATCAAACAGTAAGATTAACAAACAAATTGGTAGTTTGAATACTTTAACTTAATAACACAGAGTAGTTTTGCAAGGCTACATCGAAATCCTCAGCTATAAACTTAATTACACAACATGATTACATAATATATAAATATCAAGAACAACATGAGTGAAATTAAAGTTCATAGAAAAAAAACCCCCTTGAAGCAATTCTGATGTTGAACTTCTCTAAGAACAGCGCGGCTGCGTGGTTTCTTAGGTGGCAGTGGATGGTGAAGGGAAACAGGGTTTTGTTTTATGGAAGAAAGGCTAAAGAAAGAGAAGAGAGAGCTCTAGGCGACCCCCAAGGGGAAGCTTTTGTAAAAGTGGCTGAAACTCCCAGTTTTATAAGGTTAAAGAGGCTGTTATAGAATGCCAAGACATTGGAGCATTTATTTCAGACATTTTTTGCTATTATTGGTCTCTTAAAGGGCCATATTCATCTCCATATTCAACTGTACACTATGAATCTCTCTCTACATCAGAATCCTTATTCAATTCTTCACTTTCAACACCATTTTGCTTTATTTTCCCTCAAATGGCTCTAAAATACAATTAAGTGCACATTAACACAAAAGGGAGTAAAACGCAACCAGTTTAACTCAAAAATATCACAAAGAGACTAGGAATGGATGGTATAAATGTATGAAATATATGAGTTATCAATATGTGATTTTCCTAACAGCTGTTTTTATATATTATGATGTGACATGCCATGTTTAGCTTTACAAATAGACTTTCCGTAAAATTTATGTTTTTAATATTATTTGTGAGCATAAACTTGTGGCATGACATCCTTGCGTTTTACCTGCTCATTATTATATATTTGCATGTTGTCTCTTAGTTATTTGTATTGTCCTAGGCTAAGGACTAGCTTTACGTGTAGTTCACATGCACCATTTACATTCACTTTGGATCCAGAGTTAGGTGCTAGCTTGTCCTTTTGTATGATGTGTTGGACTCGTATGTGATGCGACTAGTGTATCTCACATGATGTAGTACTAGAATGTAAAACCTACACCCAACCTGTTCCACTGTCTGAATATCTCTGCAGTGGACTTCTGTGCCTACATAAATTAATGAGCATTGTTTTCTTGTGATATCGATTTGAAATTTAATGTTGTGATATCTTGTTGGTGTACCCTACATCTTTTCACTCACTTTTGCTGCAGGGTATCGTATTACATACTAATATTATACTATTTTTGGGAAACAATATACTTGTTTTACAACGAGGGGTTATAATTTTTGAAAAGGTTTTACAAAACTTTATTTTCAGGCTTGCCCTTGTTTTTCGCCCTTCCAGGATTTTAGTGAAGTAAATATTTGTGAAAACAAGTTCATTTGAGTAACACCTATGCATGCAATTAACAATTAAAAGGCGGAATCATGCTTGTAAGCACTCAAAAACAAAACATAACCCATGAAATTCAAGGCCTAGTAGTTGGGGTGAACCAAGACTCAACTAAAAAACAAAGTGAGTTGAGAAATCTTATACCTTTGTTGATTCCTCTTTGCATAAGCAAAGGCTAATCACCCAAGAGAGAAGGCCTGCATTCCTTACTTCTTAGCTCCATGGATTTCTTGGAGGAGGATGTATGAATATATTCTCCAACTTCCCAAAATAGAGAACCTTTAAGTCTCCACACCAAGGAGAGCATTAATGAAGAGATGAGTAACCTAGAGGAAGGAAGATTGCTAGATATGTTCCTCTAGGGTGGCCGGCCTCTTAGAGAGTTGAGAGCTTTCGTTCTCATCTTTTCTCCAAAGAAAAACCCTAAGAATGAAATGGCTATAAAGTTGCCTTTATACCACCTCACAATGGAGTGGCAAACTTGCAATCAAGACAAGTTCACTACCCATCCTTATATGGCCGGCCATTGTAGGTTATTTGGGCTTTGAAGCCCTTTGTGTTTTCAAGTTTTCATACAACTTGAGTTAATGGGCTTGACATTCAAATCCCATTGGGCCTTGTGGCCCAAAACCAACCCGAGGTCTATAACGAACTTATTTGTTAGATTAATTACCATATTAATTAATCCTAGCCATAAATAATTAAACCGTTTAATTATCCTTACCCATCTCCGTTGTTTCTTCAATCTCTACCTTACACGGTGTATGATCCATTAGGTTCCTTTTAGCGAGGCAGTGGGTGATTAGAACCCTTCAAATCGATTGTGAATTGAAACATATTTTCAATTCCCCTTTAGTTATTATACACCTTTAGGGCTTCCACAAACTATGAGTGACACCTAGTAGTATGTCATGGCTACCCAAGCTAATCAGAAGAAGATGATAACTTATTCAGTTTAGGATTACAATGCAATACGATCTTTCTCTAATAGAATACTCTTGACCACATTGTTTGGTTTGATAGTTTATTCATGTCTACTATCTAATGTGATTCTTTTACTTATATGATTACCTTGAATGTGATTTGGAATGACTTCCTAAATGTCATTCATACTTTGGCCAGAGATTCTTAATCATATCATAGAGTATTATCCCTCAAACGGTTTGAAGGTTAGAGATCCCTTATTGTGCATTCACTTGCCTTTATGGCTAAGTTGCTTAACCCCAACTATGCCGTGGACACCCTTTGACAGAGTGACTTTGACATAGTCAAAGATCAATGACCTAACCACAAGACAACTATGATGCCATAGGTTAAATGACTACTTTGCATTATCCCAACTTTGAGTTCTCATGTGACATGAGTATGAGAACTCCTCGTTGATCGTGTTCAGTGGACTCATTCTTTATTGAGCACATACATGCTTGTCTTGGTGTTGGTCACACCAATGACTTTGAGACCAGTCACTCTATTTAAGAGAAGACATAACATATACTGATCTTAATGGACTGTCAATGCCTAATTGGCAATCCTATGATCAGGAACGTTAAGGATATGTATACGAAAAGAATGTTCTCGTGAATCTAACTTCTTTAGATCACATTCTCCCAATTACATATTCCTTGAACTTATCGTTTAAGCATATAACATTTATATGAGACGACTTTAAACAATAATCTTTCCCCTTTATATTAAACTAAATTAGTTTAACATGTTAAATGTCTATAAAGTATCATCATATGATTGGTTTTAAGGCACATTTCCAACAATTTCCCACTTGCACTAGAGCTAATCAGCTTGGTTATCAGTGACGATACCTCTTCTGTAGTCATTTAAAAAATGGCTGAGTAGTAGGCCTAGACAATGGATATCTATATGTTATCCATAGAAGCAACCTTGAGAATAATGACGTCACCATTATACATGATTCTCAATCATACGGTTTAGTCTCTCATTTGAGTTCGAATCTTTATAAGACCTTGATTGCCTGGCTTGAGCTATCTCCTCATTAGTGTCGTAGTATGGGTACACTAGAGACACTTTCTAGTTGGAATCAAATGGAGAGTTCATAAATGAACTTTCCCATCCAAACAACATTATTGTAAGTTTCTATATGGCGATATATTTTGCATGATGGAACAAACTAAAGTCATTACTTTTAATGTTTCCACCCAAATATCTGTTTAGTCATAATAAAGAGATATCCATTTATCTCTTCATTCAAAATGAAGAGACATCCAATGATGGATACGATATTAGATTCATAATCTAATACTTTTACGCTTCCATTGCGTTACTTTAATTCTTCCTCATTCTTGAGGAAACTATCATTTAGTATTTTTTAAATACTTAAGGACTCACTTGATAGTTGCCATGATTCTGATCTTGGGCTTGCATTGATATCGTCTTATACTGATCTTGGCACAACTCATATAATTGTTTTTTCATACAATATGAAATACGTGAATCACCTTTCTGCTTATGCATAAAGGATTTTATTTATGCTTTATGCTTCTTTGGGAGTCAAAAGGGTACATTCCCTTTTAGAAGAGCAACTCCCAGTCTGACTGGAATTGTCCTTTCATTTGAAGTTTATCATTCGAGAAACTTCCAACACAACTGGCACATTTTGATTGTGCGAGTGCAGCTTCTTTGTAAGATGGACCTGCGACACTAGCTCCTCAACATTCATGCTTGTCTTTGCAACATTCAGATGCTTCTGAAGAGGTGAGTGACGAAGTTGACTTGCAAGAAGATGAACTTGTTTTACGGCAGTGTCAATAAGTTTTAAACAAGCGACCTCTTGAAGGTGCTCTAGATGATAGCGACATCAATTTTTGTCATGAGAAGAAGAAAGTGTTTAGGCCTCCTCAATTTGAAGGCGTGTGTCACTTGAGAAAGATGTATGTATTTCTTTTTTTCTTATGATTTCTTCTTTTATTGGCTTAGTTTTTGTTTCTAACATCTTTCTTTGTCTTCTTTAGGCTGGGCCCTCTTGTTCCTTTGATTTGGCGAATATAGGGGTTCATTCCTTTATGGAGATGTTATTTGGAGGCAATTGACCTACAGATTAGGAGATTGGGGATCCGTCTGGTGCATAGCTTGTTACAAATCTGCCAAGTTGCCCAAGTTTACCATGTGTAGGTGAAGGTATGCAAGAGCCCATCATACATCCAACACCTTTGCCAGCTAGCTTTAAGATCTCTCTTAGAAGGCCGAACCTTAGTGGCACGGAACAGCTCATTCATCGTATTAACCTTCGCGCGACTGTAGATATCACGATCCATATTGAGAAGAGGATTGTGGAGTGCACATTGGAAGACTTTGCGTTGTTCAAGGAAGACTTATCAAAGCTTGTTTCTGCGATCGATAACCTTAACGTTGATTCCTCACTCTTGAGAGTCAAGATTGCCGAACTTATGGCTACCTCAACTGAATATTCTTCTTTGCATGTTGTTTCTTTAAAGAAGTTGAATCCAGAGGTTAGAGCTCAGCAACTTGCGGCAATAGAATTATTAATTGCCCAAGTTAGGTCTTCTCAGCAAGCTATTTTGGAAGGTTATCAAATCACAGAGACTTCTTTAGCTTTTGTCCAAGTGCGTCTAGAAGCGTTGGCGTGTCTAGAAGCAGTTGGATATCGAAGCATCACAACTTCTAGGTGTTCTCTTGGAGCAGGAAGCTACACTTTCTCTCAGCATCAAGATGAGATTTCACGCCTAGAGCAAGAGAAAGGTGTGGCCATGGAGGTGCCCACTTTGTCTCCCACCGATGTGGAGAGTTTGAAGACTTTGGAAGGCTTGCTTGAAGACTGTCATCGTAGTTTTAGGGACATAGCTTTCAAGTAGTGTCTTCCGTTCTTTGTACTTTAAGCCTTCTTTGTTTTTGCTCATTTTGTAATATGGCTTTACAGCCGAAATCTTCCTTTAAAGAAATAAAGTATTCACATTCTTGAATTTACTCTTTATTCTTCAAAGTGTTTGTGTTTTTGTTGGCCATGTGACTGTACTTGAAGTTTTGAAGTTTTAAGCTGCCTACGTACCCTTAGTTGAGGAGGGATCAAGTCTTGATGTAGTTCAAAGGGGTGTTGAATTGTTTTTTTATGGTATTGGTGGTTTTGGTGGTGATTTTGATGATGATTTTGATTTTGTTTTACTGTACACAACTCATGCTTTTGCGGGCCAGGAGCATTATGTGTCACCTTTTAAGCTCGTGCGAATAAGGAACATTGTTGCAGTGTGTAGTTTAGGCTCGTGCAGGTGAGGAGCTTTGTGCCATGTGCGATTTAGGCTTATGTAGGCGAGGAGTATTGTGCCATGTGTAGTTTAGGCTCATGTAGGTTATGAGCCTTGTACGGCGTGCAATTTAGGATCTTGCAGGCGATGAGCATTGTGCCATGTGCAGTTTAGGTTTATGCAAGCAAGGAGCATTGTGCCTTGTGCAGTTTAGGCGCATGCAGGTAAGGAGCATTATGCCATGTGCAGTTTAGGCTCATGTAGGCGAAGAGCTTTATTTATTTGGTTTAGGGGCAGTAACGCTTCAAAACTCTGCCGTTGATGGGGCGGATCTTCAAACTGTCTTCCGCCATAATTAAGTAGGTGCAGTTGGTGTAGACCTCTTGTATTATGTAGGGTTCGTCCTACTATAATGTGAACTTGTTTTTCATCTTCTGAGTTGTGATAATAGGCCTTTGTAATGCCAAGACAAGATCTCCAGTTTGGAAAGACCTTGGGTAGACCTTTTTGTTGAATGCCTTGGATAGCCGTGCTTGGTAGCATTCCATTGAGTGCTTTGATCCTCATTTCATCGAGTGCTTCCAACTCTTGAAGTTGTAGCTTTGCATTTTCCTCTTCAATCATGCCTTCTTGTATAGCCATCCTTGGTAAGGGGATTTGACTTTCGAGCGGTAGAATAACTTCCATGCCATATACGAGAGAATAATGCGTAGCTTGGGTAAGAGTCCTATGTGTTGTCCTAAATGCCCAAAGTGCTTCACTTATTCTTTCGTGCCAATCTCTCTTTGTTCGACTGATTACTTTCTTCAGGAGGTTGCACAGTGTTTTATTGAATGCTTCCGCAAACCTGTTGGCCGGAGCATGATACATGCAAAACTTGTGCTGCTTGAACTTGTATTTCTCGTAGAGCTCGTCCATGAGTCTGTTGGAGAACTATTTTTAGTTATCGGTGATGATGTAATGAGGCACACCGTATCGATGAATCATATGCTCTTTAATGAAACGACGACAACTTCCTTCTTGACTTCCCTTAGGGGTACGACTTCAGACCACTCGGAGAAGTAGTCAGTTGTAGCTAGGATGTAGGCTTCTCCTGCAGATGATTTTGGCATGATTGGTGCTTCAATGTCCAATCCCTATGCATCTGAAGGAAAAATTTTGTCCTCGCTAAGAACATGTGAGAACATTTGAACACATAAGTAAACTAATAACACTTTAAAGTAGGCATGCATTAAAAAATAATTCTAAAACCCATGAATTTCAAAGCCTAGTGAATGGTGAACCACAAGACTCTTTAACAACATTAAAGAGAAGAAAGGATTTTGAGATTCATTACCCTTGAAGCTCATCCTTGTTTCCACAAAGGATTCACCCAAGTGGAGGGCCTTCAATTCACCTCCTAGCTCCTTAGATCTTCCTTTTGATTTTCTTCCTTTTGATACTCCTTTTCTCCTTGAGGATGTGAGGAAAGGATCTCTAAGAACACCAAAGGTTTAGTGTCTCTAAGTCTCCACACCGAGGATGAGGTGTAAAAATGAAATGGATGACTTAGAGGAAGAAAATATTGCTAGCTATTTTTTTCCCTAAGTGGCTGGCCTCTTTTGAGAAAAAGGGAGAAAAGTTTTCTCTTCTTTGCCTCAAGAAAACCCTTGTGAGAGAATGTCTATAAAGTTGCCTTTATACCACCTCACATGTGAGTGGTAAACTTGCAATTAAGCCAAGCCCATTACCACTTACCCTATAGCCGGCCATCCTATAGTTATTGGGCTAATTGCTCATTTTGTGTTAGTTGTCATACAACTTAAACATATTGGGCCTTGTGGACCAAAACCCTTTTGGGCCCCGAGACTCGAAACTAACTTGAAAGTCCAATACGAACCTTTCGTATATTAATTAACTAATTAATTAATGTTGACCATTCCCAATTAAACCATTTAATTGCTTATCCATCTCATTTATATTTCTTCACTTTCATCCTTACTTGGTGTACGATCCATTAGGTTCCAATTAGCGAGGCAGTAGGCGATTGTTACTCTTAACCATCGATTGTGAATTGAAACTACATTTCAATACTCCTTATGGTGAAAATTAGTGTTTGCTAATCTTCAGGGCTTCCACAAACCATGAATTGCTCCTAGCAGTATGTCATGGCTAAGTAGAAGTGGTTGAAGAACCTATCCAGTTACAATTATAATGCAATACGGTCTTTCTCTAATACAATACTCTTAATCACATTGTTTGAGTGATAGTTTTTTTCATGTCTACCATCCAATGTGATACTTCTATATATGATTCAATTGAATATGATTTGGAACAAACTTCCTAAGCCATATTCGTATGCTTTGGCCAAAGACTCCTGAATCATATCTCAGAGTATTCTCCCTCTACCATGGAAGGTTAGAGATCCCTTGTTATGCATTCATATGCCTACATGACTAGATATTTTGACCCCAACAATGTCGTGGACACTCTCGATGGAATGCCTTTGACATGATCAAAGATCAAGAACCTAACCATTAGACATCTATGATGCCTTAGGTCAAATGACTACTTTGCATATTGCAACTTTTGAGTTCTTACATGACATGTATGTTTAAACTCTCTTTTGATCATAGTTTAGTGTACTAAATTACCTTTTGAGCACCTATGTGTTTGTCCTAGTGTCCAACACTAAATGACTTGAGACTAGTCATCCTCACGCTTGAGTTAACATAACACATACTAACCTTAGCGGATTGTCAATGCCAATTGGTAATCTTATAGCTAGGAACGTTTTAGGAATGAACATAAGAGAAAAGTCTCGTTAATCTAACTTACTTAGATCACTTCTCTATTAGATTAAATACATTCCTTGGATTCCCTTATTGCTTAAACACATAATACAATAAATAGTTATTAACAATAAGCTTTTCCTTTCATTAGACATATAATAGTTTAGCACAATAAGAATTCCAAAAGCTATTACATCAAATGAGTGGCTTTGTGGGCATACTTCCAACAACATCAAACGACCATGAAGCAACCATAGGGTGTAATAGCTCAGGCGGTTGATGTATGAAGTTGGCGTGGAATTGGCAAGCTTGGCACCTTTTGGAGTATTCTAGGCAGTCATTCACCATGTTTGGCCAGTAGTAACCCATTCTTTTGAGCTGGAAGTTTAGCTTTGGTCCAGACTGATGCGACCCACATACGCTTGAGTGTGCTTTTTCAATGGCTTGATTGGCTTCTTCCTCACCTAGGCATCTTAAAGGTACTCATTTAAAAGAGCATCGGTAGAGTGTTCCTTTGTAGCAGAGAAAGTGAGGTGCTCGTCGATGTATTTCAGAGCAGTGTCTACGATTATCTGGAAGCTTTCCATGCTCCAAGTAGTCAATCAGCGGCTGTCTCTGTTGGAAGTATGCCCACAAAGCCAATCATTTGATGTAATAGATTTTGGAATACTTATTGTATTAAACTTTTATATGTTTAATGAAGGGCAAAGCTTATTGTTAATCACTATTTATTGTATCATGTGTTTAAGCAATAAGGGAATCCAAGGAATGTATTTGATCTGAGAGACAAGTGATTTAAGTAAGGTAGATTAACGAGACCTTTCTCTTATGTTCATTCCTAAAACGTTCCTAGCCATAGGATTGTCAATTGGGCATTGACAATCCGCTAAGGTTAGTATGTGTTATGTCGACTCAAGCGTGAGTATGACTAGTCTCAAGTCATTTGGTGTTGGACACTAAGACAAACACATAGGTGCTCGAAAGAGTAATCGAGTACACTGAACTACGATCAAAAGAGAGTTTGAACATACATGTCATGTAAGAACTCGATAGTTGCAATATGCAAAGTAGTCATTTGACCTGAGGCATCATAGATGTCTAATGGTTAGGTCTTTGACCTTTGATCATGTCAAAGGCATTCCATTGGAGTGTCCACGGCATTGTTGGGGTCAAGCTATCTAGTCATGTAGGCATATGAATGCACAACAAGGGATCTCTAACCTTCCATGGTGGAAGGAGAATACTCTAAGATATGATTCGAGAGTCTTTGGCCAAAGCATATGAATATGACTTAGGAAGTTTGTTCCAAATCTTATTCAATAGAATCATATGGAGAAGTATCACATTGGATAGTAGACATGAAACAAACTATCACTTAAACAATGTGATTAAGAGTATTGTATTAGAGAAGGACCGTATTGCATTGTAGTTGTAACTGGATAGGTTATCCAACCAATTCTACTTAGCTTGGGTAACCATGACATGCTGCTAGGTGTCACTCATGGTTTGTGGAAGCCCTAATGATTAGCAAACACTAATTTTAAAGGAGAATTGAAATGTGGTTTCAATTCACAATCGATCGTTAAGAGTAACAATCGCCCACTACCTCGCTAAATGGAACCTAATGGATCGTACACCGAGTAAGGATGAAAGTGAAGAAATTAAATGAAATGGATATGCAATAAATGGTTTAATTGAAGAATGGTCAAAGTTAATTAATTAGTTAATTAATTATACGAAATGTTCGTATTGGGCTTTTAAGTTGGTTTTGGGCTTCGGGGCCCAAAAGCGTTTTGGTCCACAAGGCCCATTATGTTTAAGTTGTATGACAACTAAAACAAAATGGGCAATTAGCCCAATAACATCAACATGGCCGGCCATAAGGTGAGTGGATGCAAACTTGGATTAATTACAAGTTTGCCACTCACATGTGATGAAGTATAAATTCAACTTTATAGCTTTATTTTCATTTAGGGTTTTCTTGATGAAAAGAGGTGAAACATTTTCTCTCTTTTTCTCTATAGAGGCCGGCCACTTAGAGAAGTTTTAGCTAGCAATCTATTCTTCTCTACGTCATCCATTTCTTCTTCACAATATATCCTTGGTGAAGAGACTTAGAGACATCAAGCTTTTGGTGTTTTGGAGAACATATCCTCAAATCCTCAAAGAAGCAAAGGAGCACTAAAAGGAAGAAAATCACAAGGAAGATCCAAGGAGCAAGGAGGTGGCTTGAAGGCCCTCCACTTGGGTGAATCCCTTGTGTAATCAAGGGTGAGCTTCAAGGGTAAAGAATCTCTAAATCCTTTATTCTCTTTAATGTTGTTAAAGAGTTTATTGGTTCACCATTCACTAGGCTTTGAAAGTCATGGGTTTTATGAATCGTTTTTGAATGCATGCCTACTTTAATGTGTTAATAGTTTGCATATGTATTCAAATATTCTCACATGTTCTTAGCTAGGACAAATTTTTTCCTTCAAGTGGTATCAGAGCCTAGGCCTAGTTTATGGTGAATCCTTTTGGGTTTTGTGATTTTTCATGGTTTATGATTTAAGTGTTGTAAATGTTACAAGCTTTGTTCTTGCTTTTGAATAAATTTTGCTTGAAAATTTTGCATCTCAAATGTTGTAGATGTAGTTCATTGAAGCATGAATATTGGAACTAAAATTTGGTGCCATGTATGTGGGGAAATTCGGCCAAATCCAAAGGGTGGTTTTTTGGGTTCATGTTTGTCTTGTTAAAAAGGTTTTAAAGTGACTTTTGGAACCCCTAAGTACCCTAGGATGTTAGCCCTCTTTTGAGTAGTGAAAATTTGAGTTTTATTGAGTGAAAAACATTCATGGAGCTATTATGAGTTTTCATGAGTGTTCTTCAATGTTCTTGAAGTTCTTGCCAAGAACAAAAAGTTTTGATTTTTAGATTCAAAAGTTTAATGTTTTTCATAAAGTTTTGGTTTATTTTTTATGGGTGATGGTTATAGGTGAAGGATGTTTAATGCCTTTAATGTTAGACAAAAAATTTTCAATGTTTGACAAAACTTTATCTTACAACCCATCCAAATCACCTTTATCTCACCTAACAAATCAACTTGCAAAAACTTTTTAGAAAATTTTTCACTTCTTCACTAAAAGCCGGCCACCCTATAGAATAGGGTATTTTTGGGCCTTTTGTGCAATTACATAAAGTTTTGATACTTTTGTGTATTTGCATTTTGGCCCAAAAGTTTACGTATTTTTACGTAAAGGTCCAAAATCACTAAAGGACAAATTGTTTTGTTCCTTTAATGAAGTTTTAGCAATTGTTGAAATTTTTGGGTTCTAGTTGTAATTACATGAAATTGTGGACTTTTGTGTTTTTACAAAGTGACCCCAAAAGTTTTTTTTTTGTTTTTGCGAAATGGCCCAAAAGTTGTGGTCATTGTTTTTGGCCCAAATAAAATGAGAACAAAATGGTTTTGTCTCTTTAAATGAGAATTGGATTTTCATTTTGTTTAGTTCCATTTAAATCAATTCTATGAATCCGAAAACCAATTGTTTAAGTTGCTTTCTTAGTTAATGTGATTGATTAAGAAAAGGGTGATTATGAACCAAAGGCCTCGATAATTGAGCTATGTAATTGGCCGCTTTACATTATGAATGTTTGGGTTAAGTAGATTAGATTTGAATGTAATTTGATTAGTTCTAATTTGTTGTAAATGGTCATAAGTCCATCAAATGTGTTGTAAAAGGGCATAAGCCCTTCTTTTTATTTCTTGTATTCTTTTTTGTTTAAATGTATGCAAATTGGAATAGTTGGGTCCAACGCCCAATAGGAAATACCGGTTTAATTAGATTAAACGCGTAAATAAATCAACAACTATCTACCTTCAACCCAAGGTCCAACACAAGGCTCGTGTTGGATCAAATGAAACGGTTCATAATCATCCTAAAACCTAATATGACTATATAGTCCATATGAGGATGCAAAGCATTCGTTAGTAGTTCCATATAGTCTCGCTTATTTCATCGAAATAGTGGGAGTATTATAAACTACTAATTCATAATAACTTGGACCAATGGTTGTGATAGGCCCAAGTTCTTTTAATGAGATTAAAATAAATTTGATGTAGCCCAACACTACTCCCTCAACAAAACGAATATTAAGTTGATAAGCGAGAGATGTTTTGAACATCTCTTCGTAGGCCTTCCACCGTGGTGGGCTCCAATCGTTTGTGAATCCTACACCGGCTTCACCCTATCATGGGGAAGTTCAAAGTATGTGCTTACATCTAGGAGGAGTCCATAAACATATGATGAAGTGAGTGTAGGCAACGAGGATGGCCGACATCGTATCATCGTGAGGCTATTCATGAACCCCTACACGAACTAAGCATGGTGGGAATAACTTAACTAAGTGCAATGGTGCCGACATCGTATCATCGTGAGGCAACATTCTCTAGAGGCCAAACTAGGTGGGTAATTACAAAAGTTGTAAATGAATAAAGCGTTATTTTCTCATCATTATTTTTGCTAACCAACATCGTATCATCGGGAGGTGGGCTTGGTAATGGTGGGTCTCCCATACCCCGCTTAGAGTTCAAAATAACTCTCGAATTCCATTGAGGGATGTGGAATTTGCCAAAAATAGTGGGTGGTACTATTTGATTTAAGACCCAATCAAGTAGTTTTAAAACAAACAATCTAATACGATTTCTGTTATGTTATGTAGTTAACGACATGCCTAAAATAATACCCACCATTATACTTGACAAAAGGTGCCTTAGGGGCCAACGTTTCCTTGCTTGGTATCGCCACATTGAGAATGTCTCAAAGGTGAAAGACATATTGTATGTGCTTAAGCAATCCCCTCCTCATGTACCTCCTACGAAACTAGCTTCAAATGAGGAGTGTCAAAATTATGTTAGACACTATGAGGATGACTTACAAGCCAAATGCTTAATCCTCACTTCACTTAGTGAGGAGCTTATGAAGCTACATAAGCATATGGACACTTCTTGTGCCATGGTTGAAAGTTTGCATAAGATGCATGACATTGAGACTAGTAATGTACAATTCTCAAATGTTTGTAGTCTATTGAATGCCAAAATGGCAAAGGGGACATCGGTCCATAAACATGGACAAAAGATGGAAAGGATCTTTAAAGATCTTGCGAGTTTAGGAACTTCCATCGATGGGAAAATGGCCCAAGATTTTTTCCTTGCATCTCTCTTGGATAATTTCACTAAGTTTATTGTAAACTATAAGGTGAATAGATTCGATCATACTTTTACCGAGATGATTGACATGTGCTGTAAGTTTGAACAAGGTTTTAAAAAGGACAGTGGGAGTGAGAATGCAATCACAAGGAAAAGGTTGCATAAGAAGAAGGCAAAGAAATCCAAAGGAACATGCTTTCATTGTGGAAAGGATAAACGTTGGAAGAAGAAATACAGGGTGCGCATTGCGAGCCTTATGACACGAAATTTTGAAGAGACTATTTCCGTCATAGAGAGTGCTTTTACAGTGAGCTCCAATTCCTGGATATTTGATTCAGGCGCTAGTCAACATATATGTAATACGATGCAAGGACTAGCAGGGAGTAGGTCACTGCGCAATGGGGAGATGGTTGTGCGAGTTGGGAACGGCACTAAAATCTCTGCAAAAGCAATAGGCACCTACATGCTTAAACTACCCTCTGGGGAAGTCCTGGAACTTAAAAATTGTTTATATTTTCCTTCATGTATAAAGAATTTGATTTCTATCTCTAAGCTTTTACGAGATGGGCACTCAGTATTGTTTGACAAAATGAGTTGCACTTTATACTTGAACGGTCGTATTATCTCTCATGGTAATATGATAGAGGGATTTTTTCACCTAGAGACGAATAGTGGGATGCACTGTATTGAAAGCGGGAATACCTCAAAACCCAAAAGGGCTAGAGAAGAAGTTAACCAAGAAGGATGTGGCATCTTAAACTTGGACATGTGAACCTTGATAAGATTCGTAGGATGTCGAAAGATGGATATTTCCGCCCATTAGGTAATGACCAGATGGGTACTTGTGAATGTTGCTTGAAAGGGAAGATGACTAAATCTCTATTTACTGGAAAAGGAGAGCGTGCCACTGAAATTCTAGGGTTAATCCACACTGACGTATGTGGACCTATGTCTACTACGTCGAGATGAGGCTTCTCCTACTATATCACATTCACCGACGATCACTCTCGGTTTGGCTATGTGTATCTTATGAAGTACAAGTCAGAATCCTTTGAAAGGTTCAAAGAATTCAAGAATGAAGTTGAGAAGCAAACTGGGAAACAGATAAAGTGTTGGAAATGTGCCCTAAAACCAATCATATGATGATACTTTACGGACATTTCACAAGTTAAACTAACGTAGTTTAAATATAAAGGGCAAAGATTATTGTTTGAGCCGTCTCATATAAATGTTATATGCTTAAACGATAAGTCCAAGGAATATGTGATTGGGAGAATGCAATCTAAAGAAGTTAGATTCATGAGACCATTCTTTCGTAGACACATCCTAAACGTTCCTGATCATAGGATTGCCAATTGGGCATTGACAGTCCGTTAAGATCAGTACGTGCTGTGTCTTCTCTCAGGGAGAGTAACTAGTCTCGAGTCATTGGTGTGTGTGACATCAAGACAAGTACGTAGGTGCTCAATAGAGAATGAGTTCACTGAACACGATCAACGAAGAGTTCTCATATTCATGTCACTTGAGAACTCATGGTTGGGATAATGCAAAGTAGTCATTTGACCTGAGGCATCACAGTTGTCTTGTGGTTAAGTTCTTGATCTTTGATTATGTCAAAGTCACCCCATCCGCGGGTGTCCACGGCATCGTTGGGGTTAAGCCACTTAGCTATGGAGGCAAGTGAATGCGCAACAAGGGATCTCTAACCTTCAAATCGTTTGAGGGAGAATACTCTATGATATGATTGAAAATCTCTGATCAGAGTATGAATGAGATTTAGGAAGACGTTCCAAATCACATTCAAGGTAATCATATAAGCACACGAATCACATTGGATAGTAGACATGAATAAACTATCAAACCAAACAATGTGGTCAAGAGTATTGTATTAGAGAAAGACCGTATTGCATTTGTAATCCTAAACTGAATAGGTTCTCTACCTCTTCTGATTAGCTTGGGTAACCATGATATGCTGCTAGGTGTCACTCATGGTTTGTGGAAGCTCTAAACGTGTATAATCACTAAAGGGAGAATTGAAAGTAAGTTTCAATTCACAATTGATTTGAAATGGTTTTAATCGCCCACTGCCTCGCTAAAAGGAACCTAATGGATCGTACACCGTGTAAGGTAAAGATTGAAGAAACAACGGAGATGAGTAAGAATAATTAAATGGTTTAATTATTTAATAATTTATGGCAAGGATTAATTAATATGTTAATTAATCAAATGAATAAAGTTCGTTAAAAGACCAAGGGTTAGTTTTGGGCCTCAAGGCCCAATGGACTTCGAACGTCAAGCCCATTGACTTAAGTTGTATGACAACTTAATTCACAAAGGCCCAAAAGCCCAATAAAACCCTTAGGGCCGGCCATGTTAGAGAGAATGGCTTTTTGGTTCTTTAGGTCACTTAGTTGAAGGGACTATATAAAGGACTTTATAGCCTAAATTCATAAAGGGTTTATTTTTGGAGAAAATTGGAGAGAACATGTCTCTCCCTTTCTCTCTAAAGGGGCCGGCCCCCTTGGAGGGATTAGCTAGCAATCCAACTCCTCCAAGGTCACTCATTTTCTTCTCCAATCTAACCTTGGTGTAGAAACTTAGAGGTTCTCTATTTTGGGAACTTGGAGAATCCTATTCTTCCATCCAAATCCATAGATTTAAGAAGCAAGGAATGAAGGCCCTCTCCTTGGGTGATTAGCCTTTGCTTATGCAAAGAGGAATCTACAAAGGTATAAATTTCAACTCACTTTGTTTTTGAGTTGAGTATTGGTTCACCAATCTACTAGGCTTTGAATTTCATGGTTAATGTTTTGTTTTTAAGTACATGCAAGCATGATTCTACCTTTTAATTGTTAATAACATGCTATAGATGTTGCTTAAATGAACATGTTTTCACAAAATCTTCCTTCATAAAGACCCTAAGATCGGATCGAGGGGGTGAATATCTGAGTAATGAGTTCCTAGATTATCTCAAAGAGTGTGGAATAGTATCACAGTGGACTCCATCGGGAACTCCACAACTTAATGGAGTTTTTGAAAGGAGAAATCGAACCTTGATGAACATGGTTCGTTCTATGATGAGTTCTGCCAATCTACCAGTAACATTCTGGGGATACGCTCTATATACAGCAGCTTACTTGCTTAATAGAGTACCTTCCAAGTCAGTTTCACAAACGCCCTATGAGATATGGCATGGAAGAAAGCCAAGTCTTAATCACATTAAGATTTGGGGTTGTGAAGCATATGTCAAGAAGCTTGAAGCTACTAAGCTTGAAGCGAGATCAGTAAGATGCTATTTTGTGGGATATCCTAGAGAAACTATGGGATATGAGTTCTACCATCCAGACGACCAGAAAGTCTTTGTCGCCAGAACTGCTAAGTTTCTAGAGGACGAATTTGTTCTCAAAGGAACTATACGCAAAGAGATGGAAATTAATGAGATTAATGATGAACCACAAACAAGCACTCGACAAGTTGACAACCCTGTTCCTGAACCCCTAGCTCCACGTAGATCTGAACGGGTTAGCAAGCCATCTAAGAGGTATGGCTTAAATAATGACTTTGCGGAATTACACCTTCTAGGTGGCAATGACACAAAGGAGGACCCTAGGGACTACACTGAAGCAATGTCCGACATTGATTCGAAGAGATGGCAAGAGGCCATGAAATCCGAGATGGATTCCATGTATCAAAATCAGGTCTGGACTCTTGTAGACCCTCCAGAAGGTATAGTACCAGTTGGAAACAAATGGGTCTTCAAGAGGAAGATAGGCGTTGATGGGAACGTGGATACTTATAAGGCTAGACTAGTAGCCAAGGGTTACAGGCAAATAGAAGGGATTGACTATGAAGAAACCTTTTCTCCTGTAGCCATGATTAAGTCCATTCGGATTTTGCTTGCAATAGTTGCGTACCATGATTATGAGATCTGGCAAATGGACGTGAAGATGGCCTTTCTGAATGGCTACCTAGAGAAAGAGCTTTATATGACTCAACCCGAAGGTTTCGTGTCCAAGTCTGAAAAGACTAAGGTATGCAAGCTTCATAGGTCCATTTATGAACTTAAGCAAGCCTCGAGGAGCTGGAACATTCGTTTTGATACTGAAATCAAATCGTTTGATTTTACTCAAAACGAAGACGACAATTGTGTTTATCAAAAGGTCGTTAGGGATGCAGTTGTATTCCTAGTGTTATATGTAGATGACATATTACTATTCGGGAATGACACTGCAGTACTTTCTTCTGTAAAAGTGTGGTTGTCCAAAACCTTCCATATGAAAGATTTAGGAGATGCATCTTATGTACTTGGGATAAAGCTCTATCGTGATAGATCCAGAAAATTAATTGGATTATCCCAATCTATATACATTGATAAGGTGCTAAGTAGGTTCTAGATGGAACAATCTAAGAAAGGTTTTCTTCCTGTGAGACATGGAATTCACCTTTCTAAGTCCATGGAACCTAAGACTCCTGAAGAGATACGGCAAATGAGAGCTATTCCTTATGCTTCCGCTATAGGAAGTCTCATGTATGCTATGATATGCACAAGGCCTGATATCGCATATGCTGTGAGCATTACTAGTCGATATCAATCTAACCCAGGATCAGAACACTAGACAGCTGTCAAAACGGTCCTTAAGTACTTGAGAAGAACTAAGGACATGTTCCTCATTTATGGAGGAGCGACAGAGTTGCGAGTGGAAGCCTATACAGACGTAGATTTCCAATCTGACGTCGATGATAGAAGTTCCAACTCCGGATATGTATTCACTCTAAATGGTGGGGCTGTCAGTTGGAAAAGCAAGAAACAAAGTGTAATTGCTGATTCTACGACAAAGGTTGAATATGTCGCTGCAGCTGAAGCCGGTAAAGAAGCGTTCTGGATGAAGAAGTTCATTACTGAACTTGGAGTGGTTCCAACCATTACATCACCAGTAACTTTGTACTATGATAATAGTGGGGCGATAGCTCAAGCCAAGGAACCCAGGGCACATCAAAAGAACAAGCATTTTGACAGGCGCTTTAATATCATTAGAAGATATGTTGCCGAGGGGAAAGTCAACATCCTCAAAGTTGCCTCAGCCGATAACGTAGCAGATCCACTAACGAAGCCAATGTCTCAAATCCAACTTGACCGCCATATGGAAAGGATAGGTATTAGATACATGGGAGGATGGCTTTGAGTGCAAGTGGGAGATTGTTGGAAGTATGCCCACAAAGTCAATCATTTGATGTAATAGCTTTTGGAATACTTATTGTATTAAACTTTTATATGTTTAATGAAGGGCAAAGCTTATTGTTAATCACTATTTATTGTATCATGTGTTTAAGCAATAAGGGAATCCAAGGAATGTATTTGATCTAAGAGACAAGTGATTTAAGCAAGTTAGATTAACGAGACCTTTCTCTTATGTTCATTCCTAAAACGTTCCTAGCCATAGGATTGCCAATTGGGCATTGACAATCCGCTAAGGTTAGTATGTGTTATGTTGACTGAAGCGTGAGTATGACTAGTCTCAAGTCATTTGGTGTTGGACACTAAGACAAACACATAGGTGCTCGAAAGAGTAATCGAGTACATTGAACTATGATCAGAAGAGAGTTTGAACATACATGTCATGTAAGAACTCGATAGTTGCAATATGCAAAGTAGTCATTTGACCTGAGGCATCATAGATGTCTAATGGTTAGGTCCTTGACCTTTGATCATGTCTAATGCTTTAGTTTCCGGACTTAGTACCACAATCCCATAGATTGTCTTAAATGGATTGTATATGTACCTAAGTAGTCTCATCCTCACAATCTTCCTATTGATAATGTATCATTGAAAGAACATGTTAGATAAGTCTATCATAAAGAGGACAACACAAACAACCAATGCTTATTCCTTCGTTATATGAACAAAGGAACTTATGAAGATTAGCTTAAAGACAAGGACACTTTTAGTGTCATAGTTCTTCACTTACAAATCGTTGTATGAAGAAATAAGAGTCGCTTTGAACAACTCTTAGTTAATGCAAACACTAGTGCTTGTTTCTTTGTTAAATGAACAAAGAACTTGAGAAGTGAGCACAAGGGCATGGACACTTTATGTGCCATGATTCTTCACTTACAAATTGTTGTATGAAGAAATGAGAGTTGCCTTGAACAACTCTTTAAAGTTTGTAATTATGTTTAGAACATAATGGTTGTTTGACAAAAATAGTCCATCAACATGGACTTATGATGATTTTGAATCATTGAGTGTTGAAGTGTTAAACCATTTCACGAGACGGAAACTAGGCAAGGACTTCATTTTTGTGTCCCTATACAAATGGTTCACTAAGTTTATTGTAAACTATATAGTGAATAATAACCACACGCTCTCCAAATTGTTTGATGTGTATAACACAATTGAAATGAGTTTTAAGAGAGATAGTGGGAGTTTAGGGACCATGACTATAGTAGTTAAAGGAGAAGTCAAATGAAGAAGGCGAAATAACTCCAAGGGAACAAACTTTCTTTATGAAAGGATGGATATTGGAAGGGGTATTTGCAAGTGTCAAGAACACACCTTTCGAAGGTGTTGTAAATTGTTCTTGAATAGTTCAAAACAGTTGGTTCTTCTACTTGAATGCTTGATTCCGTATTAGTAACTATGTTTTACAATCGTTGTAAAAGTGTGGCTAATAAGAAGTAGAAGAATAATGAGAGAAGAGAAAGTACTTCACATTCGGAACGTGAATCAAATGTAGATCTCTACGAAAGCATGTAGTACTTACTTCCTCATATGAACTACCAAAGAAAATGGAAAAACAAAGATTGTCTTTACATTCCAATTTGAATAAAGGAACTTAATTCTGTATGAGAAATGGATGAATGTTTTGTTTGACAAAACATTGTTCTTTATTAATGAATGATTATATTATTGTAATCTAATTGATTATCTCTATATTAGAGATGATATGGTAGTGTTAATTGTTTAGAATATAACGATGCTTAAAACCCAAAAGGTTGCAAGGTAGTGACTAATCCCAACTGAGTTGTGATACCTCTAAAACATAAATTATGAGTTGGTCATAGATGGATGCTTTGGATTGTTAGATCCGGATCCAATGCCTTCTTGTTAAAATTGTATAGAGGCAAAATGTTTGAATCTTTATTCTTTTGGAAAGGAAGAAAGAATCACAAAGTTGTTGAGGTTAATTCACTTAGATGTTAATGGCACTTGTCCACAACATAATACTACTCATGTTGTATGACATTCACCGAAGATCGCTCTCGGTTAGACCATCGTTTATTTTGAATAAACACAAGTCCGAATACTTTGCAAAAGGTTTCAAAGAATTCAAGAATGTAAGTTGATGAGTAAGACGTCTAAAGTATTTACCTCCTTAGATTTGATCCAAGGAAAGGTAACACTTTAGAACAGTTTCCTTGAAAGATATCAAGGAAAGAAGCATCATAAGATAATGGATTTCTCATTAGGAGAAGAACGAACTTGAATAAGATTTAGTTTGTTGGATGTTATCAATTACCCATATATAGGATATATACTTCTAAGACAATATGATTGTCAATTAGAAGATCTTCCAAAATTTTCATGACTCCATAGAATGTAGTTGGAAAGAAAGATAAGTCTTAATCGTGTTAAGATTTGGGGTTGTGTGCTAATAAGCAATATTTGTTTGAGAATTATCTTGTGGATATCCTTAAATTAACCTTTGGATATCACTTCTATAAACCAACTAACAAATGTTGTTTTGTTGGGTAGTTCATTGTAATCCTACAATATGATTTGCCTAAGCGCAAGTGAGCGAGAGATAGAACTCAAAGAATAGGTTCTTTGAGAGACAAGATAATCAACAAATATAACAACCTAGTTCCTACACCACAAGCTCTAAGGTGGTCGAGAAGGATTTATAAACCATCTCAGTTGAATGGTTTGAACTTTATGACTATATCATAGAGTTACACCTCTTAATTCGAAAGAAATAAGAATGAAAATCCTTATGACTACATTGAGTGTACATACGACATATACTCAAGGAAATGGTAAAGTATCATTTGACCCGAAATAGTGAAACTTTCAATAGCTAATTGGTAGCTTAAGGTGACTACAATCAAAGAGAATGGTTGACTTGGAAGAAACCATCTTTGACATATTCTTGGTTTCAATTAATTCAAAGATTTCTAGTTACAACTAAATGGTGATTCAATGTTTGGACATAATATGAGTTTCCAAAACCATTATTAAGATAGTCTTGATAATATATGTCTGAAACTATGAATCACAAGACATGTAAGTTGTAGAGATCCATCCATCATGAATCTTAGCAAGCTAGTGGGAGCTATAAGCGTCTTATGAGAGAAAGATCAAATCGTTTGATTTCTCATAAAGATGTAAATGAATCTTTTGTTTACTAGGTTTACAAAAGATTAGTAGGAGTTAATCATGTTCCTAAATTTGAATATATATATATATATATATATATACACACATATATGATATATATATATATATACACATATATGATATATAAATTTTGGAAATGAAAAGAATACTTCTTCGTTAAAGTTATGACTTTAAACATTCTATAACGATAGAATGTATATGGGAGACATAGTCTATAAACATGGGATGAAAATCTATAATGATAGATTTCAGGATATAATTGGATTATATCAAGCCCTAATGATGGACAAAAGATGCTAGGAAGTTTCTCATATGATGATAAACTTCAATCAGAATGACAACTCTAGTGAGACTAGGAAGTTGCTCTTCTCAAAGGGAACGTACCCTTTTGACTCCTAAAGAAACATAATACATAAATAGAATCCTTTATGCATACGCAGAAAGGTGATTTACGTATTTCATATTGTATGAAAAACATTGATATGAGTTGTACCTAGAACGGTACAAGACGATATCAGTGCAAGCCCAGAATCAGAACCATGGCAACTGTCAAGTGAGTCCTTAAGTATTTAAGAAATACTAAAGGATATATTCCTCAAAGAATGAGGAAGAATTAGAGTAACGTAATGGAAGCGTAAATGTATTAGATTATGAATCTAATCCATCATTGGATGTTTCTTCATTATGAATGAAAAGATAATAAGATATCTTTTTATTATGACTAAAGAGATATTTGGATGGAAACATTAAAAGTAATGACTTTAGTATGTTCTATTGTGAATGCAAAATATATTGCCATATAGAAGCTTACAACAATGTTGTTTGGATGAGAAAGTTCATTTATGAACTCTCTATTCGGTTCCAACCAGAAAGTGTCTCCAGTGTACTAACACTATGACACTAATGGGGCAATAGCTCAAGCCAAGGAATCAAGGTCTCATCAAGATCCGAAATCAAATGAGAGACTAAACCACATGATTAAGAATCATGTATAATGGTGACGTTGTTATTCTCAAGGTTGCTTCTATGGATAACATATAGATATCCATTGTCTAGGCCTACTACTTAGCCATTTTTGAAATGACTACAGAAGAGGTATCATCATTGATGACCAAGCTGATTGGCTCTAGTGCAAGTGGGAGATTGTTGGAAATGTTCCCTAAAACCATTCATATGATGATACTTCACGGACATTTCACATGTTAAACAAATATAGTTTAATTTAAAGGGCAAAGATTATTGTTTGAAGCCGTCTCATATAAATGTTATACGCTTAAACGATAAGTCCAAGGAATATGTAATTGGGAGAATGTGATCTAAAGAAGTTAGATTCATGAGACCATTCTCTTTCGTATACATATCCTAAACTTTCCTGATCATAGGATTGCCAATTGGGCATTGACACTCCGTTAAGATCAGTACGTGCTATGTCTTCTCTTAGGAAGAGTGACTAGTCTCGAGTCATTGGTGTGACTGACACCAAGACAAGTACGTAGGTGCTCAATAGAGAATGAGTTCACCGAACATGATCAACAAGGAGTTCTCATACTCATGTCATATGAGAACTCAAGGTTGGGATAATGCAAAGTAGTCCTTTGACCTGAGGCATCATAATTGTCTTGTGGTTAGGTCCTCAATCTTTGACTATGTTAAAGTCACTCCGTCAGAGGGTGTCCACGGCATAGTTGGGGTTAAGCCACTTAGCCATGGAGGCAAGTGAATGCGCAACAAGGGATCTCTAACCTTCAAACTGTTTGAGGGAGAATACTCTATGATATGATTAAGAATCTTTGGCCAGAGTATGAATGAGATTTAGGAAGTCGTTCCAAATCACATTCAAGGTAATCATATAAGTAAATGAATCACATTGGATAGTAGACATGAATAAACTATCAAACCAAACAATGTGGTCAAGAGTATTGTATTAGAGAAAGACTGTATTGCATTGTAATCCTAAACTGAATAGGTTCTCCACCTCTTCTGATTAGCTTGGGTAACCATGACATACTGCTAGGTGTCACTCATGGTTTATGGAAGCCCTAAATGTGTATAATCACTAAAGGGAGAATTGAAAGTAAGTTTCAATTCACAATCGATTTGAAAGAGTTCCAATCGCCCACTGCCTCGCTAAAAGGAACCTAATGGATCGCACACAGTGTAAGATAATGCTTGAAGGATTTGACGGAGATGAGTAAGGACAATTAAATGGTTTAATTGTTTATGGCAAAAATTAATTAATATGTTAATTAATCAAACGAATAAGTTCGTTTTAAACCTTGAGTTAGTTTTGGGCCTTAAAGCCCAAATTGGGCTTCGAATCGTCATTAGCTTAAGTTGTATGACAACTTAACAAACAAAATTCAAGAAGCCCAAAACAACCCAAAGGCTTGGGAAAACCGGCCTTATAGAGAGGGGTAGTGAACTTGGCTTAATTGCAAGTTTGTCACTCCATTGTGAGGTGGTATAAAGGCAACTTTATAGCCATTTCATAATTAGGGTTTCTTTTGGAGAAAAGATGAGAACACAAGCTCCCTTTTCTCTCTAAAAGGCCGGCCACTCTAGAGGATTTTAGCTAGCAATCTTACTTCCTCTAGGTCACTCATCTCTTCTTCAAGTCCTACCTTGGTGTGGAGACTTAGAGGTTTTCAACTTTGGGAACTTGGAGAATCCTTTCAGTTATCCTCATCCAAGAAATCCATGAAGCTAAGAAGCAAAGAGGAATCAACAAAGGTATAAAGTTTCTCAACTCACTTTGTTTTGAGTTGAGTCTTGGTTCACCCTTCTACTAGGCTTTGAATTTCATGGGTAATGTTTTGTTTTTGAGTGCATACAAGCATGATTCCGCCTTTAATTGTTAATTGCATGCCATAGATGTTGCTCAAATGAACATATTTTTACAAAATTTCCTTCACCTCTCTCTACACCCAACTTAGACTTTAAATGTGAATTATCTTTTTTACCCTATTGCATAATTACCATCAAGTACAGGATAAAACTAACAATAAAATTAAAATTTATCAATAAACCCACTTAATAATCAAACCCTCTCATCACATCAAACTCTACCATTACACAATCTTTATTCCACATTCATTCTAGCTAAAATACTAAGATGCTCTCGTACAATAAAAGAAGCTCTTTTTTACCGATGGTGGTGATTTTATAGTTTTGAATCCTCCAACTAAAGGATGAATTGATATAATCTCAACAAAATCCTCTACGAAGGAGTAGGGTAATTTATACCTAGCTCAAATTAAAATTATGCTTGAACGTGAAAAATGCACGAGGAAGGATCTAATATTAGCAATATAATTATTTAAACTTGACTCAATTGTACATCAGAGTGACGAGTACATCATATCCAGTATCCACTAGGTCCTTGACTTTGTATATCAGAGTGACAAATATGTCATAGATTGGATTCTAGTGGGAAATACCGAATAACACGAGGAAATTCATGCTTCATTTTGATTCAAGCATCTGATTCTGAGGTTAATTATCGATTCAACAAATTTGGGGTTAAGGTTAGAACTAATTTTGTATAAACAATGTGTCTTAGGTTCACTTTGATTATTGGGTTTTAATTCTTACTTGGGTTTCTTTTGCAGGTGGTGATTTCTGGGTGTGGCTATGAGGTAATTGCAGTGTACTCTTTCTGCAATTAAGATTGTTTTTGCAACAGGATTCGATGAGTTTGATTAAGTGACATGCCCCGACCTAAATCGAGGCGTGCTGGCCGTCACGAGAGAGTGACGCAACCATGTGCGTAGTGCGGAAGTGATAAGGATATAAAAATGTGAGTAATTAAAAACCAAGTTAACTAATTTACACTAAAGAAATATAAGTGCAAGCATGGTCTTTGGGTGTAATTACATAATCAGAGCATAAGTAGCCTAAGTGTAGTCTAGCAGGACAAATACTAATTATAAAATACCAAAGGTAGTCCTACAATAGTGATAATATGTCAGAACTGCCGACGATTCCTCGTGAGCCACCAACAAGCACTCTTAACTAGAACCTGGAGGGGCGCAAAACAGAAAGTGTGAGTGGGCAAAAACAAAGCTTTTTCAAAACTGTTCATTATAAAAAATAATAACCCCTCGCCGTAAAAACTGTATAATTCCCAGAAAATAGCAGGCATGTCTATATCTCAAAACCATATTCGAAATAACAATTCCACAAATATACCATGTCAAATTTTAGTAAAAAATAAGTAAGCCAGGTAGAATAAACCAATATGAAATAGTATGCCAGCCGGAGTCACCTAATGTGACCTGTACGGTTGAGGCCATAGCTCATCAATCAAATCCTGCTCACGAGTCAGAACCACCTAATGTGGTCTATACGACAGGCTGGGTGCAAATAAATACGCTCAAGTGCTACGATCACATAAAGGCTATGCGAAGTATCGCAAGTCACCTACGAGTCAGAACCACCTAATGTGGTCTGTACGACAGGCTGGCACTTGCCTTGGATCCAAGGTGAGCTTGTGGTGTGGGAGGTGAACAATCACGTGAAGGCTAGGCCCTAACCTTAGGCAGAACACTAACAACGGGGTGCAGGATAATAAGCTCTAAATACATCTTTACACAATTATACTCAGTACCATCACTGCCATTAATATACTCACCTGGAGCTTACCTAAGCATCCGTAGCTTCAAGCAACAATATATATAACCATACTAATGCATAATCAAACATAGAGAGCCTTTGACATGGCATTTCAAAATATAAAACCATTTAATTAAGTTTTCTGGGAAAAATACCAAGTGTGTGTGTATATATATATATACTGAAAACCAAAAGCCCACTCACTGATATGTGGAAGGGTCGTAGCCCCCCAAGTCTCGTTTGACTGAGCTCTTCCTCTGGATATGTCTCACCTATATGCAAAACAACTATTTAAACATTATTTTAAGCACATAACCAAAACTAGGTAATAACTTCTCATACGTTGCTCAATTGGGGTATTTGAATATACCATCATGACTTACTCAACCCCACGAACATTCCCATATTTTTAGAAAAAAATTCCGATATCCCACACGCCCTCACACGCCGACCAAGGCATGGCCACACGCATCGCCCACGCGCAGGCTAGCACACTGACAGATTCCCTAATGGCGTTAGGGAATATTTCGTTAAATATTAGAATATACCGTTATTTTTACCTGACACCGTCATCATATTCCGTCAAAATTGACGGAATATTCTTCTCCTTCTTCCTTGGCTCGTCGGAGTCCAGCGCCGGCCACCGCTACTATCGCCAGATTCTGGAAAACTTCCAACTTTAATAACTCATCCCTTTCTCAACCAAAATTCATAAAATTTGTACCAAAAATGAAGCTTAGGATGAGAAGAACACATCATTACCACTTTTTGGACCTAAAACCAATGGAATCTCGCTGGAAAAATCTCGATAGTTCGGGTACCCTTGCAACACGACGAACTCGAGTGTTCCGATGTCCAAAACCTTCCAAAATTCCTCTCTAAGCTTTGTGAAGAAGTTTTAGGACTTCCTAGGACTCTAAAACTCGACGAAACCTCCGCCATCATGACGGATAAACATTGCACTTCATCGAAGCTCCCTGGTTCTAGAGTTTCCGAGGTTCTGATAGAAGCATATTTATGCGACTTAGTTAGCTTGTTTTCTTGCATTTATGTTGTTAGTTCTTAATTATTATAGTGTTTTAAGCTATTTTCGTGTGTTTGTATGTCTAATTGGCAAAGTTGGCATGAAAGTGCATTTTGAAGCATTTTAGAGCACTTTTGGGCACCAAATGGATAGCATACGTGGGGAGCACTTTGGATGGACGTTTTTGAAGCTCAAAATGCTAGGAATCTGATAAAGAGATGAAGAAATTAAATTCAAGACAAAGAAGATAAGGAATCAGCTCAAAAGAAGGAACATTATCCAAAACCTTATCCAACCTTATCTTATCCAAACTAACCTTATCTTATCTTATCCTATCCTAATCTCATCATACCTTAAATCTAGCTACAAGGGGACCTAAATATCTATTTCTAGAAGCATTCCTTTCTAGAAGTCTTAAATTCTGCTACAAAACACATTGTTTCTAGAAACCCTACAAAAGTGGCGCCTATTCCCTTCTAGAAGGCTTTTGCCTTGCACTCCTCTCCTTTCCCTTCAATTCTTGCCATGCCTTTCCTCACCCAATTCCCCTTGGATTCTGATTTTGTTAGCCTTGTTCCTTGTGGATTTGGGTTATGCAAATCCTTTTCAGAAATTAATTGGGCCAAACCTTTTTCCTGGTGGATTTAAACCTTTGTGCCACACTTTTAGGCCCTAATCCTTGATTTCTGCTAAGTTCTAAACCTAAACTGATTACCCTAGGGTTTGTGCCATGCCTATATATATATATATATGTGTGTGTGTGTGTGTGTGTGTGTATGTATGTATTTTCAGCCAAATTCGTCCACCACCCCCCAATTAATTCTAAACACATTCAGCCACAATTCACACCATTCTACATCCTTCGTTGCAACCCTTGGGAGAAGAAGAGAAGCTTGTCGTGGCTTCCATTGGAGCAAGGACCTTGTGCGCAAGCCACTTGCAACCATTGGAGTCTAAGAGTTCTTTCTTCCCTCGTTTTAGTTTCAATGTTTATTTCAGTTTGCTTTTCAATTGCTGTGAACATGTGTAACTAAGTTTTTCTTAGTTAGAGGGGAATTTCGAAACCATGAACATATTTGCATTATGAATTGATTAATTCCAGTTGTGATTTCATAAAATGTGAATGCAATTTGCTTAACTGTTTTATTCAAAACTTATTCTTGTATGTTGATTAAGGAGGCCTACTTAGTTTGCATGCTTGAATCTGATGCTAGAATACAAGGGAGTTTCACATAATCGTTACAAACTTATATTCACAAGTAGTGAAGGTCGCTAGTCACAATCGCGGTAAGTTAAATTCCTAGCATGAGTATCATGATGTCATAGTTACGAATGCTTTGTCAATGCTTATGATTTTCATAGAACTTAATGATCTTTGATTTTATCTCTATTATGATGTGCATGTAGGGGACTATTGAAGAATGATTTGGGTTGATGATGCGTATCCCATCCAATTCAATGACTTAAGGAAAATCTGAGGGTTAATTAGTGATGACACGGTTAAGAAATTAGAAAAGCCACAAAGGGGCCGTAATCCTTATGAGTGCAAAAGATTTGAACTCCACTAAGCACAAGACAAATATGTGAGAGCCTTTTTCGATATATTAAATGGAGCTCTCGATGAAAGTATTAATTTGTGGTAGTATATTTTCATCGTTTTCAATCTTGACAAAATTGTACCTACAAAACAAATAAGCACCTTTGACCAAGTTAAAAGCCTCTCGAGCCCACAAGGTGTGTGATTGGTCAATGGACCTCTGATACCTAAGTCATTTCTCTGAAAAAGAGAGGGTTTAGAGCTTAGGTGTATAGTAAAAGCTTACCAAACATTGGTGGAGATAGGGTATTTATAGAGTTAGAGTATATGCCACATGTGTAGGGTTTTGCCTGATATGTGGCGGCATCCGATCGGCCAAGATAATTCATATGTAGGATGGATGAGAAAACAATAATCTCAAAGATATTAAATATTAAATAATATCTTGATATTATCTTGGAAGTATCATTGATTGAATATAATCATGGTTCCTTACTTGTTTGAGTTGATCTTCAATTAGGAGATATTAAAAATAAGATCAACTACTCCTATATTTAATGCATTTGACTTTTTCCTTGTAATGGTCAAAGGAGCTTGATGATATTGTAGTCAGCTAATCTAGCCTCCAGGGATGTTGGACTGTGGCATTGCCCATTTAATGAAGGTATTCTTGTCTTATTTGGCAAAAAAGTCCACCTGTCGTCTCTATGATTTTTTGAATTATTTTTGGCTCCAAAATCCTACCATGGGGTTGTTGGTCCAGCTACTATCTCTCGAGTCGGGGTCGCAACTAGTCCAGTTTGTTGATTTATTCTTGAATTTTGGTTCTCATTACTTAGTTATATTGATTTCAGTGGATCACTAAGGTAGTAATTTTTCAGTTTGACTTTTGGTCGAATGTTTAATCTTGTTACTAATTTTCTACTAACTAAAAGAAACTTGTGCTAATTTTCTACTGACTGAAGGGAGAGGGAGAAGGTGGGTGTTTAATCTCATATTCTTTCTTTTATCACTTAGGGGCTGTGCGAGATGAAAGTCTCATGCACGGTGTTGAATGAGAGAAAGAAGTGAAGAATCGTCTTTTCGACTTTGACTCTTCCACTCTAGTTGTTGCTTTTCTTTCTGTTACTCAAATTTTTGGTATTCCTTTTTATTTCTCTTCAAACAAATGACGTCTTCTTCTGGAAATCCTAGCTATTCTTAGCATGATATTGGGGAATCTCATTGCTATTACTCAAACATGCATGAAATGTATGCTTGTGTATTCATCCATAGGTCAAATTGGATATGTAATATTGGAATAATTGTTGGAGACTCAAATGGTGGTGAGGCCGAGGTCTTTTGACGTTGGGGATCATTGGAAAGGGTGGCAGGGAAGGCACTTGTGAGGAGGTTCTAGGCAAGCACGAGGGAAGGGAGCGGAGGATCTGGGCCCACCTTTTCATTATTTTAGTTGTTATTTTTATTTTTTTTAATTTGAATGTCATTCCATGTGTCAATCAATAAAGGAAACGAGGTGGGCCCGTGGCTGCCATGTCAAGAATCTAAATTGTTTTTAGTTTCTTCAATTTTAAACGTTATACCCATTGTGCCTTCAATAAGTTATTATTATTAAATTATAACGTTATTTGGTCTGAAAATATTCCAACGTCTAAATTCATAACTTCAATATGAGCTATTTATCTCCTACATAAATATCTCAATATCCTCCTCTCCCATGATGAGTTTCACATAGTCTCCAAACATTGTTCAAGTTTTATTTGTTCTTTTCTCTATATCAAAGGAAAGAATCGAGTTGTTCACGTAGCCTAAGTATTGTGAGTGTATATTTACAAGAGTCACACCGAAACACTGTCTTTGAGAAGGGAAATTTATTTTTATGGACAGTGATCACACATCCAGAACAAAAATCTTGTTTCTACTAAAACATCTATGAAGGCCTACTTGTTCGCCCTAAAAGATGAGTGTTTTCATTGTATTTTTATTTATTCTATTATTTTATTATATATAGTTATTTCTATTAAATTATTATTTACTAATATTTGTCTACGTGTGAATTGTTGTGGGAAGAGTAGCATCTCTTAAGAGTAGATTTTGATTGCTACTTAGAATGCTACTTAGGGTAGTAAAAGTAGAATAACATAAGACAGTTATTGGCATCATCTTGATCCCTTGGATGCCTGGTTCAGAAAAATTCAAATTGCTCCTACGAGTCTACGACGATTAGGACGGCAAGCAATAGAGGGAGCGCCGAAGGATGCACTGGACCCTTCAATAGTGGTGCGAAGAAAATGAGGGCAACCACCTCAAAAAACAACCAAATAGTCCCACTTCCTTGATCTATCTTCTTATAAGGTGTCAAACATGTGTAGACACTATTTTATGAGTAATCTAATATATTGGTAGTTTGAGACTCTTTTCACGTATGAAGAAGATAGATCAAGGAACTGGGATTGTTTTGTTGTTTTTTATGGTGGTTTCCATCATCTTCTTCGAATCACTATTGAAGAGTCCGAAGCATCCTCCAGCGTTCCCTCTACTGCTTGTCGTGTTAATCATCATTGGAGCGATTTGGATTTTTCTAAGGCAGGCGTCCAACTGATCATCATGATGCCAATGACACTCCTATTTTCATCTATGTGGAATACCCTAAACATACATATATTGCATGACAAATAATACTATCAATCTATTATGATACTTTCCCTTGAAAAATGACACAATTCTTGGAAAAATGGGACTAAACAGATGCTTTTTCTTAAATGCATTAAAAATATATTTAGGTATCAAATTAGGGGAAAAATACCCAAGGACGAGCGCAACGGAAATCGGATACAAGCCTAAGAACCTGTCATTGAGACCATTTTTATACACAACGTTATCTTATCGGGTAGTGATTTGATACCTGATTGTACGATGTCATGACACAATTTAGTATTGTCAATTTTTTGTTGGAAGGCTATGCCTCTATTGAGTTGTTTAAGCTCACATCCTTATTGTTTATGCAGGCTTACGAACGAGACCACCAAGAGGGTAGGTGGAATGAGATCAAATTAGGTGTGAGGCTAGAAGTTTTAATTTATTTATTACTTTAACTTTGTAAATAACTATGAATTGTTTTTATAAGAGGAAACCCCCATTTTATTATCTTTATTTTTTATTTTCTTAGTGATGTGAAAATTAACTTAACACACAAATTAAAACCCTCTTTCGACAAATGTAGTATATGTATAAGTAGGGATCGTTCTGGACCGGGGATTATGAGGATTCCTAATCTATGCTAAACTAACTTTAAAACACAAAACTAGGCTTGAAAACACTTAACTAGACTCTAATACACTAAAACAACTCAAATGACTCAAACAGCACAAAACAAGCTAATTAGACTCAAACTAGACACTAGGAGTAAATTTGGACGAAAATTGGTTTTACTTTGACTCAAAACACTTAAAAACACAAACGAAAACAATTTCTAACTAATATGACTCAACAAAGTAAAGGGGGATTTGGTTTTGACGAATTTAAAGTAAAAACAAATAACTAAAGACTTAGAACAGATTGTAAATGAATTTGGGAAATAAGATAGTTGATGGATTAGCTAGAGGTCCATTCTTTACACATGACACTCTTGTACATGAATTGATTTCCAATTGCTTTTCAATAAATTATGAAGCTCAACACCCCAGATTAATCGCGATGCACTAATTAACCCTCACATTTTCCTTCACTCATTGAATTGGATGAATGCATGCGACAACCCAAATCATTCTCCAAAAGTCCCCTATATGAATGCATAATAGAGATACAATCAAAGATCTTTACGTTCTGTGAAAATCATAAGTGTTGACAAGACATTCGTAACTATGAATGCATGATACGTTTGCCAAGAATTCAATTAACGCGATTGTGACTAGGAACCTTTACTACTCATGAATATAAATTTGTAACGATTAGGTGAAACTCATTTATATTCTAGCATCAAATTCATGCATGAAAACTAAGTATGCATCCCTAATCAACATACAAGAATCAGTTTTGAAGAAAACAGTTAATTGAATTGCATTCACAACTTATCAAATCACAATTGAAAGAAATCAATTCATATCTCAAGGATGTTCATGGCTTCGAATTTCCCCCTAGCTAAATAGGGGTTTAGCCACTCATGTTCACAGCAAAACGAAAGAAAAAGAAATTAAACATTGTAAACATAGAATGAATTACACCTAGAATGCTCTAACAATCAAGCTCGAACATCCAAAAGGCCTTCCTTCTTTCTTCTTGTTGTGGCACAAAGGTGGATGAAGTGTATGAGATGAGTTTTGGGATCAGGAATATGTTTTTGGTTGAATGGGGCTGCGACAAGGATGTATGGGGGTGGATAATGATGTAGAATGGTGAATTGTTGCGGCTGAGAGGTGTTTCTGAATGGTAGAGGAGTGTGTAACGAATTTTGGCTGAAAAAACTTGTATTTATAGGCTAGGGTTTTCATAAATCCTTATGGAAAAAGGCTAGGGTTTTGTAGAAAAAGGCTTGGCCCAATCCAAGGTGGAAAAGAACTAGGTTTGTGGCAGATTTTTTGGCTTCTAGAAAGAGAATAGGTGCCACTTTTTTAGGCTTCTAGAAAGAACATGTTTTGTGGTAGAAATTGGGACTTCTAGAAGGGTTTGGGGCGCCACCTTTCTAGGGCTTCTAGAAAGGTGGGTGCGGCATGTGTTTAAAGGAAGATATAGGCCTTCTAGAAGGGTTTTAGATGCCCTTGCAGCTGATTATTCATCTTCCAAGTCTTTAATTGATTTCTCCATCTCTTTAGCACGTTCCTAGCTTCACTTGATCTTCAAAAACTTCAATTCCTTGTGCTCCACATGCATGCAATCCATTCTAGTCCATAATTGCTCTAAAATGCTTCAAAATGCACTTTTTTGCCAACTTTGCCAATTAGACCTACAAACAAACGAAAATAGCTTAAATCACTATAATAAACACAAACTAACTATGAAAATGCAAGAAAACAAGCTAACTAAGTCGTATAAATATGCTCCTATCAATTAACTCATTTTTCACTTGAGAAAAAAGACACCTTGGCCAACTTGAGTAACCATGTGTGAAGTCTAGACTTTAATGTTTGACTATCCTTATCAATTTTGTAATAGTACCACGCATGCTCAATTTAGTTTTAGGCTTTACTCTATTTGTGGGCTAGTACTAGTGTTATTATGCGTTCAAGGCAATGGCTCGTCTCTTCAGAGGCTGGTTCATGCATGTGCATTCCATGTCTAATTCTTGTTGTATTCTGACTAGTTTAGTTGTCTCGTCACATGCTAACTTTATGCAAGCTGGGCATACAAATTAAGACAACCCACATGGGCTGACTGACACCTTCTTGCTGGTAGTTAGTTTTTAGCTATTGGTCTGCCTAGATCTTTTTCCTTACCGACAGGTGTCCCTTGTCTTTATTGGCTGAATGAAAACAGGTTACCTTTGGGATAACTTAGGGTTGGGGTTTCATTTGTTTCCTAAGGGTTCAGAATTTATTTTAGAAAGAGTGTATTTTCAAAGATTTAAGCTTGCATCTTCTTCATTTATGAAACCCTAGCTGTTAAACATTCTTCATGCATTAAACACCCAATCATCCCAATCATTAAGAAGTAGGTTTGCATTATTTTTATAGTCTAGTATTAAGTTTCAAATCTTCATTTAAAACACAGTTTTTTTTATTCACATTGGTTTCTTCTTTCAACTATTAATTTGACTAAAGAAACTTACTAGTCATTGAATCCATATTTCACATAACCATCATCATCATATCATTTGCATTGGTTATGTTTGTTTTTGGTGCCACAAGTTGAAAAGTTCATGAGGAGCTGCCACTTTATGAAGACCGAATGGATTCTTATCCCATGCAAAGTAAAGTTGCATAAAGGTAAAGCTGTTCTGTAGATTAGATCTAGGAATTGAATTTTGAGTGAAACTTAATCTTATTTGCATTATTGAATTGGACTCAATGGAGAGTCTGGGTTTTTTAATCTAGAGGTGGGTTTTTCCAGCCAAAAACTTCTCTTGATGAAAGTCATTTATTACTTGTCACATATCTCACTTTTATGTACATGCTACATGTATCCTTTAACTTGCAAATAGATATGTTTTTTCAACTAAGTTTATTAGAGTTTAAATGTGCATTGAACTGAACCTTAGTTAACTAGGACTACATTAGTAAACCAGGCATAATTGTTTATTCCTACATTTGGTAAACTAACAAATATGATCTTAGTTAACTGGTGATGATTACTAGTTAGTCAAGCATATATTGAATTTAAACTACAGGATATTCGTCTGGTACCAATTTGGCATTGTTAATTTGGAAGGTTGGGGGCCATAGTCGACGTTGATTCATCAAAAGATAGACCGACCATGCAAGAAACATTTTCTTCTTCTAGGTCCTCTCACTTCCTTAGGATAAAGGATAGTTAGATTTCAATTGTATTTTTTTTTAATTTTCGAATTTTATGGATACAATGAACGTGAATTCAATGAACTAAAGAAACAATGAAACTAAAGAAACAACAAAACTAAAGACAAGAATCTAAATTACATAAAGTAACTAACAATTAAAAGTAAATTAACTCGAAAATATATTGAATCGAAATAGCATTAAATTATGACATATTTGAAACAATAATAAAGGATAATAAGAACAATAAAGTGTATTAAGTTTATTTAATTTTTTTTTTTAAAGAGTACGATATTTCTTTGATAAAAGGGTATTACAAATACATATCATGGAAAACTCAGCCCCAAAAGGATCCTTAAAAAGGATCCTTTTGGGGTTGATTGACTTTAATTCTTGCCCATTGAAATTTCTTGATGTGATGATCTTTTTTGAAATTCTCTCAAAAGTTCGTGGACCTTTTCTTTGGTGGACATGGACCTTGATTTCCTCGGATTGAACATCAATTACTTTCTTTTTTTCCCACACGTTGATCTTCTCCAATCCTTTCATTTTCACATGTGAGTTTTTTTTTTCTTGACCACCATACCACTCTTCATTTGTGATATCCTGTCCCGAATTTAATATTATTTTATTCTCTAATCTTAGAAAATTATGAAAATACCCTTGACGAACTAAATTGTGGACGTTTAAGTCCTTATCACTTTTATCACCTTGCATATATTTCTAGGTCATACGTGTCCTTATGAACACATGAGCACAAACGAGGCGTAAATCGGACGATTTATGCACATTTCTCAATGAGGGGCAAAATGTTAATTTTGCACCCTCCAGAATTTATTGCTTGTTTATCGGGACAACAATGAGTTGTCAGTATTGCGGGCTACAGACCGTTGTACTCAATGATACGAACGCGTGGGTGCAAGTAGAATCGAATTCAAAGTTATAAAGAAGATTTTATGAAGCATGGAACATTGAGGGCAATTTGGTAATTTCACGTTGCGCGGGAGATATTTTTGGTCTTTATGTGGTTTTGTTTTGTGAGTCAGTGGGGCCTATGCCCCACTCTTCTCCCTCACGAGAGATTTTTCAATGTGACAGGTATACGGAGTGGTACACCATGTGTTACTATGCAAATGGTGGGATATGTGTGCTAAAAAATTAGTAACTTAAAAAAATAAAATTTCCCACCACTCCTATTAAAACACGTGGTGTACCACTTGTGTTCCCGTCACAACTAAAAATTTCTACTCACTCACCTCCGTGTCTCCCTCACTTTTTCCCTATTTTCTTGAACACTCTCCTCTCTCTCTTAATCTCTCTTATTCCATTCACTATATATCTCTTCTTTGTAAACCCAGCCGAGCCTTCATCTCGCTTTCTCTCTCAGCTTTATGCTCACTGCACAGAAAATGAAGCAACACTGGTCCATCATCACCATTGCCATTCCTGCGAGTTCTCAGGACACCGCACCGCCATGTCTCTCTCTCCTTCATCTATTATCTCTCTTCCCACGATATGTGCGCACTATGAAGAAACAAAACAAGAACGTCACTGCTGGTGCCTTCTTTCTCAACTAGTTCTCAAGTTTCCAGCCAAGGTATTTTGCAGGGGTGTGCATAATCGCTTCCTTTTGTTCAAGAAATGTTTATGACCTTGTATACGCGTTTTGGCAACATTGGGTGCAAATTCGAAGGTTTGGAGATCCACCATTTTCTAGCGAGGAACCGACATGCTTTCAGACCATTTTAAAGCCGCCATTCGGCCTCATTTTGATGTGATTTTGGTATGACCTCGTTCCTTATTCTTCTAGTTTAATTTTGACTAGTAGACCTCATTGGCGGATCCATATAGAGACCTGGGGGTCTCGGGACCCTTCGGAAGCCCCAAGAAATACTTGTGATCGACCTTCGGGACCCTCCAACAATTTGGTCAAGTGCAGTGGAAAGGATTGTTGCCTCCATGGATGTGCAGGTAGCAATGCTTATAACAAAGAAGAAGAAGAGGTTTTTAAGTTTTGTTTAACGTTTTTTAGCCAGGTCATTATAAAAAAATTTAAAAATTAAAATATCTATGTTTTTTCTACAGAGCCCAAGAACCCCGGTCTTTTCCAATATCCCTAAATTATATTTAAGAACCCTCAGCCCTAATCATCGCAACCTTCCAACTTTAAACCCAAGTTACCTTATTCCCCACCACCATTTGCCATTCCACCGCCTTTAGCTGCCTAATTTTATTTCTTCCAAACCCAATTAATAAGATATATGTTACATTAACAAATTTTATCTTTGTAGAGTCACTAATTGTGTTATGTTGCTAAGGAGAATTGGTTGGTTTTATTGCCTTTGGGATTAATCTTGATTTATTGAATGAGCTAAATTCAATAGAAAATAGTGATATGAAATTCAATAGAAAATAGTGATATGGAACCAAATTAGTCTAATATATTTTTTTTTGAGCTTTTATGTTGGGACCCCTTGATCTTGAAATCTTGGATCCGCCACTGAGACCGTTGATTTTGGTTGACTATTGAGGCTGAACGAAGCCTCTGTGATTCCAGCCTTCTTCTTCTTCGATCCGGCCACTCCAATCCAAACCGGGTTGACCCGACTCGATAACCCAAAACCGGATCCAAACCTGGATCTGACCCAATGCAAATTCGGATCCGAATTGGATCCAAACCGACCAACCAGGACCCAATTAGGAATTTGGCAGGAATATTCTAAGGAATATTTTGTTAATTGTTGATCGTTGGTTGATCAGCGTTGACTTTTTTTTTTTTATGAAATTCTCCCGAGATCCCTCATAGGGTATTTCGACGCGCTGATTCCATTTCCGAGCTTTGTTTTTCCAAATTGAAATGTTTTAATTGAGTTTTTATTAATGAGTCCCTATATTATGATTAGGTGCAGTTATTATTGGAGACTCCGTCATTCTTAGTTCGTACAGCTATGAATCTACAACGCATTGTGAGTGGGTCTTTACTTTTAAATATTATATATTTATTTAGTTTCCATATATATATATATATATATATATATTTAATAATAAATTTTCTACGTGATGCCAAATTAAATTAATGTTTATAAGAAATGTCGTAATAATGAGAATTATAAAATTTTCATAAATTCTAAGGGATGCGATGGCAAGTGCCTTCGCCCATGAGCGGTAGGTCTCGGGTTCGAGACTTGGGAGCAGCCTCTCCATAAATGGGGGTAAGGCTAGCCGACATTCACCTCTCCCAGACCCTGCGTAAAGCGGGAGCCTTGTGCACTGGGTACGACCTTTACCTCTAAGGGATGCACAAGTATGTGTATTATTTTGGGATGCCTTGATTATATTACGGCAGCGAATAGTATTATATTGACTAGAATTATCGAATTATCATGGCATGATCATACTTATGTTATTGCTCATCGTGCATGCTACACTGGTATTAGTACTCGCCTGGGCCAAGGCCAATCTTCATGTGCATGTTCACATCGCACCGATACATTCACTTTGGATCCATTGTAGGTGCCAGTCATGTCCTAAATTGCTATAGGCAATTAGGACTCATATGTGACGCGCATAGCGCCAGTCTTCACATGATTGTAATAATAGAGCGTAATTCATTATTACACCCAATCCTGTTCATGTCAGAATATCTTTGCATGAGCTCATGTGTTAGCATATGTCGATAAGGACCTAATATTATATGTTCGTTATGTGAGATATTATATTATATGTTTTATATGCGAGATATGGTGAATTATTGCATTCTTGAGATATTACTATTTACGGTAAGTATTTTCATACTATACATAGTATGTTATATATTTGGAAACCATACTTATTTTATAGCAAGGGGTTATACGTTTTTGAAAAGGTTTTTACAACACTTTATTTTCAGGACCACTCACCCTTGTTTTTTGCCCCTCCAAGGATTAACAGCGATGCTCGTGTTGATGAGGATTTCTGGCAACAGTTGATAGAGGAGATTACTTTCGATACTATAATTCTTATTCTAATTTTATTGTACTTTACTTATGCTCTGACATCACGTGTGAAATCGGTTCAACCCAGCTCACATGCACTCTTGCATTTAGCCACTTTTAGGCTTAAATTCATTCATATTTTTGCATCATTATACTTTATGGCTTTATCACCTTTCTGGTGTCGGCTCAATTCGGAGTCCAGGTGAACATTCCGGATCAGGATGTTTCATCATTTGTGGACCACAAACCTTGATTTCTCTAGATTGGTTTTGGACTTTGGATTGGATATTTGAATTTAAAGTTCATAGAGAAAGCTTGAACCATCTTTGTCCAAATTATAGGTCGCTTGATCCCGGCCATTTAGAATTTATTCTTGTTTCAAACTTGCCCCATGTCATGTCCTCTCACCATCAATAGAATAAACATGACATTGTGCTTTGAGAATACAGCGGATAATCCTAGATCGTATTAGGCAACTTTCTACTTTAAATGTAAAACACAAGCAACCGAAAAACTAGTAACATTTACAGTAGAAAGTTGCCTAATGTGCATGTGACTGTCAGTAATGATAAGAATTATAGCATCTAACTCAAAACTGGGACCGAAAATTGGGCGGAGAGGCTCGAGATATTTTAAACTATTACGCACGGCTTCCCTTTTTCTAATGTGGGATAAGCTCTCAACAGTTACATACTTCTGTTGAGGTTTCTACTTGAGAACACGTGGAGTATTATTTTGATCTTTATTCACATCTCAACAGCAAAAAGAGAGGGGGAAAGGGAGCTTATTTATTTACAGAGTGGTTAGGAGTAATGGTAGAAGGTTTATTCCAGAACTTGGCTCGGCCATAAACGCTTCCACCTTGCAATTTCCTCGTCGTTGTAAAGCTTTCGGACTCCTCCATAGAAGCCGTCTGCTTCATTGCCTTCTTCTCGATTGTCCTTCCTGTTTATCATCATTTGTCTCCACCGGGATCCAGGAGTGTGCTGACGGAACTCCAGAACTACTATATCTGTAATTAGAGAGTACTTGTTTGTCAGATACTTATATACAGTAGTGGTAAAATAGAAGTAGAATCCTAGCCCCGGAAAAAAAATACTATGCAAACTCCGCTTCCTTCGGATAGCCTAAGGGTCACAAGTGATTAGAAGAAACAAAAGAATGCGTGAAACAGATGGTTTACATATGTGAAAAATGAATTCAGCAAGACTAGCACGTAGGTTTTCCTTTTCATTTTTAGTCAAGCGTCACTTCTTTCGTTTATAAAACAATGATCAAAATGCAAGGGATGGGAAAACCGCTATTTGCTAAGAACAAACAATTATGTTGAGGATGGAAATAAAACATATTCGACACCAAAACATAGATAAGACATCAGATTTGGTCATGACAAACAACCGTAGCAGGGACACATTCCTCAAACGTAAGAAACACAGAAGGGTGTTTCAGCGTCAAGTTATCTTTATGTCTAGGTTTAGAGTTTTCCGCTGTCTAAATTAATGCAGGACATGGATTCCCATGCTGAAACTGCTTGAATGTCCAACTATTCAGGGGAAGAGATATCCTATACTCCATAGATTTCTATATGAAGACTTTAGTACCGGAGAAAGTTGAGGTTCCACCATAAAACCAATTGGCAATATGGTGAGTAGACCAACCTCTTACACATGCAAGGTCCCTTCTGTCATCAATATGACATTCATTCTCAACAAGTACGGCATCTCATGCATGATATTTATCGACTGACATAGGAAGGAAGTCTGTCTTTTGTAACAGAAAAAAAAAAAAAAAAAAAACAAAAAAGCGAGAAAGAAGTATGTATCTCCCAGTAATGAAAAAAACAAAGAAAGCGGAATTGCAGAAACTGAAATGTTGTTCTCACCATTGTAGTGACAACGGCAGTGATTCACATTCCCATTGCACAACTCTAAGTGACCAATGACACCATACCACCAACCTAAAATACATAAGAATCCAAATTATTGCCAAATTCCTTCCAAAAGTAATGGAAAATATAGAGACATTTGAAGGTGGGATTTACAAACACACCATAAGGAAATTCATTGTTTCTTCTCCACTGGATCTCAATATGATCACCGGGTTTTAAGTCATGTAAACAATCAGAAACATGAAGTTTGTAAGGAGGAGTATCAACTGGAGCCGCTCTTAGTCTATCCCATGGTATATTTTCCTCTACTACCCTCCGCCCATAAGGTGAATACCTGCAATGTACATTTTTGAATTCAAGAGAGGACCGTTCAGAAATAAGCCTTTCCAGAATCGAACTTTATATATGAATACGCGCATATAAAGCAGACTGCTACTCTACCTTGCTTGAAATGTGTTTGTCCGCGAATCATAGCGCAGTTGTGCATCATAACAAGACAGCAGAAACCCTAGATTACCATGCTGCAGTAAAAGACACACACACACATACACACACACACACACACATATATATATATATATATATGTATATATATATATATAAGGTGTTCATTGAATTGTCAAGCAAGAAAACAACAAACAAACAAAAAAATTGTACAGACTATAAATTAGCAGAGATATACTACTGATAATATTTGCGGCAATACCTCGCGGTTGTAGACCTGAGCCGGGAACCAGAACTTGCCACTTTCAAGAGAGAGATACAGAGACATGATCGAATGGACGGGTAAACTATGACTACTACCCTTCACTTTACAATTACACACACAAGTTACTGATTGTGGCAGAGTAGTCCATGTGGAAGGCAAAATGATAGCCGCAAGGGACTCCATTAAACCTTTTTTCCTGGTCTTAAGACAGTAATGTCTGGTTCTATTTCTTGAGGCCACATGCAGTTGCCATTGTCTGTAAGCAGCAGGCCCAATAAGTGTACCCCATTTGTGCTTCATATGGTTGTCCCACAAGTGATCACTTTTGCAGCTCTCCCTTAGAGAAGAACAAACTGCTGCCATGGAGAACAACCCAGATGGGGGAAGCTTCTCAAGAATGCAGCCCAAGGCCAAGTCGGGCAAATCCAGGAGAGAGAGACTAGTTTCTCTCTCCTCTCTCTGCCCCTCCACATTTGAACCAGAAGTCACCATCTTTTTTAATTTGGAGGTGATGGGTTGGAGTGAAATCCAGTTTTTCTGGAGAAAACTTGAAGATCCACTCCAAAACTTGAGTGAGATTAATCTGAGGTTATTCTCCCATGTCTGTAACATTGGTTTGTGGTGAGTGAAGGACTTGGAAAGGAGGATGAAAGAGACAAAAGAAATAAGGAGGTAAAGCATTGGATGGAGTGAGCGAGTGAAACTTCAAATTTTTAAGTGATTGATTGGAGTTTGGCAAGCCTTGAGTGAATGCAAATATATAATGTATGAGATGAGAGGAGAGAGGGGGAAAATGAAAGCTATTAATTTACTTTGTTTTTCATTTTATTTGACAAAGAAAGATGAACCAATGGCAGTTTAAATATTGAGAATGTAGTAGGAGAAATGCTAAGTAGACTCTCAAAATGGTACTCTTCATTGACTCTATGTCACCTCACATTTTAACGTCAATTAATGTGTCAATATTATAAAATCTTGTGTAAAAAACATGAGGTTGCAAAGAGTCCACGGAAGTAGATAGATCTATCAAGGACCAGCTCTTCAATCTTCAGAAAATCCCATATGCAAATTTCTCAGTGTTAACAATAACATGTTATAGAGAGAGAGAGAGAGAGAGAGGTCATAATCTTTGAAATTAGGTGAATTAACACAAAGCCTAACAATGATAATGGTAGGTGTAGGTACAACTAGATACGAATTAGGTGAATTAACACCAAGCTTACCCTTCAAACTGGCAACTAATAAACAAGAGACATATCAAAGTTTGTACCAAAAGATTTGATTATTCATCAACATGCGATCGTTCCACACTCTTATTTTCTTTTGTACATCTCTGTTTGCTTCTCTCTTTAAATTCTCATTTATTTATTCTATCTAAAAGCCACAAATAAGTAAGGGCAGACAAAAAAAAGGGTATGCATAAATCACTTGAAATCCCTTCAAGAAGTAAATAAATCTTACTCAAGCATTGTACGAACCTCCCTCGAGTGATAGAAGTTATATGTATAAAAAAAATTAGGAATAAAAGGACTATTAAGTCTTAGAAAAATGTCCAAATTAACTACTTTTCGACCAAATGGTATATTGTCTTGATGGTTAATTCGGACTTTTTATTTTTAAGTTATTGGGCTCAAATATTTACTCATTCTTTAATGTAGATTAGTTTAAAATATCGCTTGTAATATTATTAGTTTTCGAAATTTAGCATTGGGGTTAAAACTTGAAAGCAATTTGGTGGCACTTTTTGGTGGGTGTCAAAGTGAATGTCACAAGACAAAACAATATGAAGCTCCCGATCCCCAACACCACCAGATCATCTGCCTAACTCCCGCCCAACTCCAACACCTCCGGACCACAATAACCATGCACGCAGCATAAATTTTGCCGAAATCCTCCCTCTTCCCCCAAAATAAAGAAAGGGGACGTGACGTTTTATGACTTTGTTAAATTCTTATTTGTGAATATATAATTCACCATATAGATATAAATGCATGGGATTATCAGCTATGCCTTGTCCTTCTTGTTGGCTCTGATGCTTCCAATATATCTCTCTCTCTTCTCTCTCTCCTCTCTCCTCTCTCCTCTCTCCTTTCCTTATATTCATGCCATGACTACAATGGAAGAGGATTTTTTTCCGGATTATCTTTGTGAAAATTCTAAGAATTAATTCATTTTGGCTGTTCATAGTATATCGTGAAGTCAGATTTTGTTAGGTACTATTTATGGTCAATTTTAAATAAAAAATTAAAAATGATTTATGAGCACAGAAAAACTGATGAACAGATCCCTACAATCCTCAAAAAGAGAATCCAAACAAGATCCTATTATAGATACAACTACACTTCCCCCTCTTTTTCTCCATTTATTTTGTATGTATTGATAAAGACAATATTGATACCCTATGATGTTTACTAGGTAACTTAAGATACATCATTTATGCTCAAATTCCTAACGTCATACGTTTTCTAAGGTACAAGTCCCTTTTGACTTATTCGCTTTAAACGGTCATTTTTATGCCAATTTGCTTCCTATTTTGTCCACTACTTAGAAGGATTATTCTATTATTTTATTTGCAATTGTATCTAGACGTTACGTTACGTCTATCAAAAATTAACTTTGTCACACTGTAATCTTTCAAATAAGCAGGAGCCATGTCTTTTACCAAACAGTTTAACAATTCAAAACTTTTTAATAAAGCAAAAGCTGACCCCAAAACTCAGCTCCATGCTAGCACGAAGTGTTTTTTTATATAAGGGGGAGAAATCTCATATCAATTAGATGTTCTACATATTACTGTTTGACCACTGATTTGTATGCAAAGGAAATATCCGTTGATACGTCTATATTTTAACTTCTACGGAAATATTTGTTTTTAAGTTTTCATAAAAGGTCTGATATTTCTCTTCATTTGTAAGTGAGAGATATTAGATTCAATTCTAGTCAAAGGCGAATTTGAATCATATTATTGCTAGTTTATTGTGAGGCTAAGCTCAACCCCCTCCTCCCCTTTTTAGTGTAGATAATATATTTTGTTCAAAAAAATAAGTATTTGTTTGGAAGTGCTTTTAAAATGACTGAAAGCGCTTTTGGTGAAAATGTTTTTAGAACCAATCCTTAGTAAAAATGCAAGTAAATTCTGGAAAAGTACTTAAAGTGCTTCCTAGAAGAATCACATAACTGATTCTTCTTGCAGAAAGCACTTTAAGTGCTTTTGGAACCAAAAATCATTTTCTCTAAAAGCGCTTTTAGTCATTTTAAAAGCACATCCAAACAAGTCTGTTGAGTTTTGGTTTCAATATTTGTTGTATATTTCATTATGAAGATTACAAGAGAGTGAAGGCAACTCTTATAGAGAGCCAAAAGAAAGCTACAATAGATTGTAGGATAACTATACAAACACAATCCCTAAAATCTGCCCTAACAAGTGGAAAAGCAAAAACCAAATTACAAGTAAAGAAGCTTTTACAAGCAACTAAGAAAGGTTGATGTAAGGTGAATGACAAGCTATGGAAAGTGATTGGTGAATGACAAGTTATAGTGAGGATGACAACTCATACATACAACTCATCTATACAAACCGGTTCCAATACACCCCCTCAAGCTGGATCAAGGGGATTGATTGATCCAAGCTTGCACAACAAACGCTGAAACTGAGTAGAGTCTAGTGCTTTTGTGAATAAATCAGCAAGTTGATCATGGCTGTGTGTGAACATGGTGTCTATCACCTTGGATTTTACTTGAGCACGAATATAATGGCAGTCAACTTCAATATGTTTGGTCCTTTCATGGAATACTGGATTGGAGGCAATGTGCATGGCAGCTTGGTTATCATAATACAGGGACATAGGTGCCATGCTTGTGAATCCGAGCTCGGAAAGAAGACTTTTCAACCATATGAGTTCACAGGTTGTTACTGCCATAGCCCTATACTCAGCTTCGGCACTAGATCAAGCAATAACAGTTTGTTTCTTGCTCTTCCAAGTGACAAGGTTCCCTCCAACAAATGTGCAAAAACCTGTTGTGGATTTTCGATCAAGGGCATTTCCAGCCCAGTCAGCATCTGTGTAGGCCAAGATGTGATTTGATCCATTGTTCTTCATAATTATCCCCCTTCCTACTGAGCCCTTGAGATATCAAAGTATTCTCTTGACGATTTCCCAGTGAACTAGTGTAGGAGAGTGCATGAACTGATTGGCTAGGTTAACTGAATATGAGATATCATGCTAGTAATGGTGAGATAAATAAGTTTCCCAACCATTCGCTGATAAACACTAGGGTCCAAGAGAGGTTCACCTTTTTCATGCCACTGAAGTTTGCTAGCCAGGGGTGTCAGAGCTAGTTTACATTCCATCATGTTAGCTTCATCTAGAAGATTGAGAACATACTTTCTTTGATTCAAGAACAATTCTTTTGAAGAGGTAGCCACCTCAATTCCAAGAAAGTATTTCAAGGGCCCCAAGTCTTTAATGGCAAATTTTTGGTGAAGTGACTGCTTAAGCGTCTTAATTTCACTTATATTGTCACCTGTAATAATTAGGTCGTCAACATATATAAGCACAACCAATTTGCCAGCAATACTACTTCGAACAAATAAAAAAGAGTCAGCACGACTCCTTTTGAATCATGCAGCTTCAAGGACTGAACTAAGCTTCGAATAGCAAGCTCGAGGGGATTGTTTGAGACCATATATGGCTTTGTGAAGTCTGCAGACCTTGTTGGGTTCATTTTCTCTTGGATGACCAGGAGGCAACTTCATGTACACTTCTTCTTCAAGATCCCCATGAAGAAATGCATTCTTCACATCTATTTGGAATAAGGCCCATGCATTATTGACTACCACAGACAACAATACCCTCACTGTGTTTATTTTGGCAACATGAGCAAAGGTCTCCTTATAGTCAATGCCATAGGTTTGAGTAAAGCCTTAAGCTACTAACCGTGCTTTGTGTCTTTCAATGCTTCGATTGGAGTTGAATTTGGTCTTATATATCCACTTACTTCCCACGACCCTCTTGCCATTTGGAAGATCCACCACACTCTATGTCTGGTTGTCATTCAGAGCTTGAAGCTCTTTAGTCATAGCATCTTGCCACTCAGGCATGCATGTGGCTTTATGAAAATTCCTTGGTTCGAAAGTGTGGGATACTTTGTTAAGGAAAGAAGTATGAGAATATGAGAATCTGTGATAAGAAATGGCTGCAGAGATAGGATGCCTTGCAGTGTAAGTAACATACTCCCATAACATCACTGGTGGATGTCTATCTCGTGTAGGATTTCTTCTTAGTTCACTTATAGCTTGCTGATTTGGTTGAGCTTCTGATGGTCTAGAGGAGCTTGGCACTACATCAATTACACTCTCAGTAAGTTAAGAATTATCAGTGTTGATATGAGCATGAGTGACTTCATGAATTTCTGCTGGAATAGGTAGTGGAAATAAGTCCATAAGATCTTCCATATTAGCATTAGTCTCCAACCCTTTGTGGAAATAAGGTGAATATTCATCAAATCGCACATCTCTAGAGACTGCCAGCTTCCCCGTGTTAGGGTTGTACACTTTGTAACCCTTTTGAGAACTGGCGTATCCCATAAACACACATTTGGCAGCTTGAGGGTTGAGTTTGTCATGATGGAGAGCTTGAATGTACACATAACAAGTACAACCAAAGGTCATGAGGTGAGACAAGTTTATAAGTCTACCCTTCATGACTTCAAAAGGATATTTAGTATTCAACACCCGAGTTGGCAGACTATTAATGATGTACGTGGCAGTGAGTAGGGCTTAAGACCAAAATTTCTTAGGAACATTCATTTTGATCATAAGTGATCGAGTCTTCTCCAATAAGTCTCGATTCTTTCTCTCTGCCACACCATTTTATTGTGGTGTACCAACACAGCTAGTTTGATGCAAAATGCCATGATTGCTCAAGTAATTACTCATGTTATTGGAAGTGTACTCGGTACCATTATCTGATCTTAACATATATAACTTAGATGAAAATTGATTGGTGATTAGGTTGCGAAAGTCCTTAAGAGCATCAAACAAATCACTTTTAAGTTTTAAAAGATACAACCAGGTTACTTTAGAATAGTTATCAATAAATGTAACATAATATCTATACCCATCAAAGGATTCTACACGAGAAGGACCCCAAATATCAGAGTGAACAAGCTCAAAAAGTTTACTAGTTCTAGAATTAGAGGAAACAAAAGGAAGTCTAGTGGCTTTTGACATTTAACAAGTTTCACACTCCAGTGTGTTTTTACAAAAAAAATGGAAACAACTTGGTCATCACATGTTCTAGGGGATGGGCAAGGCGTTGATGCCACAGTTGGTGTTCCTGAACTTGACTTGAGTTGACACTGAGCTTTTTGACAAAATTAGACTCCTTTGAGAGATAGTAGAGTCTATTCAAGAAGAACCCTTCACCAATCTTCTTTGAGTAACACGGTCCTGAAACACAACATTGTGAGGGGAAATATGGCAAGATAGTCTAAGGTTTTTGTGATTTTTCCTATTGAAAAGAGCTGAAAAGGAAAAGAAGGTACATAGAGAGCAGTAGAATCAGTATGCTCACTTAGCAATCTATTCTATCCTTTCCCTAGAATAGGTTCCCCTTTCCTATTTGCAACAGATACATGAATTGGATCAATAGTTCTTTGAAAATCGTGGAGACTAGAGGATTTAATAGTTATATGATCAATGGCACCAGAGTCAATAATCCAAAAAATCATGTGTAACATTTGCATTAAGAGCAGTGGAAATGACACTGATAATACCTGGAATATTGCCTTTCGATGTGTTCTCCGAGTTAGCCAAGAATCCAGCAAATTTCCTTAGCATTGCAGTAGGGTTTTCAGGTGTCATTTCATCAGGTCCAGTGCTTCCTTCCTTCTTTTAAAGAAAAATAGCAAACTCGTTGATCAAGGACATATGATTTGTTGAGAAATTGGCCATCCCATCAGTTGAGGAACAAGCTGAATGAAATGCTTTTGGAATGACTCCACCCTTCCCATCTTTGATCATCCTGCCTTCCCTATTAAACTTAGGCTTTAACTCCGGATGAAGAATCCAACATTTTTCTCTCAAATGTCCCTTCATGTTGCAATAAGAACATTTCCAATCTGCTTTCTTGCCAAGCACCCTATCACCAATTGCTTTGTGATTTGTCGTGAAAACCCTAGCTTCAGAGTTGGATTTGGGCTCAACGCTCATCACTCTTCGTCGAGTTTCCTCTCTCTGGACTGTATGACACACACTGGTAAAAGAGGGCAGCTCTTGAGTCATTAACAAGTGACTACGCAGGTCTTCATACTCCGCTCCCAAGCTTGCTAAGAGTTGAAACACCCTGTCTTCATCAGCCCTCTTCAATAGCACAGCGAAATCAGTCCTGTGTGGACGATACATATCGAGTTCATTCCACATGGATTTCATAATTCCTAGGTGTTGAACAAAGGAGTGATCACCTTGCTTTAAACTAGCCACACTCTTCTTCAGTTGAAAGATGCGAACTGAGTTGTTTTAGCTGCCATACATGTCTTTGACAGACTCTCATAGGAGAAGGGAAGATTCTGAGTAGCTGAAAAACTCATACAGTTTTGGCTCCATGGAGTTAAGTAACTAGGACATGACCAGTTGATCAGTAGCATGCCATGCATTGTAAGTTGGTGAAGTGGATTCTGGGGGCTCAGAGCTTCCATTGATAAACCCTAGCTTCGATCTTCCTCCTAGAGCAAGTGACACAGCTCTTGACCAAGGAAGGTAGTGAAACTCGTTCAGTAGCACCGAGCAGAGTCATTGATTTGGATTGTTCTCAACCCCTTGGGTTAAGTTTGGGGAGGAGGATGAGGCTCTGTCGACACTAGACACATTTTCTTCTACCATCTCTATCGATGATGAGCAAATGAAGAAGTAAAAAAAATGAACAGAGTCAGGACCTTATGGTTCCTGCTCTGATACCATGTTGAGTTTTGGTTTCAATATTTGTTGTATATTTCATTATGAAGATTACAAAAGAGTGAAGGCAACTCTTATAGAGAGCCAAAAGAAAGCTACAATAGATTGTAGCTTAACTACACAAACACAATCCCTAAAATCTGCCCTAACAAGTGGAAAAGCAAAAATCAAATTACAAGTAAAGAAGTTTTTACAAGCAACTAAGAAAGGTTGATGTAAGGTGAATGACAAGCTATGGAAAGTGATTGGTGAATGACAAGCTATAGAGAAAGGTTGATGTAAGGTGAATGACAAATTATGGAAAGTGACTAGTGAATGACAAGCTATAGTGAGGATGACAACTCATATATACAACCCATCCATACAAACCGGTTTCAATAGAGTCCTAAAATAAAAATCTTCATAAATGGTGTGAAAGATATGTTGTTAATATTCGCTAGGCGCTAGCCAAGCGGCAAGTATGAGCTTAACATCCAAGGTTTTAAAAAGCGCTAGGGGCTAGTCAAGTGGCAGGGCCGGCCTAGGCTGTTTTTTTAATTTTAATCAAATTTGTTATATAACATATAAATAATTATCTACTTATACTTAAAAATACATTATTGTATTGAGATACAAAATTACAAAATAGAATAATATATAGATTATAAAGTATTAGAACATATTGAAAACATGGAAAATAAGCATATAATGAGTGTTCATCCAAGTATTTAACAAATCTATTACAATTTTTTTGAAAAAAATAAATGCATAATGAAAGTTATATATTTTCTATCTAAGTGAAAAATACAACCTAAGCGAGGACCCACCTATGCAAGTTTAGACGCCATTTTTTTATTTTCAAACACTTAGAAATTAATTGCGATGATGGCATATCGCCTAGCCTAAGCAGGTATATATGATTATTATTACGATTGGTGATTTATTTGATGATTGGTGATTTATTCCTATCGTCCCCTCCCTCTCGATTTCTAACTTTTCACTAATGTCGTGGTATTATTTTATTATTGTTACGGTTTTGCGATAAGATACTTTAGGAATGTAACTTCTACCTGTGGGATTTTCAGAATGATTTTTTATTAAGAAATTACTTGATTTTCTCTGTCTTCTTGGATTTAATGTTTTTTCTCTATTGTTTGTTTTTCATACTTACGATGTAGTATGATTTCGAATATTATAATGTGTTTTTACAGCAAGGGATTAAGGGGGTAGTTTGGGAGTGAGGTGCTTAAAAAAAAATCACCTATGAAAAAAAGCTGTGAGGGTTTTAGGTGTTTGGTAAACTGAAAAAAAATGGCTTATTTTGGAAGTTGCTGTGAGAATAAACTGAAATCAAAGGAAAAAGCTAAAGCTGCTATTTGCAGCTTTGGAAAACTGGTTTTTTTTCAAAGCACACGGAGCTACAGTGCTCTTTTAATGAAAAGACCCACTATCAGACTGCTTTTTTTTCCAAAAGTACTTTTACAAAAAAATTTATCAAACACTCTACTGATTTATTTCACAGCCACTTATTCTCACAGCACAGCCGCTTATTCTCACAACAACTTTTTTTCAAAGCACAGCAATACCAAACCAACCCTAAGACTACAAAAAGCAGAGGTTTTATTAAATATATATTTTTCCTAACTTCTTCCCTTTATATATTTTTGCTCACTTGTTCCCTCTATTTCGTACCTCTCTTCGATTTAGTAAGGTTTGAAGTTTGTGATGTAGAGAGAGGCGTGATGGCATAATCCTCCCTCATCAGTGTAGGGACTTCCCTTAGTAATCTTGTAACTAACATTTTTGGATGTATTACATTAGTTCACTTCCATTTTAGATATTTAGATGCTCTGATGTCAGTTTGGCATCGCTGGTGTCCATTACTTACATTTATTTAATGGTTTTATTTTTCCAAAACAAAGAATTTTATTATAGTCGAATGGAAATTTTTACATTTGAAGCCAAAATATTAAACAACCATTCTGACTCAAGATCATCCCAATTATGAAAGGCCCCTTCCCGCGGAACAAACGAAGCCACTAGATGCATTGCCTTGTTGCAAACATGAGGAGCGAGAATAAATTCTACTGACTTCAATTATTGTTTCAAACATTGAACATCAAAGAGGATGCCTTCCATCACAACATCAAGTTGAGTTTTTCCTTAAATCATTTCCACTAGACATTTGGAGTCCGACTCTATTTGAACCACCTCAAAGCCCTTACCAATACAAGCCAAAACTGCTGCTTGTATCGCTTCCGCCTCCGCCTCCGCCATTAAATTAGATTCATATCACAGGTCTCCACCGCCGCCTACCCCCTTAAAGATACTCACATAATCTCGTGCCACCCATCCATATCCACCACGACCGGCCTTGAACTAAGCTCCACCAACATTTATGAAGAGGATTACTAACCTGGGCAATCTCCTGCCGCTGCACCCCATTTACACATGGTACCCTCGTTTCAATTCCTCAAACTTACACATTGTTTCTTCAGTAGCATGACTCCATTGGCCCCACATTTTTCCTTTCAAATACTAAGCAATTCCGAGACTTCCAAATTCTCCACAAACCGAATACCACCCATTTCAGATAGCTCTCCAGATCTTCTCCTTTCGTATAATGGTTTATGAGCCATTCCCAACATTTGAAGAGAAATCACCTCCCTGTACTAAGGTAGAATCTAATTGAATAGGTGTCCCAAACCAAAAGATCCGTGCAAATGGGCATTGAAAGAAACATTTATTTAATGGTTTATCAATCTGTTCCGTGCGCACTCTACTCTCTTTTATTTACTTCATACTTTTACTTCAACTCATTCTCATACTTTTTACAATCACTTCACATTATGGCATTGTCACCTCAACCAACACACTTCGATTCAGGTGTTCACTTTGGATATCCAAGTAGGGTTGTCATAGAACATATTGAAAACACGGGCAACAAGCATATAATAAATATTCATCTAAGTATCCAACAAATCTCCTAAAATTTAATGAAAAAATAGAATGCAGAATGAAAGTTATCTATTTTCTAAGTGAGAGTTGTGACCAAGACGGTCTAGGTGTTCTTTCTTATTTTTTAAACTCGTAAGGTTTAATTGTGGCAGGGGTTAGCCACCACAACTAATATAATTGAATACATTAATAATTTCACATTAAGCTGTAACGATTACGCTAAAAAACCAACTGCAACTCATTTTTTCCAAAGTTAAATTGAATTCTCGCTTCCTATTCATCTAAACTACATATTAACATAACCCTCTTTGTCAACCAAAAGAGAGTGAAAGGACTATTCAGTCTTCTATCACAACAACAAAAAAACAATTAAGGGTAGTAACATAATTTCACAAAACAAAATCTTGATGTTTTTGGTTTAAACCTCACATACAGGTGACTTTAACATCTCTAATTTAAAAAATAAAATAAAATAAGTAAATATAAAATATAAAATAAACCTCTCTCACTCTCTTCCTGTCTCTTTCAATTTTAAAAATAAAAATAAAAAAGTTTTACCCACATTTTGTGTGTGGACATATACTAGTATTAGTAAAAATGAAGAGTAAATGGTTGAACCAAAAGCATGTACAATAGAATCCTAATGGTGCTAATCACAAGCTCGCTATCACACCAAACCTAATCTTAAGTCCTTTTTATTAACCAAAAAAATAACGTAAAGTCCAAACATATTTTTAATATCATGTAATTAAAATAGATTTATAACAATGTTTATTTATCTGAGTATAATTTGACTCCTCCGAATCCATCTCTTACCTTCGGGATAGGGCAAAGTTGGGTAGTTGGGAAGCTTTTCCCATTCTTGTGAATTGCTACAGGATAGGGAGGTCTTTTCAAAATTGCCGCTGGCCTGGGGTTCCAAGATTGGCCAACTCGGCTGTGGACCTTTTGGCGTTGCAGTGTTGTAGGGAAGTATGTGATGTAATTTGGGTCGTTAGACCGCATCTTCCGTGGTACATGTTTTGTGTAATGACGGCCTTCCCTGTCCCCCCTAGATGAGTAGGTAGTGTGAGAAGGGACGCTTTTAGCATTAGATGCGGCGTCGTGATTCCCTGTACCTTCTTACACTACTCTTTCCGAGTAGTTTGTGTTGATTGCTTGCCTCAGGATAGGCCTTCTGTAATACTTTGGCATCTTTGCCCAATCTATGTTATATGCCGTTCTCCAAAAAAAAAAAATATTGAACCCTAATGTATGAATTATGTTTGTGCGTAGTCTGCGGTCATATCTCGCTAATGCACTTTATTTACCGCAAAGCAAACTTGATGTTTTAGTCCTTTTTTAGCAAAGCTGATTGTATTTGGTGGGACGTTTCTACTGGATAAAGCAAAAAAAATCTCACATCGATTATTTCATAAAATAAATCACAATTGATATCAAATGATTTTACTTTTTAATTTCATCGAAGACTTTTGCATAAAATGACACCTATTAATGGTAATATGGTTATGAAGGGACTGTGTCGATGCGATTTGTAATGAAACCGTCTATTTGAAACTTTTAACAGTTTATGAGTGTGCTAAATAAATGCTCCAACTAAAATCAATAGAAATGGTCCTTCAGATTACTCACCATCCATGATTTTGGTCCTTCTGTTAAAAACTCTTTGGGTAATTTTCAAAGCTTTGTGACTCAATCGTTTCTTAACCAAATTCGACCCATAATATATCAAAATGAAGATATGAAAGTGTATATAAGATTATACCTATTTAGAAGCCCAATGGTTTTCGGAGATGGCCAGAAAATAGCCTGAAAGGTGATTGGTCCGCGGGAAAATTGGAAAACTTGTCGGAAACTAGGTAAACTTTAAACGTTCATAACTTACCGTTCAAAAATGAAAATCATAGTTCTCGACGAGACGAAGAGAATGGTATCTTTCTTGACTGCTAACTTGCCGTGGTTTGGCTGGAAAACTGCTCGAAAGTGGCTAACTCGAAAATGACTAGCCACTTTGTTAGACCAAACCACGGTAAGTTAGCATTCGACAAAGGTACCATTCTCTTCATCTCGTCAAGTAGGGTAAGTTATGAACGTTTAAAGTTTACCTAGTTTCCGCCGAGTTTTACAGCATTCCAGTTTTCCTGCTGACCAGTCACCTTTCAAGCTATTTTCCGGCCATTCCGGAAACCATTGAACATTACATAACATTAAGTAACATGAAACAACATTAAACAATATTAAAACATTAAATAACATTAAACAACATAAAAATGAAACATTTAACAACATGAAACTTAAACAACATTTTTAAAAACATCTAACAACATAAAACTTAAACACCCACTCCATGCTTGTTTTGGTCCAAAGATTTGAATTTAAGTTGTAATTTTTAAATAATAAATTATTTTTAGCCCTATGACCCTTTAGCCCTCGGTTGGAGATGGTTTTTTGTGACAGAGCTAAAACAAGCCCTATGGCCTTTTAGCCCTCGGTTGGAGATGGTAAGAAATATGGTCATGCACTGTTCATTAAAATATTAATTTCTTGGAAGGCCAGATGATTAAAACGAGCCCTCTGACCAGCCTTCGGTTGGAGATGGCCTAACTTAAAAAAATTTAGAGCTCTCTGGTCATTGCAAATTGATTTGAATAAGATATTTCAATCATATTAGGTATCAGCTTTCTGTATCACTTCACTTTCCCCATATTTTTGCAACTGAATCACTTCCTTCCTGGCTTTCAATTGTGTCTTTTTCCCAGATTTCACTATTTAATATTTCCTTTTCCTTTTTTTTTTTTGAGAAATTATTATCATGATGTATTATTTGTTATTTTTTTTTTACTTTCGGCTAGTTGGTTAAAATTTGATTTTTCATGGTTAGCCATTGAAAATGAATAGACTTCGCGGGGTCACTTATATTATTTTCGGATAGAGCTCGATCCCACAAACGTATAGGCAAAAACAGTTTGCGAATCAAAGTTATATTGAGGGAGAAATTAACAAGCAAAGGTAGGACAAAAATGTCAATTGCACCTCTATATATAAAGGGCCTCAGAAAGTTGGACCCAGCTTTCCCTTCTTGGAAAATAGAATTAGATGGCTAAACCAGGTAGCTCGTTCCCTGTGAATTTGGCTCGACGGGCAGTGAAAGTTTTATAACGCCTTTCCAGCGTTTTTCAACTGTTGCAGTTAACGATACCACTTGAGTTCGACTCCCCTTGACCTCCAAATCAAATGTCACCCAAGGTTCACCCTGATCAATAGTCGTATGTGAATCGCCGACCTAAAAATCCCAAACTTAGGTGACTAGAGTTCTCACCATTCCCATTAGGGATTTCATCCACCACCACCATCATTTGACAGTTCTTGGTCTCATGAACAAAACCATAACCTTAGTTTAGGCGTTAGTGCTGTTGCAGCAACACAGCAGCGGCAAGATAACTCCGGCCACCCGAGGCTTTTTCGAAGAATTTTGTTATCTTTTGGCCATAACCAATCTTCAAATTAAGTAAAAAGTTTACTCGCCTTGTTCCCAACTACGTGGTGAATTTTGAGTGCATTTTGGAATTGGGAAAATTCCGGTAAGTGCAAATCGGTCCATTGTCGCATGCGGCGGTACGTGGCAATGATGCGCAGTCAAAACTTGACTTTGTGTCCCGAGACTAAGTTTGATGCCCTGATTTCATCACCGATGTCCGTTTGATGTGATTCAGTCGTTTAAGCCTAGTTTCGTAAATAGTCGACACTTGACATTCGTGATAGGTGAAGATCTGACTGTTGGATTGTCATGAAATTTTAGTATGTTATAGTGGGATTAATATGGGACTTTAGAAATTTACGACTCAAAAATCTGATATGCAGTTCTTCCGGATTGGATCAAGCAAGGTTTTTGATTTACCATTGACCATGTTAACCGAGTGTTGACTTTTGGTCAACATGTCCTAAATTATTCTTAAGTATTGAAAGTAGCATTGCTAGAGAGCCGATGGAGTCTAGTGGGCTATCTAGGTCAATGAACCATCACGGGGATATGTATGTCTGTTTTCATGCAAATTTCATCTTACCAAGATTTACGTGTTTATTGAGCTTCTTAATGACAATAATGATAATGTGCAACTACTAGTATGAAGTGATAAGCCGGCAATTAAAATTATTTTCATAGAACTTGTACGTCTATGCAATTAGATATTTGTTGGTCATGTGGAATCATTGTGTGTGCTTACAATTGTGATTCATGTTGAATTGATGCAAGATGTATGATGTGTGATGATGAGGTTGCACCGTGTAACAGTGTGGTACAGGGATGGTCCTGCTTGGTTCATCCGTATTGGGGGACCATTTTATTATATGGATGCATATGGTTCTACTTGGTTAATCCGCATTAGGAGCCTATACGCATTTTAGGGGTGACTCTACATGGTTAATCAGCATTGGGAGATCATTACCGACTTGGTTACATTACTATGTAGGTGGTCCTGTATAGTTAATCTGCATTGAGGGACCACACTATTAGATGCATGCATATGGTCTTGTTTGTAATCCACAATAGAGGACCATCCGCATTCTAAAGTTTAATCTACTTAGTTAATCCTTTGTAAAGGTCATTGCCTACTTGGTTACTTTGTATGCTTATGGTTTTGCTTGGTTAATTTGCATTGAGGGACCATAAACATTCTAGGGATGGTTCCATTGAGTGGTCTGGAACCTTATCTTCGTTGGATTTCGTTGAGTAGTCTGAAACCTTATCTTTAACTGGATTCTGTTGAGTTGGTCTAAAACATTGTATTCATGGATTTCGTTGAGTTGGTCCAGTATCTCACTTCCTTTCCGGTTCTATTAAGTTAGTCTAAAACCTTCCTCCATCGGGATTCCGTTGAGTTGGTGCAAAATCCCATTTCGTTTTGGTTCCGTTAAGCTGGTCTAGAACCTTAGATTCTTGTGCATAGAAATTGCTCAAGTTTACGCTTGTGGTTGTAATTTAGGGTTACAATGTTGGATATTTGGATTTCAAGTCTAGAAATACGGCAAACCTTATGGAGGTTGGCCTTATTAAACTTGAAGTGATGTTTGATTTTAATGGTTGATTAACTTAGTTCAATGTTAATATTGTGCATCTTTGATTTTTTAAATCGATTATTTGTTGTGATTGTGGAATTTTTGTTGGAAAACAGTGTGATATGTGTGAAAGATGAAATGACAACCCTGGTTCTTGAATGGTTGCGTTAGGTAGTTTGATATCTAGTGAATCATACTCGTCAAGTTCCATTGATTGATTCTGAAACTCTATGTTTTATGCTAGAAAGTACCATAAGAAATATCGGAGTTTAACAAGGGATGAACTACGAATGGCTTGATCCCGTCTAAGGTATGTAGGCAGTTTAACTTAAGATTTAGATGCAACCATTAAATAAAAGAAAAAGTTACTATGCTATTGAATCGTTGGGTTGCTTTTGGTTATGTCCCATAAGTGAGGTATGATAATTGAACATATACTTTCTAACTTTACGTGCTGATCCTGGAAGTATATCAAGATCGGGGTGTGACATGCGAAGTTGATAGACTTGGGTAATGTGACACACAAAATAAAAATCCAAGGGGGGATAATGAATTTAGCTATGTTGATTCCAAAAAAAAAAAAGATCTAAATAGGGAACTGGACCTTAGCAAGGGTGCTACAATTGTTTAGTAACAGTGCTTCGACAGATAAGACTAGGGATGGGCAAAACACTTATGGGTTTGGGTAACCACGGTTACCCGCTCATTTAAAGTTCATGATTATGGTTATGGGTAACCGTTTAGACGAATAAATGGTTATGGGTATAACCGTTTATCCGTGAAATTTAAATGGACGGTTATGGGTATTATCCGCTGTTATAATGGGTATTCATCAGTTATGGGTATTACCCGCAGTTATACGGGTATCCATTTACCCATTTAATTTAGTATATGTAAAAATTAAAAAAAAATTATCACAAGTGTTCAAAATTATAAAAAAAAAAAAGGACTTGATAGCGTAAATATTTTTTTTCCGAATTTACCCCTGACAGAACCTACAATTACTCAGGGACTTTGAACACACAGACACACACACATACACAAAACAACAAAAATAAAATAATTAAAAAAAAAGTAACTAACAGTTGTGGGTGTGGAATATGAGGCAACATCAAAAGCCCCATATGCCACAGAAAAAGGCAAAGACAGTGAACGGGCTTGGTTAGGTTCTATCAGGGGTAAATTTGGAAAAAAAATATTTACTGTTAGTTGGGCTTTTAATTCAGTCCGTGATTTTTTTTTTATATGGCTTTTAATACATCAAAACATTTACTGATAGGTTATACGGTTATACGAGTATTACCCGCCGTTATAATAAGTCAATGATATTTTGTCATTGAATGTGTTCGAAAGTGTTTAGTTTCGGAATATTTTGGAGCTTTGAATCATCTAGTATTCAAAATAATGACTACTTTTTGTTTTTAGAAGCTTTACTTTGTAATCATATGAATTATAATTAAAGACTTGCTTGGGTGTAGCAGAAAAATATCGTTTATAAACTATTATTTCAATTTATTGGAATTGTATGAAGACTTAAATAATTAAAATAAGGAAATGCATGTTAAAATGTACCTATAACGGTATTTAATTGTCAAAAAACAAAAATTATGACAAATTTTAATTTTGTAATTTTCAAGTCGTTAGAAAAACATGTAGATGGGTGAAAAAAAAGGGTAAATGGGTAAAAAAAAAAAAGATATACGGGTTCAAAAGCGGGTAAACGGGTAAATGGTTATGGTTAAATGGGTAAATGGGTACATAATTATGAGTATGGATAACTGTTTATAAATGGTTATGGGTATAACCATTTATGCAATTACTCAATGAGTAAACGGTTATACGGATATGAATATAAACGGTTACGGATAAATAACCACGGTTACCCACCCTTCATAATCGTTGCCTATCCCAGATAAGACTCCGCCGGGTAAACAAGTGTTTTTATTGCAAATTCGTAGGATTTTACCACCTAACATTTCAAATGTTGTTTTTCATTGTTTTTGAGTGTTTTTAGTATGTTTTGATGTGTCTTTATGTGGCTTTAAAAGGAAATACGAAAATTCAAAAAACAAATCCTCATCATTGTGTTGGAAGGTATCCTAAGACACAAACACAAAAAAAAAAAAACAACTTTAAAACAACTCTTTTTGGGTTTTTCAAAACATTTTCTAGTTTTTTTTTCAAATTTTCGTATTTTCTATCAAAGACACAATAAAACACTCCGAAATACTCTAAAAACACTTAAAAACAGTGATAAACAACTCTAGTAGTCCTAGGTGATAAAGCCCCACGAATTTGCAATAAAAACACTTGTTTACCCCCCTCATACTTAAATCAAACATTGTCCTCAATGTTTCAAGTATACACTCACACAAAAAAAAAAAAAACACATAAACAAACAAACAGCAACTAAACAACTCAACATCGCAGAAGAAAGAAAAGAATAATTTTCAAACTGCTGAAGAACCTCCAATGATTAAGTTACCCAAGACTATTTAAAGGTGACACGTGATATTTTTCAGATTAATAAATAACAATTACATGGAGAAGCGAACGACCTTCTTTTAGTTGATGTGATACTCTTAAGGTCATTGTTGTGGTTTTGACACATGTTCCTGAGGGAGCGGGAACTAAGTTGGAGGAAGGTAGAGTTGCCCCATTTGTTATGGGGTTAGCCAATGGCTTGTTTCTACGTGGGCTACATGTGGTGCAGAGCGCCAAATGAGGAAGAAGTTTGACTCCGAAGGTGTGTTTTGGCAATTTTAGTGAAGAGTTAGCAGTTCATGTATGAATCATACAAACAGTTGCAAAAGTAGGGAGCGAAGTGATACTTTCGTGATTTTTAAATGATATTTCGAAAACTTTTGGAATTGTCTTTGTGAGGATCCTATAGATCTTTACATTCTATCTGTTCATCATAAATTTACTATCATAAATCGTTAGGGACTGTTTGTATTTATTTTTAAATAAAAAATTCAAAATGATTTGTGGCAACATGATGTACAATAAACGGATGGGAAGCGAGGATCCAAATATGATCCAAATTTCTTCTCTTCTAAATTGGAAGAGAGAAAGAAGAATGTCGTACAACTATACAAGTATCATAATAAGAACAGTACTTGGCTACTCAAAGATGAGTAGGAACTCCTGCTCAAAATTTCTCAAAATTGTTCGTTGTAAATTTATAAAACTTTATATTTATAATCAGAACCGTTCATATTATAAATCACCCTATAAACATCGCCTCTACAAAAAAATCAATTAAAACTAAGGTCATTTAGTCATCAAACTATTTAAAAATAAATGAACGGTATTGGTAAAGGCATTACTTACCGTCTATGTATTTGATACAATAGATTGATTAAACGACCTTTGTTGATGCACAAAATCAGCGAGGACTTTAGTACTACAGAAAGTGTCAAGTTTGTGACCCTCGCTAGATTGCTCCGGTCACTAGTGTGGATAAGTATGTAAATGGATAGAGACAGGAAAGCAAACACAAGATGTATGTGGTTCACCCAAATTGACTACGTCCACGGAGTAGAGGAGTTCTCATTAATTGTAAAGGGTTTACACAAGTACATAGGTTCAAGCTCTCCTTTAGTGAGTACTAGTGAATGATTTAATACAAATGACAATAGGAAATATTGTGGAAGAATGATCTCCTTTTATAGAAGAGAGTTTCTAGCTTTGTTTTGACATTGACACATGTCGTGTTGTGATTGGCTTTTGATATTGACACGTGTCGCGCTATGATTGGCTTCTGATGTCGACATGTGTCGCGCTGTGATTGGCCTCCTGGTTGGAGGGAAACTCTTCTGAGTCCTTGACAGTATAACGTTAACCGGTGCTCGGTAGTTTCGGGATTGGTCAAGTATGGTACAAACAACCTTAGTTTTAATTTATTTTTTGTAATTATGATCTTTACAATGTGATTCATAGTTTAAACGATTCTGATGATAAGCACAAAACTTTGTGATTAAAACACTAAAAGTTTTGAGTAGCCATGTATTGTTCCCATAATAATCATGACCATATAGAAATTATAGATATAAGAATATTTATATTAGTAATTGGAAGGCGATTTAACCAAGGAGCACCACAAAATCAAATCCAATTTTTAATTCTGTCTCGTCTCTCAATTTTCTTTCATATTATATTTCCATTGGCCCAAGAAAGAAAGCTTTTTAAACAAAATAGTCTTTGAGGTTTGCATAACTCTTCACTTTGGTTCATAAGATTTGAAATCAATAGAAGTGGTCTTTAAGTTTGTCCACCATTAATCATTTTGGTTCTTCCTTAAAAATCTCCTTTAAATAAGGATAAAATGACAACAAAACCCTGAATTTTTGTCAAATCATTTTGGTTAATTGTTTATTAAATTGAGAATATTTTTGTTATTTGATTCTTATTTAACATAATTTTAGAAATGACCAAAATGATTGATGATAGACAAACTCATGACCCACTTCTATTGGTTTTAAAACTCAGAAACCAAAATGATAAGTTATGCAAATTTCATAGATCATTTTGACTAAAAGGCTAAAAAAAAAAAACTCCCCATCCCTCGTTTTCAACTTACCTACGTTTAGGCAATAGCTGGTTGCCCACCCCACCACACCACACCAAGCGACCTCAACAACTTGTACTTTTCATTGCACCTAAAATTATCATGTGCCGAGAGGTTATAGCATCTATCAAGTCCTTGCCTCTGGTACAAAATCATGTACCTTGATCATGAGTTCGCAAACCATCTCACGCACGAGCATATTTGTGAGACAGAACGGAGAAACAGCGAGAGTGAAACTGTGGCATGCTATTGCAGTACCAAATTTTTGGTATACCAAATTTTGGCATGCCAAATAGTATTGCTGGTATAGTATGACAATGGTAATTACCACTTTGTTTTCGGCCACTCTTTTGGGCTAAAATTTGATTTTTTTTTCCAACCCAATTCAAGGCCCAAACGTGTTTTTGACCACTCTCTCGGGTTTCTAAAACTTTTTTATTTAATTACAGAGAATTTATAGAGATTCATTTAAGAAAAAAGGAGTAAATAGATGGAAGAATTGTTAAAAGAACCCAACATCCCTAAAAAAATAGGAGTACAGAGATTACTAGACTCCATCTCTACATTCTTTAAAATTGTACAAAAAAATTAACTTGATAGATGAAGCCGGGGAGAAAGACAACCCAATCTGATGAAGGAGAAGATGAGATGGACTACAGAGAGAGAGAGAGAGAGAGAGAGAGAGAGAGAGAGAGAGTTGCCAGAATGAGAGAAACGAAGATGAAGTTGACAGCAAGATGAGAGAAAAGATGAAGTCGCGATGGCAAGAAGCTTAGGTTTTATTATCGGGAAAGCAAGGGTCAGAAGATGAGTGGATGGTTTTGTATAAATGACTAGGAAAAAAATATGGTGCATAATATAATAATACTAATAATAATAATAATAGTACAAATACCTAATTATATATTAAAATGAATAAATAAATAATACCACATTAATAATATTGGCACAGTATGGTATACCATCAGTAATGGTTTTGAATACCATTACCGTACCGAAAATATATGGTACGATACAATTTTTTGACACAACTTTAATATAATACGATTGGTAATTCGATTGCTATGGTAGTTTAGCAAAACATTCCACCCCAAGTTGTACCAAGCTTTTGGAGAGTATTAGTTGGCATGCGTGAAGCGTGTATAAGACATGTTAGACCTAATTAAGGTGCACCAAACAACCGATCCAGTATTATTAATGGTATACCGTGTGCAAAAGAGGTCTTATGTCCAAGAGCTTTTGCTCGAGAACATTGAAAGACGTTAGCCGTAAGGGTCCAAGTCCTAGGTACAAATCTCCATTTGACTAGAGTTTGGGCCCTCAACCATCAAACTTGCTGCCAAAAGTAGTAATTTTGGGTGCTAAAAGGTCCCGTGTGCAATTTCTGACAGTTGATGCATATGGGTCTGCTACTGGCACAAGTGCACCTAGGTTTTAATTTACTCGTTCACACGAGTGACTGACCGTAGTAAGATAAGTTTTATGGACTAAGGGTCGAACTTGCAGTCGCTCATACTAACATAGATTGCTGGAAAACGAGTAAATCAGACCATACAAGCACAATATAAATTCATAAGGTGGGAAGACGGTAGGGATAGGAAGCTTACGTTCATACCAAGCATATAGCAATCGAATTTTCTAACTTTACACTGTTAAATAGCCACGTGTGACCATTTCCCGGCCAAGATCTAAAACTCCAAGAAAAGTATATTACCTCTCACATGCGCCAGTATAGAATCATAAGCAGCATGACTCTTGTGCAAGAGTACAACACAATATACCGATGTCTTTGTTGTAGTTAAAAATGTGAGGACGCTTAAAGACCTAATCCAACAGTACGGCCATCTCTCCTTCGCAATCCAGCAGTGTACTGCTTCTCCAAATCCAGTTGGAGTTCCTTCTGCTTCTGATCTTCGGTTTCGGGTTTGTTTTCCACCTTTACTTCGCTCTTCACACCCTACAATTGGCCATAGGCACCAAGGCAACCTCAGACTCTAAAATTGTGTTAGTAGGCAAATAAACTCTATAGTGTGTAAGCCACTCAATCAGGAACAAGAAAAGAAAGGTTTCATACTATTAATTTATTGACACGAAAAGAAAAAGAAGAAAAGTCAAAAGAGATTTACCATGAGTTTGTTGAACTTTTCTTGTCTTTCCCGGTCGGAAAACAATGCTGTATCCCAACGGTGACCAGCCTGTAAAAATGTAAAAAGGGCAACTAACAAATTACACAAAGAGAAGCTAAATCCAACAGCTATATAAACCAAAATCCATTAAAGGTCTACACTCGTAAGAAACTTTTAATGTAAATGGCAGTTTTTCTCAACGAGGACTTCAAATACTTTTCCTGTTGTTGATGCTTCATTAATTACCCTATTATTGCACTAACCTACCTTCGTATGGATACGTTTCACATGCAAAACACATTGAAATGGTTATTGATACGAATAAGCTTGAATGCTGGAACTTAACTTTGGAGATGTTATTCGGGGACACTGAAAATAATAGACCATAGGAGGTACCTCTTCTGCAGTCGTGTTCTTTTTGTTTCCCCACAACAGCTTTTTCTTCTGGTCAGCAGTCATGCATCCCGCAGGACCAACACTGACAAGGTTCCTATTAACTGTAGAATGTAGCAAACAGATTTTTAAACAATTAGCCAGAGAGGTTGAAGTCGTGGAATCTATATTACTTTTAACTATTCAGAAAGTCAAGTCAATACAGAAGTATGATACACAAGAAGATTTCTAATCAATCAAGATGGGCCAGCTTAAATTTCTAGCTAGACACTATATCAAATATCTACGAACCCATTCCAAGTTACAAATTTTACCAGATTTGCGAGCACATGAACAATATGAATTTCCATTTCACTATGAGTAGGATAGGTGCATACAAAATTCAGGTTACCCCCACGTGTTTTGTTTCATGACTGGATAATATCAAACAGCTGACTTGAGAGAAATAATTATCAACGAGTATACGACAAGTCTGTATCCTACATATTGGTTCAGTTTCAATGCACATTACTGAACCAAGATCTGATACTCTGATACTTAAATACTTCAAGTCCGTATCCACTGACTTATTAACAAGCTTGACTTTTGAATACTCTTAGCCACACAATCGACATGCATGTCATATCCATCCTAAAGGGAACGTAATGATTATTTGAATTTCTTTTAATGAAGGTGGGCTTGATGTTATTTAGGGTAATTGCATCGAATACTTCCAAGTCCGTATCCACTGGCTTATTAACAAGCTTGACTTTTGAATACTCTTAGCCACACAATCGACATGCATATCCATCCTAAAGGGAAAATAATGATTATTTGAATTTCTTTTAATGAAGGTGGGGTTGCTGTTATTTAGAGGAATTGCATCCCAATTGTCAAAGCAATATGTGGTAATTAAAAATGGATGAGAATGCATCTCAACAATTCCTATCTAATCTACTTTCTGAAATTCAAGACCTCAACGTAAGCCCTCATTAACACTCTATGGCCACGTTTTGCATGCCATATTAGTACACTTATGTACTAAATTGTCGCCGTTATATTTTAACATGTGGACGGAGGCAACTTAAGCACTCTAGACCACAAGTGTAATACCATGAGTATCAAAACAGCCAAAAAAAAACTCAATTTAACAGTCTCTGCTATTATTCCCAAATACAGTAGAATACATCATGTTGGGATGTTGATTATTATATGTAATAAAATTTGGAATTGATGACTTAAATAGATATTTTTTCCCCCTTTTATTATGCAAATAATTGATAAACAAACAAGATACTATAATTTCTCTAAAATTACAGTCTGAAGACCTCTTATATAATACAGCACCAAACACAGTATATAATAATGTCTTTAATCTGGGGCACCAAATGCTAGACAATATAGTCAAAACTATCCAACTGCTAATTAGTCTATCTGAATGAATTAGTCAGTTCAGTCCAACATAGCCAAACGAGTCATGTATATATTATCGGTGCTAGTAAGGAGTTTAAATAAGATAATGAAATAAGAACATAGTCTACAAGATTAAACAGTTTCACTTTTACGTGCTTAATTCTATTTTAAAAGAGATCTAACACCCTAAGATTAACCACTTATGCTAGCTCCTTTAAGAACATACTAAAACCCCTATGCTCTGTGTGTGTGTGTTTGTGAATATAATATATATTGGTATCAGTATATAGAATAGAACAATCGTACGAATGAGGATCCTCTCCAGATCCTTTTCGTGAGGATCCCCAGGATCCTCCAATCATGTCCATTCATCGTACATCGTGCGGTCAAAAATCATTGTAAATTTTTTATTTAAAATTGAATATAAACAGTACCTGACGAAAACCGGCCGCACGATGTACGATGAACGGCCGTGATTGGAGGATTAGGAGAGGATCCTCATTCCAATCATACCGCCAATATACCGTTTCATGCCAAAAGTTATCCTGTGGATGCAATATTGAAGAAAGGCACATACCTACTTCAGCAGCTTTCATTGCAGCAGATTTGGCGACATTTATATCATTAGCAGCTTCTGCATCACTGGACATGGTTTTCCCAATACCTTCTTGACTTGGTTTAGAATTTGAAGTCCCCTTTCCATCAGCTGTAGTTGTGAACTTAGAAACTAATCAAAGAGTAAATTTATTAGAGAATATACTTAAAACTTTTTAAGGAATAAAATTAAACATAGAAACATTAAATAAACCATTACCATCTTTTCGGCCATCAGTGTTCTTCTCGGAGCTGAATAACTTTGGTCTTTTTGCAGTAGATTCTTGATTTTCACTCCTTGAAATATCATCTGCAGACCGCTCTGTTGGTTCTCTAGTATTTCGGCTCCTCACTTTATTATCCCTCTCATCATATCTCTTCCTTTGTTCTCTGGAATGGTTTTCATCATCCATTTCCTTTAATTCACTCTTGTAACCTTCTTTCACACAATGTTTACCTTCATCTCTCCTGGAAATTGAGTCACTTCTTTGCCCCTTGGACTCTTCATAGGAGAAAATCCGTTCACTTCTATAATCTCCAGAACTCCTACGGTAATCCCTGTTTTCATCCGGAGCTTTTCTGTCCAATGTATGCCTACCCCGTTCCTTGTCCATCTCTTCAAAATATCCATGTCTCCTGCCATATCCAACTTTCTCAGATGATGAGTCCTTATCTTTATATTTCTGGTGAGGAAACGAAGATTCTCTATCTTTATCCTTGGTCCTATATACTGAACCATCATATTTATCACGAGAAGATTTGTCCGAAGGACGCAAATAGTCTTTTGACCTAGTATGATCAGAATGAGCACTACCCCTTGTCTCCCTACCAAGACGAGAAGTTATCTTCTGATAATTTCTTTCTTCTTCATCACCATGTTTGTCATGTTTGATGTAGTCATCATGCCTATGGTAACCATGTGAAGTTTTGGACGATTGTGTATCAGAATTCCTGTAGGAATCACTGCTTTTTCCATAACAGCTCCTGTTTGAATCCCTCTCAAATTTCCTTTCATCTTCATTCCTTCTTGTTCGATATTCAGAGACTTTTACAGGATCTTCCTGTGAAATTTTTGGGCTAGAACTATGCTCATGCACAGGACTCCCTGAAAAACAAAATAAAATATAAAACTTTGCAAAAGGCCAGCAAGTATAATGGAAATTTGGTTAACAAGACATCACATGCAGATCTCTTGCCATGATTTTGACCACAAAAAAGAAAAAACACAAAATCATTCCACCTCTGAGCCACCAGAATACCTCAATCTGCATAAACTTCATCAAACATAAGAACAAGAAATAAATTAATTAATTGATACGCCCCCACTACATTAAGCATCCCAGATTACTAACCCAATTAATAACTATTTGGTTTGTCTGTTTTTCAGTTTTCATTTTGCATTCATGTTTAGTTTTCATTCATGTAGGGCAAATACATGAGACATATGAGGGATGTTGAAGAGTGGAGGACTGATGATGATGGGAGGGATGTAGAAGAAATGTACAAGGAAAGGTGATGTAGGACAGTAGGAATAGAAAGAAATGTAAGAAGATATCCAAACTCACTCCAATATTTGGCATCACACCAAAGGTGGAATCACAACAATAGAGCATTTAGAAAAATTCCGGCATCACACCGGCTTTCAGCCTCACATTGAAGGTGCGTTGGACTCACTCCAAGGTTTCTGTGCCTCATACACAAGCAGAAAATCTAGAATTTCTTTTCACGAAAGCTTAATTTAAAAGCTTACAAAGTAGCCCTTTTTATAGGCTAAATGGTACATGAATCTGAAAAGTTCCAACATGAAGAGACTCAAAGACAATAAACTTGCGGACTACATGTGAAACTGCATTTATTACATAAGAAACTGATTTATTGAACTTTTAACTTGGCTCCTCCTTCAAAAGGTACCCAAAATGAAAACTAAAAACCAACCAAAACTATTTTATATTATTTTCATTTTCAAGATTTTTTTTCATCCCTCATATTCCCCATATATCAATCACTAAAATTGAAAACTCAAAACTAAAAATGAAATGGTTATCAAACATACATGTAGGTTTCCTTTTCTAGTTTTTGTTTTGGAATATTCTCCTTCATTTCTCCCTCCTCCTCCTCCTCCTCTTCCTCCCACCACGCTCCCTCCTCGACTTTTATTCCTCAACAAGTAATTCCCATATAACTTCCCCAATTTCTCTAACAAACAGGGAAAACAAAAACCAAATAATCAAACGATATAAAATGAGCCCTATGCTTGTGACATGAATTGTAAGTCAAATTGTCAATTCTACTGAACCTTCTTAGAAGATAAGAACGCCTGTGACTGCTGAACTTGTGAAAATGAACCAAAAATTGGAAAACTAACCATTAGAGGGAGATGAGCTGCTAAGCGGAGAACGGCGGCGATACTTCCGGTTGGCTGTATCAGTTGAAGGTTTGCGAAATGCTGTATTTGCATCACCCAAATCTAAGTTTGAATCCATGATGAATACCACCTGACAGTACCAACATCAGTTAAGTAAAGCAACTTATAGGCACCCCAAACCCTAACCCTAATCCGAACCCTACCCCTCTCCCGACAAAAATTGAAAAAGGGCTAGGGTTTTGTTTATTTTTCAAAGTTTTGATTCGATTCAGGAGAATGAAAACAAATGGAAGAACGATGGATAATTGGACTCACCAACGTTTATGTTGTGCTTGCGGGTCACGGCTGCTCTGCTATCGGAACTGTCTCTGTTTCGAATTCTGGGTGGACGACGGTTCCTTGGTTTTCGGCTCCTCGAATGGGGTTTTATGTCCGATTTGGGCTTTATATCCGTTCGGGTGTTATGATCCCACATCCACTACACTTATGGGGTGTAGAGTTCTTAAGTCCTTGGATCCTCCCACCTATTGGACTAGTCTTTTGGGTTGGGCTCTTCCCTTGGGCTTGAGTACCTAACATTGGTATCAGAGCCTAGGTGCCCGATGTTGCGGGTCTTGGTGACGTGACGTGCCGCCTCGTGATTCCCGCCTTGGCTCCAAGGGACTTGGTGACGAGGGACTGGGCAACGTGATTACCGCCGTGGGCGTCGGGTCTTCCGAAGGGTGGTGTAATGTTATGATCCCACATTGACTACACTTATGGAAGTGTAGGGGTTCTTAAGTCCTTGGGGTCCTCCCACCTATTGGACTAGTCTTTTGGGTTGGGCTCTTCCCTTGGGCTTGAATACCTAACATCGGGCTAACATTTGTTTTCACGCATTCTTTGGGCTCTCATATTATTGTCCGATTACGTTTTGCAAAGTGATTTTTGAAGAACTGTTTTCTAAAACCAAAATGACAAATAGGATTTTACATTTTCTATGGTGTTGGAATGTACCTGGTGTTGTGGTCTATTTTTATCTGACAAAGGGAGAGGGGCTGGCGGCACAGGAAAGAGGGAAGAGAGATGTGTGTTTGTAGAATTGTAGGGGAATGTGTGTTGTTATCCCTCCTACATTGTGCCTTTATTTATAGTAGTAAAGGGAGAGAAGATATTCCTTCTTCTCCAAGTAATACAAGTTGTAATATGAAATGATAACTATAATCAAATCTAATCTAGGATTTACACAATCATACTTAAACTATGAATGTTCACAACACTCCCCCTTGAGTGTGTAAATACTCAAGGTAGATTCAGCATTATGCAGAAGTTGAGGAAGTCGACTCGTCAGCACTGATTCCAAGGAACAACGCTTATTCTCAATAAGGTAGGAACTTGCATAAGTAGTAAGTCTCAATAAAAAAACCCTAAGGCTATGGCAAAATCCATAATCTAAGGAAAAATGTATGAGAAATGCAAAGTCAAAAGAAACGTCTACAGGACGTCATTAGGGATATGACCAACCCAAGGTGGTTGCCTCGTTAAAACCTAGTTAGGTAGCAAAAACCCATTGGGAAAAATGTTCCTAATCGTAGGGAAAAAGAGTACATTAAGATCAAGCAAGTATCTACAGGATACTCCCCTTGAGTTTGACATAATTCTAAAGAGAAATAGCAAAGTTACAACTCAGAAAGTTTATGCATACCAATTCCATGAACAAGCTTCTGAAACGTCGCCTTCGGCAGTGATTTGGTGAAGACGTCGGCCAGATTGCTTTGTAAACAGATTTGCGTGACTTCAATCTTCTGATGCTCGTGTTGTTGATGTGTAAAGAAAAACTTCGGCACAATGTGCTTGGTGTTGTCTCCTTTGATGTAACCCTTCTTAAGTTGTTCGATGCAAGCTGCGTTGTCCTAAAAAATTGTCGTCGGGGCATTAATGGCGGGATGAAGATCGCAGGAGCTTCGAATATGGCCCACTTTGCTCTCAACCAAAAGCATTCTCAAGTTGCTTCATGTAAGGCGAGAATTTCAGCATGGTTAGACGAAGTGGCAACTAAGGTATGTTTAGTTGACCTCCAAGAGATTGCGGTGCCTCAAACGGTAAAGACATAACCCTTTTGAGAACGCGCCTTGTGCGGATCAGATAAGCATCTAGCGTCGACATAACCAACAAGGCGAGAATCAACTCGATGAGTATAGGGTGCGGCATCACTATAGGATTCGTAGGGATAGAACAAGCCCAAATCCGTAGTACCCTTAAGGTAACGGAATATGTCTTTCACGCCAGTCCAGTGTCTGCGTGTTGGTGCATTGCTATATCTTGCCAAAAGATTAATAGCGAAGGAGATGTCGGGTCTAGTGCATTGAGCTAAGTACAATAAAGCGTCTATCGCACTTAGATAAAGAACTTCAGGCTCCAAAATCTCTTCATCATCCTCCTTCGGACGGAAATGATCTCGTTTTGCATCTAGCGTATGAACGACCATAGGAGTACTCGAAAACTTCGCTTTATCCTCATTAAAATGGCGCAACACCTTCTGGGTGTAGTTCGATTGATGTACTAGGATTCCATCCGAACAAGGCTCTATCTCGAGACCGAGACAGTATCGAGTCTTACCTAGATCTTTCATCTAAAATTCCGACTTCAGGTGCGAAACAGTTCTCGTGAGCTCTTCAGGAGTTCCGATGAGATTCATGTCATCGACATATATTGCAACAATCGCAAATTTGGAATGTGATTTCTTAATAAACACACAAGGGCATAGTTCGTTGTTCACATATCCCTGACTAGTCAAATACTCACTCAGACAGTTATACCACATTCTTCTGGATTGTTTCAAACCGTATAGTGAACGCCTTAGCTGAATTGAGAGCGTGTTTCGGGGTTTGGAAATATTTGAACCAGTCAATGTAAGTCCTTCGGGAACTTTCATATAAATTTCCGTATCAAGATCCCCATAGAGATACGCAGTTACTATGTCCATCAGCTGCATATCCAGTTTTTCGGAAACTACCAAACTGATAAGGTAGCGAAAAGTAATCACATCCATAACGGGTGAGTAAGTTTCGTCATAGTCAATCCCGGGACGTTGCGAGAAACCTTGTGCTACAAGACGAGCTTTGTAACGCACAATCTCATTTTTCTCATTACGCTTTCGAACGAAAACCCATTTGTAGCCAACAAGCTTCACATGTGAAGGAGTAGGAACTACAGGTCCAAACACCTTATGTTTCGCAAGTGAATCGAGTTTGACTTGGATTGCTTGTTTCCAGTTTGACCAATCAGCTCTACGTCGACATTCATCAACGGAACGCAGTTCAATGTCATCGCTCAACATGATCTCAGTAGCTACTGCAAATGCTAATGCATCGTCGACAATCATCTCATTTCTACACCACACATCATCTAAGCTAGCATAATAGACCGAAATCTCACGATTCTTGGGAGGATGATTCGTCTCTTCAAGGACGCTTCCGTAATCTAGAATTTCCTTATGAGTTGGGTAGAATAAGTAAGCGATAGTCGGATTCACGGTAGGCTCTTCAGGACCTTGTGTCGTGGTTTTCCTCTTCTAGGGGTGTGAATCCTTTGAACCAAGAGGTCTGCCACGCTTTTGTGTAGGGGCAGATGATTGGCTAGCCGCTAATGTACGTGGATCACCATAATTAGCATCCCGGGCTTCCAGAAGAGCAGTCCGTTTTACATTTGGTACATCCATCTTTGCAAGCGTATTTGTAGCTGGAATATATGATCTTGTCACGCGCGTTAGATTGGTGAAAGCATCTGGCATGCTCTGAGCTATGATCTGGAGATCTAATATGCACTGCACTTTAGCTTCGGACTGAGCGGTGCGGGGATCTAAATGAGACAAAGTGGGAGTTGTCCACGATAATTCTCGTCGTTCATTAGGAACGTTGACGTTCTTATCTCCCCCTAACGACGGGAAGACTATCTCATAGAAGTGACAATCCGTGAAACAAGCGGTAAACAGATCACCTGTCAAAGGTTCTAAGTAAAGAATAATCGGAGAAGAATCGTATCCGACATAGATTCCCATCCTTTGCTGAGGCCCAATTTTTGTACGTAAGGGCGGCGAGATCGGCACATATACCGTACAACCAAAGACGCGCATATGCGATATGTCGGGTTCGCATCCAATGACCAACTGAAGGGCACTAAATGGTTGTGTCGCAACAGGCCTCAGGCGGACCAACTTTGCTGCGTGCAATATTGCATGGCCCCAAGCAACGATCGGGAACTTGGTATGTATGACCAACGATTGAGCAATCATTTGTGAACGCTTAATGAAAGCCTCTGCCAGGCCGTTCTGGGTATGTTCAACTTCAACCCCAACCAACATGTAATAGTCATCAAAAGATTTAGATGTGAATTCTCCAACATTATCCAATCGAATAGATTTGATCGGATAATCAGGGTGGTGAGCCCTGAGCTTGATAACCTGAGCCAACGGTTTAGAGAATGCAACGTTCCTTGTAGACAACAAGCACACGTGTGACCAACATGTGGAAGCATAAACCAAAACCATAAAATATCTAAATGGTCCGCAAGGAGGTTAAATCGGTCCACAAATGTCCCCCTAAATCCTTTGTAGAAAAATGGGAGGATTCGAACGAATCTTGTCATAAGAAGGCTTAGTAATAATCTTTCCCATAGAACATGTTTGACATGCGATTTGATGGATCGAACCTAAGCTTCGGGTTAGTGGATGCCTGTGTGAAGATTTGAGGATATGGCGCATCATTATTCGTCCAGGATGTCCCAAACGATCATGCCAAAGTGTAATTTCATGTGCGGTCCCTGTGGTAGGGCCGGCCACATAGTGGCATTCTATGGGGCGTATGGTCGTAGTATACAGACCACTCGGGATATGCTCTATCTTCTCTAAAATACGCTTCTAGCCATATTCGTAGAAAGTTATGCACAGAAATTCAACTCTGTTTTCTACGTGGGTTTCAGCGTGGTAATTGTTATCTCTAATGTCTTTGAAACTGAGTAACGTTCTTTCAGAACGTGGAGAATAGAGTGCCTCAGCAATGGTCAAGATTGTACCATTAGACAACATTATACGTGCCTTACCGTATCTTTCTATCAGGTTGGATGGGCCTAAGAGGGTTGTCAGAGGTGCATTCTTAGGTATGAAGTTAGTGAAATAGATGTGTTCATACAAAACAGTGTGCGTGGTTGCACTATCTGCCAGATAACTAACTTTCCCACTAGTCATACCTAGAATGAAAAATTAATTTGAATTGGTCACATGCATAGAAGTTTATAAAAACAAATATCAATTCAAAATAATTTCATTTATTCAAGGATTAAAACTTAATATCCAAAATAAATCGCCAACGAATAATCCAAAAACATAAAGGAAAATTGTTCAAAATCAACCAAAAACAAAGGGGGGTTCGGCCACTAGGTGGAATTCGGCCCCAATGGTCTTATTTTAACTAAAAAAATAAATCTATTGTCTAGGATTCTAATCTTCCATAGGAGTGGTATCCTCTTGAAAGTCAGAAACCTTCATTTTTGCAGTCTCCGGTTTGTCCACTTGCATGAAGTTTGATTTAAACTTCTTACGACGAGAATGATATTCATCTACAACCTTCTTGGGAGCTCGGCAAACACGGGACCAATGGTCATTTGAACCACAGCGATAGCACATATCATCATCCATAGTTGTGGGTGCTTTACCCTTATTCTTGAAGTTCGGGGCCTTGAGAGTGAGATTTGGGCGCTTCTGGGCTTTGTTTCCTCCCTTAGATGGGCCTTGGCTCTGTTGACCTTTGTGGGATGGCTTCTGGCCGCCCCTACCACGCCTCTTTTGGCGTGTTGGGTGTTGATTAGTGTTATAATGTGCTTCAGGCACATCAGTAGCTCCAGTAGGTCGAGCTTGATGATTTTCATCAAGAGCTGGTTCTACTTTTTAGCAAGAAGTAAAACAGAGATCAAATCCGAGAACTTGGTGAACTTCTGAGCTCTATATTGTTGCTGCAAGACAATATTAGAGGCAAAGAAGGTCGAGTAAGTCTTCTCCAGGAGATCCTCTTCAGTCAAAGTTTCATTGCAAAACTTGAGAAGTGATCGGATTCGACAAACTTCAGAATTATATTCATTCACAGACTTAAAGTCTTGGAAGTACAAGTGCTGCCAATCGTGTCTTACTTCAGGCAAGAATATGTCCTTTTGGTGATCGAAACGATCAGCCAAAGCGACCTATAATGCACGTGGATCCTCCTTAGTAAGGTACTCAGTTTGCAAAGCGTCATGGATATGTCTTCGAATGAAGATCATTGCAATGGCTTTTTCAGCTTCGCCAACAATTTTATCTATTGCTTCTTCAATAGCAGGACGCAAGTTCTTTGTAGTGAGGTGGAGCTTCACATCTTGAACCCACTTGAGGTAGTTCCTTCCAGAGACCTCCAAAGCAGTGAAGTCGAGTTTGTTCAAATTTGACATGTTCCTATCACAAAATAGATGGACAAGATATGGTTAGTGTAATGGAGAAAAGTCAATCCATTCACATAGGAGTAGAACATATAGGTTCTAATAGACATGTATTGGTTTAATTTTGCATGAAAAACTTCGGGTTTTCATGGGTGATATGTTTAAGTGAAAACTTCAGGTTTTCAAACAAGGCATGTTTATAAGAAACTTCAGGTTTCAAAGTAATTATGAACTTCAGGTTCATATATTCCTGCAGGCAAACGCAAATATATATGCTAACAAATATGCAACAAGTATATTAAAAAATATAACTTTTAAGTTTAAAATTATAATTGAATTAATTTATTTATTTGGACATCGGGTCAAAATAAAATCTGGGGAAAAATATAAAACCCATTAAGTCTGAAATAATTTAGACAAAAGAAATTCGAGGTCCAAAAGAAAACACTAAGCCACGGGTGGCTTGAAGAATTGGTCTGTGAGACATATGCCCAAAAAAATTGAGCTGGGGAGGGTCTCGGGGTGATCTGCAAGCTCACGGGGTGGACTGGGCTGCTTTAAGCAGCAAAAAAAACCTTTTTTTTTTTTTTTCGCGGGCCACTTCAGGCTGGCCCAAAAAAAAATTTCTTTCCTTTCGGGCTAGGCAGGCGAGCCTAGAAAACAAAAAAATTGTTTTTTTTTTCGCACGGGCCGAGGGGCTGGAGCCCACTAGGGCTCGAGTTGATGGGGACAGAACAACCCAGCGGCGCTGGGTGTGCTTAGCCGAGGAAGAAGGCCGGGTTTTAAACTTCGGCGCCACTGTATGTGGCCTTATATTGGACGAGAAGACTTGTGGATACCCTTTTGGGGTGTTTTCGACTATGAATACAACATGGAGATATTAAAATCGCAAGTGTTCCAATCAAAACCTTAAAAAAATTGAATTGGAATTTCAAAAAAATCTCGATGAGATTCCGGCAAATCTCAGTCTAATTTTTAACGTGGGACAACTGCTGGTCGTCGGCGACATGAACTAGAGGTTCAAGGCAATGGCTGCAGGCCATGTCGAGGTCGAGGACACCATGAAAGGTGTCGGGTTTTGTTGATTTTAAGCCTCAGAGCTTCTGGCTCCGTGGGTTTTTCTGGGGAGAAGGAGAGCTGCATGCTCTCTGCTTGTGTGAAGACCCCATCTACAGGATGGTGGTCACAGGTTCGATAGAACCCAGGTCGCAATGGCGAGAAAAAAATATTTCTTTTCAATTCAATTAGATTATATGCATGTATAATTCAATGAATCACATATTTACTTTGATGCATATGCAAATAAAAGTTTCAATGCATGTACATATGTAAGATTCAATTCATGGCAAATATCAAATTCACATAATTGCAGCAATTTTGGTTATGAGGCATACACAATTTATGTAGAATCTAAAATACGTTAAACGTAAAGTTGGGTCATGCATCATGGTGAATGTTCATGCTATCAGGGCTTGCAAAATATCAAGTTAAAAAGTCGTTGTTTTGAAAGAACCTGATTGCGTGATGATATGGATGAACTGGTTTGATGCAGAAAAAAAATTCTCCAAAGTCAGATTCCTAAGCACAACAGTAGGAGCGTGCTGATAACGTGTTGTGGTCTATTTTTATCTGACAAAGGGAGAGGGGCCGGCGACACAGGAAATAGGGAAGAGAGATGTGTGTTTGTAGAATTGTAGGGGAATGTGTGTTGTTATCCCTCCTACATTGTGCCTTTATTTATAGTATAAAGGGAGAGAAGATATTCCTTCTTCTCTAAGTAATACAAGTTGTAATAGGAAATGATAACTATAATCAAATTTAATCTAGGATTTGCACAATCATACTTAAACTAGGAATGTTCACAACACCTGGTAGTTTATTCAGAGAATAATTTTTTAGAATGAGAATGTTGAAATCACGTCAGGTATTAATATCTTAAAATATTAAGTAATTAAATTAGTGTTTGATAATAATGGTAATGGTGGTGGTACCATTGGTGGAGATGGTGGTTGAGACAAGAGTGGCGTTGGTAGCAATGGTGGTTAGGATTTGTGCGTAGTAAAAAAATTTTGAATTTGGGATATCCAATGCTCAAATTTAAATATTATGTAAATAAGTGTTATTTTCAAATTTTTATGAGCCAGAGTCGAAAAATAAAGAATACAAAAACTCAACCATGAGTGGCCACCACCACCACCACCCATCATCACTATCATGGCTCCCCGCCACCACCACACACCATTGTGGCCCCAGCCGCTGACGCTGCCAACACCTACTGCCACCACTCACCATCACTACCGTCATTGCCACCACCTCTACTAGCTCATTTTCTAATTACTATCTCTCATTTATATATTAATGACGCCACAGACACATTACATTTCGTATTCAAATTTTATTATTCTTTTAAATTAACCAAACAAGAAAAATTCACAATTCTACAAAATAAAATTATATCATTCTCTCATTCAAACACAGGGTAAGTTTTTATCACCATTTGTATATTTTTTATTTTTCATTGCTTACTATTTACCTCTTGGGCTTCTACAATTTTTTATGATTCTTTCTATTGTGTAGTGTTTTAAAAAATTAGCCTCGAGGCATGACTAAGACTGCCTTGGAGGCAGGGCAGCTGAGTTTTCACCTCTATTTTGTGGGGTTGGCGTAAGGCAGTGTCGGGAAATGCCTAGGCGGCTGAGGCTACCCAGGCGTTCACTTGGGCCTTTTTTTTCTTTAAAATCCAAGTCTGTTTCTGCCTTTCCTCTGTTTGTGCGGTTCTAGTTTCAACGAAGAAGAAAGAGAATTTATCTCTCCAAATCCTATTGGCAAAGTCTAAGCCTAAATCTTTTTTATTGTTTTTGTTTTTTTTTAATTAATTATTGCCCATTCATATTCTGCCACTTAGCATTTCGATTAGCAAAGATGAAATTCCCTATAAATGCTCCACTCAACCTTTTTCCTTTAAATTTCCTATAATAATTGCTCCACTCAATCTTTATTTCATTTAAATTCCTTATAATTACTCCACTTAGCCTTTATTTCCTTTTGAATTGCCTATAATTGGGAGATTCAGCCTTTATTTCTCTTGAAACTTCCTATAACTGTGGCCACTCAACCTTATTTCTCTTGAAGTTCACTATAATTACTTACAATAAAATAAATAAATAATTACAACATTTTAAGACTATATGACATAGTTTACAAGTACAACTAGACTTAGTAATGAAAAAGAAGATATTATCTTTGATTTAGTTATAATTATATTTGTTTTACAAAGTATTATAGTTTATAAATATAAATATATAATATATATATATATATATATATATTAAAACTTTAGGTCCCATGAGTAGGGATGTGCAACGGTTATGGCAGGCGGATAACCGCGGTTATTTACCCATAACCGTTTATGCTCATACCCACATAACCGTTTACCCGTTGGGTAATTGCCTAAACGGTTATACCCATACCCATAACCGTTTATAAACGGTTAACCATACCTATAATTGCATACCTATTTAACCGTAACCGTTTAATACCCATTTACCCATTTATCCTTTTTAACCCGTTTACCTTTTTTTTTTTTTACCATTATCCCTTTTTCACCCGTCTACATGTTTTTTAACAACTTGAAAATTAAAAAAAATTATGATAATTTTTTTTTAACAATTAAACACCGTTACAAGTACATTCATCATACATTTCCATATTTTAATTTTTTTTATGTCCTTATACCATTCCAATAATTGAAACAATAGTTTACAGACAATATTTTTAACTGTTACCAATGAAGGTAAATATAATATTTGCTAAGTATTATTGGGTTACAAAAATTGTTTAGAAGACATTTTTTTCAAAGTATTTTTGTCAATTTCACTGTTACCCGCAAGAAATTTAAATTAATTTGGCCAATTCCTTGATGATGAGAATCATCATTTATGTAGCAGTGTCATTGAGAGAATGACCGATGAATTCCTTGCTAATTTATTGGGTGCTAAGTATTATTAGAACGAGAACATGGTTTGTGTTAGTTTTACATATATAAAATAAATGGATAAACGGTTACTCATTTATAACCACGGTTAATACCCATAACCGCTTATTTAAATTTAGTGGGTAAACGGTTATACTCATAATTGTTTATTTATCTAAATGATTACCCATAACCGTAACCGTTTAATTTAAATGAGCGGCTAACCGCAGTTACCTATAACCAATGGGTATTTGCCCATCCCTACCCATGAGGCTTTTCCTCATGCGTCAAGGCTTTCGCCTAGGCAAGGTTATCCATGAAGTGCCTTGCCTACGCCTTGTGTAGAGAGTTAAGGTAGCTTGCGTAGAGTAAAGCCTTGTTTTGTTTATTTTTGCATATATTGAGTAAGAGTTTTTTATGACGATGACAAGATTATTATGCCATGATTTAAAAGTTAAAAAATATTAAACTCGTATAAATTTAAATTTAATATATACTAAAACTCAAAACTAACTGATTCACTGTTCATAAGCATAGCGTGCTTCCTGTTTTGTCCCTGTTAAGTTTGTGTTATTACTTCTCTGCCACTGTCTGAGAAAGTGTATATATGGTTTTTTTTTCCTTTTCTCTTCCCCCTCTCGCTCTAAGCCCCGACTTCACCTCAGCGTTCGAATGAGAAACCCAAAAATCACCACCTTTAGACGTTTTCCGGTTGCGGCTGGCCTGCAACCACAACTATTCGACTCATGAGAGTCCCAAATACAACATTCAAGCTTTGCATGATCAAAACTACCCCTCAATTTAAGAGTTCCATAAGCCCAGCTTGAGGTGTTGCTTCTTTCGATGAAGATCTAAGTTTTTTTTCCGTCCAATTTCAGGCCTTTCTGACCTTTTTTGGGTCCAGAGAAGGTAATATTTTTACCATCCAATTTTTTTACAAATACCACTTTTCTCAATTCTTTTCTTGGTTTCTTGATTTTTGCATACCCCTTTGGCAATTGAACTGAAGCATAGCATTAGAAAAAAATATGTAATTATTAGGTTGTTTTGGGTAATTTTTCCTATTTTGGGATGGTGTTTGTGTACCGTTGCAGGTGATTACCAAAGAATCTCTTCTAACTGCACAGGTATGGAAATAATTGTCCTGACATCATTGATATAAATCCTCACTAATTTGTCGTCACGATTAAGTTAATGTTTCAATTGGGTTGTGTTTTTCGCATAAGAAGGGATTTCCGGGAGGAATTGGCATAAATTCATTAAACCAATCTTTGGTGGAATTGGATGTTAGGAGCAAAACTATTTTTCATTGGAGTGAACAATGTTGAATGCTATCATTTTTCATATGTTGTCATTGTCTTCATCAAGGTTCTAAAAAACGCTAGGCGCTAGTCGGGCGGCGGGTTAACGCCTAATGCCTAGGCGGTTAGGCGGGGGTCTAGGCAGATTTTGGTAAATTTCTTGTGTACCTTGTAAATAAGTGCATATTGTCACTTACAAAAAATTATACTTGTATGAAATCCATGGATAAGATAATAATAGAATGATAAAATGTAAAAAGAGTATCCAACAAGTCCAAAATTTAAAAACACATTAAGCATTTATGCCATATAACCATAGTGAGGAGTATTGTAATGTAGGAATACACATGTACAACAAGTTCACAATTTAAAACAACATTAAATGCAAAATAGGAGGAAAATAAGAAAATATAGTAATGTAAGTTACTTAATCTAGTGAGGAGTATTTTTTATTTTTTAAATTTCAAAAAAAAAAAAAAGGCCCAGCCGCCTAGCACCGCCTAGAGCCACCCCAATTTTTCCAGCCCTTTTGAACGAAATCGCCTCAGTTCCAACCCACACAGCGCCTGGGCCGTTTTTTAGAACATTGGTCTTCATTACCTCGGTTTAGGAATGGAAGTACAAGAGAGAATAGTGTTGATTTCTGTTAATTAGCAATTCTTTCATCCAAACACAATGTTAATCTTTTGTCACGCCACGACCCGCGAATAAAGACTATTCACGAGCCAGGGTGTGAGCCATATCTTAGCTATAGTAATAAATTCTACAACCAAGATATGGTGGAAAAATAAAATTATATTATAACGATTACACCATACATCATATAACAAACCTTACATAATAAAAGCTTGAGTTTACTACATAAGATTTATTGAATACACAGCATAAATAAAATATTTGTATACAAAATTAATTCATAACAAAAGTACCAACTAAAATAATAATTGAAATGAGTAGCTCTTGCAAATACATAAAATGTCTGCAATGAGATGCATGAATGTACTCACTCCCTTCGATCCAAGCCTACAGGTCCCATACCATACTTATACCATTTGGCTCCTTAGAATATGAGTTCACTCCTGTTCATCCCTTAAACCCAATTTCTGTAATTAAACTCTCAATGGAACACAGGCACTTCCCTTGATGCCTAATTATATATTCAAGCCCTTCCCCCGACGCCTAACGTATACAAGGTTCATTATTTTATATTCAAGGCAAACTTCAGCCCTTGAATATTCTCACAACTCAAACACTTTACACCAGTGAGCACTTGACACAACACAACTATTTTTCTTGCTTTGCAATGTATATGTATGTGTCATGTTCACATAGATATTAATAATCACATTTTCTTTAACAAGCTTGTAAGCTTCAACATAAATCAAATTAATTAGTAACAATAGTAATATAATCATAATATTAACAACAAAGTAATAATCTTTAACATCAACATAAATGATAAACAATACGTTACCATTTCCTCATTTTTTTAATTGATTCAATTTCATTTCCTCCCTCTTGTTCTGTTTCTTCCTTCACTACTTCCCCTTCCTCTTCTTTAATATAGCTGAAATTCTACATATGTAATAGGAGTCCGATTGCTGAAAAAACTACCATGAAAGTGAGCGAAAGAGACTAGAGATGTTGACCATGCAAAGAGGTTGGCAGAGAAGGCTAGCTCAACCGAACATCAGCTGTTCAAACTAGGGTACAAGTCAGCACATAGATTGGATTGTCGTAGTTTTTTTATATGTTATAGAGGAGATGATAAGGAACAACTTTTGTGAAGGAAGTGTTTGATCGGAGATACGAAAAATGGGGTTTTGGTACTCATAACATGGCTGTCCAGTTTTCTGTGGGATTAGAGACTGAGTTGGTATTTCAAACATATTGGACGATCGCACCGTTGGATTTTCCTAAAATTTGGATATATCATGGTAGAGAGACAGATGAACAATCTCATGAAGAAAGTACTATGATTTAATCTATGGATGTTGGTGATTTGGTCTGTTAGATAGGAGGGACGAATTTCTAGTTTTTGGATATCTTTCTTTTGCTAGATTAAAATGACCATGAGTTTGGTTTGTTGGGTAAGATCTCATGTATTTTTCTGGGATTTGTCTCACACTTTTTGTACATCATTCTCAAGGGAAATAAATGGAGATTTTCGATGGTTTGGTGGAAGTGCTTCTCATGGCAATGATCTAAAAATGTAAATGCATAAACAACACAAGATTTAAGTGGTTCGCCAAATTGACTACATCCATTGGGGTTTGCTTTCATTGTATTTCACTATATATGAGAGACTTACAAATACAATGAAAGATGGCTTAAAGCCTTAACAATATGTAAAAGAAAGATAAGAGGTAATATGAAAGGGAGAATGGTTTTTTTGTTGGAGTTGTTCTCTTTTTCTTTCTTTTTTTCTTCTTCTTCCTCTCTCTTTTCTCCATGTTCCTTCCGTTGGTTCTTACGTCTTCCTTTATAAGGATTGAATAACCTCTTTGTTCCCATCTAGTTTGAGGAGAAAGCTTCCAAGTGTGCCAATAGAAAGAAACCAAGTATTTTGATAATCATTACCATGAAATGTGTTCCAATAACAAGGAAACAAGTGTTGTCCTAATCATTAAGAATGATATGTGTTCCAATGGAAAAACAACAAGTGTTAAGTTAATCATGAACTAATGAATATAATGCAAGATGTTCCTTGCATCAAAGGTCACGTGAAATGTTCTAACCACAATAAGTTCTCATCTTCCTCTCCAAAAACCTCCACAAGTGTGCCAATAGAAAGAAAACAAATGTTAAGCTAATCATTAGCCCTAATATGTGTTCCAATAGAAACACACCAAATGTGAAGTTAATCATTGACAATAGGATGTGTTGATATGACAAAGCAACATGTGTTAAGTTAGTCATAAACAAAAATTATCATGCAAAGTGGACAAATACCCAAAGGCCACATCCATACTCTATAAGATATAGAATCCCACCTCAACCTATCTAGAGTAGTGACTAACCCCTCCTCTTTATTCTCTAATGGTTGGCAAAACGCTACTTAGCCTTTGTGAGAAAAATAAAGCCAAACTCATCATAATCTCCTTCTCCAAGTCAAACTAAAAATATCTCTAAGTACACATGAAATCATACTAATTAGTTTTTGAAATAATCTTGTAGCAAAAATGAACTTACGTTGACACTAGTGTACATATCAAAAGTTTAAGTTCTTGTACACATAGCGTATAAAAAGAAATCAATTAAAATTATGACATAAAAATAACTTCGCACATACAAACACACATATATAATATTTTTTTTTTTAAATACGGGGTATTACATCTTTCTTTTTCAATTGTTTGAGTTTTAGTCCAACTATACCTAGAGCATGAGTTCAGTCATAGTAATAGACTTTGTCTTTTGTATTTACCAAAATAGATGATGATGGGTGGTAATGGATGGGTTTATGGAACACGATAAAATGGATTATTGGGAATTGGTCGTCTTACTTATCACCCTACGCACCATATACTAAAACTAATTTGAATGATTTGTTCAATTGTCTGTCCACTCCCAATTAATCCATAACACTTATATTTTTTTGCAATTTTACAATTTATTTCTTTGAAATATAGTTCAGCTAAAGATTTTCTTAGAATGCTCTCATGACATGAAAACATAAATATTGACGAGAATTGCGTGTATGAAAATTTGGCCATTTGTATGGAATTTGAATTGTGTGATTGAAAATTTATTATATTTTGTTCAATTTCCAACTTTGAATTCACAGAAACAAGTAGTTGTCATCATTAAAATTCAATTTCAAATTGTATTTCTGAGCCCATTGTTTCGTCGTGGTCAGGTATGGCTCAAGATAATAGTAATATCAGTTTTTAAATAACCCCTTTTGTTCAATTTGATTATTTGCATATTTGATTTTGGTATTGTATAAATTTAGGATTTTTAACTTTGGTCTTGAGTAGGACTTTGATTGATTGTGCATTATGGGAGGAAATGTAGATTGAAGGTGTCTGCTTACTGTGTAAAAACCATGATAACTTTTTCGACATTTGAAGTAGAATACTTTAGGAAAGCAACATGTTTATGAGAATGGCAATAAATTAAAACATGCAAGTCTATCATTAGTAATGCTTTTATGGTTTTCTTTTATGTTGAGAAAATTGGGACTCCTTTTAACAGACTTTATTGCTCATATGATTAGGGAATACTTACAGAAACTACAGCAAAGCTGGCAACTTCGCTTTCTTTATCAGTCACTAGAAGAATAATGGAAGCAGATGAATTTATGAGGGCTAGCATATAGATGGATGGCTTGCTAATATGTATGACTATCATGTTTACTGATACTATTCAGGTTAGTCCAAAACTTGCTAAAAAAGCAGATTGTCAATGATTTAAGCTAGTTGTAAACAATATCACCTCTTTGTAAATAACACTTTAAAATCATCTCTCTCAATGTAAACATATTATATGTAAAATAATATCATCCTAAACGGTCTTAAAACCCACAACATTGCACGGGAGGCTCAATTGCTAGTGGGATCATATTTATGAGAAATCTCATATGAACAACGTTGGTCGGCACCTGTACACAAGTTTATTTCAAGAAGAGCACAACAAAAGAGAACAAAACTTTATCTCAATATTCACCTTTTGCATTATAAGCATAGGGAATCTCATATGGGACTCCAAACTTCCTATAATTAGAAAGAAAAATACACTCTCAATGAGTGTACAATGAGATTTTTGTAGTGCCAATAATAGTTTCCTAAGCATATTAGCAAACGCTTTAGCTACTCTGTAGAGGTTAATAAATTCTACCCCAAGCAAAGCTGGTTAATAAATTCTGAAGATTTTGTTAGAATAAGGTTGAGAATTTGATAGAAAAATGACTTTGAGGCACGTTAATACGTTTTCCTTAAAGTGATATTTGCCCCCACTCTAATATGAGTTTGCTAACGGGTCTAAAGCAAATCACTTCCAGGATACAACAAAGTTTGGAATTTTAGTTTAGCAAGAACTGAAATTCCTTTAAAATCTTCTAAAAGGAAAATGTATGATTTTGATGGAGAGAAAGAGGATAAGAAACTATTGTTTTAAGAATTGTATATCCAAATATACAACCAACATGGGCTATTTATAGATATTATGGAACCCTTTGAAGATGGATCAAAGTGTGCATATAAAAGGTCATGATTTCCTGCATCATTGCCACCGAATGGATGCATCTTTTAATCAAAAACACAACCTGCTGATAGGAACATATTTATGCGACTTAGTTAGCTTGTTCTTATGCATTTGTGTTGTTATTTCTTAGTTAATTATGTATTTTAAGCTATTTTCGTGTGTTTGTAGGTCATAATAACAAAGTTGGCAAGAAAGTGCATTTTGGAGCATTTTAGAGCATTTTTGAGCCAAGATTGGATAGTGCAAGCATGGAGACATGAGGATGGACGTTTTTGAAGATTTGAAGACTAGAAATCAACATATGTGTGTGCAAGTGTGTTGACCTACAACTCCAAACATCCATCCACTACACCCATTACATCCACTCATTACCAAACATCCACCCACTACACCCATTACATCACCAAACATCCACCCACTACACCCATTACATCCACTCATTACCAAACATCCACCCACTACACCCATTACATCCACCCACTACACCCATTACATCCACTCATTACCACAACACTCACCCATTACACCCATTACATCCACTCAATACAACTCCATACACTCCTCTCCCTAGCCTATAAATACATTCACCCTTCACCATAATTTAAGGGGCCATCATCCAAAGACACCACATCATCTACACAACTCTCCACCCTTCACCATAACTCACCTATATCCATCCACCACCACAAGAGACCATCCATTCACCACTCACACCTTGGTGCCGCATATTTGCAAGGAAGGAGGATTGCTTGGAGTTGTGCTAGTCATTCAATTTGGAATGCTGGAGCATTCTAGGTGTATTCTACTTTGGTTTTCAATGTTTAATTTCAATTGTTTCTGTTTAATTGCAAGTATGAGGAACTAAACCTCTTTTGGCTAGAGGAGAATTCGAAACCATGAATATATTTGCAATATGAATTGATTTCTTCCAATTGTGATTTGATAAGTTGTGATTGCAATTCAATTATCTATTTTATTCATAACGGATTTGTGTATGTTTATTAAGGATGCATACTTAGTTTTCATGCATGAATTTGATGCTAGGATATAAATAAGTTTCACCTAATCGTTACAAGTTTATATTCATGAGTAGTGAAGGTTGCTTGTCACAATCGCGTTAATTGAATTCTTGACAAACGTATCATGCATTCATAGTTACAATTGCCTCGTCAACGCTTATGATTTTCATGGAACTTAATGATCTTTAATTGTATCTCTATTATGCAGTCATATAGGGGACTTTTAGAGAATGATTTGGGTTGTCGCATGCATTCATCCAATTCAATGAGTAAAGGAAAATCTGAGGGTTAATTTGTGCATCACGGTTAATCTGGGGTGTTGAGCATCATAGTTTATTGAAAAGCAATTGGAGATTGATTTGTATGCAAGTGTGTCATATGTGGAGAAAGACCTTCTAGCTTGCCCATCATCCATCCAAAACAACCAATTTCGTGCAAATCTGTTTAGTTCTAGTTTCTATTTTGTTTTACTTTATTTTCGTCCAAAACCCAATGCCCCTTTACTTTAGTGTGTCTAATTAGTTAGAATCTGTTTTAGTTTGTGTTTTTAAGTGTTTTGAGTCTATAGAGTCTAGTTAAGTGTTTTTAAGTTTCTTTTTGTAAGTCAGTTTAGTTTAGATTAGCAATCCCTCATAATCCCCGGTCCAGAACGATCTCTACTTATACATATACTACAATTGTCAAAAGAGGGTTTAATTTGAGTGCTTAACTCTCATTGCATCAAATTTTGGCGCCGTTGCTGGGGATTAGCAACTTTGCTAATCCCCCATTGTTTCTTTTTCATGTCTTTTGTTTTAGTTACTGACTTTGTTTCTGTTTGTGTCTTTTATTTTTACTTATGATATTTGATTTAGTTTTGTTTCCTTGATTTTAGGGACTAGAGAAGTAAGACATGGATTTTGCTACCATTCAAGCTTAATTGGCAAAACTTACTTCTCAATTGTCACAATATGCCGAAAGGACCACAATGCAAAGTGTCCCTACATGTGGTGTGTCCTATGGGCAAGGATATCCAACTCATCAATATTCTCAATTCACTGCGAATGAAGATGCTTGGGGTTATCAAAGCCATAGCCAATCATGTGACAACATATTTTCCAACGCTTACAATTTGGATTGGAGAGATTATTCAGATTACATGTGTGGAGAACCGCAACAATTCCAACAAGATGGATATTGGCAGCAAGAAGAGGAGTTCTATCACTAGCCATATGAACCATCACAGCCACCACAAAAATCTGCCAAATTCAATTCAGGTACATCTTTAGATAATGATATGTTTAATAAGTTACTCACCTCTTTGAACCAGGATGTAGAAAACCGAAACAAAGATGTGCAAATTCAAGCCAAGAAGACGGGCGAATTGGAAAAGCAATTTGGGCAGATTATGGAGTTCACGGCACAAATTCAAGAGCAAAGTGAATTCTCCAACTCAACCGTTGAAAATTTGAAGGAAGATTTTGAAATCCATGATGCTATCACTTTGGGAAGTGTTATGGAGGTTGGAGGTGAACCCAAGACATCCAAACCAAGCCAAAACATGGATGAACAGCTGTTGCTCGAAGAAGAGGAGAATAACAAGGCCACGGTAAGGGAAGAACCACCTTTTCCGCAACCCCATATGCCTTCTATGTCGTCCACTACAACCAAGGTAAGCCTAAATTCAATTTGTCCTGACCCCGTTTCACCAAATGTCCTTATTCCTTGCAGGATCATGCAATCCAAGGAAGAAGAGGGTGAGAAAGACATCTTCGAAACCTTTCCAAAGAATCAAGAGCAAGAAGTGGATGGGGAATGTCTAGAATTCATCAAAGAAGATACATTTGAGATGAAAATTCCCAAAGAAGTTGGATTTTATGACACAGGACAAGTCATAACTCTCAAAACACCAAATCTGGCCAAGTCCCATATCCCTGCAACCTTCAAAGATATGGTGTTCGTAATTGAGTTTGTGTTGGAGCAAGCAAGTAAGCCATCTTCTCCAACTTCGATTTTATTATATACTAACTTGCTGATTTTGATGATTCAGACACCTACACTAGAATTTAAACTATTGCCGGATCACGTCAAGTATCATCGTCCATTCAAGAATCAATTCCATGCTATGGGCCCTATCCAAGTTTAGAAGAAAGTTTTGTCTGGCTAGAAGACATTAAAGCAAGCGCTTCTTGGGAGGCAACCCATGTATTCAAATAAGGAAGATTTTTGAATCGCTCCACAATCAGTTTTGCGTTTCTAAAAACCTTCCCTTTTCTGCAGTTGTATTTTGCCAAGATTGTAATTTTTTTTATTGCTTGTTTAATTGTTTTTGGTGTGGGTTTATTTTTGAAACACTGACAGATATGCAAGGTATTTTTACATTCATTTTCATGAAAAAAATGAACATTAAGCAGAAAAATACAAAAGGGAGCCTTCACAAAGGCTGCTTAGGAGAAGTCTCAGTAGTCGGTGGAGCCTCAGCAGTCGACGGAGCCCCAGAAGGAGGCTGCATCAGAGGTTGATCATTTGGAGCTTCATTACGCGGTACAACCCCAGAAGATGAAGGCAAATGTTGTTGGAACAAACCCACAAACCTCTGATGATCAAGTAAAATCTGACCATCAGAATCCTGCATCTGGTCAATCTTCCTCTTCATGTTTGTAGCATAGTTATGTGCGAGCCTGTGCAACTGTTTATTCTTATGTTTGAGCCATCTAATCTCCTGTTTGAGACTCATCACTTCAGCCGCCAATGATTCAACTTGACGGGTTTAGGCAAATAGGTGTTGGGCCATATTAGACACGGAACCTGCGCACTGCACACTGAGAGCCAGAGAATCTTTAACAGCCAACTCATCAGACCGTTTGGCAAGTAGTCTGTTATCTTTGGGAGTGACAAGGTTCCTGGCCACCACCGCAGCTGTCATATCATCCTTCATCACCGAATCCCTAACGGTAAGGGGACCAGTAGGGGATATGAAGGATGGGAGCCATATGTTGTCTGGAGAAGGCGGGACTGCCTCTTCACCAAGGTTCAAGTCAAAACGACGGTCGGAAGGGCCAGACATTTTCAGAGGTGTTAAAGAAAGAAGAGGTCAGACAAGTCAAGATCATAGAAGTGCAAGAAGGGAGTTTTTACAGGCAGAAATTCAAGTGTGGTTTGAACGTCTTGCGTACCTCTATAAAAATCAGCACTCGATGGGATTTCAGAGATCGAAGAGGCGAGCTCAGAAATCGAAGAGGCCAACTCAAAATCAAAGAGGTGCTAACTTTCTCAAAAGCTGGGCTTGCTCAGAAACCACGACCAATATTCTTTTCCAGATTTGTCCGCACTTGTCACATGCAACCTCTGCACTCGACGGGATTTCAGAGATCGAAGAGGCAAGCTCAGAAATCAGAGAGGCATTTGCTTTTCCAGACGTGTCAACATCTGTCACATGCAGAGTCAGCTTTGCGAAAATCACGGGTAGTTTGTCGAAGCATTTTTCCAGACGTATCAGCATCTGTCACATGCAAAGTCAGCTTTGCGGAAATCACGGGCAGTTTGTTGAAGCGCCGATTCTAGATATCGAAGAGGCACTTGTTTTTTCAGATTTGTCCGCACTTGTCACATGCACACTCAGCCATGCGAAAATTACGGGCAATCTGTTGAAGATCTCTTGTAAAGTAGAAAGCACATGAAGTTTACTATTAAATCATCCAACGGTTGCTGACAAGAATGAAAGAACATACATAACCCTTCTTCTTCTCCGAGAATGTCTTTCCAACAAACCCTCTCGAGTCACTCAGTGTTCCTTATTCCTTGGGGTACTTCTGCAAACAACTCATCCAAAGCAAAAATATTTCATATCATGAAGGTTGAAAGCAAGAGTATCTCATATCATGCTTTCTCCCTGTCTTTCTCCTTGTCGTTGTTTTGGGACAAGAAGAAAGAGATCAATCAGCCGACACTTAGTATCAATCTTCCGATCTGAAACCGACTGCCTGGAACCCCTTCCTGATTACTTACCTAGCCTTGCTCTCGAGTACTCATCTTCATCATTTTATGCTTCCTCTTCGTCTACCATATCTGCCTGGGGAACAGATAAAGGAAGTGAAAATGATACCTCGAAGCATGTGGAGACAATTTGCCTATTCATCCTCAGCTAGAGACAAGGAGAAAGAAAGCAAGAGGTGGGCACTTGGAAAGATTAAAGAAAGAAACAGACCAACACCTCTACCTCGTGCCTGCCTGCCGTGCAGAAGAAACAAGCAGAGAAGAATGCAGACTGCACAATCAAATCAACCCGGCAGAAGGAGTCTGATTTCAAACCAAGGAACTCTCATATTCCTCGCTCAGAATTCCGAACCAGTTCGAGATCAAAGCTGTGGAAAGATAACAAGATCATCTATCTCCAAAACCAGATTTGCGTTCTTAAACTCTACTCTGTCTAATTTTTACTTTGCCATACTTGTCATGTTTATTCGTTGTTTGTTTATTTGCTTGTTTTTGTGTGAGTATATGCTTGAAACATTGAGGACAATGTTTGATTTAAGTGTGAGGGGGTAACCAAGTTGTTTTGTGTGAGTATATGCTTGAAACATTGAGGACAATGTTTGATTCGTAGGAGTTTATCACCCATTACTTCTAGTGTTGTTCCTTGCTGTTTTAAAGTGTTTTTAAGCTGTTTTGGAGTGTTTTAGTGTGTGTTGACATAAAAATCCGAAAATCTCATAAAAATTTGAAAAATTGTTTTGAAAAAAAAACCCAAAAAGAGTTGTTTTTGTGTGTTTATTTGTGTCTTAGGGTACCTTCCAACACAATCATGAGGATTTGGTTTTTAATTACATGACTATTAAAGAGAGTTATAAACATGGATGAAAATTTGATTTACTCTTTGATGTATGCTTGGTTGTGGTTATAATTTAAGAATTCACATGCAATCATAAAAGGAAAAATCAGTTTTTTTTGTAACATGCTTGAAAGAAGGAACTCAAACTAACGTTACATCATTGAGAGACTTGGGCCTAAACGTTTATTCGGAGAGTTATTAATCTGTGCAATTTTTTTGTTTTCTAAAGTCGTTGCATGATCTCATTATTCTTTGCTTGGTTGCTACTTAGAAGGCGTTTCATCATTTAGTTCCAAATGCTAGAACTGATGCTTATTTCATTCAAAGCATGTTATTGATTTGCATAACACATATTCAAGATGAAGTTGTTTAGTGAGCCAAGAGCCAAAAAGCCTATCCCGTTCATTATGTGTTTAAGTTTAACCCCGTTGAGTCTTGTGTTGCCTATGTTCTTTGTTACCCACACTATCCTCACCTAGCCTAGATTAGGACCATCCATACCCTTGTTCTTGAAGCATAGTAAAGCATAATTTAGAAGGAATTCCTTTTGTTGAACTCTTACAGAAAAACAAGTGTGGGGGAAGTGATTCTTGTGTGTGTGTGTGCCAAAGTCCTTCATAAGGCATGGGTAGAAAAGGAAAAGAAAAAGAAAAATTCGTGGAAAATAGAATGAAAAGAAGAAAAGTTGTGAAAAGAGTTGAAAAATTTATGAGAAAGAGCTCTAAAGTGTTGTTTGTTGAAGAAAGGGTCCAAAGCATTGAATTCGACCCTAAGTGTTGCATGAATCTTCCCTTTATGTTTAAAAGTTGATTTTTGCATTCTAAAGTAAATTTCAAGTGTCGATTCCATTACTTTGCTTGCTATCGCTTTAAGAACGTTTGTTATTCCTATCCTTTCTTTGTTAGCCATTACCCCCAAGCCTTGTTACAACCCTTGACTTCAATCTTGAGTGTTGTGTGTTTCAATTTGTGGAGTTTGAAATTGATATGAGCATATGGTGTCACTGGTTCTCGCATCTAAGTAGTAGCATTCCTTTCATGAAATCATATATATACATGAATTAATAATTCCAGAAATTGCTTCTTTGTTGAAAAACATATGTGAGTACTAGTTTTCATGTTTACATCAATCTTCTCACATATACCTAATATTGGGAGTGTAGTCAGAAATTCTTGTGTGAAAATAAGAGTGTATCTAGTAAGGAATTGAGGAAATTCTCTAAGGCATGTTACTATATTCAAAATGTTGTTTTAATTGATTAAATGTGAGCTAGTGAATGGTGACTATGATTAAGTATGCTCGAGGGTAAGGAATGCTTAAATCTAAGTAAGTGGTGATCTTTGGCATGTCATGTTTCATTGAAAATCCCTGACGCAAATGTTGGAAGGTTAGGTTGTGTTTTGTTTGTTTTGTTTGTTTTGTTTCGTTCTGTTTCTTTTGTTTTGCTCGAGGACTAGCAAAAGCTAAGTGTGGGGGAATTTGATAGGAACATATTTATGCGACTTAGTTAGCTTGTTCTTATGCATTTGTGTTGTTATTTCTTAGTTAATTATGTATTTTAAGCTATTTTCGTGTGTTTGTAGGTCATAATAACAAAGTTGGCAAGAAAGTGCATTTTAGAGCATTTTTGAGCCAAGATTGGATAGTGCAAGCATGGAGACATGAGGATGGACGTTTTTGAAGATTTAAAGGTTAGAAATCAACATGTGTGTGTGCAAGTGTGTTGACCTACAACTCCAAACATCCATCCACTACACCCATTACATCCACTCATTACCAAACACTCATCCACTACACCTATTACATCCACTCATTACCAAACATCCACCCACTACACCCATTACATCCACTCATTACCACAACACTCACCCATTACATCCACTCATTACCACAACACTCACCCATTACATCCACTCATTACCAAACACTCATCCACTACACCCATTACATCTACTCATTACTAAACATCCACCCACTACACCCATTACATCCACTCATTACCACAACACTCACCCATTACACCCATTACATCCACTCATTACAACTCCATACACTCCTCTCCCTAGCCTATAAATACATCCACCCTTCACCATAATTTAAGGGGCCATCATCCAAAGATACCACATCATCTACACAACTCTCCACCCTTCACCATAACTCACCTATATCCATCCACCACCACAAGAGACCATCCATTCACCACTCACACCTTGGTGCCGCATATTTGCAAGGAAGGAGGATTGCTTGGAGTTGTGCTAGTCATTCAATTTGGAATGCTGGAGCATTCTAGGTGTATTCTACTTTGGTTTTCAATGTTTAATTTCAATTGTTTCTGTTTAATTGCAAGTATGAGGAACTAAACCTCTTTTGGCTAGAGGAGAATTCGAAACCATGAATATATTTGCAATATGAATTGATTTCTTCCAATTGTGATTTGATAAGTTGCGATTGCAATTCAATTATCTATTTTATTCATAATGGATTTGTGTATGTTTATTAAGGATGCATACTTAGTTTTCATGCATGAATTTGATGCTAGGATATAAATAAGTTTCACCTAATCGTTACAAGTTTATATTCATGAGTAGTGAAGGTTGCTTGTCACAATCGCGTTAATTGAATTCTTGGCAAACGTATCATGCATTCATAGTTACAATTGCCTCGTCAACGCTTATGATTTTCATGGAACTTAATGATCTTTAATTATATCTCTATTATGCATTCATATAGGGGACTTTTAGAGAATGATTTGGGTTGTCGCATGCATTCATCCAATTCAATGAGTAAAGGAAAATCTGAGGGTTAATTTGTGCATCACGGTTAATCTGGGGTGTTGAGCATCATAGTTTATTGAAAAACAATTGGAGATTGATTTGTATGCAAGTGTGTCATGTGTGGAGAAAGACCTTCTAGCTATCCCATCATCCATCCAAAACAACCAATTTCGTGCAAATCTGTTTAGTTCTAGTTTCTGTTTTGTTTTACTTTATTTTCGTCCAAAACCCAATCTCCCTTTACTTTAGTGTGTCTAATTAGTTAGAATCTGTTTTAGTTTGTGTTTTTAAGTGTTTTGAGTCTATAGAGTCTAGTTAAGTGCTTTTAAGTTTCTTTTTGTAAGTCAGTTTAGTTTAGATTAGGAATCCCTCCTAATCCCCGGTCCAGAACGATCTCTACTTATACATATACTACAATTGTCAAAAGAGGGTTTAATTTGAGTGCTTAACTCTCATCGCATCACTTGCTGCATCTTTTCATTTTCTGAAAAGAGAACCTGCTGCATCCTTTCATTTTTTTCAAAAAGATGCAATCCTATTGCTACACAACAACTGCAGTCATGCTTCTTCAATCTAAGAGACACGCCAAATGGAAAAAAAAGGCACAACATCGCAACCAAAAGGCACATCACTGCAACCTCCCATTATACACGCAAGCAAAACCTTATATATATATATATATATATATTAATGAAATACACCTACAATCCTTCCCTCTTTCAGTAATATATATGCTCATATACTTGGAAACATCTAACAATTCTCTTCTATCTCAAAATATATAAAACTAGAAATATTATAATGAATCAATCTTTCTATCATGAATTTTAATCATACTTATATGTTCATGCATACAAAAAGGTATCTTTCGATTTTAACCTTCAATTAGTGTATCTCAAGGTTCTTACATATACAATAGTGGCCTTTCCATACCTTAAACTATGTATTTATCAGTCAAAACTGGAAAATGCTACACATATGATCATATTATAGCTTCCTTGGAGAAAATTTTGTATCTAGTTAGCACTATTATGGCCCTATGCTACATCCTGGTTTCATAAACATTTACAAGAGAAAACCCAAAAAACCCTTGGTAGAAGTGGCACCACTCCTTATGTTTATATAGGTGAGGTTACTTGTATATGTTCCTGCTATTCGAACATCTTATATTATTATACCTCCTTAAGAATTTAAATTTCATCCTCTATATCATAGCAGTATGCACTGACATTCAGGAATAGGCTATATAAATTATTCAGTGCTTATTCAATCCACTTATCAGTAACTTGTTATTACCCATTGAACTTTGGTCTAGTGATGTTCTAGGCAAAGTTGGGTTACCATTACTAGTGATTTATAGTAAAGGGTTTTAGCCTCATTCTACTAGATGTACTTTGTACCATATGTCTTAAGAGTCCCTTAGTAAAAGGATCTGCCAAATTTTTATTTGACCTTATATAAGTTATGTTAACAACTCCTTGTGTTATTATCTATTTGACAAATTCATGTCTAAAGCTAATATGTCTATATTTGCCATTATATACTTTGCTATAAGCTCTAGACAATGTAGCTTCACTATCACAATACAAAGAAATAGATGACATTGGTTGTGGCTACAACTCTATGTCAAACAATAAATCTCTCAACCATTTTGCTTCTTTGCATGCGGCTGCTAATGCTATAAACTCAGATTCCATAGTGGAGTGTGATATAACAGTTTGTTCCCTTGATACCCAAGAAACAACACCTCCCCCAATAGTGAATATCCATCTTGTTGTGGATTTATTATCGCTTGCGCTAGTAATCCAACTAGCATCTGAGTACCCTTCTAGTACCGCTAGAAATCTTAAATAAAATGGACCCAAATTAGTAGTCTTTTTAAGATAACCAAAAACTCTACAAATTGCTTTCCAATGTAAAGTGCTAGGGTTGCTAGTATATCTTGAAAGCTTACAAATAGCAAATGCTATATATGGCCTTGTGCTATGTGAAGCATACATCAATCCTCTAATTGCACTAGCATAATCAAGTTGAGCCACTGATTTGCTAGAATTTACTAGCATGTTGATCTTAGAGTCATAAGGGGTCGGTGCTTCTTTTATTTGCAAATGATTATGCTTCTGCAATATTTTTCAATATAATGTGACTGGCACAATGCAAAACCCTCATCATGTCTCTTTACTTTTATCCCTAAGATAGTATCCACTTCATTTAAATCATTCATTTTGAAATTTAAATTTAAATCATTCATTTTGAAATTTAAATTTAGATACTTCTTAGTTTCGGATATAGCTTTCATGTTGGTCCCAAATATTAGTAAATCATCAACATATAAGCATATGACAACACCATATTCATTAGTGAATTTAGAATAAATACACTTATTGGCATTATTATGTCTAAAACCATTTGACAAAATGACAAAGTCAAATTTTTCATGCCATTGTTTTGGCGCTTGTTTTAGACCATATAGTGATTTCACTAATTTACAAACCTTCTTTTCAATACTAGGAAGAACAAATCCTTCTAGCTGGTCCATATATGCCTCTTCATCCAAATCCCCATTTAAAAAGGCTGTTTTCACGTCCATTTGATGTACATATAGATTATATACGAATGACAAAGCAAACAACACTCTAATGGAGGTGATTCTTGCAACTGGTGCATAGGTGTCAAAGTAGTCAACTTCTTTTTTTTGTTTAAAACCTTTGGCTACCAATAGGGCTTTGAAGGTTTGCAGAGAACCATCAGTATTGTATTTCCTTCCCACTTACAACCAATTGGTTTAGATCCATGTGGTAAGTTAACCAAAGTCCATGTTTGGTTGGATAACAATTAGTTCATCTCATCATCTACAGCTTCTTTCCAAAAAACAGCATCTCTAGAAGTCATTGCTTCTTTTAAAGTTACAAGATCTCCTTCTATATTTAAAATGAAGGGTATTTTATGTAGAACTTTTTCTCTATTTCCTTTGACCAAAAATAAATGGCTTCTGAAGATATAAAATAAGGACCTAAATTCTTTTCTTTTTTGACCCTTTGACTTTTCCTACGTTCTTGAACCTCTTCCAATTCCTGTCTCTTTTTGGTGCTGGAAACTGAACGGGGATTTTCTTTCAACTTTGATTGTTGATTATGTTCTTCCATTGAACTAGGACTAGGGTCATTATAGAATTTATCCTCAAAGAACTCTACATCTCTTAACTCAACAATGATATTTAAGTTCACATCAAGCAATCCGTATGCTTTAGAGTTCTGGGCATATCCCACAAAAATACTTTTTATGCCTCTAGGACCTAATTTGGATCTTTAAGGGTCGTGAGACCTATGAAAAGACAAACACCCCCAAACTCTTAAATATTCCAAATTTGGCTTTCTGCCCTTCCATACTTCATATGGTGACACATGAGTTTTGTTAGAAGTAATTCTGTTTTGTATATGGCATGCTGCAAGAAGAGCTTCACCCCATAAATATGTAGGAACATTTTCACTTATGATCATTGAATTAATCATATCAGTGAATGTCCTATTCTTTCTTTCTACTAAGTCATTTTGTTGTGGAGTGTAAAGTGCAGTTTTCTGATGAATGATTCCATGTTCTTCACAAAACAAAGAGAATTCATTTGAAAAATATTCACCACCTTTATCACTTCGAAGGATTTTAATTTTGCTTTGCTTTTGATTTTCTACCTCAGCCTTATATCATTTGAAAAATTCAAAGGCTTCATCTTTAGTAGACATTAAATAAACATAAGTAAATCTAAAACAGTCATCAATGAAAGTAATAAAATAGCATTTTCCTACTATAGTTAAAACACCATTAAACTCACATATATCAGAATGAACTAAATCTAATATTTCAGTATTTCTTTATACTTTTTGAAAATGTTCTTTGTAATTTTAGCTTGTGTGCAGATTTCACAATTTTTAAATGTAACATTTTTACAAGAAATTAAATCATGTTTAGACAAATATTTTAAAGATCTATAATTCAAATGTGCTAAGCGAGAATGCCATAAAGTAGAAGAAGAGTCAACAAAATAAACAGAAGAATTCACTTTATTGATACTAAGTTTGAACATTCCATCCAATGAATAACTCTTGCCAACAAATACACCATTCTTTGAGAGTATAAATTTGTTGGCTTCCAACACCACTTTAATACCATTTTTACACAGTAGATTTGCACATACAAGATTCTTCTTAATGTCTAGGACATGAAAAACATTTGTCAGAGTCATTGTTTTTCCAGAAGTGAATTGTAGTTCAACAGTCCATTTTCCGAGAACCTTAGCACCATTGTGATTGCCCATTAGTACTTCTCGACCATCCTCTTCGGTTTTGTAGATCTTGAATTGTGCTCTATCATTGCAAACATGTATGGTAGCACCAGAATCCAGCCACCAGTCAGAAGATTTAACGGCTGCAGCCATGTTCAATTCAATAATCATGCCAATTTGCATTTCAAACACCATAGCAATTATATCTTTAGTATGAGTTTCCTCTACCATATTTGCTTTGTTTAATTTGGCGTCCTCATTTTTCTTGAATCTACAATCACGAATAAAGTGGCATTTCTTTCCACAATGGTGGCAAGTTGCATTTTTCTTGCCACTGTTGGTGCCAAAAGATGTCTTTTTGAACTTTCCTAGGTTATTTGCTTTCAAGTTCTTTTTGAACTTACTATTGTTTCTTTCAACATAATTAATCTTAGTGAAGTCTTGTGAGGAAAAATATTTTTCTCGTTTCCGAGTCTCCCCTTCAATTTGGATCCCCTTCATGAGATCTTGGAGACTTATATCTTCTGCCATATGCAAAAGCTTCTTTCTATAATTGTTCCAACCAGGGGGTAATTTTGACATGATAGCCCCTACTTGTAATGCATCCGGAACAATTATTTTGACTTCACGAAGCTTTGTGACCAAAAGTTATAAATCTTGAACTTGGTTCACAATGGATTTGCCATCAGTTATAGTGAATTCATAGAACTTAAACATGATAAATTTCTAGGTACCTTTTTTCTCCGATGTATACTTCTCATCAAGAGCATTCCATATTTCCCTTGGAGATTGAGTTGTAGAAAATAAATTGTAGAGCCGATTTGACAAAGTATTCAGGATATGTCCTCTGCACATCAATTCATCGTCTTCACTCTTCTTTCTGTTGGCAATAATTTGTTCATTATCTGCAGCATTAGGTTCAAGAATAGGTTGTAGATTTGGATCAAGAATAGACCTGGAAATTTCTTACACGACCCGTTAACACGACACGTAAATGACATGAAAATAACGGGTTTTAGGTCCACACGATAACTAATCGGGTCACATGATAATAACCCGTTAATAACGGGTCCTTAACAAGTTTACACAAGAGTGACATGCGGGTAACCTGTTTCGACACGATAAGAAAAAGTTATATTGGTGATTTTAATTTTTTAAACTACTAAAAAACGCTTACTATAAAATACAATAGATATAATGAATATGTATATATTGTTTATTGATTATTATTCTATTATTATTCTATATAAATTTTAAAATTGAAGTTTTATTTATTTATTCATTTTTATAGTATATTATAGGCAAAGATTGAGATTAAAAATCATAAAACACATTAAAATAAAAATATCAAGTAATTTAAAAATACTAAACACATTAAAAAATTATAATAATTAATTTACATATGCGAAAAATATGAAAAAATATGCAAACGCTACTAGTCGCATCCTCTACGCTTTGAGGATGAGTATATGATTGTGTGAATTTTTAAAACCATATGAACTCTCATGAATAGTATTTTTAATGGTGTTCAAAATAAACAAAATTCATAATCATTAATGTATAAGTCTGAAAGATGTGAAAGTATAAAAACATTCATAATTACATCCTCAATGCTTAGACGATGGTTACATGGTCGTTTAGATTTTTAAAACCCTCCAAATCTCATGAACAATGTTTTTTATTTGAGTGGAAAATTAATAATAATTATTGCAGCCAACATGGGCTATTTATAGATACTATGGAACCCTTTGAAGATGGATCAAAGTGTGTATATAAAAGGTCATGATTTCTGATAGGAGCATATTTATGCGACTTAGTTAGCTTGTTTCTTGGCATTTATGTTGTTAGTTCATAGTTATTTTAGTATTTTAAGTTATTTTCGTGTGTTTGTAGGTCCAAAGGGTTAATGTGGCAAAGAAGTGGATTTTGGAGCATTTTGGAGCATTTTTAGGCATGGAATGGATTGCATATGCTTGGAGCAAAAGGAATGGACGAAATTTGAAGTTTGTGCATCATCTCCCTATAAATAACCATTTTAGCACACTCATTTCACCCAACACACACATTCACCTACCACTACATCCACTCATTGCACCCAACACATCCATTCTCCAAACATCCATCCACTACACCCATTACATCCACTCATTACCAAACACTCATCCACTACACCCATTACATCCACCCACTACACCCATTACATCCACTCATTACCAAATATCCACCCACTACACCCATTATATCCACTCATTACCACAACCCACTACACCCATTACATCCACTCATTACAACTCCATACACTCCTCTCCTTAGCCTATAAATACATCCACCCTTCACCATAATTTGGGGGCCATCATCCAAAGACACTACATTTCACATCTCACAACTTCATTCACAAACACAATTTCCTTCCTGTGACCTCCATCCATTCATCTAGCCATACTACATCTCACCAATCCATACACTTTCATCTCTTAGCCGTGCAAATCCATTCCATCCATATATCCATACACATCCTAGACACTTGTGCTACAACAAGGTGGTGAAAACAAAGGTCATTGGCGTTTCAAGCTTGGAACTTTGGAGTGTTTTAAGTGTACTTCGTTCTTGCTTTCAATGTCTACCTTGTTATTTTCTAATTTTGTTGCAATTATGAGTGGCTAAGCCCCTATTTAGTTAGGGGGAAGTTTGAAGCCATGCACATGCTTGAGATTTGAATTGATTTCTTCCAATTGTGATTTGATAAGTTGTGATTGCAATTCAATTATCTATTTTATTCATAACTAATTCTTGTATGTTTATTAAGGATGCATACTTAGTTTTCATGCATGAATTAGATGCTAGAATATAAATGAGTTTCACCTAATCGTTACAAGTTTATATTGATGAGTAGTGAAGGTTGTTTATCACAATCGCATTAATTGAATTCTTGACAATTGTATCATGCATTCATAGTTATAATTGCCTCGTCAACACTTATGATTTTCATTGAACGTAATGATCTCTGATTGTATCTCTATTATGCATTCATATAGGGGATTTTTAGAGAATGATTTGGGTTGTCGCATGCATTCATCCAATTCAATGAGTAAAGGAAAATTTGAGGGTTAATTTGTGCATCACAGTTAATCTGGGGTGTTGAGCATCATAGTTTATTGAAAATGAATTGGAAATCAATTCATGTACAAGTGTGTCATGTGCGAAGAACGGACCTCTAACTAATCCATCCATCATCTCATTTCTTAAATTCGCTTTACAATCTGGCTAATTTTATAAGTTGTTTGTTTGTTTCGAATTCATCAAAACCAAAATCCCCCTTTTACTTTGTTGTTTCAAATTGTTAAATTTCTATTTCGTTAGTGTTTTTGAGTGTTTTGATTCAAACCAAAACACTAAATTCATCCAAAGTTGTGTTAGAGTCAAATCTGCACAGTAAGTGTTTTTATGCAATTTTGAGTGTTTTTAAGTTGTTTTGCGTCTTTAGAATCTGTTTTGAGTCCTTTGAGTCTATTCAAATGTTTTTAACTTTGTTTTTATGTTTTTGAGTTAGTTTAGAGGTTTTAGCAAGCCCTCCTAATCCCCGGTTTAGAACGATCCCTACTTGCATTTTTACTACAATTTGACAACAAGAGGGTTTAATTTGAGTGCTTAACTTTCATCGCATCAATTTCCTGCATCATTGCCACCGACTGGATGCATCTTTTAATCAAAAACACAACGTGTTGCATCCTTTCATTTTCTAAAAAGACAACCTGCTGCATCCTTTCATTTTTCCGAAAAGATGCAATCTTATTGCTACATAGCAACTGTAGTCATGCTTCTTCAATCTAAGAGACACGTCAAATGGAAAGAAAAAAAGGCACGTCACTGCAGCCTTTCTCCCATTATACACGTAAGCAACACATTATATATATAAATATATATATATATATATTCAATTCCAAGAGACATGGCATTGCAGCCAGTCTCTCATGCAACACCATATATATATATATATATATATATTAATGAAATACACCAACAGATTTTGCACCATTGCACTAGAATTCATCAACACTAACAAGGGAATTTCAAAATTTCTTAGCAATAGTGTCCTTAGTCACTTGACCATCTAAGACGAGAAAGGCAAAAGAGACGCGAACAAACTTAAATACATCAAAATCTCCGAAAGCTTTAGAGTCGAACTTCAAAGTAAAGGTATTTCCATCAATCCCATGTGATGTGACTGAAGATTGTCGAAACGTCAAGTAAGAATCTATGTTTGCACTAAATCCAGGCGCCAACACCTGTACTTTGGCGTTGATATTTCATAAAGATCGTTCACTACCATCTCCTCAAGTTTGGTGGTTTTCAATGCCTCAAAACTTTCCAGAAGCAACTGATGCCCGATTCCCTCTCTCTCATGATCTAGTGCACTGAATCTTTTGTATAGTCTCATCACTGACACACAATCCACATATAGCTCATGTGAACCTGACTGTATCTCATACCTATAAAGTCTCCTCATTACATTTTTCATTCACTGGAACATGGAAGAAAATGCCGATAATATCGGCGAAATATCGCCGATATTATCGGTTTTTCGGGGGAGCGATATTATAAGTGGTATCCGAATGGTTTTCGGCCAAATATCGCGATATTATCGATAATATCGATAATATCGCGATATTTTGGAAATATCGGCGAAATTTCCATGGGTTGGTGGAATCGGAATCCGAGGCGACGTCGGAGAAGAACGCCGGAGACGGTGTGCCTATTCCCGGGCCTGTTTCGTCCCAAAAACCTTGCAAAAACACGAATTTTAACATCAATTTCACATATATACTTCAGATTTCACGCATGCATAAACGATTCAAGGCAGGGTGAAGTCGGTTTAGGGTTTAGGGTTTCAATGGAATCTCACCTGACGAAGACGAAGACGAACGATCCTTGCTCAGCGGCGCACCGCCACAGACGACTGAGACAACTCTGACTTCGCCAGAGCCACGATCAACGGCGAAGGGAGAAGAGAGATCGAGAGATCTGTGTGTGTGTGTGTGTGTTTGGGAGAAGAGAGATCGGAGATCTCTCTTTGTATGTGGGTGTTTGGGAGAAGAGAGATTGGAGAAGGGAGAAGAGAGATCGGAGAATGGAGAAGAGAGATCGAGAGATCTCTGTGTGCGTGTGTGTGTTTGGGAGAAGAGAGATCGGAGATCTCTGTGTGTCCGATCTCTGTGTGTGCGTGTGTTGGATCCGATGTCAACCTGTGGAGCTCTCTGTGTGAGTGTGTGTGTGGGAGAAGAGAGATCGAGAAGGATGATCGAGAGAGAGAGAGACTGATGAGCTCTCTGTGTGAGTGTGTGTGTGGAAGAAGAGAAGGGAGAAGAGAGATCGAGAAGGATCGAGAGAGAGAGAGACTGAGGTCGTGTCTGCGTGCGTGCGTTGTGTGCGTGCGATGTGTCATTTGTGTGTGTGTGTGTGTGGGTTCCTCCTGTGAGGAGGATACAACTCACTCAATATTCCCGACAAGTTTTACAATTATTTGGACAATTTCATGCAGCTTTTACAATTATAATTTGTATTCTTTTCAGACCATGAATGGTGGTCATTTGTGTGTGTGTGTGTGTGGGTTCCTCCTGTCAGGAGGACACATGACTCACTCCATATTCTCGACAAGTTTTACAATTATTTGGACAATTTCATGCAGCTTTTACAATTATAATTTGTAGTCTTTTCAAACCATGGACGGTGGTTTCATTCAAAACCGTGTGCCGATATTGTTTTAAAAGGTGGAGTATCAGAGCTATTGTGATATTCTTTCAAAGTTGTCATTGTGAAAAAATTTCAAGAGGTGGAGTATCAGAGGAGCCTTTTCGATTATTTTATTTCCCTTACCCTTTTCAAAGTCATTCCAGATCCAGAGCTTAAACACAAAGGGTTCCATATTTAAAGTAAGTTTACAAACTTATATTTATATTCTTATAATTTATACAACAACAAAAAAATTTGTGTGAACTCGTATGTTAAATTTTTAAGTAATTAATACTTGCATGTTAGTTTTTGTAAGTAATTAAGTAATGTTAACAATTGCATGTTAATTTTTTTAAGTAATTAAGTAATGTTAATACTTGCATGTTAGTTTTTGTAAGTAATTAAGTAATGTTAACAATTACATGTTAATTTTTTTTAAGTAATTATACTTGCATGTTAGTTTTTGTAAGTAATTAAGTAATGTTAACAATTACATGTTAATTTTTTTAAGTAATTAATACTTGCATGTTAGTTTTTGTAAGTAATTAAGTAATGTTAATACTTGCATGTTAGTTTTTGTAAGTAATTAAGTAATGTTAACAATTGCATGTTAATTTTTTTAAGTAATTAAGTAATGTTAATTGACACACCCCGTCCCGAAGGAGGGCATGCTGGCCGTCACGTGAGAGTGACGTAACCATTTGCACAGTACGGAAGCTTTAATTATACAATTTATAAGTTGATACACCCGAAGGTGAGTCCTAATTTTGTCCAATCTGTCAGAACACCGTCGAATTCCTCGTAGTCACCACACCTTTGTGATTCCTGAACCTGGAGGGGCGCAAAACCAAAATTGAGTGGGTCAGTAAAACAATTCTTTTCCAAATCCAAACATTTCTCAAAACGTTGTAACCCCTCTCCGTAAAACCTGTATACTTTCCCAGAAATGTAAAATATAAATATACATATATATTCTCAAAACTTCATTTTTACTATCTCAACATTATCTCTTTATCAATCATGCCATGCCATGTCATCTCAACATTTCTCATATTAATTATGCCATGCCACATCATCTCAACAGTAATAAGGTATGAATGCATCAACATAATCATATCAGGTGCAAGAAAGTAATCAACCGTAGGCCCTCTAATAGCCCTATACGGTTGAACCTAGAGCTCAAAATCTATCATTATCACTCTACCGGAGTCACCTCTGTGACCCGTCCGGCCTTCTGCACACAAGTTACGCTCTAGTGCTTCTCATAAATCATCTGTGCACATAATCTAAGGTCACCCACCAGTCGGAATCTCACTAACACTCTCGCGACTGGTCTGTCGTACCCACTCCGCGTGGACTGTACGACTAGCATCTACTTGGATCCAAGGCGAGCGTGCGATGCGGTGAATACTATAAGCACTAAACCATGGTGCAGGATTTGAGCTCAATATATATCATCATCATCATAACAGTAATTAAATACTCATCTGTGCGTCCACCGCACCATTTCATACATATGCATCATAAATCAATTCTTACCTGTGCGTCCACCGCACCAATTCATACATATGCATCATATATTAATTCATGCATGGCATTTCAACTCACATTTCTATATACTTTTCATATCAATTCTATGCATGGTATTTCACTTCCCGTTTTTCCACATAACTCATATGCATTTCATTTTAAACATAATTTCATGCATTTTCAATTTCTGGGAAAACGTTAAGTATATATATATATACGGAAAACAAAACTGCCCACTCACCTGGAGTTCGTCCAACAACTCCCTAGCACCACACATCAAGGCGTCACGACGATCGCCGCCTAGAATAGTAATCAAATCCAACCTCAGAATTCATATCGATAGAATATATAACTTATATAAAATACGTCACTACGTAGTTCGATCCGGAAGATCTGCCACTCAGATTTTAAATCCATAACTTCCAGAGGTCCACAATATATCTCTAGGATAACATCCTAAAATTTCATTACCATCCAACGGTCGGATCTCCGTCAATTTCCAAAACTAAGTGACGGTTAACATTTTATATTATGGACTTACAATTCCAATTCCGGAAGATCCGTAACTCGGATTCCCAATCCGTAAGTTCCAATAATCCTCAAATATTACGTACTATAACGTATCAAAGTTTGGTGATGATCCAACGGTCGGATCATCAATTCACATTTTCACCTAAATGTGAAAACTATAAAACGTTATTTGAACACCTAACCAACAATCTTCAATAACTTTCTCATACGGTGTTCAATTTAGGTATATGAATATACCACAGTGATCTACTCGACGTCACGGACGTCGACATATTTTTAAAATAATTTTATTTTTATTTTTTTATTTTTACTGTAGCACCTTCTTCTTCCTTGGGTCGCCGGACTGGTTTTTCCGGCGGCCGTTTTCTGAACAGTTTTTCAAATTGCCATAACTTTGTCATTTCTCAACGAAATCAAGTGATTCAAAAACGAAAGTTGTAGCCCTTGAAGAGACAAAGAGAATGGTACCTTGAACAACACCTAGTTCGCCGTGTTTTGGCCGGAAACGGCCTCGAAAGCCTCGGAGGTCGCCGGAAACTGGGTATTTTTCAAATGAGTATAACTTCTTCAATACTCAACGAAATTGAGTGAAACAAAAAGGAAAGTTGTATTACTTGACGAGACGAAGAGATTGATACCTACCTCGACTCCTAACTCGCCGGCGATTCGCCGGAAAACGCCTCGAAAGCTCCGGCCAAACTTTGAACTTGTCGATCTCCGTGTTCTTACGTCCAAAAACTTCCAACGAAGCACTCCGAGCTTCCTTGGGACCTCACTAAGCTCACTATGAGCTTGGATTGTCCTAAAAATCAACCAATTCAAAGCTCATGAACAGTACACTTTCATGGGGAGTTTAGAATCTAGGTTTTCCGAAGTAAAACTTACCTGAAATGGATACCAACGTGATCGTGAAGTCCTCAGGATTCCAATGGTGGTCTCAAACTTGACGTTGGTATAGATTTAGGGTGGTTTTGGTGGTGGTCCGTGTGAGTTCGAAGGAGAGAGACAGAGAGAGTGAGAAATCGTGAAGGAGGAGAGAGAAAGACAGTGAACGGGAAATGAGGAGGGTTTTGAGGGATGTGGGGATCCCACGTGGTCCTTATTCCAATCTCCAAACACCAAACTTTAACATTTTAACCTAAAAATCTAAGTTCCATCCTTATTAAATTCCATTTTATTTTCAAACTTAGGAACCTAGATAATTAGCAACCTGAGCTTCACAAATTTAGTATTTCTTAAGGGCAATTTCGTTCATTCACAGCCACGAATATAATAATTTGGAACGGGCTGTGACAATCTTCCCTCCTTATAGAATTTCGTCCCCGAAATTCCAGCAACCAACCAATTCATCAACACTTATACCAACCTCGGTAAGTTTCTTTCATCCGATTCTTTTTCTCCCACGTAATTTTCTTCCACTGAATGATTCCTTCACAAAACTTTTACCATTTACTCTATCTTAACTCTCAGGACCTTCTTTTTCCAATCCAAATTCTACTTTTCTAAGGTGAACACTTCTAAAATATAAAACCATTTACCTTATATACTCGATTAGTGGCATATCCATCTGTTGATGTCTTTTGCCATTCCTGGTTACTTCAGGTTAACTTAATCACCTGAATACTTTGAGGAAACTCATCCATAGTCTCAGGGTCTACTAAAACTCTTTCTTGATCGAATCCTTCTCTACCCAGAAACATTCCATTCACAAGTCATCAAAAACCGACTCACATGACACATTTCATGATCCTTATGGCGTTACTTCGGAAACTGCACAACCAACATACTTAAGAAACTCAGCAGTTCCTTAAACCAATTCTCTTTTCCATAAAACAAATAAGTAATGTTGCACTGTCTGGGAAAGGTTGTTACTCAACACTGGAGTAAATGTACTAACTTGTTACTTAACAAGTATAACTTCTTCTCGATCTTCCATTCTTAACTTTACTTTAGTTGATTTCCAATCCACAAGAAGATAATCTTGGCAAGCGTACTAGATATTAATTCTTACTGCAGTCTTCTTATCAAGTGCTTCAGCTAGAACAAACTTTACGATCACCCTGATCGTACAATCATGTTCATTAAGCAATACAATTCACTTTCGCTGCCTCATATCAAAATCCTTCCAAGTAATGGATATTGAAGACTCTTTTGATTTGTAAAATCTTGCATTCTCACTAAAATATAATGTCTCCATAACTTCACAGCAAGGATGGTAATCGTGACTTCCAAATCACTAGTAGGGTAATTCATCTCATGAGATTCCATTTGTCGTGAAACGTATGCAATCACCCTAACATTTGCATTAGTACATATCCAAGAACATTTAATGTAACATCACCATATACCGATAATTATCGCTATCTTCTGGGAATATTAAAATACGTGCATGAGTGAGGAAATACTTCAGTTGTTGAATCCTTTGCTTACAATTCCTTCCCACTCATACATAACCTCTTTTCTCATCAGTCTCGTTAATGACAACGCAATGACTAAAAATTCTTTCACAACCATCCAAAATAGCCTGGTAAGCTAAGAAATTCCAAATCTCAATTACGACTCGTGGTTGTTCCAAATTCTCAATTTCTGCTATCTTTTAAGGATTCACTTGAATACCTTAAGAATATATAACAAATCTCAGAATGCCACCTGATTCATCTAACTTTAGCATTTGCTACTTAGCATACAACCGACATTCTTCCAATCTTTATTCCACCGACTTAATACGTTTACATGCTCTGCTCTGGCTCAGAATATGCCAGAATATCTTCAATGAAAATGATATCTATTTATCAAGGCATTATTGGAATACTTCATCCAATAACTCATAAAACAGCATGAGTATCCATATAGCATCACCATAGTTCATAAAACAATCTTAAGAACAACGTCGCTCATAATCTTTAATTGGTAATAACCAGACCTCAATTCAATCTTTGAATCTTCGCAATTACTTCTGAGCTGGTTAAATAAACATCAGTACATCACCATGGATAACGGTTCTCAATCGTTACCCGACTCCATTGTCTATAATCAATGAACAGTCTCAAGATCCATTTTCTTCCTCACCAACAAACTGGGGCTCCTCAAAAGTGTTGTACTAGGTTGAATGAAACTTTTATCAACCAATTCTTTCAACTGAATTTCCAATTCCCTTAACTCATCCTGAACCAATCTCCAATATAAATTTATACCTGGCAACAAATCAATAATGAACCTCATATCTCTGCCTGAAGGCAATCCAGGTATACTTTCAAGGAAGACATCAAGAAAAGTCTAACTCTTTCGACATTATTCACACTACTCCAAACAACATCATTTAGCACCACATGAGCTAAGTATTTTTGACAGTCTTTCGAAAACAATCTCTTTGCTCTCACAGCATAAATAACAGCCTGACTCAATCCATTTTGCATACTTACAAAAGTAATCTCTGTTCATCCAGATCGATGGAAAGTACTGGTTTCCCATAACATTTCGTCTTGTCACAATTATAACCAACCAATCTAATGGAACAGAATTAACTGATACAATATATATTTTATTATTATTAAGCATTCCAAATAAGTACAATACTAACATAAAATAATCTACCGGGTTGCTTGCTTAACGAATCCACGAATGAGTTATTAATATTACGGTCTGCAGCCCGCAATACTGATAAATCATCGTTGTCTCGATAAGTAGGCAACCACTCTCAAAGATATAACATTACTATTTTGTCACTCAATGCAAAATACATACACTCATCTCAACTACATTTATTTACTACTCTCAAGGTAATAACATACATAATAAGAAATATATCAGCCGAAGTCAACTAGAATGACCAATACGGCTGATTCAACTCTTATCTCAATAATACGTCGGCCGGATCCACTCCGCGTGGTCGGTACGGCTGAGCCTATAACTCACAAATTTCGCATGTGTCAATCGAATCCACTTCTCGTGGCCTGTACGGCTGAACATATAACTCATCAAATCTCTCTGTACTCACGGTCAATCCGACCAAACTACTAAGTCCATAACTCTGCTGAATCGACACTATGATATCATGGAAAATTATTGAGTACAACGGATTCTAGGGACGATTCACAATTCTGTGTCCCCTCTGTTCACATAAACACATTCATTAATTTCACATTTCCCAAAGTGTTAATTTTGTACCTGCTGCACAAGGTACATTTCTTTTACTCGAGACACCTTGTCTCAAATATCTGGGATTACCAGTATATCCATCACTTTTACTCTGACCAACGACACTAAAACCTCAGCTGGAAGAATTAACTCTAGCTTCACTTCTTTCGAAGCTCTGAATCCTTCGATATTCTTGATATGACGAATCATTAACTTTATCGTCTTCTTTTATTTCCCATTCTTTTCTTATTCCTCTTCACTCTAGCTGATCATATTCTCAGAGTCCTCAAGACTCAACAGCATCTCGTATATTCTTGGTAAGAAGTACAATGGATAGTGGTCACCCAAAATACCACTTCCCTTTTTTGCCACCCAGCTTAAAACAATATAACACCTCCACCAAATTAACAACAATATCTGGATGGAACGAGGCAAGTCTGAAAACTTTCTATAATATCCCTCGATCATCACCTTCCTTGTCTCATATTTGTAAACTCTTGTTTACTACCATCGATAAATGCCGGAGGGATAAACTTTTCCTTTAAACAAGTCCTTAAACAATTCTCAATCGACTGATTCCTCTGGTGACAACAATTCATACTCCTGTTTCCACCAGGATACAAATTCATAACCAAAACCAGGTAGTCGTCTCGACCCCTTGTCAGAAGGAAGATTCCTTTGACTTGCATATTCCGAAACATCTTTTCCAATTGGTTAATCCGTCACTTTGTTCCCTCAGGTTCATCATTTCTCTTAAGTGATTCAAATTCAACTCATAACCCGTCTTAAAATGTCCATTTTTCTAATATACTGAATCACCATAAGAATAGTTTCCCCTAACCCGCTAAATCAGGGAGACTAAGTTCCTCTAACTACGTGGTTTGCTACGAGGCGGTGTAGTTCTGACAGAATTCACTAGAAACTTCTCAAGATGTCCAAGATTGCAACCATGCTCTGATACCAACTGACACACCCCGTCCCGAAGGAGGGCATGCTGGCCGTCACGTGAGAGTGACGTAACCATTTGCACAGTACGGAAGCTTTAATTATACAATTTATAAGTTGATACACCCGAAGGTGAGTCCTAATTTTGTCAAATCTGTCAGAACACCGTCGAATTCCTCGTAGTCACCACACCTTTGTGATTCCTGAACCTGGAGGGGCGCAAAACCAAAATTGAGTGGGTCAGTAAAACAATTCTTTTCCAAATCCAAACATTTCTCAAAACGTTGTAACCCCTCTCCGTAAAACCTGTATACTTTCCCAGAAATGTAAAATATAAATATACATATATATTCTCAAAACTTCATTTTTACTATCTCAACATTATCTCTTTATCAATCATGCCATGCCATGTCATCTCAACATTTCTCATATTAATTATGCCATGCCACATCATCTCAACAGTAATAAGGTATGAATGCATCAACATAATCATATCAGGTGCAAGAAAGTAATCAACCGTAGGCCCTCTAATAGCCCTATACGGTTGAACCTAGAGCTCAAAATCTATCATTATCACTCTACCGGAGTCACCTCTGTGACCCGTCCGGCCTTCTGCACACAAGTTACGCTCTAGTGCTTCTCATAAATCATCTGTGCACATAATCTAAGGTCACCCACCAGTCGGAATCTCACTAACACTCTCGCGACTGGTCTGTCGTACCCACTCCGCGTGGACTGTACGACTAGCATCTACTTGGATCCAAGGCGAGCGTGCGATGCGGTGAATACTATAAGCACTAAACCATGGTGCAGGATTTGAGCTCAATATATATCATCATCATCATAACAGTAATTAAATACTCATCTGTGCGTCCACCGCACCATTTCATACATATGCATCATAAATCAATTCTTACCTGTGCGTCCACCGCACCAATTCATACATATGCATCATATATTAATTCATGCATGGCATTTCAACTCACATTTCTATATACTTTTCATATCAATTCTATGCATGGTATTTCACTTCCCGTTTTTCCACATAACTCATATGCATTTCATTTTAAACATAATTTCATGCATTTTCAATTTCTGGGAAAACGTTAAGTATATATATATATACGGAAAACAAAACTGCCCACTCACCTGGAGTTCGTCCAACAACTCCCTAGCACCACACATCAAGGCGTCACGACGATCGCCGCCTAGAATAGTAATCAAATCCAACCTCAGAATTCATATCGATAGAATATATAACTTATATAAAATACGTCACTACGTAGTTCGATCCGGAAGATCTGCCACTCAGATTTTAAATCCATAACTTCCAGAGGTCCACAATATATCTCTAGGATAACATCCTAAAATTTCATTACCATCCAACGGTCGGATCTCCGTCAATTTCCAAAACTAAGTGACGGTTAACATTTTATATTATGGACTTACAATTCCAATTCCGGAAGATCCGTAACTCGGATTCCCAATCCGTAAGTTCCAATAATCCTCAAATATTACGTACTATAACGTATCAAAGTTTGGTGATGATCCAACGGTCGGATCATCAATTCACATTTTCACCTAAATGTGAAAACTATAAAACGTTATTTGAACACCTAACCAACAATCTTCAATAACTTTCTCATACGGTGTTCAATTTAGGTATATGAATATACCACAGTGATCTACTCGACGTCACGGACGTCGACATATTTTTAAAATAATTTTATTTTTATTTTTTTATTTTTACTGTAGCACCTTCTTCTTCCTTGGGTCGCCGGACTGGTTTTTCCGGCGGCCGTTTTCTGAACAGTTTTTCAAATTGCCATAACTTTGTCATTTCTCAACGAAATCAAGTGATTCAAAAACGAAAGTTGTAGCCCTTGAAGAGACAAAGAGAATGGTACCTTGAACAACACCTAGTTCGCCGTGGTTTGGCCGGAAACGGCCTCGAAAGCCTCGGAGGTCGCCGGAAACTGGGTATTTTTCAAATGAGTATAACTTCTTCAATACTCAACGAAATTGAGTGAAACAAAAAGGAAAGTTGTATTACTTGACGAGACGAAGAGATTGATACCTACCTCGACTCCTAACTCGCCGGCGATTCGCCGGAAAACGCCTCGAAAGCTCCGGCCAAACTTTGAACTTGTCGATCTCCGTGTTCTTACGTCCAAAAACTTCCAACGAAGCACTCCGAGCTTCCTTGGGACCTCACTAAGCTCACTATGAGCTTGGATTGTCCTAAAAATCAACCAATTCAAAGCTCATGAACAGTACACTTTCATGGGGAGTTTAGAATCTAGGTTTTCCGAAGTAAAACTTACCTGAAATGGATACCAACGTGATCGTGAAGTCCTCAGGATTCCAATGGTGGTCTCAAACTTGACGTTGGTATAGATTTAGGGTGGTTTTGGTGGTGGTCCGTGTGAGTTCGAAGGAGAGAGACAGAGAGAGTGAGAAATCGTGAAGGAGGAGAGAGAAAGACAGTGAACGGGAAATGAGGAGGGTTTTGAGGGATGTGGGGATCCCACGTGGTCCTTATTCCAATCTCCAAACACCAAACTTTAACATTTTAACCTAAAAATCTAAGTTCCATCCTTATTAAATTCCATTTTATTTTCAAACTTAGGAACCTAGATAATTAGCAACCTGAGCTTCACAAATTTAGTATTTCTTAAGGGCAATTTCGTTCATTCACAGCCACGAATATAATAATTTGGAACGGGCTGTGACAATAATACTTGCATGTTAGTTTTTGTAAGTAATTAAGTATTGTTAACAATTACATGTTAATTTTTTTTAAGTAATTAAGTAATGTTGTATAATTATTCCCTAGGATAATTTTAATATGTTTAATGTTATTTATTATTTTATTTCCCTTACCATTTTCAAAGCCATTCCAGATCCATTCCAAAGCTTGAACACAAAGGGTTCCATATTTAAGTTAAGTTTACAAACTTATATTTATATTATTGTAATTTATACAACAACAAATAAATTTGTGTGGACTCGTATGTTAATTTTTTTAAGTAATTAATACTTGCATGTTAATTTTTGTAAGTAGTTAAGTAATGTTAACAATTACTTGTTAATTTTTGTAAGTAATTAAGTAATGTTGTATAATTATTCCCTAGGATAATTTTAATATGTTTAATGTTATTTATTATTTTATTAATATTAGGTTTTATTATCAAATAGGATTATTATTCATTAATATTAGGTTTTTTTATTATCAAATTGGATTATTATTCATTAAATTAGATTATTATAAAATTGGATTATTATTCATTAAATTGGCTTATTATCAAATTGGACTATTCATTAAAACCCACTCAATGTAGTCTCCAAACTTGACCTTAGGCCCAAATCTCAAACATAACCACACTTGAGTTGGGTTGGGTTGAACCAAAAGGTCCAAAACTTAGGGAAAAAAAAACGAATTATTCATTTTTATTCATTAATATTAGGTTTTTTTTATTATCAAATTGGATTATTCATTAATATTAGGTTTTTTTTATTATCAAATTGGATTATTCATTAAATTGGATTATTATTAAAGTGGATTATTATTAAATTGGATTATTATCAAAAAGGAATATTATTCATCACTATGTTTTATATTAGGATTATTTTCATGAAACATAATTATCATCATTTATAGTAGGATTATTTATATTAGGATTATTATCAAAAAGGAATATTATTCATCATTTATATTAGGATTATTTTTTATCAAATTGGATTATTATTCATTAATATTATGTTTTATTATTCCATATAATTTTTTTAATTACTTAAATTTTTACAATCATTTTCTTTACTTCATATTGTATTCTTCTGTACAATAACTTTATTATTTAGGTTCTCTTAAAAAACTTTATTATTTAATTCTTTTGTCTAATTTTCATGAAAAATAAATTTAGGTACGTTTAAGATGTCTAGTGGAGCTACTAAACGTGATCCAGCTTGGGAACATGGCGACCCAATAGACGGAAACAAACATGGCACAATTTGCAAATATTGTGGTCGGGTAATGAAGAGTGGTGGAGTGACACGACTTAAGTACCATCTTAGTGGATTAGATCCAGCAAAAAATGTCCAACGATGCGATAATGTCCCCCCAGAAGTGAAGGCATTCATCAGCACATTATTAAAAAATAAAAAACAGCAGAAGGAAAAGATGACACAAGGAATGGAAAATATTCGAGCTGGGCTACGGGGAGAAGTCTATGGCCAAGCGGTTGACAGTGATGATGATGACGATGAGGACGAATGTGATGATGACATGGGACCTGAAGAACGACGCAGTTTGAAACAAGCATTACGTGCCTCCAAACAGTCAGCATGGGAAAGAGAACACCTTCATAAAATTCCTAATAGGGGACAAGGTTCCGGGACAAGTGGTGGTGCACAAATGAGACGGGGAGGCAGTCTTAGAGAATCACAACCAACACCACCAATAGCCCCAAGTTTATATAAGTCATCCAACGCACGTCAAAAGAGTGTTTGGAGTTATTTCAAGGGAGGTAATGTGAAGGAGGGAATGGGGCGTCTAATTAGCAAGTTCTTTATCTATGAAAATGTCCCTGCTGCGAAGGCATCATCACATCATTTCAAAAATATGGTAGTGGGATGTCAACAGGCCGGTGTTGGAGTACAACCTCCCACTCCCTATGAGATAAGAAACAAATATTTGGATATGGAGTATAAAGACATTGGCGAGTATGTTAACAAGTTGAGGTCAAAGTGGGAAACTAATGGTTGCACAATCATGTGTGACGGATGGACCGGCCTGACCAGATTATCTATCATCAACTTCATGGTATACTCCAAGGGAAAGACAATTTTTTTGAAGTCTGTTGATGCTTCAGACCATATAAAGAATTACAAGTATATTTACAAATTATTAAGGGATGTAATCATGGAGGTGGGAGAGCATAATGTTGTCCAAGTCGTGACCGACAACGGTTCTGCATTTGTCAAAGCTGGAAAAAAGTTAATGAAGCATCATAATGTGTTTTGGACATCATGTGCAGCACATTGTATTGATCTCATGTTTGAGGCAATGGGGAAGAGAGAGAATGTTGCTACTGTGGTCAAAAGAGCTAGAACGATCACAAATTATATTTACAATCACGGTTGGTTGTTAGCAAAGATGCGTGAATTTTGCAGAGGAGAAATTATTCGTCCAGCTACCACTCGATTCGCCACCAACTATATTGCATTAAATAGCCTACTCAAGAAGAAAGCAGGGTTGAAGCAACTATTCACTAGTGACGATTGGGCCAACCACAATTTCAGCCGCTCAAATACAGGTCGTATGGTGGAAAGTATAGTGCTTGATCATGCTTTTTGGAGTCAAACAGAACATGTGTGTCAAGTGTTTGAACCTCTTTACAAAGTTTTACGGATCGTTGACACAGAAGTGTATCCTACTATGGGGGCAGTATATGAGTTGATGCGTGTAGTGAAGGATGAATTGGAAAGAAAACATGGTGCAAGGTGGGTCATAAAAATAATTGAAGACCGATGGTATAAAACATTATACCACGATTTACATGCAGCAGGTATAAATTATGTCATAATTTGCAATTCATTTCTTTAGTTGCATAAGTATTATTTATCTTATTAGAGTATGTGTTTCTTTGAACAACATATTATTTGAATCCCCGATACCAATATAGACCCGGTGTTGGAGATGATGGTAACCTTATACGTGCTGTACATAATGTATACTCTAAATTAGACCCTGCATCACCAGCAGTTGGCCAATTTGGAAATGAGGTACACAATTACTTAAATTATAATAATTACTTTGTTGGATTAAACTAACACAATTTATTGTATTCAGCTAACATGGTTTAAAGATGCAAGAAGAACATTTGGAGAACCAACATCAGTTGCTGCTCGAACAAATATGTCTCCTAGTGAGTATAAACATATTTCACTATAAGTTTATAATAGAATTTGTTGGAGTTATTAGGCTTATCAACATTATTTTTCATTGTAGCTGAATGGTGGATCATGTATGGGACCGATGCACCAACTGTGAGAAAGTTAGCAATAAAAGTATTATCACAAACAGCTTCCTCATCTGCTTGTGAAAGAAATTGGAGCACATTTGCACTCATACACACAAAGCAAAGAAATAAGTTGGCTCATAGTAGCTTGGAAAAATTAGTTTATTGCTACTACAACATGAAGCTTCAAATTCGAGATAAGGAAGCAGAAATCGATCATGTCGACCGTGGTGACCCACTAGATGTGTTTGATATTGTTGGTGAAGATGATGATACGGAGGGTAACCAACTTTTTCAATGGATTAGACCTCTTCATTTAGATGATGATGAAGGCAACCCAGCTCCCAGAGTTGCTGAAGAAGCACGTAATGAAGGGATAAATGTAGAAAGAGTATTAAAGGAGGAGGTGGGATCTAGCAGCTCTGACTCTTTCGAAGAAATTTTGTACCCAAGACCAAGCAACACTGGAATTCCACCTTCTTCCAATCCTACACAACCACAACATCGTGCTGGTACTAATGATAGCTCTAGTACAAGATCAGGAGACTCACCTACCACCGGAGGTGGGAATGATGAAGGACATAGTGGAGCTGGAGGTAGTGGTGGTGGATATGGAAACTATTATGGACCACCACCTCCCGGATATATGAGCCCCTTCACTGGTGAGGCAAACTTCACGCATGCAACACAGGATGATGACCATGGCAGTAGGCGGGCAGGACCAGGAATTGGTGCCATAGGGAAGGACTATACTCGCAGAGAAAGAGGCAAAGGGATTTTGTCAAGTCAAGAAGATGACTCGTTATCTAGAACTTCAGACTCTGTTGGATTGGGAAGTAGTAACTATGGTTATACTCATCACCAACCATTTCCCTACCTTTCATATCCCATTCCTGTTGGGATGGAATCGAGCGACTCATGGAAACAATCCCAGCCTCAATCTTCAAATGATTTTTCTTATGGACAACCTCAACCAATCTCGGATCCATATGGGTGGCATATTAACAATTACATGCAAAACTATTTTGGGGATTTATCATTTGATAACTACTCTTCACAATATACTCATTCTACACATAGAGATGATGAAGATAGTGACAAATTTGAACCTCATAGGAACGCTATGTGGTACTAAAGTGTAAAATATTGTACTAATTCATTATATATAAATGATTATGGCGTGTTTAGACTTCTTTCATTAATTACTACATATTTTCTACACTCATAATGTTTGTCAGATCGCTATATAATCAACTTGATAATGTTAAATCCATCATGCAATGCATTTCCTTCCAATTTTTTGTGATAAACTAATAGATAATTGACTAAATAAACATCCTACAAAGTTTCAATAAAAATTTCCAAGTTTTTCTTACAATTTCCGTGGTTTCCATGTAATTTTTATCGATATCGATATTTTACCGATATTTCCATCGATATTTCCGTGTTTTCGGACTACCGATATTTCCGATATCACCGATATTTTCTTCCTTGCTAAAAACTAGAGGTGGCTTCTACGATAACCAAACACTACAAAGTACCTAAGAGTCTATAGTAGTTGCTAAAAAAGTGTGAACTAGAGTACTTATTAACTTCTGCAGAATTACTCAAATGAACTAGAATTGAATATGATTGGAACTCTTAAAAAGATTATATCGAACATCTGATATTTACTAGGACAACCATATCGAGAGAGAGAGAGAAAGAGAGAGAGAGAGAGTGAGTGAGTGAGAGAGCAGACTTCTTCGTGATCAGTTGACACTTGGCAGCATTAGATTGTGACACCTGTTAATATTAACTAGTTGTGGAAAACTGATGTGTTTGTTGCTTAAATTCTCTAGATGGAAATGAGCCAATTTTGTGATTTCAACTTGCCATTGTATACCTAATAATAATATGAACAGAGCTTCTAACAGAGAACGTGAATTATGTATCTATGCCCCAACAAAGTTAAAATGAGAATCAAATAATTTGGGTACTTTTACAAACACAGAACTTAAAATACCCGAAATCGTAATAGAGTTCAATAAAACAAACTAAAATCAGCATAAACCAAAAGAAAAAAGTTAAGTATGAGAAAGAGAAAAACTTGCCCTAGATATGTTTGTGTGAGGTACTTGAGCGAGTGACTGACCAAATTTGTTTTCATCAGCAGATGGTAGTTTGCAGTGTCCCTGCATATAGAATCTGTAACCGTCAAACATAGAGAGGCTTCAGAGAACATATTTCTTTTCTCCAAGCTAAGCTTTTAGGAAACCATGTCAAATAATTGTCATATTAAAATTAGTCGGTTATACATAATTTCACCATGACTAAGGCCATACTCATCTTGGCTGGCATGAATGAAAAAAAGTACAGCCATAAATGCAAAAGTCTTAAGAAACAGCAATACCACCAATTTCGCAGATAAATAAGGCAGCTCGGCGGCACAAGTATATGTCCTAGAATAATAAGAGTGCAGATAACTTGTCTGCAGAATTATTAAATGATTTATTTTTATTAAACTTTCTACAAAATTCTTATGTTTATATGTTAGGATGGGGGTTTTAGTGTATGGTAAACTAAGTGCATTGGTGCCATATAAGAAGAGGAACATATACCTCAGCTAGTAATCAGGATAATTCAATCTCAAGCAATCCACACCCAGTCCAAATTATGCCCCACAAGAACCTTGGTCTTTCCACTGTACAAAATTTGCAAAATTTTCTCTTGCACATTTTCATATGGCATGGCATTTCTAAGATGCTCTTCTATTAACCCAGTAACTTCATATCTGGAATATAAACATTCAACACATCTGAGGCTTACTTTGAAATTTCTTGAAAGAAATCAAAATGAGAAACATTCACCTGTAATTATTGACAGTAACTTTTGACTACACATTAGTGTGGAAGAGGATATTCTCATATTCATCAATCAGGCACTCTTGCACATAGGTCCAGTGATCCATCACTTCCACCCCAAACCATTTCACATTCCAGAGCAACTGCTTCAAGACCCTCTCCAACGTGATCTTCATTGCTCAAGTTTATATTAGATTTAGATTCTGTACACGGCATCATTGTGTACCCTGCAAACAGGTAAACTTGAAAATATAAGTAATGTAGGCGTACATCTATGTATAATTGCAACTAAGAGTCTGTTTGATGAGTCAAAAGGCTAAAACATTCTGAGTACTAGAAGATGATAAGTTTCCCAATTCTATCCTGGACACTCGATATTCAACTAATCAACGTACCATAGGAGCAGGTGCAGATAGGCAACAGGTGTTTTTATGCTCGCTCTGAAAAGTAAAGCTATCAAAAAGCTTCAGACATAGAAGACAACCTTGTTCAGTGAAAATTGTCTTGCAAAATGCTTTTGCCAATGAGCCTAAATCGTAGGAACCATTGAAAAGAAATCAAACAACAAGCAATCTTATAAACAAATCAAAACGAATACTCAATGATCTGATCATATCAAATGGACAAGGAATTAAATCTCATCAGTGAGATGTTCCCTCAGTGATTGAAAATACATGAAGTGCTTTTTACATAATTCACATCTCGGCTGATGAACCAAGTGGAAAGAGCCCTTAATGTGCTCGAAAAGATGTTCTTTTTATTGTACTGCTTGTAACATGCAGCACATTCCTCCATGGATAGCTGATTGTCTCGGAAATTTTATGCCTTGTTAAATGGTATTCTGGCACTTCTAAAGTTCTAAATATTCATTGAAGAGGTATTAGACCCTTTCTCCTTTTCTTTGACAGATAATAGATGGTGCTGACGCCAACTCGACTTTTATAGGAGTGACTGTAACAACTCGAACCATTTATTTCTTCATGCTTTAACTAGCTTACAAATCAACTTCTTGCTTAATGCCTAAGCAATCTCCTTTTTCATCCTAAGTCAATGTGGAATAGTCGGACTTGAAAATTAGCTAACTAAGTTCCCTGATGATTTGTAGGTAACGTCACATCAATACTTGTGAGTTGTAACTGAAATAGGATAAACGGCTAAGTCGTCCATGTGCTTTTCTGCTGAGGTCGTCAATAACTACGTTTACACAACCAAGGTAGTACACGATTGTGCAATCGTAGACGTTGATTTTTTTTCCAATTGCTGTTGTATGCAGTTAAACTTCTTCCAAGTGAAGATGTATTTGAGGGGTTTAAGGGAATCGATGAAGATTTTGGCACGTTTCTCCATAAAGAAACTGCCATCAAGATTTCTAGCATAGAGGCAGTAGTTGTCAATTATAAGTCGTAGATAAGATAGTTCACTCCATGTGGCTCCAGCTATCGGAAGGCATAAGTGGTTGCCCTACCATGTTGCATCAGCTAGATCACTCAGTGAAATATTGTTGTAGATTTCAAAATTATTGTTGTCATCGAAAAGTGTAAGGACAATAGTCAGAAAGAGACAACACCTCAACTGTTAGAAACTTATTTACATTCACGTCTCAAATGAAACTGACTTCTTTAGTGGTCAACTTTGTAAGGAATACGACTATGGTAGAGAAATTTAGCACAAACCGTCAATGGTAAATGACAAGGCCAAAGATAACTTGTATTTCGCAAAACCTTGTACGGTTTCCGATTTTCTACAACCACAACAATATTTAGGATTGACAAGAATGTCATCAGTTGAGCTCACGTCTCCCAAAAAGACACATTATCTAAACAAAATAGGCATTTGGGAAATTCACTTTGAAATTGCTCAGATCAAATCATCGGTGTTTAGAAAGTTTGAGTTTATTATTGGAGTAAACAAAGAAGTTCTAGATAAGGTTATCATAAATCTTTTGGGATATGGGCGGAATGCATGGTCCGTCAGGTTCATGAACAATATTGGAGCATTCGTCAACCCGCATGACATCACAAGGAACTGATAATGAACATGTCAAGTCTTGAACGCAGTTTTAGGAACATCATCATTTCAGATCTTCAGCTGGTCACAACCAAACTTCAGATCAATCTCGAAGAAAGCTCGGGTTCCATAAAGTTAGTCAAAGAGATCATCGATTTGAGACAAGATTAATGGTTTTTAATCGTCACCCAATTGAATTACTAGTAAACAATATACACTCTTAAGGTTTGGTCTTTGCTTTCGCGAATAGGTTTGAGGTTACCTAGATAAGGTGTTTGGTTGGATAAATTCCTAATTGGTAAGTTCTCTCAACGATGTAGGAGTTGTTCGAAAAGACGCAAGGAAAACCAGTGTAGTACGAGAAAGTGGATCGATGGTGTACTTCACTTCACCATTTGGTGATATCCCAGGTAAAATACTACTTCCTTTCAATATGCCATGTAATAAAAGGTCTTCAAAATTTTCTCAATGCTCATTTCGCTCTTATAGCAGGAAAAAACTCGTGCCTCAATTCTAATATTTGTTTGTGGAAGTGATCGGAAAAATGATTGGTCGAAGGGGTTTTAGTTATCGAGATAGGTGATAAGGTTAAAACAACTACGAGTTTACTGTCCTTCTACAAGGCTTACTCCTAATTTCCACGATTTTATATCTTCAGCTCAGGTAATCACTGTTAATCAGTATGATAATCGTGCCACTAATTAACGCATTTATGTTATTTGATATTGTTCGCTACCCTGAAACTATGAATCGGCGTTCTGGCATAAAGGTATCACTCCCAGATCCTAGTACATGTTTCTGGTAATAGAAATCATACCACCTGAATACTAGTTGACAATTCCTGGATATTGGAGAGTATCGTCAATTAGTAGCACCACTGTAGGCTGATTACAAGTTAGAGCCCGCTTGGGTAGATGGTTTCGGATGATTGGTAAGGAACTGGTCCAATGAGGTAGTTTCGTTGATTCTAGGAGAAATTGATTACTGCTTTTGGGATTTCTACTACCCGAAGGTATAACAACTCATATTTACAAGCCTATACCCATCGAAAGGAAATCTAGAAACTAGTGTTAGTTGACATATCCTAAGGCAGGAAAAAGGAATTTGCTAATAATCTACTTTAGATCAGACTTAAACGGAAGTCGATCTTCCTCTTGAAGATCCTGATGGGGAGCATATTTATGCGGCTTTGTTATCTTATTTCTTTGCATTTACTTAGTTAATTTCTATTTATTGTAGTAATTTAAGTTATTTTCATATTATTGTAGGTCTAGTTGGTAAAGATGACAATAAATGGCAAAATGGAGCAATTTGGAGCAATTTTGGACTTAGATTGGATAGCAAGCATGAATAGCATATGGGCTGGATGTTTTTGGTGTTTAAAAGGTGTTAGAAATGTGCTAAAATCTGGAGAAATTAAAGTTGAGGCTTGGAAGGCAAGAAATTACACAAGAAAGAGGAATCATAGTTAGAGAGGAACATTATATTATCCTATCTTATCCTATCTTATCCAACATTATCTTATCTCCAACTGCAAAGAGGAAACCTAATCACATTCCAACACTTTCCACCTGTTTCTTAGAGTCCTAAAATAACTCAAAACACCTAATCCCTTTTCTCCTTCGATTCAGCTATTCCCCCTATATATATGAAATTCCTACAGCGATTTAGAGTGCGCTGTGCCTACCATTCATCCATTGAAGCTGCTGGAATTTTCAGAGTTCTTTCTATCTTTGTTTTAAGTTTCAATGTTTATTTTATATTGCTTTTCAGTTATGATGAACATGTGTAACTAAGTTTCTTTTTACCTAGAGGTGAATTCGAAGCCATGATCATATGTTTTTATATAAATTGATTACATCCAGTTATTGTTCCATAAGACATAAATGCGATGTACTTATCTGCTTTATAGAGAACTTATTCTTGTATGTTTATTAAGGATGCATACGTAGTTTGCATGCATGGATTTGATGTTAGAATATAAGGCAATTTCACCTAATCGTTATGAACTTATATTTGTAAGTAATAAAAATTACTAGGCATGATTTAGTTAAGTAAATTCTTGGCAGTAGTATCAGGTTTTCATAGTTACAAATGTTTTGTCAATGCTTATGGTTTTTGTTTGTACCATACTTGACCAATCTTGAAACTCCTGAGCACCGGTCAACGTTATACCGTCAAGGACCCAGAAGAGTTTCCCTACAACTAGGAGGCCAATCACAGCGCGACACGTGTCGACATCAGAAGCTAATCATAGCGCGACATGTGTCAACATCAGAAGCCAATCACAACACGACACGTGTCAATGTCAGAATGAAACTAGAAACTCTCTTCTATAAATACAGATCATTCTCTCACAATATTTCCTAATGTCATTTGTACTAAATCATTCACTAGTACTCACTAAAAGAGAGCTTGAACCTATGTACTTGTGTAAACCCTTCACAATTAATGAGAACTCCTCTACTCCGTGAACGTAGCCAATCTGGGTGAACCACGTACATCTTGTGTTTGCTTCCCTGTCCCTATCCATTTACTTACTTATCCACACTAGTGATTGGAGCAATCTAGTGAAGGTCACAAACTTAACACTTTCTGTTGTGCCAAAGTCCTCACTGATTTTGTGCATCAACATTTGGCGCCGTCCGTGGGAACGACACTTATTCCCACTCTCTTCAACTTTGTCCAGCTGGTTTCCACCATTCGTAGACTCTCTTTTGACCAGGCATCCCTCTCCAACATGGGGAGCGAAGGAAGCCACAGCACACAGAATGACAACCATCTTGCACCTAGTGCGAAGCAACGAAAGAAGGAAGGAAATAGGGTTGCTTTTCAAGCTAAAGTCGATGAGCTAGAAGCTCAAAACAACAAGATAACAATGAAGAATGAGGTCCTCCAGAAGCAGTATGAGAAGCTATTTGAGATGCTCCATGAAACTAGGCATACTCAAACACGCGAGCTCGTTGCCCCTATGGACATCAACCATCATCTAGGTGCCCTCCAACACTGAGGGTCACCTTCCTTCGAAATGGGTATCCCTGATGAAGAACGAGCTAATCATCAAAACATTGATCAACATGAGACATCTTTCAACCCAACTATTTCGACCCGAAGCAGGAGAAGTGGAGGAAGACACATCCTTGCAGAAGGGTTAGAAGGGTCGAAAGTTGTTTATCGTGACTGCCGAGAGTTCCTAAAGCAACGTCGAGAGAATCCCATCCACATATGCTCGAAGATCAATGACCCAAGGGTTTCTGAAAGACTTGGTCCCCTCCCACGACCCAGGCCAGCTGCCAATCTAGGGAAGGAACGACAGGTCCTAGAGGAACATGAAGGTACAGGGGACTCTGAGGTATTCTGACAGACTCGCCCTAGAAGTTAATACGGCGAGTCCAAGGAAAAATCACACGCCCTTGCTCAAACTTTCCTACTTCTAAGAGGCGATGGAGACTTACGAAAGAAAATCCCAGTGGTACATGACTCCACTCATGACCCCCTTATCCTACAGCTCATTGAGGAAGTAAATAAGTTGAAGGCCGAACGTCAGGCCGAGATACCTGACTGAAACCGACCCAGGCCTGGCCCTCTAACAAGGAGGATCCTCGACACCCCCTTCAAGCAAAGACAAAATAAAAGCTTGGTTTACAACTCTATACTGGAAGGGAAGACCCAATTGAACACCTTAACCTCTTTGAGTCCACCATAGCATATCAGATGCACACTGACGAAGAGCGATGTCTTCTCTTCCCCTCCACCCTCTCTGGTGGAGCTCTAAACTGGTATTGTCGTCTTCTACCTGAAAAAGTAGACTTATTTGAGGAACTGAAGAAATTGTTTATCTCTCAACACATCTTCCAGACCGATCGCTTGCATTATGCAGATGACTTGTACACTATTCGCTAGAAGCCAGACGAGTCATTATGAGAGTATGCCGGTCGTTTCAGCCATGAGTATTCTCGCTAGGCTGAGGCAGATGACAAGACCGCCCTCAAGGCCTTCACGGCAAGCCTATGTGATTGTTTCTTCAAGTACATGATCAATGCCAACACTTGGAAGACTTACTCTGGCACAGGCTTACAACCATGCCTCCGCCGAGGCAAGGACATATCAAGGGAAACCCCCTACAACCACCCCTTATCAGCAAGTAGGGAGTGGAAACCAGATCCAACCAAATGAGAAGACCTCGACCTTCCAAACGGCAGCGGTGCCTCCCCCTACCTTACTTAATACTTTGCCAAGTTAACAGACATATCGATCTTAGGGCAAAAGGAAAGATTTCCATCATCACTATTCTCATTTTAGTAAAAGGAGTAAGGGACACTACCGCGATAACCAAGGGTATCGCCATGATAATCCTCAACCCCAGGCAGTCAACACAGTGAGTCAAGCACGTGTCAAGACAACCCCTACCCCAAGGTATGAGGCATACACACCTTTGAACGCCACATGCGTCGCCATTTACCCCAGCATAGCACACCTAATACCAAAGCCAAAGCCAAGGCACCCGGATTACAAGCCCACGAAGAACATTGGCACGTTTTGCTGCTACCACGAGCATAACGACCATGACGACGAGAAGTGTATCACCCTTCGTGATCATATTGAAGTTCTGGCACGTGAAGGAAAAATTGATCAATTCCTTCTTCACCCTCCAAGGGGTAACCGTAACCAACGCTAGGTGAATGTGATATATTCCATAAGTGGTGGCACACCCATATCTAAATCTTCCAACAGGGCCATGAAAAATAGTGAACGAGTTTTAAGGTCTGGCCACCAAGTGTTTCACGTGGAAGACATTAGGGGAGGTAAGTATCAAAAGCCATACTGGGATCCAATATGTTTCTACCCTAAAGAAGAAAGAGGTATCATCTACCCTCACAACGACCCACTGATTGTGGAAGCTCACATAGCCAACTTTGAAGTACGACGAATCCTGGTAGACATGGGGGCTTCGATCAATATCATGTTTGCTGAAGCTTTCAGGGCACTTAATGCAGCTGAACACTTGCTCGATCGCTCAATTTCCCCTCTGATAAGCTTCTCCAGTGATATCGTGCAACCTTTGGGAAGCATACACTTACCTTTCACCATTGGTACAGGCCCTTACACAGTTACTATTACCACTAACTTCCTAGTGGTTGATTGCCCAACGGCATACAATGTCATCTTCGAACGCACAAGCATCAATGATCTCAAGGCCATGGTATCCACACATATGTTGTTGATGAAATTTCTAACCCCCTATGGCAATGGTTACATCAGAGGAGATCAACTTAGTGCACGATCATGTTACAACATTTCGGTTAAGCAACAGCACTTGCCTGTGCCCAAGGAAACCCTTTCTATACATGACCAAGTCATAAAGACCAGCCCAGACGAAGCCAACTTGGATTTTCACGGTGGCAACAGTCAACTCGACGATCCTCGAGATGACTCTTTCACCCAACAAGCACAACCCGCTGAAGAGTTGGAGAAGGTCTCTATCTCAAAAGATTATCCGGATCGCATAGTGAAGATTGGCACCACCTTATCACCACCTATTCGGTTGTCATTGATCTCTTTTTTGCAAGAGAACACTGAGGTCTTCGCTTGGTCATACTAGGACATATCAGGCATCTCTCCTGATATCATCTGTCATCGCTTAAGTATTGACCCCAAGACCAAGCTAGTGAGATAGAAGCGAAGATCTTATGACACTGAATGGTACGAGGCAATGAAGGCAGAAATTGAAAAACTCAAAGGCATAAGCTTCGTTCGTGAAGTCAATTATCCGACGTGGGTAGCAAATGTTGTCCTTGTTAAGAAGAATTCGACCAAGGAAAATCTCCTGCTCCAAAAGGTCTTGTGGAGAATTGGTGTCAATTACACTGACCTAAACAAGGGATACCCGAATGATAGCTTTCCTCTTCCTCTCGTAGACAGACTTATAGACTTTACAGTAGGGTGTGAACTTTTGAGCTTCATGGATGCTTACTCAGGATACAACCAAATCCTCATAAACCCTCCGGACCAAGAACACATGACCTTCACTACTAACAGTGAACTATATTGCTATAAAGTCATGCCCTTCGGCCTAAAGAATACAGGAGCAACTTATCAGAGACTAGTCAATTCAATGTTTGCCGAACAGATTGGGAAAAGCATGAAAGTTTACGTTGATGATATGCTAGTCAAGAGCAAACATGCTGACCAACACATCACCAACCTATCTGAAACTTTCACCATTATGAAGAGGTATCGAATGAGGTTGAACCCCAACAAATGTGCCTTCGGCGTAGGCTCTGGAAAATTCTTATGCTTCATGATAAGTCAACGAGGCATTGAGGCTAATCCCGAGAAGATCAAAGTAATCCTCGACATGAAGGAATCGGTAACTTCAAAAGACATCCAAAGCCTTACTGGCAAGGTGGCAGCCTTAATTAGGTTCATCTCTAAGGCCACAGACAGATGTGCTCCTTTTTTCAAAACACTTAAGGGAAGTAAGAAGTACATTACATGGACTGATGAATGTGCTGAGGCATTCAAAAACCTCAAAGACTACATGAGAAAAACCCATTTGCTCTCCAAACCTGAGGTTTGTGACACTCTCATTATCTATCTGTCCGTATCGACTTCAGCAGTAAGTTCCTTTCTCATTCGAAAAGATGGTAATGTCGAACGGCCTGTCTACTACGCTAGCAAGGCCTTACAAGATGCGGAGACACGATACTCCAACATTGAGAAATTGGCTCTAGCATTGGTCATGTCTGCTCGAAAACTTCGCCCTTACTTCCAAGCACACTCCATCATCGTGCTTACCAATCACCCTCTTCGACAGATACTCCAAAGTCCTGACACTTCTGGACGAATGATCAAATGGGCGATAGCATTGGGTGAGTTTGACATCTCCTACCAACCAAAGCCAGCTGAGAATGGCCAAGCAGTGGCAGACTTCATCGCCGACTTCACATATCCTGTTGACATTGTTTCTACGCCTAAAGAAGTGGTTTTATTACCCTCGGAAGCTCAAAAAATAGAACCAACAGCCCCAGCATGGAATCTATATGTTAATGGCTCGTCCAACCAACAGGGTTGTGGAGCAGGACTAATCCTTACAACCCTTAACAAAATGGCGATGGAGTATGTTCTTCGTTTCAAATTCAAGGCGTCAAACAATGAGGCTGAATATGAAGCCCTCCTAGCAGGCTTACGTTTGGCCAAACACCTTGGGGTTAAACGAATTGATATCTTCAGTGACTCCCAATTGGTGGTTAACTAGGTCACCAATAACTTTGACGCTAAGGATAGCTCCATAGCAGCATATCTGGCATAAATACAATTGTTACTCAAGCACTTCCACTACCAGATCACCCAAATTCCTCGAGCGGCAAATAGTCATGCAGATGCTTTGGCTCGCCTCGCCTCAGCGGCGGAAGACAAGATTGGGAGAAAAATTTAGGTCGAATTGTTAGCAGCACCAAGCACCATGGCTGCGGAAGTGTGCAACTTACAACAATGAGATAGTTGGATTATCCCGATTTATAGATTCCTTGCTCATGGCACCCTTCCAAATGACAAAGTCCAAGCTAAGCAGAATCGATACAAGGCTACCCGTTACTTGATCATTAATGACCAACTCTACAAGCGGGGTTTAACCTACCATACCTAAGATGCCTTACGCCCGCAGAGGCGGAAACTGTCATTCGGGAAATACATGAAGGACTCTACAAAGATCATGCTGGATCTCGATCCCTAGCACACAAGGCTTTCGCCAAGGATATTATTGGCCAACACTCCACCAAGATGCCATCAGAATATCCCGCTCATGTGACAAGTGTCAACGCTACGCAACTATTCCTCACTCATTTCCCGAGCTGCTCACTCCTATGATCAGCCCTTGGCCCTTCGCCCAATGGGGACTTGATTTAATCGGCCCAATGCCTGCAGGGAAGGGCAAGGTTCGCTATGCAATCGTTGCAGTTGACTACTTCACAAAGTGGGCCGAAGTAGAACCCTTGGCAACCATTACTGAGGTAAAAATAGAAGACTTCGTATGGAAGAACATCCTTTACAGATTCGACATTCCTAATGCGATAGTCGCGGACAACGTGTGACAGTTCGACAACAATAAGTTCAGGATGTTCTACTCTAAGTTCAACATCAACTTATGTTTTGCCTCTCCAGCTCATCCCCAGTCTAATGGACAAATTGAAGCCATCAACAAAATAATCATGCGAACTTTGAAAACCAGCTTGGACAAGGATAAAGGTTGTTGGCCAAAATTTGTACCCCAAGTTCTTTGGTCATACCGCACTTCGTATCGGACATCAACAAGAAAAACCCCATTCTCACTTGACTTTGGTACAGAGGCAATTGTCCCAGTTGAGCTTGAGCAAGCAACATTCTGAGTCCAGAACTACGTGCAAAGTGAAAATGACAAACAACTTACCCTCAACTTAAATCTAGTCGAGGAACACAGAAACCAGGCACATTTGAGGAATGTCGCCTATAAGCAGCGCATCTCCAACTACTATGACTCAAGGGTCAAACCTCATTCTTTTAAAGTGGGGGACTAGGTATTGAAGAAAAGATTACTCTACGATAGAGTCCCGAGTGAAGGAACACTTATCCCAAACTGGGATGGACTGTTTGAAGTTGTTAGCATCAATCGCCCTGACTCCTACAAGCTTAGAAGCTCCGATGGCAAGACCCTTGGCCATCCATGGAACGCTGATCACTTAAACTACTATTACAAGTAAACTCACATTGTACAAGTGTTAAGCTTCAGCCGTTCGGCATCTTATGTAACGAAGACTATTTGGCATGAATTCAATATAGAGGTGATTTAGACAACTCGATCCTAATCCTCTTACATTCCTAGCAATAAAACACTCAAGTTCAAAGCTTCAACATGAATGCTTCCAACATGAAACAAAGTCTAAGTATATGTCAACAAGACTATACAAATAAACGAACAGCTTCACAGTATACTCGTTCAATCATACATTCCAACACATTCATACATAAGCCAACTGTGCTTTGAAAGGGTTCAACATATTTTGTGTCATTCGACACTTGCTACAATGTGCCTAGACACCTTGCCCTTATTCTCACCAACCTGGTGATGAAATGTACAACATGTACTCTCCTTCATGCTACCAACCAGGTGATGAAATGTACAACCCATACTCTAATATCATTTGGCAACTTACCACTCATGCCACCAACCAGGTGAAGAATGAACTCATCTTCATGCCACCAACCAGGTAATGAAAAGTACAACCCGTACTCTCCTTCATGTCACCAACCAGGTGATGAAATGTACAACCCGTACTTTAATATCATTTAGCAACTTGCCATTCAAGCCACCAACCAGGTGATGAAATGTACAACCCGTACTTTCTTTCATGCCACCAACCAGGTGATGAAATGTACAACCCGTACTCTAATATCATTTGGCAACTTGCCACTCATGCCACCAACCAGGTGATGAAATGTAATACCTGTATTCTCCTTTATGCCACCAACTAGGTGATGAAATGTACAACCCGTACTCTAATATCATTTGGCAACTTGCCATTCATGCCACCAACCAGGGGAAGAAGGAACTCACCTTCGTACCACCAACCAAGTGATTAAAGCAACTCACCAGTCATTCCACCTACCAGAAGACAAGTGGTACAACTTGTACATGTGAACTCCTAACATTCATAAATAATCAAAAACCCTCAAGCTTGACAACTTAACTAGGGGAGCACTTATGCCCAACAAGAGTTATAGTCACCAACAAAGTCTTATTGCAAGCCAACAATAACTTCAATGCATGGCATACGAAGATCAAGCTATTCAGCCCTCTTGCATCTGCTTCAAACATTTCCCCTCTGTAACAATGCAAACACTACACCTCGTAGAAAGCTTCACACACTCTTTATCAAGACAGTGTGGAGCAACACCAATTTATGGTGCCAACAAAAGCTTCATCAATGGAGGGCAACCACAATTTTCAAAAGCTTCACACACTCTTGATCAAGACAGTGTGAAGCAAAACCAATTTATGGTGCCAACAAGAGCTTCATCAAAGGAGTTCAACCACAATTCTCAAAAGCTTCACACACTCTTGATCAAGACAGTGTGAAGCAAAACCAATTTATGGTGCCAACAAGAGCTTCATCAATAGAGGGCAACCATAATTCTCAAAAGCTTCATACACTCTTGATCAAGACAGTGTGAAGCAAAACTAATTTGTGGTGCCAACAACAAGAGCTTCATCAATGGAGGGCAACCATAATTCTCAAAAGCTTCACACACTTTTGATCAAGACAGTGTGAAGCAAAACCAATTTATGGTGCCAACAAGAGCTTCATCAAAGGAGTTCAACCACAATTCTCAAAAGCTTCACACATTTTTGATCAAGACAGTGTGAAGCAAAACCAATTTATGGTGCCAACAAGAGCTTCATCAATAGAGGGCAACCACAATTCTCAAAAGCTTCACACACTCTTGATCAAGACAGTGTGAAGCAAAACCAATTTATGGTGCCAACAAAAACTTCATCAATGGAGGGCAACTACAATTCTCAAACCTTCGAAGCAAATTCAATTTATATGGTTCATCCAAACCTTCGACTATTACAAGGTGTGGCTTGCATCACAATCTCTTGGAGGACAACTACAAATTCTCAAAAGCTTCACACTATCTTGATCAAGATAGTGTGAAGCAAAATCAATTCATGGTACCCAACAAAAGCTTCAACTCCAAAGTTTCACCTACAAAGCTTCAACTCCAAAGCTTCACCTACAAAACTTCAACTCTAAAGCTTCACCAACAAAAGCTTCATCAATGAAGGACAACTACAAATTCTCAAAAGCTTCACACTATCTTGATCAAGATAGTGTGAAGCAAAATCAATTCATGGTACCCAACAAAAGCTTCAACTTCAAAGCTTCACCTACAAAGCTTCAACTCCAAAGCTTCACCTATAAAAGCTTCAACACAAAAGCTTCACCCACAAAAGCTTCAACACAAAAGCTTCACCCACAAAAGCTTCAACACAAAAGCTTGACCCACAAAAGCTTGACCCACAAAAGCTTGACCTACAAAAGCTTGACCCACAAAAGCTTCACCTACAAAAGCTTCACCCACAAAAGCTTCACCTACAAAAGCTTCACCCACAAAAGCTTGACCCACAAAAGCTTGACCTACAAAAGCTTGACCTACAAAAGCTTGACCTACAAAAGCTTCACATACAAAAGCTTTACCCAAAAAAGTTTCACCCACAAAAGCTTGACCCACAAAAGCTTGACCCACAAAAGCTTCACCTACAAAAGCTTGAACCACAAGAGCTTCACCTACAAAAGCTTGACCCACAAAAGCTTCACCTACAAAGCTTCAACACAAAAGCTTCACCTACAAAAGCTTCACACTATCTTGATCAAGATAGTGTGAAGCAAAATCAATTCATGGTGCCCAACAAAGCTTCAACCTCAAAGCTTCACCTACAAAGCTTCAACACCAAAGCTTCACCTACAAAGCTTTAAAATATATATATATATATATATATATATATATATATATATATATTCAAAAATTCGAAAATTCAAAAAATTCAAAAATTCGGAAATTCAAAAATTCGAAAAAAAAATTTCGAAAAAAAAAAAATTGCCTAGGCCTCCTCTTCTTTGGGCCTAACAACTTTCATAAAAAATATATATGAAGAAGAAGTTTTGGGCTACCACTTAGAAAGGAAATGCCTCATTCGTCAACTCCCTCGACCGGAGACTTGGGGGACTCCTACCATATGCTACTGCACCTTTATACTCGGAAGTCTCACGATCACTCAGTGACTTGGATTTTTCAAGTCTCCAATTTCCTCACTTAGGAAATTAAGGGAGCACTACCTCAACCTACATGCTTCACTCACAAAGCTTCAACATATAAGCTTCAACAAAAGGAAAAATTCAAAGAACTTAGTGAAGAAAGCCTTGGTGTATTTAAAACAATACGTTGAAATGAAGCAAAGTTTGTTTATTGATATCTTTGATAAGTTACAAATATGTACATATATATGAATCAAAATAAACAAACAAGAGGGAGCCTTCACAAAGGTTGCTCAGGAGAAGTCTCAGCAATCAGCAGAGCCCCAGAAAGATGAGGCACCAGAGGGTGATTATTCGGAGCCTTAGTCCTAGGCAGAACCCCAGAAGGAGGAGGCACCAAAGGTTGATCATTTGGAGCTTCATTACGCGGTACAACCCCAGAAGACGAAGGCAATAAATGCCTTTGGAACAAACCCACAAACCTCTGATGATTAAGTAAAATCTGACCATCAGATTCTTGCAGCTAGTCGAGCTTCCTCTTCATGTTTGTAGCATAGTCATGTGCAAGCCTATGCAACTGTTTATTCTCATGCTTGAGCCCTCTGATCTCCTGTTTGAGACTTATCACTTCAGCCGCCAATGATTCAACTTGGCGGGTTCGAGCAAATAGGCGTTGGGCCATATTAGACACAGAACCTGTACACTGGACACTGAGAGCCAGAGAATCCTTAACAACCAACTCATCAGACCGCTTGGAAAGTAGTCTGTTATCTTTGGGAGTGAGAAGGTTCATGGCCACCACCGCAGTGGTCATATCATTCTTCATCACAGAGTCCCCAACGGTAAGAGGACCAGTAGGGGATAAGAATGATGGGCGCCATATGTTGTCTTGAGAAGGCATGGCTGCCTCTTCACCAAAGTTCAAGTCAAAACGACGGTCAGATGGGCCAGACATTCTCAGAAATGATCAAGGAGAAATGAGGTGCAATAAATCTCTGAAGTAAGGGGAAAATTCCTACAAGCAATAACTTTCTGAATGTACTCTTTGCACACAATTGATGCCCTTATAAAAGAAAAGGCAACAGGGCCATTGGTTCAAAAATCGAAGAGGCACCACTCTCCGAATTCCGAAGAGGCACCACTCTCCGGATTTCAAAGAGGCACCACTTTCCACACGCAACATCAGCTCCTCGAGTACCACAGATAACTTTGCCAAAGATCTCTGACAAAGTTTGGACACATAAATTTTGAAGCTCTAACTACCTTACTATTACCCACAAGGGTAAAGGAACAACACCACTGCTTGATACTAGAAAGTCCTAATGTGTGTCAACCTCCGTGCTCCGTGGCAAGGCAGACTGGCAAAAATGCCCAACCTTTACTCACATTCAAGAAAACACTCCCAACAAGATTGCTTGCTCAAAAATCAAAAAGGCACCGCCCTCCGAATCTCGAGAGCCAGACTTCCAACAGGATTGCTTTCTCAAAAATCGAAGAGACACTGTTCTCCGAATCTCAAGAGTCAGACTCCCAACATGATTGCTTTCTCAAAAATCAAAGAGGCACCGCTCTTCGAATCTCGAAAGCCAGACTCCCAACATGATTATTTTCTCAAAAATCAAAGAGACACTGCTCTCTGAATCTCGAGAGCCAGCCTCCCAACAATATTGCTTTCTCAAAAATGGAAGAGGCACAGTTCTCTGGATCTCGAGAGCCAGATCACCGACAGGATTACTTATTTGAAAACTGAAGAAGCACCGCTCTCCGAACTTCAAGAGCCAGATTTCCTTAGATAAAGCTTATCTACAATCTTCACACGCAACATTAGCTTTCCAGATACCACATACCATTTTTTCAAAGTGCTCTGACAAAGTTAAAACACGTGAAGCTTGCAGCTCCCATTACATTGCTATGACCAAGAAGGGTAAAGGAATAACACTACTACTTTTTGTTAGGGAGACTCCTATATATGTCGACCTTCATCCTCCACAGCCAGGCAAACCTGCAAATAAAAAAAATGCTCAACTTTTCTTCACATCCGAGAGGGCACTCTCAGTAGAGTCTCTCAAAATACTCAGTTTCTTTTCCTTCCGATAATACCTCTACAAACAAGCCACACCAGAGCAAGAGTATCTCTTATCATCAGGGTTAAAAGCAAGAGTATCCCATATCATGCTTTTTCCCTGTCTTTTCCTTTGTCATTATTCTTACCAGCAAGACAAGAAGAAAGAGAGCAATCAGTCAGCACTTGGAATCAAGCTTCTAGTCAGGAACTGACTGCCTAGAACCCCTTGCCTGATTACTTACCTGGCATTGCTCTCAAGTACCCATCTTCAACATTTTATGCTTCCAGAGAATATACCACATATGCCTGAGGAACAGATAGGGCAAGTGAGAAGGATACAAGGAAGCATGTGGAGACAAGGGTAACAGAACACGTGCCGATACATCCACTACTTTGTAAAAAATAAAAGTATCCCATATCATCAAGGTCGAACATACTCTAGATTTGATGGACTTGTTTTGACCCTCAAATTCTTGAGTCGGCCTTATACTCTGGAGGAAACCAGAAAACCCTTAAGCCTAGTTCAAGAATAAGCCTATGGAAAGTTACTTCTTCAAAAGCAAAAGTATCTCATATCATCTCTTCTCCATTTGCTTCTCCTTATCCTTGGTGCTATTTATGACAGAAGAAGAATGAGAACAATCAACCGAAAGTCGAAGTCAAACCTCTGATCCAGGTTGCTTGCTTGGAAGTCTGATTGCTTACCTTGTCTGTTACCTCCTTCGGCAAATCTCCTAGCTCGGCGACTTGGGGGACTCCTACTATAGGGTTTGTATCGCACTTGACCAAGCCTGAAACTACAAGTAAGCTTCAAGTGAAATTGATACATTACCTTTACCTTGTGCATCTTCATCGGTTAAAGATACCACCCCTGGATGGAGAAAAAGTACTTCCAGAGAAGATGCCACATCTACATATGAGACAGATAAGGCAAGTGAAAATGATACCACACTTCGGTACTTAGAAGTTTTATGATTACTCAATGGCTTGGATCCTGCAAGTCCCCAATCGAGGAGCTTCCCTCACTCAGGAACTTAGGGGAGCACTATTTGCACCATACTTGACCAATCCCGAAACTACTGAGCACCAGTCAACGTTATACTGTCAAGGACCCAGAAGAGTTTCCCTACAACTAGGAGGCCAATCACAGCGCGACACGTGTCGACATCAGAAGCCAATCATAACGCGACACGTGTCAACATCAGAAGCTAATCACAACACGACACTTGTCAATGTCAGAATGAAACTAGAAACTCTCTTCTATAAATAGAGATAATTCTCTCACAATATTTCCTAATGTCATTTGTACTAAATCATTCACTAGTACTCACTAAAGGAGAGCTTGAACCTATGTACTTGTATAAACCCTTCACAATTAATGAGAACTCCTTTACTCCGTGGACGTAGCCAATCTGGGTGAACCACGTACATCTTGTGTTTGCTTCCCTGTCCCTATCCATTTACTTACTTATCCACACTAGTGACCGGAGCAATCTAGCAAAGGTCACAAACTTAACACTTTCTATTGTACCAAAGTCCTCACTGATTTTGTGCATCAACAGTTTCACATAATTTAATGATCTTTGAGATGTATCTCTATCATGCTTTTCATAGTTAGGGAACTTGAAAAGAATAATTTGGTTGCGTCGCTAAGTCCAATTCAATGAACTTAGGAAAATCTAAGAGTTAATTAGTGTTGTTCACAGTTAATTTGGGGCATTGTCATTCATGGTTTATAGGAAGAATAACTGGAAATCGATTTGTATTAGGGGTGGGCACGGGCCGGGCTGGGCCCAAATTTGAAAGGATCGAACCGGACCTGTTTTAAAATGGAACGGGGTGGGCCGAACCGGGCATAAGAAATTTGAACTTTGGAACCGGACCTAACCCGGCCTATTAATAATGGGCCGGTTCGGGACGGGTCCACGAGTCTTTTTTTTTTTTTGAAAAACAGTTTAACAATTACAGAACTTTAAGCCTTGTAAACAATCTCTAAATTACAGAACTTGCAAACAATTTCCATTATCAATAAAATACTCAACGGTCTTTCCAAGTTTGTGGATTCAACTCAAAGATTGCACAGGTTGCTGAAATGCCCAATAGGTTCAACGCAAAGCTTGTAGATTCAAGCAAGTCTGCAAATTTGGACAATACATAAATAATAAATTCCCATTTCAAATTTCAAACAATATGAAATGCCCAATAGAGTGAACATTTGAATCCTAATCTCTAAATCCCAAATTCCCAATTCCTATAAAGGTAAATTTATGAACTAGGTTTGGGGTATTACGAACTGCTCAATAGAGTGAGAGATTGCAGAAAACCCTAACTCCCAAATCTGGAAAATTAATCAGAGAGAATCAGAGATTGAGGGAACCCTAAATCCCTAAATCCAGAAAATTAACAAGAGTTAAAAAATTAAGAGTTCATAAATTATATTACCTTAAATTGGGAGGAGATGAGAAGATGGTTGCTGATTTCAATTCGCAATATGGTGGTGTTCTCGACGACGGTGATGGGGTGGTCGCAATCTGGAGAGATGATGGTGATGATGGTTGTTGATGGTGGTCGCCTCTCATGATTCGCCAGAAAGAGGGAGACAAAGACGAAGTCGAGGGTTGTGGTTAGAGATGGTGGTTGTTGATGGATAACTGTGGTTGAGGACTCGACTGGGCTCGAGTCGTGAATGAATGGGAGAATAGGTCTGAAACTCAGACTCTGAGTCTGAGAATGAAAACTTCCAATCATAAAATCCCATCCAATTACCTCAAGTTAGAAACGGGCCGGCCCGGGGCCAGTTCCCTCCTATTTTTAGATCCGCCCCACCCCATTTTGTGTTTTGAAATTTTAGACCCACCCCGATCCGGGAGTACCCGCCCCGACCCGTGGGTATAGGACCTGTTTGCCCACCCCTAATTTGTATGCATATGATTCATGTATGAAGAAGAATCCTTTAGCTATCCTTTCATCTATATTTCATTCACAACTTAATTTACTTGCTGCCATTTACTTTTGTTTTAATTAAATTCGTCCAAAATCCCCCCAGTCATTGTTTTGTTGTTAGTTTAACTTAGTTTTCAGTTTTATAAGAGTTTGTGTTGATTAGCATCCCTTCTAATCCCCGGAATAGAATGATCCCTACTTACTCGTACTACGATTGCATAATTTATAAGGTTTAATTTGTGTGTTAGTTTCTACCACATCAAATTTTGGCATCGTTGCCGGGGATTAGTAAAATTGCTAATCACTCTGTTTTTTTTTTTATTTAGTTTTATTTCTTTGATTTCAGGTACTAAAGAGGCAAGACATGGCAATTGCTAATCTTCAAGCTCAAATGGCGAATCTTACTTCTCTTATGTCGCATTATATCGAAAGGTCCACAATGCAAAGTGTCCCTACATTTGGTATGTCCTATAGGCAAGGATAGCAAACTAATCAACATCCTTAATTAATTGAGAATGGAGGTTGGGAGAGTGTCAATGCTTGGGGTTATCAAGGCCATAATCAATCAAGGTACAACTTGTTTTCCAACACTTACAATCTAGGTTGGAGAGATCATTCAAATTTTATGTGGAGAGAACCTCAACAATTTCAACAAGAAGGATATTAGTAGCCATCTCAAGAGTTTTATTCAAGATCTTTCCAGCCACCACAAATTCCCCCAGAACAATTCCAACCAAATTCAAGCATGTCCATGGATCATGTTCTTTTGAATCTGGTGAAGTAGTGCTTATGTTTTATGCTTCAAAAAAAAAACGTTGAAAAAAAGTTGAAAAGAAGTGAGAATGAGTTCATAAGTGATGATTGTTGAAGAAGGGTCAAAAAATGTGAATCTGACCCTAAAGTTGTACGAAACTCCCCTTTGTGTTTAAAGTTGGGTGTTGCAATCAAAAGTTGAATTCTAAGTGTTGATTTCATTACTTTGCTTACTGTCACTTTAAGAACCTTTGTTTATCCTTAACCTTCTTTGTTAGCCATACCTTAGCCCCATTACAACCCTTAGACTTTTATCTTAATTGTTATGTGATTCAATATATGGAGTTTGAAATTTGTATGAGCATATGGAATCCCTGGTTCTCACTTCTAAGTAGTGGCATCCGTTCATGAGATCATACACATGTTTGTATTAATAATTCAAGAATGTGCCGTCTTTGATATGTGAGTGCTAGTCTAATTGTTTACATCAATCTTCTCACATATACTTAGTATAGGAAGTGTAGTCAGAAAATCTGTTTGAAAATAGAAAGTATATCCGGTGAGGAATTGAGTGAATTCTCTAAGGCATGTTACTACTTTCAAATGCTGTTTTAATTGATTAAATGAGAGCTAGTGAGTGGTTATTGCGGTTAAGTATAAGCTCAAGAGTAAGGATGGCTAAAATCTATGTGAGTAGTGATTTTTAACTTGTCATGTCTCATTGGAAATCCCTGAGGCAATTGTTGGAAGGTTTAGGTTTTGTTTTGTTTTCTTTGTTTTGCTCAGGGACTAGAAAAACTTAAGTGTGAGGGAATTTGATGGCAGCATATTTATGCGACTTTGTTATCTTATTTCTTTGCATACTTAGTTAATTTCTATTTATTGTAGTAATTTAAGTTATTTTCGTATTATTGTAGGTCCAGTTGGTAAAGATGACACTAAATGGAAAAATAGAGCAATTTGGAGCAGTTTTGGACTTAGATTGGATAGCATATGGGCTGGACGTTTTTTGTGTTTAAAAGGTGTTAGATATGTGCTAAAATCTGGACAAATTAAAATTGAGGCTTAGAAGGCAAGGAATTACACAAGAAAGAGGAATCCTAGTTAGAGAGGAATATTATCCTATCTTATCTTATCTTATCCTATCTTATCCAACATTATCTTATCTTATCTCCAGCTGCAAGGAGGAATCCTAATCACATTCCAACATTTTCCACCTATTTCTCAGAGTCCTAAAATAACTCAAAACACCTAATCCTTTTTCTCCTTCGATTCAGCCATTCCCCATATATATATATATATCAAATTCCTGCAGCGATTTGGGGTGTGCCGGGCCTACCATTCATCCATTGAAGCTGCTGGAATTTTCAAAGTTCTTTCTATCTTTGTTTTAAGTTTCAATGTTTATTTTGGATTGCTTTTCAGTTATGATAACATGTGTAACTAAGTTTCTTGTTAGCTAGAGGTGAATTTGAAGTCATGATCATATGTTTTATATAAACTGATTACATCCAGTTATTGTTCTATAAGACATGAATGCGATTTACTTATCTGCTTTATAGAGAACTTATTCTTGTATGTTTATTAAGGATGCATACTTAGTTTGCATGCAGGGATTTGATGCTAGAATATAAGGGAATTTCACCTAATCATTATGAACTTATATTTGTACCTAGTAAAAGTCACTAGTCATGATTGAGTTAAGTAAATTCTTGGCAGGAGTATCATTCTTTTCATAATTACAAATGTTTTGTCAATGCTTATGGATTTCACATAATTTAATGATCTTTGAGATGTATCTCTATCATGCTTTTTATAGTTAGGGAACTTGAGAAGAATAATTTGGTTGTGTCGCTGTGTCCAATTCAATGAACTTAGAAAAATCTAAGAGTTAATTGGTGATGTTCACAGTTAATTTGGGGCATTGTCATTCATGGTTTATAGGAAGAATAACGGGAAATCGATTTGTATGCTAATGATTCATATGTGGAGAAGAATCCTTTAGCTATCCTTTCATCTATATTTCTTTCACAACTTAATTTACTTGCTACCATTTACTTTTGTTTTAATTAAATTCGTCCAAAATCTCCCCAGTCATTGTTTTGTTGTTAGTTTAACTTAGGTTTCAGTTTTATAAGTTTAATTTGTGTTGATTAGCATCCATTCTAATCCCCCGAAATAGAATAATCCCTACTTACTCGTACTAAGATTGCATAATTTATAGGGTTTAATTTGTGTGTTAGTTTCTACCACATCAGATTCAGAATTATAACTAGCGCTTTTGAGAAGATTAGTACTATCGGGGATCAAAAGTGAATGTTCTTCCGTTATGCAACCACTTCTAACACTAACATAGTCATTCGAGACATTTTTGAAACTTCAAGGTGAAGTAAAACCTCAAGGAAATTTTGGGAGGTGGCACGTTAAATAAAGACTGTCAAGGATGAAAGCACTTGTGGTTTCCTAACAAATAAGGGTTGGTAACAATGGTTGGATTGTAGTTGGGATTGATCGGTAAATTTTAGGTGGTACACATTTATTGATATGGCTACCCTGCTTCAGGGTCAACAAAATGTCTTCATTTCAAGTATTTCTATGGCTAGGAGGTTCTTCACGTAAACTTTAGCGGTGGTCACCAAAGTGTTCTTCTAGAAGGTTGATAAGTCATCAGAAAGGTGTTAGCGATAGTCGTTACAAGTTGCCCAAAAGTCATGAAAAGCTAGCATATTTCGTGATCAACGAGGTGACATAATTATGATGTTAGAATTCAAGAACCGAGAATGCTTACATCACGTGTATGACAATTGCGATACTCCCTAACCTATGCTCTGATACCAAAATAACACACCCCAACTCGGAGTGTCCACCTGGACATCTGAATCATGATGTGCTGGCCGACACCTGGAAGGTGACGAAGTCATAAAGTAGGGGTGGGAAATTTTGCCATAAACTAATTTACTGACCAAACCATCTTGGTCAGCTCATAATGGTATGGTATAGTTTTGGTAGTTTTTCATAGTCGGTTGGCATTTTACCGAACCGACAATTAATGGCATGGCTTTGGTAATTGATTTTGTATGTCAACGGTATGCCATACCTACCAATATATATTTTTTTTTCTATTTAGATATTTTAGGTATTTTTTTACATGCTTGACTCTTCAATTTTAAGGTTTAGAAAATAAATGACTCCTTAGTTTTAGGGTTTAAAAAATATATGTTATACGTTTACACAATATAACATATATGTATATGTATATGGTTCATGCCATAATAAATATAGAAAATATTGTTAACAAAATTGATAGCATGATGATTACTAATACTATATATACACGTGCATATATATGATTTTGAATGTATATGCGTTGCTTATATTTAGGATGATGGAGTCTAGCCAATCAACCGCTAGTGCACAACATAGATTAACCCAAAATGAACCACATAATGCAAACGAACAAGCACCCCAATCTGAAAATCAAATTGAGATAGCGAGGAAGAAGTGGAAAATCAAATGTATATGCTTTTCTGGTTTGTTGTTTATGGGTCGGTGCATGGTCTTGAGCTGTTGTTTTTGTAGCTTATTTGCAAACCACCGGTTGTGCCATTTACCAACTGAACCAGCCAATAATTTTGGCTAAACAGATTTTTGGCAACCGCAAGAAGATGGTTGGCTAGTGATAACTGATTTTCAGTAATTATATATATGTGGCTGCCAGGTGGCATAAGGAATTTGGCACAGTTTGCCAATCGAACCCAGCTTTTACCATAAAGTGTAGTGATGTGGAAAATGTGATAAATTAAGACCTTAAAATGACTAATTTAGAGTGCGCATGTGAGCGAGATTGAACCCATATCACAAAAGTGATGTCAGAGCATAGATAAATTACAGTAAAAGAAGAGTAAGGACATTTATACCAAAAGAATGAGTCTCCTACATAACAGCTTTTACCAACAATCTTCGTCGTCACGAAACCTTTATCACTAAAATCCTGGAGGGGTGAAAAATAAGGGTGAGTGGGCCTGAAAATAAAGTTTTGTAAAACTTTTTCGAAAAGTGTAACCCCTCGCTGTAAAACAAGTATATGGTTTCCTAAAAATATTATAATAATAGTATGTAGTAGGTACCCTGCAGCAGAAGTGAGTCAAAGATGTAGGATACAACAACAAGGTATATCAACATTAAATCTCAAAACGTTATTATAAGAATTCAATACTCATTCATTTATGTAGGCACACAAGTCCACTACAGAGATATTCAAACAATGGAACAGGTTAGGTGTAGGTATTACATTCTAGTACTACATCACATGAGCTACACTAGTCGCATCACATACGAGTCCAAAACATCACACAAAATGACAGGCTGGCACCTAACTCTGGATCCAAAGCGAATGTAAACAGTGCATATGAACTACATGTGAAGCTAGTCCTTGGCCCTAGACAATACAAATAACTAAAAGACACAATGCAAACATGTAATAATGAGCAGGTAAAACGCAAGGATGTCATGCCATAAGTTAATGCACACAAATAATATTAAAAACATAAAGTGTACGAAAAGTTTATTTGTAAAGCTAAACATGGCATGTCACATCATAGTACATAAAAGCAGTTGTTGGGAAAAATCATACATATATATATATGTAAAAACGAAAAGACCCACGCACAGGTACTTGTGATGTCACATCCTTTTGAGCTAAGAAAGTCAGAGTCTCCCATAGTAATAGAGATAAGAAAGTCGAAGTCTCCCATAGTAATCGCACCTAAGCATAGTATTGGGTCCCGTCAGTGAAACTCAACTAAAATGATTAAATTTGGAAAAATGAAGAACGGATTCGGAATCAGTGTGTCGAAATACGCTAAGGAGGGTCCCAAGCAAAATTTTGTAAAAAGTCAACGAAAAGTCAACCGAGACGCTCTGGTGGTCAACTATGTTAAAACTTCATAATTATCCTAAATGGATGTTAAAAATGGACTCGGGACGTCAAAATTAGCCTATGAGGGTTTCCGAGAAAATTTCAAATTCCATTTGGAATTTGGGTTGGGCCGAATCCCAAATTCGAGTTTGAGGGTCATGGGTTTGGGCCAGTTCTATGTTTGGGTTTTGTGCCCCTTTTTTCAATCGGGCCAGGTTGACCCATTTGAACTCGTAGGTCGCCCTAAAGGTTTGGGCCAGGTTGGGCCAAAGGTTTGGTCTTAAGCCCCTTTTTTGTATCAGGTCGGGTTGACCCGTTTGGACTCACGGGTCGTCGAACCTAACAAAGAAGAAGGCCGGAAGTTTACAAGCTCCGTTCATCCCAAAAACTCAATTAAAACTAGCAACCCAATATATCAAATTGAAGCCCCAGAAACAAGGAATCGAAGTATACCATTGGAGTTCTAGTCCGTGGTCGCATTTGGCTAGAAAATGTCCTGCAAGGGCCGGGTTTCTTGCCGGAAACTGGAGAATCCTTTTCCTCCGAGGTCTCTGCGTCCAAAAGCCTCTAAACTTCTTAAAACTACTCCAAAAGTACACTGAAACGCGATCTACTAGGTTTTAAAAGGATTATCAAATGTTACCTTCACTGGTATTGACGAGATCTTCGTTGGAAAAACCACAGCTCCCCGCTAGAGTTTCTTGGCTCGACGGTAGTAGTTGGGTTCTCGGGGTGGTTGCCCGAACATGATGTTTGCAGTGCTTTTGTACTCATGTGGTTTGAAAATGAGGAGGGATGATGATCTGGGTGGTTCGCTAGAGTGGAGGTTGTGGTGGCTCGGTGTTCCGGTGATGGTAGTGGGAGGGAGAGAAGGATAAGAGCTAGCATGGGTTCGAGATCGTGACGTCCAAGTGGTGGTGACGGTGGTTCACTAGCATAGTTGTTTGTTCATGAGGGTCAGTGCCTTGGGGAGGAGAGGTTAGTGCATAGGTGAGAGGGAGAGAAAGGTGAGGTCCACGGGAAGAAGAAAGGGGAGAAAAGAGAGAGAAGGAGAACCGGGTGTGTGGAGAGAGGTGTGAGGGAGTGAATAGAGTGAAAAAGGAGAGTGAGAGATGTGTCGTGGGAGAGGGACAAAAGACTAATTGGGTGAAACGATGAGTCTGGTGGGTTTGATGGGTGGAGTGGGATTTTTTTTTTTTTTTTTAATCCATTAAAACTATTATTAAACTCCCACATGCAAATCACCTCAATTTCCACCAGAAACAAAAGCATGTCTTCCCACTGCACAAAGACTACTCAGACACTCAATAATATTCCAGCAAGGGTGCGCTGCCTGAGGGAAATTTCCAAGTTTAAGATTTGCCTTAGGTATTTTTACACATTTTCGAATATAGCTCGCTTGTTATAACTCCGAATTGAGTTCCGTTTGTAGTCACGTGTTCGTAAAAATAAGTACTATTCAAGAATAGTAAAATAAGAGTGGAAAAATGAAGGGGAAAATCGAGGTCCAGGTGGAAAGCTTACGTGGCATCTTAGGAGCATTTTTGATGATTTCACTACTACTAAGAATAAAATACGATAAATCTCGGGAGGGACGGGATGTCACATTCACATTTGCCAATAAATTTGAACACTCCACCGAAAATGAGTAGGTTATAACATATCATGTGCTGACCCAAAGGACGCACATGGTAAATGAACATATCCAGTACTCGTACTCCTAGTTATTTTTTATGGTCGAGATTACGGTTAGTTTAAGGGTTATAACTCAACTCCATAAGGGTTATAACACATGGCTTGATCCATTGCCAGCCTAGAATGATGTATCAATCATCCCTTCATTAAGACAGATCGTGTGGGACATAAGGAAAGAGGGGGAGGAGGAGAAGGCGAAGCAAAGAAAGAACGAAGTGTACCTAATACTTTCAGGTGAACAAAACCTATATATGGGGTTGGCACGATCCACCTTGAAGCCCATATTCTCATACATTTTTAGCTGCGGGGATCACATAGAAGAGTATATCAGAATGTAATGTCATTAAGTGTTATAAGACAGTCTTGCATCACCTGATCAAGAAAACCATCATTGGGGCAAACAAACTCACAAGAAACTATTTGGATTTCAAAAAAATACAGCAGCAGCAACCAGCTACATATGAAGACTAGCAAAACTTAAAACGGATTTGTCACACCTTCTTGTGATAGATGTTCTCTTCTCATCAGATATGCTGTAATGATAGCTGCACTGCAATGGTTTCCTTGGCCGCCTTTTTTTTCTTGTCAAAATTTGCATCCTCATGATCTTGGTCTTTCTCCTCAGGATCATTTCTCTAGGTTCGCTTCAGCTTTTTTTTTCCTTTTCTACTTCTTAGTCATGTCATTGTCATCTTTGATCAATCTCTTCTTTTTAGTAACTGGTAACCGGCATGAAAAAGCAACGTTTTGTTAGTCTTCTATCTTCCCGTGCATCCCAGCACTTATAGTTTGAGGGACAAACAATTTATACCTTCAACAGTGAAGAACTGCTCTGCTTCCAGGAGGTATAAAAAAGTGAATAAGAGGGCACGAAAGAAGATAGAAATGAGCTGATAAGAAGGAAAAAAAAAAGAAAAAACATAATTAACAAAGGTTTGGTTACATAACCTAGTTATTGGCAACAGCAGATTAACGTACAACTCTCCAGAAGGGGAAAAACAGAAATAATTATCTCAGCTCCAGCATACCAGCAAAGATAGATAGAACTGATCAACGCACAAGTATGACTGAAAAATGGCAATTTGGCCATATTGGGCATAATAAACAAATTATCTATATACTAAAACCCGGTGGAAAAGCACTGTTCACGAGCAGTGTTTTGGCGGAACTGCCCTTGAGCTGCTGCCCATTCACAGCTATTTTTTCCGTTTTTGTACAGTGAAGTTACAATTGTACCCTTTGTATACACGTGTTGGTCATCGTGGAAAAGAAACCTGCTTCTATGGGATCTCGACGCGTTGATGTGGTTCTAGAAATTCTGGTGCTTCTGGACTCTTCGTTCCATTTCGAAGCCAAGCTCTCAGACGTCTGCTTCTTTCTAAAAAAACTCTAGCCCTCTGCTTCCCTAACACACCTCCCGCAAACGTCTCTATTGTGTCTTCTGCGATTAACACTTTTGAAACAAGAAATTAAATCGATCTCCAAAAGTTCAACCCCCAAACTGGATCCAGATCCATCACCATCTCGCGGTGCCTTGCTCAGATCGGCTCTGCACTCATCATCGATGACTCTGCCTTCACGGAGGACTCCGCAAATCCCATCGCCGATAAAGGTAAAGCACGGCCACCTCTCCCTTTCTTCGTTTTCATGGCCGAATGTCAAATCAAGCGAATTTGACTCATGCATGTGTGTATTCTGTAAAGATGCTTCTCAATCTGTTGTCTGGACTAAAGAAAATGAGGATGGGGCTCTCGAGAATTTCAAATCCCAAAAAAGAGAAAGGTATAAATTTTGTTTAGTTTCTTTGTATCTATAAGAATAATTTTTATTTTAGGTTACTTCAAAACTGCTGGAGTTTGGATTTCATATGTTTTTTCAGGCGATTTATTTGTTAGATCTTATGGATATTTAGGTATGAATTGGCAGAAGATTGTGCAGATGATGATGAAGCAAAGTAGCTGATTTATAATAAGTGACTTTTTCTTTGTTCTTTATTGTACTATAGATTCGAATTTATCATTATAATTTTTTTTTTAATTTTTTTGTGCAGTTATATGGTCGGGTTTTTTGCAAAGTGTATGAAAATCATTTGAATGCTGAGAACCTATTATATTCGCGAAGTCCAGGCAATGCTGCTTTACATGATACAAGAGATCGACACCTTCATCCATATGTAAGTTTCTCTAATAAATACTTTGAACAAATGCTTTATGAATTTGAGTTTTTATCTTCTGATTATTTTTTATGCAGATGTGGTATTAATTTTCCTTTGACTAGAAATTTAGAGGTTTCTTAAGGTACAATGTTATCAAACTAAATTTTTCTAATTTTCTGATTTTGGGGTATTGCAGGGAGTGCTAATATACAGATTTTCTGGGATTTTTTGTTTTTGAATAGGTATGTGTTGTTTTTAACGTTTCGGTTCTCACGTGTTTTGTTCTCTTATCTGTTGTTTGCCTACTTTTGTGTTGCTTCTTAATTTTCATTTTTCAATGTTGGGTGATGGAAATTTGTAAAAATAGTTGTAGTTTTCTGAGAAAGTTGTGGATTTTAGTTATATTTTCTGTGTAATCCTAACTGTAAGACTGAAAAATAATTGAAAATTGATGGTTTTTATTTTCACTTTCTCTTAAATGTTTTTTCTTGAATTTAAAAGAATCTTTCCCGATTGGTTACTATGGTTCTGCTCTCTCTAATTAGTTATTTCATATTCTCTCCAACCTTTTTGTCTAATTTTATTTTTCATTTTTTTGGTGGCTTTCTGCAGAAGTTAGCATGAGGTTTTCACATGACATGGATGATGAGTAGAGAAACTCATCTAGAGAATGAACCTACCAAGGTATATGCAAAAATTGTCCTTTGGGTTCATATGAAAGTATGAATTTTCTTTTAGCGTATAACTTTGACGCAATAATTTATCTCATGGATTATAAGATATCTTTTGGATTTTACCTACTTGGCAGACAACGCCTGATGTTACTTTAAAGGAGCTGAGATCAGCATGTCACAACAGTCTCACAAGCAAATGCCCAAACTGTATACATCACAGTAGGCAAGTTTCAATCTTTTTAGCTTCCAATTAATATTTCGTGCTGATATTTGATTGTATTGTGTTTGGGTGTTTGGTTTCGGGATTTCTCAAGTTGAATTGCAACGTGGGTAATGAGAAAAAAAATGGATTTGGTCTCTGGTTACAAGGTGACTTCACCTCTCACTCTCTCTAAAACTCAATTTTGAAGTTGTTGTCCATATATATATATATATTTTTTTTGGATCACCATCACCATGGGTCATCTGAATATCAGCCTTTTATTTTGTCTTATAGTTTTATCATCGTACATCGTTGGTTGATTGTTTTTGTTTTCTGTGTAAGGTACTCTCTGCAATTTATTGCAAAATAATGTCAATTTTTCCTTCTTTGGAAACAACTAGGAGCCAGTCTGGTATCCAAACTTTATGTTCGCTGCATGTAGCACTTGAAAAGATTAAGAATATTCTCTAGCATTGCTCAGAATGTAGTCAACTTTATTTGATAGGTATTCCCTCAATTTGCATTTGTAATTTATGCAGTAGTGCTACTTCCAACTTTTCAAGTAAAAAATTATTTCCCCCCTCTACTGTGGAGGAATAAATTTCTGTTTTGGTGATGAGTTTGTATATAAATTGTACTGTGTCTATAATGGGCAAATTATTTGTTATCATTTAGGCTACAATGGAATCGCAAATTTGTCAAGTATATTTTAGATTCTTGGTTGCATATTCACCTACTCACCACTATTGTTTTCTGTCTATTGATTGGATAGACTTTTATAATTTCCAAACCTACAGTTGCAATGCTTTTGACATGTTAAATTGGAGTTGCATCTCTCCTTTTTTGTTCATGAAATTCATTATCTTACTAGCTTGGGAATTAACTAATACATTTTATCCGCTTGCATGATGTCAATGGGTCTTGAAATTGTTGCTGCAAGCTTTAATTCATCAGTATCTAGATAATTGTACTTATTTGTTGGTCGAATGCTGATGTGAGTAATAATTTTAAATTTTACATCTTGAAGATTAATCATAAGTTGTGTTTAATCTGTGATGTTTATGATGCCTTTAGATTTCCACATTTGTTGGTTTTGTTTATGTAGTTTCATGGGTGATACAATTACAGAGGTATTATAGGAAGTTGCTGAATTTCATGCGCACAATTAAGGTTGGATTCTTTCTCACACACACTCCCATTTTCTTGATTGTTGACCGGTTTGTGAGTATGGTTATTTCTATATCAGTTTGTTGAAATTGGCAAACGCAGCAAGGTTAAGTATGAGCTCAACAAGAAAACTGGCCTTATAGTAGTAAGATTCTTCTTTTTCTTCACTTACAGGTTGCAGTCTAATTTTTGTTGAAATGCAACTTAATTGATGATTATCCTACTAGATGAATTGTAACTGAATTGATTTTAAATTTTGTTTCAGCAACTTAGTTGATATGGAAATTGAACTTTTTTAAATCCTATTATATTCTGTTATATTACACTATTGCGTCTGGACTAGCAATTTTCATACGATGTCACCTATAAAGTTTGTTGCTTTATCATGTCATGTATTTTATGTTGGAGTTTGTATTCAATCACCAAAAGTAGAAATGATTGCTTCTTTGTTCAAGCCTATGTTCGATAAAGATCGGGGGCAGAATTAGTATAGCTTTTCTCACCACTTACATTTACTTTGCCACTTTAATATTTTTGTATCCAATTTCCATTATCTAATTATTTAAAACTCTGTTATATTTGTTTTATGAAGAGAATACAGTTGCGTAATTTTTCATACAATTTTCAATTCCGCAGCAACGCGCGGGCACAATTTCTAGTACAAACTATTTGACGCTTTCTAGCTTATCAGATTATCAAAATAACAACAAAGCCTTTTCCCACTAAGTGGGGACAGTTATATGAATCCTAGAACGCCATTGCGCTTAATTATGTATCACATCTTCCGTTAGATCCAAGATTATCAAAAACTATGTTTCACCAAAAATATACAAGTCACCTACTTACTTGTAGAATAAAATTCTGTTTCAAAATAGAGGAATATGTGATTAACAAGACACGTTGCTGTACATACCAAGAACAAGAAGGATTGTATCTCATCATGAAAAAGAACATAGGTACCTTTTCAATTGTAATGGAACAAAAATGCGAGACCACTTCCAAACCTTCAATCCTCATTGATTCACTGAGTACTGATATTATGTAGTTGCAGAGCAGCAATTATAAAAAAAACCGCATAACCTCTAAGAGCATAGCAGTAATGTCCTGATGCCAATTATTGTTCTCGTAGACAAAACAAATTTTCTTTAGATAAGTTCTCGTTATACAACTCATTGCACGACCAAAAGACATCATTCAAAGTTTTCACATAGTGCAACAGTTTTGCATAATCCAACTTCCATATCTTTGATGTTGCAAAACCATCAACATCAAACATGAAGCTCGGAGTATGACGCAATTGTTTTAGGGTAGAAATATAATGCACCACAAATGGCTTTTCTTTTTCCGCTTACAGATACAATAGTGAATTGTATTTACCCTCATATTGACTTCTTAGGTCTCCTATATTTTCTAGCAACATCCAAATGAAGTTCCTACCCATTTGACATTAGCCTTCAAAGGCAAGCAGCAAGAACGTTGCAGTAAATAGTCTCAGGTCATATTAAACTTCTCTTGGAACTTCAGTCAATGTCTGCCCACTTTCTAAATGCCTCTACATACTTAAGCCTCTTTCTTTGAGCTTCAGTTTTGGCTTCTGATGCCTTTAAATTCCTGTAAAGATTCTTATGAAGTTTTACAAACTCACTTCTATACAACCATTTGTCAGTGTACATACCACGTTTCTTCATATAGTCAATGACCTCCATCACTCTCTCAAAGTAACCACCACGAATAAAGTTCAACAGCAAGTACTCATAGAGATCTCTGCTTACCACCAAATTGCTACTCTCGATATTCCTCTTAATGTCGCCCCACAAGATTGTCATAGCACGAAACATTCCCAGAGAATAATACCCATATAACAGATAGGTAAACGTTTGCTCAGTGGGTTGAATTTTCATCTCATGCAATCTTCTGTACGTCTTTAAAGCATCATCAATCATTTTGGCCTTGCAGAAAAAGTTGATGGAAGAATTGAACTGATAAACAGTAGACGGAATTTCCTTCTTCTCATCTCTCATTTCCTGAAGCAAAGCATTTGCCAGATCTGATTTAACAGTAGAGCTTGAAGCATTTGTAAACATGGCACTGGAATCCACTATTGATCCGCACTTGGAGACAACCATCTCGTCAGATAAATTTTCAAGCAGGCCAGCATTCCTCATTTGTTTAATCAATGCCTTTGCTTCCAGAAACATCTTTTCTTTGTAGTAGGCTGTCAAGAGTGACATAAAGGGAGTCAAGCCCAAGGGAGACCCAGCTGCATCTAGGTCATCCAAAAGATCATGGGCGGTTTCTAGCCAAGCTAAATGAATGCAAGCATCAATCACATCAGAACACAAACCAGATCCTCTTGAGGAACATAACTCCTTTTGCATTTTTAGTAGAATTTTTGAAAGATTGCAAGTATCTCCACCCTTTCTGTATCCATTTACGAGCTTTGCCAGAGCCCTATTACTAAGGACAAGTTTCCCATTCCAATAAATAACAAGCTCATGTTTTCCCTCTACTTTTAGCACAGAATCCTTCTGCAGCAGCTCGGGTAAAATCTGCATCTGCAACCCAGACTTGAGATTGTGAGATCCAATTGGAACATTATAAGACTTATGAGAGTTCTTTCTGTCTCTTTGAACCGGAAGAGACTCATGGTAGTCACACATTTGTAATACAAGCTCAGTGGCTGCCTCAATGTCATTAAACTTGAAATGCAAGGTCAACAAACTATCATAGAACTGCCGATAATGTTGCAGAAGAGCAACTGAAACTTGATCAATATGACTTTTATACTTTTTTATCTCGTCTCGCTGACCATTCAACTCATGGATCTGGGAAATAATGATAACAGAGTGTGCATCAGCAACAACTCCTGTTTGAGGCATCAATTCCAAAATCTGTTGGCCTTTGAAAGATAATTTGAACCTCACGCAAGCATCAAGGACAAGGTTGAAAATCATTGTATCAGGTTGAATCTGCTTTGCATGACCACTCTTGTTTACACTCAAACGTTGGAAACGATGACAAATCTGAATTAAGAAATTAGATGCAAGGTTCGTCCCAACCTCAGTCTTTACCATATGCAGAACAACCAAGCATAACGCATTCAAGGGGGGCAAATTATCTTTCTCCAGTAATATTCTAAGAATCATTGTAGCAGGCTTTGGCATTTGACTCCGAGCTAAAGAGAGGGAGAGCTTTTGCAGGATATCAGACTGCAGTAAGTCTGATTGATCTTTCAAAACTTCCAAGGCTACATCACATGCTTTTAGCAGCCAGTGAGGGTCAGATGAATAGCACAGTTCAGTTATCAGCTTACGGACAATGAAAACCTCAGGAAAGCCATGCAACCTTTTAAAATCAATAAAGGACTCCCATGCTTCATTTACTTGATGTTCCTTCAAGGCTATTTGGAGCCTTTTCAACAGAACTGTAGGAGAAGAACCTTCCCAACATAGCCTTACAGACTGAGCACAAGAACAAAAATATCGGGTAGATGAAATTTGGTGCTGCTCATAGTATACACTTGATAGGACGGGCTTTGGAAATGTCCTATTTGAAGCTGATTCCCTGTCATAAGTTGATATCAAGGCAGTCCTCTGGATAGCTGAAGCCGCACAAAAATCCAATCGAAACCTCTTGATGAAACAGTTTCGCCATAGATATATCATTATAACAAATACAACACAGCTAGAAAATATAATCACTGTGCGATGCCACTGCCAAACTGTGGCCTAGCTGAAAAATCATGCAGCAGAAGCAAGACTCATTTATGTAACGCATAAATGGAAAACAGAATTCAAAACCCTATATTTTGACAGTTGCTAGAAGATTGCTTCATTATCTTCTTCTGCTCCAAATGTCCAACTAGTCAAATCTGCAAAGAGAACCTAACTGAATCAGAAGGCACACACGATCTTCGACATAAGCAAGTAATATCTAACCCAAAACACACGTGCACATACAAACATATAATCTGAAAAGAAAGCCAGCCAAGCAATCATGTTCTGAGAAGAATACCAAAATGGGTATGATATTACAAAAATATACTTCATCCTCAATTGGGAACTTAAGATTGCTTTAAGATTCTGTAAAATAATTGGGAAGTAGGACCACAAGACAAATACGGCATAGGTGGAACCAAAATAGGTAGACCATCTATTAAACCATATCATGTTTAGTTTTCACTCATGTAGGGCAAATACATGAGAAATATGAGGGATGTAGAAGAGTGGAGGAATGATGATGGTAGGAGAGATGTAGAAGAAATGTACAAGGAAAGCTGATGTAGGACAGTAGGAGTAGATGGAAATGCAACAAGATATCCGAACTCACTCCTATGTTTGGCATCACACTAAAGGTGTATTGGAATCACAACAATAGAGCATTTAGAAAAATTCCGGCATCAAACCAGCCTTCAGCCTCACATCGAAGGTGCCTTGGACTCACTCCAAGGTTGCTGTGCCTCATACACAAGCAGAAAATCCAGAATTTCTTTCCACGAACACTTAATTTAAAAGCTTACAAAGTAGTCCGTTTTATAGGCTAATTGGTACATGAATCAACATGGAGAGACTCAAAGACAATAAACTTGCGGACTACATGTGAAACTGCATTTATTACATAAGAAAGTACAAAGACTCCGGTTTATTGAACTTTTCACTTAGCTCCTCCACCAAAAGGTACCCAAAATGAAAACTAAAAACCAACCAAAACTATTTTTAATTGTTTTCACTTTCAAGATCTTTTTTTGTTTTCATCCCTCTTTTTCCCCAAAACATCAATCACTAAAAGTGAAAATCAAAACTAAAAATGAAATGGTTATAAAACATGCATGTTGGTTTCCTTTTCTAGTTTTTGTTTCCGAATATTATCCTTCATTTCTCCCTCCTCGACTTTTACTCCTGAACTCCCACAGGTATTCCCCATATACCTTCCCCAATCTCTTAACAAACAGGGAAAACAAAAACTAAAAAAATCAAATGATTATAAAATGAGCCCCAAGCGAGTGACATGAATTGTAAGTCAAATTGTCAATTCTACTGAACCTTCTCACAAATAGAAGACTGCCTGTGACTGTTGTAACTTGTGTATATTGAACCGAAAATTGGAAAACTAACCATTGGAGGGAGATGAGCCGCTAAGCGGAGAACGGCGGCGATACTTCCGGTTGGCTGTATCAGTTGAAGGCTTGCGAAATGCTGTATTTGCATCACCAATATCTAAGTTTAAATCCATGATGAATACCACCTGACGGCACCAAAATCAGTTAAGTAGAGCAATTTATAGGCACCCCAACCCCTAACCCTAATCCTAACCCTAACCCCAACCCTACCCCTCTCCCGACAAAAATTGAAAAAGGGGCTAGGGTTTTGTTTATTTTTCAAAGTTTTGATTCGATTCAGGAGAATGAAAAGAAAGGGAAGAACGATGGATGAATTGGACTCACCAACGTTTTTGTTGTGCTTGTGCGACACGGCAATCCTGCTCTGTTCTCTGCTCTACGCTCTGCTATCGAAACTATCTGTATTTCGAATTTTGGATCGACGACGACGGTTCCTGTAGACCCGCAGTTTCTGACACGTAACGGTAACACCACACAAAAATCATACGAAAATAACGCGGATCAACACGATAATTTATTGGGTTATTGTCGGATAACCGTTAAGAACTTGTTAATAACGGGTTCTTAACTGGTATACACGGGTAACAAGTGACTAACCCGTTTCGACCCATTAAGAAAAAATTTATTTTGATAATTTTAAATTTTAATTACTAAAAGATTTATTATAAAATACAATAATCATATTAATATAGACAATATATTCTACATTAAATATACAGTTTTGTATTATTATTCTATATAAATTTTAAAAAAAAGTTTTAGCTATTATTTATTTTTATTATGAGAGTTCCTTATTATCATTATTAGGATAAATTTTACTTAACATGTTATTGTCCAAAATTAAAATAAACTAATATAGTATTTGTATAGGCAAGAACTAAGAATACATACACATACAAGTATGAAAAATGTGAAAGAATATATAAACACTCGTGATTCATCATTATTCATCCACAAGTAAATAATGGTTACACTTACATTATCGTTTAAATTTTTAAAATCTTCCAAACTTTCATGAATAATGTTTTTTATTTGAGGGAAAAATTAATAAAATTAATAATTATTATTGTAGAAGTGTAAAAAATGTAAAAAATATATATATATAATCACTCGTAGTAACAAACTTTACAACTTTTATAAAGGGGTCAACTTTGAAATCCAACAATATTTTCACTAACCGTAAAACTCTGAATATAATATCAACGATTCAAACCATTCATCTTCCTGCATCCTCTAATAGATCAAGTTTTCAAAAAGAAAATCTGAAAAAAAAAAATATTTGATGAGAAGAATGAAGCGTAAATGTAAACAACAATCAACGATTAAATTTTGATCCATGATTTATATAATTATAGTGGCGAATTTCAAAATTAAGCTCTTCATGAAAGTTATAAAGTTTGTCATTACGAGCATTTATATATTTTTTTCTACATTTTTTTATACTTCTACGTTAATTAAAAAACTATTAAAGACTTTAGGTAAGTGAAAATATACTTTAAAAAAATGCGTTTTTATGTTTTGGATGTGACAATATGGTATGTATATACTTATTTAGTATTATATTTTTCATTTGATTATTTATTGGTTTAAAATATATTTTCCTTAACGGATCGGATCATATTACCTGTTAATATTATCGGGTCGATTTCGGGTCGGGTAATTTTATCCGTTTATTTTAACGGGTGTTACACGACATGACCCGTTAAGATATCGGGTATGACACAAACACAGAAAACACGACACGAATGCCAGGTCTAGTTCCTTGGTTTTCAGCTTCTCGAATGGGGTTTTATGTCCGGTTTGGGCATTTATCTGTTTGGGCTAACATTTGTTTTCATGCTTTCTTTGGGCTCTCACTTTATTGTCCGATAACGTTTTACAAAACGATTTTTTAAGAACTATACTGTGAAACGAAAACGAAAATGAAAATGACAAATAGGATTTTACAGTTTTATGATGTCAAAATGTGTCTAGTTTTTTAATTAGAGAATAGTTTTTTAGAATGAGAAATGTTAAAAACGCGTTTGGTACCAATATCTTAAAATATTAAGTTATTAAATTAGTAGCAATGGTTGTTAGGATTTCTACGTAGAAATTTTTTTTGAAATGTGGGGCATCCAATTCTCATGTTTAAATATTATGTAAATAGGTGTTACAAGCAATTGAGCCCTCCGCGCGATGCCTCGGGTTTTAAGACCATCTAGGGTGATATTATTTTACATATAATATTTTTACACTAAGATATATGATTTTAAAGTGTTCTAGAGATATGATTTTAAAGTGTTCTTTACAAAGAGATGATACTATTTACAACCAGCTCAAATCACTAACAGTCTGCTTTTTGAGCAAGTTTTGGACGAACCTCAATAGTAGCGGTAAACATGTAGTCATACAAATTAGAAAGCCATCCATCTATAAGCCAATCCTCTTAAATTCACCTGCTTCCACTATTCTTCTAGTGACTGATAAAGAAAGCGAAGCTGCCAGCTTTGCTATAGTTCTTGTAAGTACTCCCGGATCATATGAGCAATAAAGTCTGTTGAAAGGAATCCCAATTTTCTCAACAAAAAAGAAAGGGTTATTATACAAAATGGTCCCTGAGATTTGCATGATCATTAGAAATGGTTCCTAAGATTTCAAATCAATAGAAATAGTCCCTGAGATTGTACACCATCCATGATTTTGGTCCTTTCATTAAAAACTATGTTAAGTGTCCTGGAGCTCTTGGCCAGAAGTTTGGGCATTTCAAAGCTTCGTAACTCAATCGTTTCTTAACCAAATTCGACCCATATATATCAAAATGAAGATAGGAAAGTGTAGAACTGGATTTTACCTATTTGGAAGCCCAATGATTGCCAGAGATGGTCGAAAAATAGCCTGAAATGTGACTAGTCCACGGAAAAACTGGAAAACTCGCCGAAAACTAGATAAATTTTAAACGTTCCCTAACTTCTTCAATACTCAACGAAATCGAGTGATTCAAAAACGAAAATCAAACTTCTCGACGAGACGAAGAGAATGGTATATTTCTTTATACTAACTTGCCGTGGTCTGGCCGGAAAAATGCTCGAAAGTGGCTAACTCAAAAATGGTTAGCCACTTTCAAGCCGTTGTTCGACAAAGGTATCATTCTCTTCTTCTCGTCAAGAAGTATTATTTTCATTTTTGAATCACTCGATTTGGTTAAGTATTGAAGAAGTTATGAACGTTTAAAGTTTACCCAGTTTCCGGGGAGTTTTCTAGTTTTCCCTCGGACCAGTCACCTTTCAGGCTATTTTCCGGCCATCTCTGGCAACCATTGGGCTTCCAAATGATATAATCTTATTCTACACTTTCCTATCTTCATTTTGATATATTATGGGTCGAATTTGGTTAAGAAACAATTGAGTTACGAAGCTTTGAAAATTGCCCAAACTTCCGACCAAAAGCTCCGGAACACTCAACGAAGTTTTTAACAGAATGAACAAAATCATTAATGGTGGACAATCTCAAGGACCATTTCTATTGATCATGCAAATCTCAGGGACCATTTTGTATAATAACCCTAAAAGAAAACCAAAAAGGCATTACTAATGATAGACTTGCATGTTTTAATTTATTGCCATTCTCATAAACCTAATGTTTTCCTAAAGTATTATGCTTCAAATGTTGAAAAGTTAACGTGGTTTTTACACAGTAAGCATACACCTACAATCTACAATTCCTCCCGTAATGCACAATCAATCAAAGTCCTACTCAAGACTAAAATTAAAAATCCTATTATTACAATACCAAAATAAAATATGCAAATATTCAAAATGATCTTGAGCCATACATGAGCACGACGAAACAATGGGCTCATAAATACAATTTGAATTTTAACAATGACAATTACCTCTTTCTATGAACTTGAAGCTGAAAATTAAACAAAATACAATAAATTTTCAATCACACAATTCAAATTCCATACAAATGGCCAAGTTTTCATATGCGCAATTCTCGTCAATATTTATGTTTTCATGTCATGAGAGCATTCTAAGAAAATCTTCAGCTGAACTATATTTCAAAGAAATAAATTGTAAAATTGCAAAAAAATATAAGTGTTATTGATTAATTGGGAGTGGACAGAAAATTGAACAAATCATTCAAATTGGTTTTGGTATATGGTGCGTAGGGTGATAAGTAAGGCGATCCATTCCCAATAATCCATTCTATTGTGTTCCATAAACCCATCCATTACCACCCATCATCATCTATTTTGGTAAATACAAAAGACAAGGTCTTATTACTATGACGGAACCTCACGTAGTTGGACTAAAACTCAAACAATTGAAAAAGAAAAGATTAACAATGTGTTTGGATGAAAGAATTGCTAATTACCATTGTCGTCGCCACCACACCACTATTACTAGCTCATTTGTATATTAATGATGCCATAGACACATTAAATTCCGTATTCAAATTTTATTGTTCTTTTAAATTAACCAAACAAGAAAAATTCACAATTCTAGAAAATAAAATTCTATCATTTTCTCATTCAAACATAGGGTAAGTTTTTATCACTATTTGTATATATATTTTTTATTTTTCATTGCTTGCTATTTACCTCTTGGGCTTAGTTGATATGATTATGTCCATACAGTGTTTTAGAAAACTAGTCTCGAGGTGCACCTAGGCGGCCTTAGAGGTGAGGCGGCTGGGTTTTCACCTCTGTTTTGTGGGGGTTGGCGTAAGGCAGCGTCGGGGTGCACCCAGGCGTTCACTTAGGCAATTTTGTTATTCTAAATCCAGGTTTGTTTACAAAATCCAGGTCATTTCTCCGTTTGTGCCGTTCTAGTTTCAACAATGAAGAAAGAGAGAGTTTCTCCCTCCAAATCCTAGTGGCAAAGTCTAAGTTAACTCTTATTTATTTTTTGTTTTTTTTATTAATTATTGCCCATTCAGATTTTGTCACTTAGCATTTTGATTTTGTCTTTAAATTTCCTATAATAATTGTTTCACTCAGCCTTTATTTTATTTTAAATTCCCTATAATTGCGCCGCTTAGCCCTTATTTCCTTTTGAATTTCCTATAATTGTGAGATTCAGCCTTTATTTCCCTTAAAACTTCCTATAATTGTGGCCTCTCAGCCTTATTTCTCTTGAAGCTCTGTAATTATTTACAATAACATAAATAATTACAACATTTTAAGACTATCCGGCTAAGTTTCCAAGTACAACTAGACTTAGTAATGAAAAGAAGATATTATCTTTGATTTAGTTATACTTATATTTTGTAAATATAAATATACATAATAGATATTAAAACGTTAGGTTCCATGAGGCTTCTCCTTATGCCTCAAGGCTTTCGCCTAGGTGAGACTATCCATGAAGCGCCTCGCCTACGCCTTCGCTTTTTAAAACATTGCTATTGAGTTATGGTAACTTGTGTAGAGTAAAGCCTTGTTTTGTTTATTTTTGCGTACATTGAGTAAGAGTTTTTTATGACGATGACGAGATTATTATGTCACGATTTAAAAGTTGAAAAATATTAAAACTCGTCCAAATACAAATGGGATCATATTTCCGAGAAATCTCATATGAACCACATTGATTGGCACCCCTGCACAAGATTTTTTTTTAGAAGAGCACTACAAAAACGAACAAAACTTTATCTCAATATTCATTTTTTGCATTATAAGCATAAGGAATCTCATTTCGAACTCCAAACTTTCTATAATGAGAAAGAAAAATACACTTGCAAAGAGTATATAATAAGATTTTTGTAGTGTCAATAACAATTCCCCAAGCATATTAGCAAACGCTTCAGTTCCTTTGTAGAGGTTAATAAATTCTACCCCAAGCCCGTTAATAAATTCTACAGGTTTTACACCATTTTCCACTAGAATTCATCAACAGTATCAAGGGAATTCAATATTTCTTAGCAACTGTGTCCTCATTCACTTCACCATCTGCGACGAGAAAGGCAAAGGAGACACGAACAAACTTATATTACATCAAAATCTCCAAAAGCTTTAGAGTCGAACTTCAAAGTAAAGGTCTTTCCATCAATCACATGTAATGTGATCGAAGATTGTAGAAACACCGAGTAAGAATCTACGTTTGCACTAAATCCAGGCACCAACACTTGTACTTTGGCGTTGACATTTCATAAAGATCATTCACTGCCATCTCCTCAAGGTTGGTGGTTTTCAATGACTCAAAACTTTCCAAAATGTCTTTTGCACATGTTGTCGCAACTGATGCCCGATTCCCTTCTCTCTCATGATCTAGTGCACGGAACCTTTTATACAGTCTCATCACAGACACACAATCCACATATAGATCATGTGAACCTGACTGTATCTCATACCTGTAAAGCCAAAACCTCATTACATTATTCATTCACGGGAGCACTAAAAACTAGAGCTGGCTTCTACGATAACCAAACACTACAAAGTACCTAAGTGTCTATAGTAGTTGTTAAAAAAGTGTGAACTAGAGTCCTTATTAACTTCTGCAGAATTACTCAAATGAACTGCACTTGAATATGATCGGAACAAGTAAAAAGATTATAGTGAACATCTGATATTTACTAGGACAACCATAGAGAGAGAGACAGAGAGAGAGCAGATTCCTTCGTGATCAGATGACACTTGGCAGCATTAGATTGTGACACCTGTTATTAACTAGTTGTTGATTAACTGATGTGTTCGTTGTTTACATTCTCTAGATGGAATTGAGCCAATTTTGTGATTTCTACTTGCCATTGTATAGCTAATAATAATATAAACAGAGCTTCTAGGTATCTGTGCCCCAACAGAGTTCAAATGAGAAACAAATAATTTTGGTACTTTTACATGCACAGAACTAGAGTACACATAATTGTTTCACCAACCAACTTAAAATACCCGAAATCGTAATAGAGTAAAATAAAAAAAAAAACTGAAATCAGCATAAACCAAAAGAAAAAAGTAAGTCAGAGAAGAAGAAAAACTTGCCCTAGATATGTTTGTGTGAGGTACTTGAGTGAGTGGCTGACCAAATTTGTTTTCATCAGCGGATGGTAGTTTGCAGTATCCCTGCATATAGAATAAGTTACCGTCAAACATAGAGAGGCTTCAGACAAAAGATTTCTTTTCTCCAAGCTAAGCTTTTAGGAAACTATGTCAAATAATTGTTATATAAAATTTGTCGGTTATGCATAATTTCACCATGACTAAGGCCATACTCATCTTGGCTGGCCTGAATGAAAAGAAGTACAGCCATAAATGCAAAGTCTTAAGAAACAGCAATACCATCTATTTTGCAGATAAATAAGGCAGCCCAGCAGCACAGGTACTATGTCCTAGATAATAAGGAAAATATTGGAAGAGAATAATAAGAGTGCAGATAACTTGTCTGCAGAACTATTAAATGATTTAACTTTCTACAAAATTATTATGTTTATATGTTAGAATAGGGGTTTAGTGTATGGTAAACTACGTGCATTGCTGCCATATAAGAAGAGGAACTTATACCTCAGCAGGTAATCAGGATAATTGAATCTCAAGCAATCCATATCCCGGTCCAAATTATGCCCCACAAGAACCTTGGTCTTTCCACTGTATAAAATTCGCAAAATTTTCTCTTGCACTTTTTCAAGTGGCATGGCATTTCTAAGATGCTCCTCCATTAACCCAGTAACTTCATATCTGGAATATAAACATTCAACGCATCAGAGGCCTACTCTGAAATTTCTTGAAAGAAATCAAAGATGAGAAACATTGTACCTGTAATTAGTGACAACAATTTGGGGCTGCACATAAGTGTGGAAGAGGATATTCTCATCTTCATCAATCATGCACACTCTTGCACATATGTCCAGTGATCCATCACTTCCACCCCAAACCATTTCACAATCCAGAGCAACTGCTTCAAGACCCCCTCCAACGTGATCTTCATTGCTCAAGTTTATATCAGATTTAGATTCTGCACATGGCATCATTGTTGTTCCCTGCAAACAGGTAAACTTGAAAGGGATAAGTAATGTATGCGTACATCTATGTATAATTGCAGCTAAGAGTATGTTTAGTGGGTCAAAAAGCTAAAACATTCTGACTACAGGAAGATGACAAGTTTCCCAGTTCTATACTGGACACTTGATGTTCAACTAATCAATGTACCGTAGGAGTGGGTGCAGACAGGCAACACTTGTTTTTATGCTCGCTCCGAGAAGTAGCGCTATCAAAAAGCTTCAGACATAGATGGCAACCTTGTTCAGTGAAAATCGTCTTGCAAAATGCTTTTGCCAATGAGCCTAAATCGTAGGAACCAAATCAAACAACAAGCAATCTTACAATCTTACAGACGAATCAAAACGAATACACAATGAGCCGATCAAATCAAATGGACAAGGAATTAAATCTCACCAGTGAGATGTTCCCTCAGTGATTGAAAAGACATGAAGTGCTTTTTACACACACCACATCTCGGCTGATGAACTGAGTGGAAGGAGCCCTTAATGTGCTCGAAAAGATGTTCCTTTTGCTTGTACTGCTTGTAACATGCAGCACATTCGTACCTGCAAGCACACTATGTCAAGAAATCTCTTCAAAAGAATCAAACATATCACAAATTGCATTTAAAGGAAGTCAATGCACACCAACTGTTTGCGAAAATGTTTCGGGCTGCTGTATAATGTGAAAGTATTCTTTTGCACAAAAGAATCAGTAATTAATTCAAATCCTTCATACAGAACAAGTAAAATTTGTTTCACAAATCGAGAAAAACACTTGAGAGAAAAAGACAGAATCGAACAATGTATACTATCCATGTCAAATTTTGCCTGTATAATCAAATAACACATGCAGCTCCAATTAACTTTGCAGAAAGTTCATAAATCACCCGCCCAAACAAAATCTATGCTCAATTTCTCACCAACCAAACAAGTCCTTGTGGAAACGTGAGTATGAAAAAGCCATAAATCTGACGAATTTGAGAGAGAGAGAGAGAGATGGAACCTTGTTCTTTTGGTTTTTGGAGAGTCTGGCTCGGAATCCATGGAGGGCAGAGCTGCTCCCCGCAACGCCGATGAAGCTCAAAATTTGGCGCGAAAATGCAGTGTGAGGAAGGCAGAAAATGTAGGCTAGGACCTAGGTGCGACCGTGCGAGTCCAAATGGGGAAAGACGGAAAGGGATTATTCTTTCTGACTTCTCAAGTCCTCCCCAGACCAGACGGTCAGCGACAGCAGGATTTTTCTTCCTTTTCCTTTTCCAGTATCTTTGTAAATTGCCACCTATATTCCTATATTCATGTTCACTCAAATAAAAGTTTTAGGATTATTCTCATAAACAAATTTTAATCACATTATTACTAGTTCAATGTGAGACTTGGCCTACTCTCTCATCTCTTAGTGTAGATAATATTATTTGTTTAAAAATAAAATATCTATGTAAATTTGACAACAAGATAACAGTTTTACCCCATTTTTCTTATTTTCAATTGTCGATAGGTTAGCCACTTAGTATTACAGTCTACTGGTATTCCTCTTCGCTCTTAGGTTTGATTCTCACAAAAAGCGAATTTGAACCACATTATTGTTAGTTTATTGTGAGGCTTGCCCACTCTTCTACTCCCTTAGTGTAAATAATATTGTTTGTTCAAAAAAAAAAAAAATTGTCAATAGATTTGCCAATGTTCATAATAGTCACAATTTCTTGTTTTAATTTCAATAATACAAATGTGGTGGTAAGCCTCAAACAATAGTAGTACACTCCATAACCAAGCTAATGACATGGCGATGACAGTGAGGCTCGATTTAACAAGAGTAAGTCTTTTTGCTTTAGAAAGAGTGTTAGCCTTCTAACCATCCAATTTTTGTTTAACCTTCTCATTAATTCATTTCCATTAACACGGTTCTTTCAAAAGACAATGTTATAAATACCTAGATATTTACCAATTGTAGTTTTGTGTTGGATATGAAGAATATTAACAGTGTCATTCCTTAGTTTTGTACTTGTGTTGCTAGAAAAATATAAATAGGACTTATGGATCCATAAGGAGAAGTTAGCAGCCCCACCCAAGGCTTGGGAACTCCTTGTCATAGAGTTCATATGTCTAATTAAAGGTTCCATACACATAATGAAAATATAAAGGGAAAGAGGATCTCTTTGTCTAGTACCTTGCTTGGGATAGAAGCATGGTCTAAAATATCTATAATATCCCGATATTTCTATTGAAATTTCCGTGTTTTTGGACTACCGATATTTCCGATATCATCGATATTTTAGACATTGCTAAGTCACTCATGTATCTTACCATGCAATGTATAAAGTGTAAAATATTGTACTAATTCATTTTATATAAATGATTATGGTGTGTTTAAACTTCTTTCATTAATTACTACATATTTTCTACACTCACAATATTTGCTAGCTCGCTATATAATCAACTTAAATCAGTTATATCTATCATGCAATGCATTTCCATCCAATTTTTTGTGATAAACTAATAGATAATTGACTAAATAAACATCCTGCAAAGTTTCAATAAAAATTTCCAAGTTTTTCTTACAATTTCCGTGGTTTTTATTCAATTTTTATTGATATCGATAATATCCCGATATTTCCATCGAAATTTCTGTGTTTTTGGACTACCGATATTTCTGATATCATGGATATTTTATATCTTGGATAGAAGTACCCATGTGTATTCCCATTTATCAAAATAGAGAAGGAAGTAGAAATAATACACTCCATAACGAAGTTAACCCATTTAAATCTTAAAAGTACATAAATGATAAAATCCCAATTAACACGTCACAAGCTTTCTCCAAGTCTAATTTAATTGTCATGGGCCCATGCTCCAATCCTTCTTTTTTTACCTTTAAAACTAGCAAAGTTCTCACGCCCATAGACAATGAGGATATTATCGTGAATGGAGTAAAAGCCCCTGATTTAGTGAAATGCATTGTGTTGGTACCACACATATTGGGCCTCAGACTTTGATACATTGGGCCTCATTACCCAGCCCATATGATTATGTAAAAAGAGGAGCCCCTTATTCTATAAAGGGGACTCCTCCCCCCTCACAAAAGAGGGGTCGGTAAACCCAACAGAGGGCAATACCCTCACAAACTCTCCCAAACTCTATCTTTCTCTGGGGGACTCCCCCTCACCTTTGTAACCTGTACATACAGTTAGAGAGAAATACAATCAACAATCAGTGTGGACGTAGCCCAAACATTAGGGTGAACCACAATACATCTTGTGTTATTTACATTTCATGCAAATTCACGGTCAGATTTACGTTGTCCCAAGACCTCCGGTTTCGTGCATCAACATTTGACGCCGTCTGTAGGAATCGACACGAAAAGCTATGTCGGTTCTCTCTCAATTTTTCACCTCCACCGTGAATCTGCAGAAACCAAGAACCAAATCGACAAACCCACCTTAGAAAACCAAGATATATCAATTGGGTGTGTTTTATTGTTCTCAAATTTTGAAGGAAAATCAAAATTATCAGCCATGGAAATGGAAGCAGAAGAACATGAAAAAGAAAGTCTTTGCCCTGAGTCGGAGAACCAAAAGTAGAAAACTCTAGTAAAAGGTGTCCGAGATTTGCTATGGACACCCATAAATTGGTTCAGAATGCTGAGCAGCGAGTTGCATTGGAGCTTTGTGGTGGGTGTGTTGATTGTGTACGGCATAAGTCAGGGTCTAAGCATGGCGAGTCGAAGTGAGGATAGGTTCGAAATAGCCTTCTTCGACGTGGAGACGACGGTGCCGACCCGACCCGGACATGGCTTCACCATCTTGGAATTCAGACAGAACTACCTTCGACCCGGGGAATCTGTCATCCTCCTCCACGTGCGACCCACCAGCGTCCTCTACGTATGGTCCCGATTGGGGCTTTGTCGACCCCAACGACGCCATCTCTTCCTCTTCCGAGTTGCAGTAGAGATTGGAGGACGAATTCGACACTTCCACCACCTCCAAGAACTGAAGCTCTCCGCCGCACAAGAAGCCACTTGCACCTCACAGACATTCAAAAACAAAAAGAAAGACAATGACAGTCTCTCTCTTTAGTTCCTCTTTTCAGCTAGCTTTTACTTTTTCTTCATTACCCAATAATCTATAATGGCTCTTTTATGCTCCCAATATGTTGTTTCATGCTTAACTATTCTGCGCCTAGTTCTTGTTCAATCCCACTCTGCCATAATATACAGCATGAGGAACCACCACCACAACTTCCACCCTCAGAGAACAAGCTCCTTGCGTAGCTACTCCAGCTCGAAACTCTTGGCAGGGACACCTGCTGGTCAAAGCTCTGGTCAACACTCCGGTCTTTGAGCATAGCAGTCGTGGTGGACTCCGGTGCCATCTGCGGTGGGCCAGCCTCAGCCACATAGTTATCGTGACCATCATCATGATGATGATGACGACAAGGCAGCAACAATTCGCGACGCTTCTCTCCGTCGCCATCCCTAAGGACGACTCCACCTCTCTCTACTTTCGACCGACCCCAAACACTCTTCCTCATCCTCTCGATCTCTGTCCGTGGAGCAAGAGGATACGTTTTTGGAAATGGCACTGTTGAAATGGAAGCTTGGGTCATGGATGACAAAAAGAGATGTGAAGCTGTTTCTGAGCTCACATTATTAACCAACCCCACCAAAGATAATAGGCTATGTTGATGTCTGCCATCTGCCAAAAGAGAAAAGAAAAGGTAAAACACTCGAGTAGGCGCACATCAACAACCTGCAACTGTCGACCACATGGAAAAAGATATGCATTTTATCTTTTGACTGATTTATTTAAAATTATCATTTGTTTATTTAATATCTTATTATTTTTGTCATGATGGCTAATTATAAAATAATAATTTTATTATTTTTATGTCATGATGACTTATGATTAAATAATATTATTTCTGATATCACATTATTACTATCACGTTATTGATTTATACAACATGTGATTTATCAAACAACTGAATAAATCATTTATTCATGATTATATATATATACACACACATTTGGGTGATACCTAATATATTCTTGATTTATGCAACATGTCATTTATCACACAACATAATAAATCATTTATTCACAGAAGGCACACAGTACAATATTTTTTTCTTGACAAACTTTGTCAATTTGATTTATTCATTATACGGTCATACTTATACTGTCATTTATTGTCAGGAATTATTGAGCAACTAGATCCACTGATCAACATTGTTGCTGATTAAAGAAGTCTACCAACTTATAGACTAATGAGCCACGTGCTCATGGTAATCTCTTGTCTGACCAGACACCCACTTGCTCGGACATTCGCTTATTGGGACACCTATGTGCCCAGACCCAACTTGATGACCCTACAGATAGCCCCAACTCGATGACCCTACGTATGGCCCCGACTCAAAGTCTCGACTTGTGGACCCCATCCGCGGATCCGACATATAGACCCAATATGCGAACTCGACAAGCGGACCCGAGTCATGTCGAGAATCAACTCATACTGAGTGCATATCGACATAAAGTAGATACTTGCAATGAGGAATACCACGAGCCGAGCTGTCTCACAAGGAGCACAGCCTCTAGTTGAGCCGCCTCGCAACGAGCATAGCCTCCAGCCGAGCAAACGCCTCACCGCGAGCATAGCCTCTAGCCGAGCAGCCTCGCAACGAGCGTCGCCTCCAGTCGAGCAATCTCGTAACGTGTGATACCTTTAACCGAGTATTGCTTTATGTTGAGCATTGCCTTGGGTTGAGTACTGGTTTAAGACATCTAGCCACTTCGGCCCGTACATGGATTAGATTTGAAGTCTCCAACCAAAAGACTCTCTTGATTGAAGACTTGGGGGACTACTATTGGTACCATACATATTGGGCCTTAGACTTTGATACATTGGGCCTCATTACCCAGCCTATATGATTATGTAAAAGGAGGAGCCTCTTATTCTATAAAAGGGGACTCCTCCCCCTCATAAAAGAGGGATCGGTAAACCCAACAGAGGGCAATACCCTCACAAACTCTCCCAAACTCTCTCTTTCTCTGGGGGACTCCCCCTCACCTTTGTAACCCATACATACAGTTAGAGAGAAATACAATCAACAATCAGTGTGGACCTAGCCCAAACATTGGGATGAACCATGATACATCTTGTGTTATTTACATTTCATGCAGATTCACGATCGGATTTACGTTGTCCCAAGACCTTCGGTTTTGTGCATCAACACATTGGTATAATAAAAGTTATAACTATGGATGCAAATTTCTTCCTCCTTGATCTTGGACAAAATTGCACCTACAAAGCAATTAACACCTTTGGTTAAGGCCTAAAGCCTCACGCGCCCACAATGAATTTGGGGGGGGGGGCTTTGGCCGAAGAACCTCCGATGTCAAAGTTAGAATTTAGAGAGAAAAGTGTTTTGGAGAGTTTTGCAAGAGTGTTGGAACTTATGTTTTTAGAGAAAATGAGGTTGAATATATAGAGCATGGCCAGCCCCCTTAGGAGAGAAGGTGACCGGCCTTTTGTGTATTTTTTGGGTGCAATTGGTGATTTAATTGGCAATTGATGGATTAATTAGGTAATAAATCAATTAATTAGCCAATTAACATAATTTAAAAGGAATGTTTTGGAGGTTATGGAATAATTACCTTGTGGAGAATATAGGATGAGGATGGATGAAATAATTTTGAATTTGTTACCTATTTTGGGCATCTTTGACTTGGTTGAGGGATGATTGCTTGCTGCTTGCGCGTAGGAATCCTGATATGCCTCAAGGGTATTTTTGTCCTCTTCTATCCAAAATCCACGTGTCGCCTCTCGATTATTTTTGGCTCCACAAATGCCCCCACACATGTTGGGCTGCTCACAATAAAGGGCAACAGGTGTAGAGATTTTCTTGCTTTAGGAAACTTTGGATTGTTTCCTATTTTGATGTAGATTCCCTCTTTAATAGGAAATTAGATCCTTCTAGGAAAAGGAAATAAATTCCTCTCAAGGCTTATTTAAGTCCACCTTAAGTGGATTATTAAATCAACTTTAGAGAGAAACTTATTCTACCCTACAAGAGAGAGAGCTTAGAGGATATTTGTTCCCCCTCTTCTAGCCATCTTCTACATCTTGCTCGTGCAAATGACTGTCTTTCGTTGCTTGCTTCGTCTTCTCGTTGCTTCTAGGTAAGAAAAAATTAATTTTCTTGTCTTCATAAAACTTTTTAGAAGCCTTGGGGCTTGAAATTGGCTTGACAGGAGTCGAGGTGGCTTGGAGAAGTCACAGTAGGGTGCTGCCAGGGTGCCCTGGTGGTTGAACTTGGCATGGGCCAAGATTAGATCCGTGAGAAATGAGGAATAGGCCAGGCCGTAGGGCTTGGCAAGTTTGCTGGGTCCTGTGGTTTTGAATATATTTTTTTTCCTTTTTTTTTTTTTAAGAAGGCCCTCTAATGAATCTTCCTTGTACTTTTGCAGAATTCCTTCAAGTATGTCTTCCTCGAGCCACAAGAATGATGATGGTGTGTCGCCGTTGTATCGTCAATGCGCGTCTTTGAGCAAGGTTGGCTACTTCAAGGCTGCTTACTTCAAGATTATCTCCGATGATTTGTTTAAAGACTTCCTTGAGGCATATTGGCATGCCATTCCGTCGGGAGTGCGTGTGAAGCGAGTTAAGGATGGTAGCAGCCGTGAGCCATGTGATGGGGCTCGAAGAGCCATCAAGTTCCACCCCTACTATTTTGTGTTAGGGTTTACTTTTCATATGCCGCGTTTTTTCCAAGAAGTGCTTTGCTTCATGAGATGTGCCCCCGCTCAATGTTCTCTGAATGCGGTCTGCGTGATGGTGGGATTCCACAATCTTAGCCAATTCTTTGACTTAGATTTAACCATTAACAAATTTTGGTATTTCTTTGACATAGGTCACATTGATGGAGTTGGGCAACTGCTATCTCGCCATAGGCTTTTTGATAACTCAAGCAAGGGAGATCATGACTGAGCCAATGAGACTTTGGAGATAAGTGGAGAATGGGAGTCTGATTCTTCCCCCGAGATGCATGTACCAACGATTTTCATATCCAGTAAGTAGGCTGCTTAATCTTCTTAGTTGCTTTGTTTTAATGCTTAGCTGCTTTTCAAATTTTTTATTATCCGCAGCTACTTTTGTAGATTCAGAATTTGGGTCAACTCCTAAGGCTTCTCCGGACATGAAGAAAATGCATGTTGCTCTGGGTATCCCCTCCGAATATCATGAATGGTGTTGGCTGCTTAGTCATCTTCGTAGGGAAAGAGGTAGGCTGCCCCCGAATGAAGAGATAAAACGAATCAAGGTAGAGGCGTTGGCTTGTCCTATCACAGTGATTGAGCTTGCTACAAGTGGGAAAAAGATGCATTCCTCGCCCGCTCAAGAGACACCTGCTGAAAAGAAACCGAGGACTACTTGTGGAGGTTCTACGGCTGCTCAAGAGATACCTGATGCGAAAATTATTTTAACACACAAATTTAACCCTCTTTTGACAATTGTAGTACAAGTATAAGTAGGGATCGTTCTGGACCGGGGATTAGGAGGGCTTGCTAATAACCTCTAAACTGACTCAAAAACATAAAACTAAACTTAAAAATACTTAACAAGACTCACAAGACTCAAAGCAAACTTAAAATACTCAAAACAGCTTAGAACAACTAAATAAACTTAAACTAGACACTAGGAATGACTTTGGACGAAAATTGACTTTTACTTGAATCAAAACATTTAAAAACACAAATTAAAACAGATTCTAACTAATTAGACACACTAAAGTAAAGGGGGATTGAGTTTTGGACGAAGTTGAAACAAACAAACAAGTATGAAAAACTAGACAGATTGTAAAACAAATTTGAGAAATAAGATGATGGATGGGATAGCTAGAGGCTTTTTCTCCACACATGATATGTATACAAACAACTCGATTTCCAGTTACTACTTCATTGAACTATGAATGACAATGCTCCAAATTAACTGTGACATCACTAATTAACTCTCAGATTTTCCTTGTTTTATTGGATTGGATGACATCATTCGACAACCCAAAACATTCTTCAAAAGTTCCCTACATGACATCATAATAGAGATACAATCAAAGATCATTACGTTTAATGAAAATCATAAGCATTGACAAAGCACTTGCAACTATGACATCATGTCACTCATGCTAGGAATTGAACGTAACGCGATCGTTTACAAGCGACCTTTACTACATGTGAATATAAGTTTGTAACGATTATGTGAAACTTCCTTATATTCTAGCAACGGATTTATGCATGCCAATTGCATTCACGATTCAAGAGTTCATAACTGGAATTTATCAAATTATATTGATAATCATGGCTTTGAAATCACCCCTAGCCAAAAGGGGTTTAGCCACTCATATTTACAACAAAACAAAAGGAAATGAATTTAAACATTAGAAACAAAAGAAAGAAAACACCTAAACGCTCCAACGATCCAAGTTGGACAGCAAGCACGTCCAAGCATTTTCCTTCCCTTCCTTTGCTACGGCACAAGGTGTTGGTGAGTGTTTGAAGGTTTGTTTGTATGGACGAATAGATGTGAAGATGAATTGATGTGTTTGGATGAAGGTTGTGTTGAAATGGGAGTGAATGATCTAACAAAGTATGAACTAAATTTATGTTACACACACTTCCTTTTATAGAGGAAGTGCATGGCAATAGAGGGGAACACGGAGTGGTGTAGCTATTGAGTGCAATGATTCATGAAATCTGAAATGATGGAGGGAACAAGGAATGGTGTAGTAATTGAGTGCAATGATTCAATGTAATGATGCATGAAATCTGAAATGATGAAGGGAACAAGGAATGGTGTAGCAATTGAGTGCAATGAGTGGTGTTTGAAATGATTCAAAGGTGAAAGTGAAGTGATGATGCAAAGCATGGGGGTAAAATGGAGTGGTGTTGCAGCTAGGGAACATGAATGATTGTGCACATGGTAGAGAAAGGAAAGGGAGGTGGAATGATGCAACAAATGAGTCAATGGGGGGAACATGGATGATGATGCACGGTATATAAATCAAAGGGAGTGCAATGGTGGTGCACGACAATGATGGAAAGGTGAATGGTGGAGTGACACCCCTTTGTGGCTGAGCTCTTTGTCCTTTTTACATTAATTCTTCTTTCTCTTTAACACATTCCTAGCTTCTTTAGTCTTCAATTTCGTCCATCCACCTTGCTCCATGCATGTGCTATTCATTCCAAGCCCAAAACTGCTCCAAAATGCACCAAAATGCATCTTATTGCTTTATATGGCCTATGGACCTACAAACACACGAAAATAGCTTAAAATACATAATTAACTAAAAAATAACAACATAAATGCATGAGAACAAGCTAACTCAGTCGCATAAATATGCTCCTATCAAATTCCCCCACACTTAGCTTTTGCTAGTCCTCGAGCAAAACAAAACAAATGAAACAAACAAAACACAACCTAGACCTTCCAACATTTGCCTCAGGGATTTTTAATGAAACATGACATGTTAAAAATCATCATTCCCACAGATTTTGGTTATCTTTACACTTGAGCACATACTTAATCACGGTCACCACTTACTAGTTCACAATTAACCAATTAAAACGATGTTTTGAATGTAGTAACATGCCTTAGAGAATTTGCTTAATTTCTTACAAGATACTCTCTATTTTCACACACATTTTCTGACTACACACCCTACACTAGTATATGTGAGAAGATTAATGTAAACACGAAAGACTAGGACTCACATATGTTATAACAAAGAAAGCAATTTTCTGGAGTTATTAAGCATGTTTAGATATGATCTCATGAATGAAATGCTACTACTTAGATGTGAGAACCAGTGACACCATATGCTCATACCAATTTCGAACTCCACAAATTGAAACACACAACACTCAAGATTGAAGTCAAGGGTTGTAACAAGGCTTGGGGGTAATGGCTAATAAAGAAAGGATAGGAATAACAAACGTTCTTAAAGTGATAGCAAGCAAAGCAATGAAATAGACACTTGGAATTCACTTTAGAATGAGGAATCAACTTTTAAATACAAAGGGAAGATTCATGCAACACTTAGGGCCGAATTCAATGTTTTGGACACTTTTTTAACAAACTTTTTTCTTTTCACTCTTTTTGTTTTTCTTTTCTACCCATGCCTTATTAAGGACTTTGGCACACACACACACCAGAATCACTTCCCCCACACTTGCTTTCTGCAATACATTGATAAAAAATGAGTTCATTTTAAGTCATGCTTTACTATGCTTCAAGAACAAGGGTATGGATGGTCCTAAAACTAGGCTAGGTAAGGATAATGTGGATTAACAAAGAACATAGGCTTAATAAGGCTCAACAGGGTTAAACTTAAACACATAATGAAATAGGGGCACGACAATTTTGTTGGAAATGTGCCCTAAAACCAATCATATGATGATACTTTACGGACATTTCACAAGTTAAACTAATGTAGTTTAAATATAAAGGGCAAAGATTATTGTTTTAAGCCGTCTCATATAAATGTTATATGCTTAAACGATAAGTCCAAGGAATATGTGATTGGGAGAATGCAATCTAAAGAAGTTAGATTCATGAGACCATTCTTTCGTATACATATCCTAAACGTTCCTGATCATAGGATTGCCAATTGGGCATTGACAGTCCGTTAAGATCAGTACGTGTTGTGTCTTCTCTCAGGGAGAGTGACTAGTCTCGAGTCATTGGTGTGTGTGACATCAAGACAAGTACGTAGGTGCGCAATAGAGAATGAGTTCACTGAACACGATCAACGAAGAGTTCTCATATTCATGTTACATGAGAACTCATGGTTGGGATAATGCAAAGTAGTCCTTTGACCTGAGGCATCATAGTTGTCTTGTGGTTAAGTCCTTGATCTTTGATTATGTCAAAAGTCACTCCAAAAGGAGGGTGTCCACGGCATAGTTGGGGTTAAGTCACTTATGTTGGAAGTATGCCCACAAAGCCACTCATTTGATGTAATAGCTTTTTGGAATACTTAATGTATTAAACTTTTATATGTTTAATGAAGGGCAAAGCTTATTGTTAATCACTATTTATTGTATCATGTGTTTAAGCAATAAGGGAATCCAAGGGATGTATTTGATCTAAGAGACAAGTGATCTAAGTGAGTTAGATTATCGAGACCATTCTCTTATGTTCATTCCTAAAACGTTCCTAGCCATAGGATTGCCAATTGGGCATTGACAATCCGCTAAGGTTAGTATGTGTTATGTTGACTCAAGCGTGAGTATGACTAGTCTCAAGTCATTTGGTGTTGGACACTAAGACAAACACATAGGTGCTCGAAAAAGTAATCGAGTACACTGAACTACGATCAAAAGAGAGTTCGAACATACATGTCATGTATGAACTCTAAAGTTGCAATATGCAAAGTAGTCCTTTGACCTGAGGCATCATAGATGTCTAATGGTTAGGTCCTTGATCTTTGATCATGTCAAATGGCATTCCATCAGAGTGTCCACGACATTGTTGGGGTCAAGATATCTAGTCATGTAGACATATGAATGCACAACAAGGGATCTCCAACCTTCCATGGTGGAAGGAGAATACTCTAAGATATGATTCTAAAGTCTTTGGCCAAAGCAAATGAATATGACTTAGGAAGTTTGTTCCAAATCATATTCAAGGGAATCATATAGGAAAGTATCACATTGGATAGTAGACATGAAACAAACTATCACTTAAACAATGTGATTAAGAGTATTGTATTAGAGAAGGACCGTATTGCATTGTAGTTGTAACTGGATAGGTTCTCCAACCAATTCTACTTAGCTTGGGTAACCATGATATTCTGCTAGGCGTCACTCATGGTTTGTGGAAGCCCTAATGGTTAGCAAACACTAATCAATAAAGGGAGAATTGAAATGTGGTTTCAATTCACAATCGATCGTTAAGAGTAACAATCGCCCACTGCCTCGTTAATTGGAACCTAATGGATCGTACACCGAGTAAGGATGTATGTGAAGAAATCAAATGAAATGGATAAGCAATTAAATGGTTTAATTGAAGAATGGTCAAGATTAATTAATTAGTTAATTAATTTTACGAAAGGTTCGTGTTGGGCTTATATGTTGGTTTTGGGTTTCGGGGCCCAAAAGCGTTTTGGTCCAAAATGCCCATTATGTTTAAGTTGTATGACAACTAAAACAAAATGGGCAAATAGCCCAATAACATCAAAGAGGCCGGCCATTAGGGTGGATGGGCAAACTTGGATTAATTACAAGTTTGCCACTCACTTGTAATTATAAATTCAACTTTATAGCTTTATTTTCTTTAAGGGTTTTCTAGTTGAAATTGGGTGAAACATTTTCTCTCCATTTTCTTCCAAAAGGCCGGCCACTAAGGGAAGGGACATCTAGCAATCTCTTCTTCCCTAAGTCATCCATATCATCTTCACAAGATACATCCTTGGTGAAGAGACTTAGAGACATCAAACTTTTGTTGTTTTGGAGAACATATCCTCATTTCCTCAAATCTTCAAAGGAGCACTAAAGGGAGGAAAACACAAGGAGGATTCAAGGAGCTTGGAGGTGACTTGAAGGCCCTCCTTGGGTGAATCCCTTGTGTAAACAAGGATGAGCTTCAAGGGTAAAGAAACTCTAAATCTTTACTTCTCTTTAATGTTGTTAAAGAGTTTATTGGTTCACCATATACTAGGCTTTGAAAGTCATGGGTTTTATGAATTGTTTTTGAATGCATGTCTACTTTAAAGTGTTAATAGCTTGCCTTTGTATTCAAATGTTCATACTTGTTCTTGGCTAGGACAAAATTTTTCCTTCAAGTGGTATCAGAGCCTAGGCCTAGTTTATGGTGAATCCTTTTGGGTTTTGTGACTTTTATATTTTGTGATTTAAATGTTGTAAATGTTACAAGCTTTGTTCTTGCTTTTGAATATATAAATTTTGTTAGAAAATTTAGCATCTCAAATGTTGTAGATGTATTTCATTTAAGCATGAATATTGGAACTAAAATTTGGTGCCATGTATTTTGGGAAATTCGGCCAAATCCTTAGGGTGATTTTTTGGGTTCATGTTTGTCTTGTTAAAATGGTTTTAAGGTGACTTTTGGAACCCCTAAGTACCCTAGGATATTAGCCCTCTTTTGAGAGGTGAAAATTTGAGTTTTGGTGATTGAAAACATTCATGGAGCTATTGTGAGTTTTCATGGTGTTCTTCAATGTTCTTGAAGTTCTTGCCAAGAACAAAAGGGTTTGAAGTTTTGATTCTAAAGTTTTATGTTTTTCATAAAGTTTTGGTTTATTAATTGATGGTTGATGGTTATTGGTGAGATGTGATGAAATGGTTTTAATAATTTGTCATAGATCTTTTTTTTTTTTCTTACAAACCATCAATTTCACCAATAACTCACCCACCAAAATCCACTTGCATTTTGCACATGCATGCTCAACATGCATAAAACCCTTTCACACTACTTTACCTCTCTAAAAACCGGCCACCCCCTAGTGGGGGTACTTTTGGGGTCTTTTATGCAATTACATAAAGTTTTGACACTTTTGTGTATTTGCACTTTGGCCCAAAAGTTTACGTTTTTACGTTAAGGCCCTAAAACGCTAAAGGACGAATTGTTTTGATCCTTTAATGATGTTTTTACATTAATAAAATTTTGGGATCTAGTTGTAATTACATGAAGTTGTGGACTATTGTGTTTTTACAAAGTGACCCCAAAAGTTTTTGTATTTGCATTATGGCCCAATTGTTGTGGTCATAGTTTCCTTTTGGCCCAAATAAAATGAGAACAAAATTGTTTTGTCTCTTTAATGAGAATTGGATTTTCATTTTATTTAGTTCCATTTAAATCAATTCTATGGATCCAAAAACCAATTGTTTAAGTTGCTTTCTTAGTTAATGTGATTAATTGAGAAAAGGGTGATTATGAACCAAAGGCCTCGATAATTGAGCTATGTGATTGGCCGCTTTACATTATGAATGTTTGGGTTTTAGTAGTATAGATTTGAATGTAATTTGTTTAATTCAATTTGTTGTAAATGGACATAAGTCCATCATTTGATTTGTGTTGTAAAAGGGCATAAGCCCTTCTTATTATTTCATGTATTCCTTTTGTTTATATGTATGCAAAATGGAATAGTTGGGTCCAACGCCCAATAGGAAATAACGGTTTAATTGGATTAAACGCGTAACTAAAATCAACAACTATCTACCTTAAACCCAAGGTCCAACACAAGGCTCGTGTTGGATCAAATTAATCGGTTCATAATCATCCTAAAACCTAATATGACTATATAGTCCATATGAGGATGCAATGCATTCGTTAGTAGTTCTATATAGTCTCGCTTGTTTCTTCGAAATAGTGGGAGTATTATAAACTACTAATTCATATTAACTTGGACCAATGGTTGTGATAGGCCCAAGTTCTTTTAATGTGATTAAAATGTTTTGATGTAGCCCAAAACTACTCCCTCAAAACGAATATTAAGTTGATAAGCGAGATATGCTTTGAACATCTCTTCGTAGGCCTTCCACCATGGTGGGATCCAATCGTTTGTGACTCATGCACCGGCTTGACCCTATAATGGGGAAGTTCAAAGTATGTGCTTACATCCAGGAGGAACCCATAAACATATGATGAGGTGAGTGTAGACAACGAGTATGACCAACATGATATAATTCTGAGGTTGTGCTTGAACCTCTACATAAACTAAGCATGGTGGGAATGACTTAACTAAGTGCAATGGTGCCAACATGATATAATTCTGAGGTAATCATTCTCTAGAGGCCAAACAAGATGGGTAATTACAAGAGTTGTAAATGAATAATGCATTATTCTCTCATCATTATTTTTGCTAACCAACATGATATAATTCTGAGGTGGGCTTGGTAATGGTAAGTCTCCTATACCCCGCTAAGAGTTCAATATAACTCTCGAATTCTATTGAGGGATGTGGAATTTGCCAAAAATAGTGGGTGGTACTATTTGATTCAAAGACCCAATCAAATAGTTTTAAACAAACAATCTAATACGATTTCTGTTATGTTATGTAGTGAACGACATGCCTAAAATTATACCCACCATTGTACTTGACAAAAGGGGCCTTAAGGGCCAACATTTCCTTGCTTGGTATCGCCATATTGAGAATGTCTCAAAGGTGAAAGACATATTGTATGTGCTTAAGCAATCCCCTCCTCATGTACCTCCTACGAAACTAGCTTCAAAGGAGGAGTGTCAAAATTATGTTAGACACTATGAGGATGACTTACAAGCCAAATGCTTAATCCTCACTTCACTTAGTGAGGAGCTTATGAAGCTACATAAGCACATGAACACTTCTTGTGCCATGGTTGAAAGTTTGCATAAGATGCATGACATTGAGACTAGTAATGTACGATTCTCAAATGTTTGTAGTCTAATGAATGCCAAGATGGCAAAGGGGGCATCGGTCCATAAACATGGACAAAAGATGGAAAAGACATTTAAAGATCTTAAAAGTTTAGGAACTTCCATCGATGGGAAAATGGCCCAAGACTTTTTCCTTCAACTCTCTCGGATGATTTCACTAAGTTTATTGTAAACTATAAAGTGAATAGATTCGATCATTCTTTGAAAGAGATGATTGACATGTGCTGTAAATTTGAAAAAGGTTTCAAAAGGGACAGTGGGAGTGAGAATGCAAACACAAGGAAAAGGTTGCATAAGAAGAAGGCAAAGAAATCCAAAGGAACATGCTTTCATTGTGGAAATGATGAACGTTGAAAGAAGAAATACAGGGTGCACATTGTGAGCCTTATGACACGAACTTTTGAAGAGACTATTTCTGTCATAGAGAGTGCTTTTACAGTGAGCTCCAATTCCTGGATATTTGATTCAGGCGCTAGTCAACATATTTGCAATACGTTGCAGGGACTAGCAGGGAGCAGGTCACTGCGCAATGGGGAGATGGTTGTGCGAGTTGGGAACGGCACTAAAATCTCTGTAAAAGCAATAGGCACCTACATGCTTAACCTACCCTCTGAGGAAGTCCTGGAACTTAAAAATTGTTTATATTTTCCTTCATGTATAAAGAATTTGATTTCTATCTCTAAGCTTTTACGAGATGGGCACTCAGTATTGTTTGACAAAATGAGCTGCACTTTATACTTGAACGGTCGTATTATCTCTCATGGTAATATGATGGAGGGACTTTTTCACCTAGAGACGAATAGTGGGACGCACTGTATTGAAAGCGGGAATACCTCAAAACCCAAAAGGGCTAGAGAAGAAGTTAACCAAGAAAAGATGTGGCATCTTAAACTTGGACATGTTAACCTTGATAAGATTCGCAAGATGTCGAAAGACGGATATATCCGCCCATTAGGTAATGACCGCATGGGTACTTGTGAATGTTGCTTGAAAGGGAAGATGACCAAATCTCCATTTACTGGAAAAGGAGAGCGTGCCACTGAAATTCTAGGGTTAATCCACACTGACGTATGTGGACCTATGTCTACTACGTCGAGAGGAGGCTTCTCCTACTATATCACATTCACCGACGATCACTCTCGGTTTGGCTATGTGTATCTTATGAAGTACAAGTCAGAATCCTTTGAAAGGTTCAAAGAATTCAAGAATGAAGTTGAGAAGCAAACTGGGAAACAGATAAAGACCCTAAGATTGGATCGAGGGGGTGAATATCTGAGTAACGAGTTCCTAGATTATCTCAAAGAGTGTGGAATTGTATCACAGTGGACTCCACCAGGAACTCCTCAACATAACAGAGTTTCTGAGAGGAGAAACCGAACCTTGATGAACATGGTTCGTTCTATGATGAGTTCCGCTAATCTACCAATATCATTTTGGGGATATGCACTACACACAGCAGCTTATTTGCTAAATGCAGTGCCCTCCAAATCTGTTCCATAAACACCATATGAGATATGGTATGGGAAGAAGCCAAATCTTAAACATCTTAAGATTTGGGGTTGTCCAGCATATGTTAAGAAACAAGATGCTGGAAAGCTTAAAGCGAGATCCGTTAAATGCTATTTTGTGGGGTATCCTAAACAGACTTATGGATACGAATTCTATCACCTTGACGACCAGAAAGTCTTTGTCGCCAGAACTGCTATATTCATGGAGGATGAATTCGTTCTTAAAGGAACTAGCAAGATAGAATTGAAAGAAATTAATGAGATTAATGATGAACCACAAACCATCACTCAACAAGTTGACAACCCTGTTCCTGAACCCCTAGCTCCACGTAGATCTGAACGGGTTAGTAAGCCACCTAAGAGGTATGGCTTAGACAATGACTTTGATGAATTGTACCTTCTAGGTGACAATGAAACAAAGGAGGACCCTAGAGACTACACTGAAGCAATGTCCGACATTGATTCAAAGATATGGCAAGAGGCCATGAAATCCGAGATGGATTCCATGTATCAAAATCAGGTCTGGACTCTTGTAGACCTTCCAGAAGGTATTGTACCTGTTAGAAACAAATGGGTCTTCAAGAGAAAGATAGGCATTGATGGGAACGTGGAGACTTATAAGGCTAGACTAGTAGCCAAGGGTTACAGGCAAAGAGAAGGGATTGACTATGAAGAAACTTTCTCTCCTGTAGCCATGATTAAGTCCATTCGGATTTTGCTTGCTATAGCTGCGTACCATGATTATGAGATATGGCAAATGGATGTGAAGACGGCCTTTCTGAACGGCTACCTAGAAGAAGAGCTCTATATGACTCAACCCGAAGGTTTCGTGTCCAAGTCTGAAAAGACTAAGGTATGCAAGCTTCAAAGGTCCATTTATGGACTTAAGCAAGCCTCCAGGAGCTGGAACATTCGTTTCGACACTGAAATCAAAACGTTTGGTTTTACTCAAAACGAAGACGACAATTGTGTTTATCAAAAGGTCGTTGGGGAAGCAGTAGTATTCCTAGTGTTTTATGTAGATGACATATTACTATTCGGGAATGACACTGCAATACTTTCTTCTGTAAAAGTGTGGTTGTCCAAAACCTTCCACATGAAAGATTTAGGAGATGCATCTTATGTACTTGGGATAAAGCTCTATCGTGATAGATCCAGAAGATTAATTGGATTATCCCAATCTATGTACATTGATAAGGTGCTAAGTAGGTTCGAAATGGAACAATTTAAGAAAGGTTTTCTTCCTGTGAGACATGGAATTCACCTTTCTAAGGCCATGGAACCTAAGACTCCTGAAGAGATACGGCAAATGAGTTATATTCCTTATGCTTCCACCATAGGAAGTCTCATGTATGCCATGATATGCACAAGGCCTGATATCGCATATGCTGTGAGCATTACTAGTCGATATCAATCTAACCCAAGATCAGAACACTGGGCAGCTGTCAAGACGGTCCTTAAGTACTTAAGAAGAACTAAGGACATGTTCCTCGTATATGGAGGAGCGGCAGAGTTACGAGTGGAAGGCTATACAGACGCAGATTTCCAATCTGACGTCGATGATAGAAGTTCCAACTCCAGATATGTATTCACTCTGAATGGTGGGGCTGTCAGTTGGAAGAGCAAGAAACAAAGTGTAATTGCTGATTCCACAACAGAGGCTGAATATGTCGCTGCAGCTGAAGCCGGCAAAGAAGCGGGCAAAGAAGCGTTCTGGATGAAGAAGTTCATCACTGAACTTGGGGTGGTTCCAACCATTACATCACTAGTAACTTTGTACTGTGATAATAGTGGGGCGATAGCTCAAGCCAAGGAACCCAGGGCACATCAAAAGAACAAGCATTTTGACAAATGCTTTAATATCATTAGAAGATATGCTGCCGAAGGGAAAGTCAACATTCTCAAAGTTGCTTCAGCCGATAACGTAGCAGATCCACTGACAAAGCCAATGTCTCAAATCCAGCTTGACCGTCATATGGATAAGATGGGTATTAGATACATGGGAGGATGGCTTTGAGTGCAAGTGGGAGATTGTTGGAAGTATGCCCACAAAGCCACTCATTTGATGTAATAGCTTTTTGGAATACTTAATTTATTAAACTTTTGTATGTTTAATGAAGGGCAAAGCTTATTGTTAATCACTATTTATTGTATCATGTGTTTAAGCAATAAGGGAATCCAAGGGATGTATTTGATCTAAGAGACAAGTGATCTAAGTGAGTTAGATTATCGAGACCATTCTCTTATGTTCATTCCTAAAACGTTCCTAGCCATAGGATTGCCAATTGGGCATTGACAATCCGCTAAGGTTAGTATGTGTTATGTTGACTCAAGCGTGAGTATGACTAGTCTCAAGTCATTTGGTGTTGGACACTAAGACAAACACATAGGTGCTTGAAAGAGTAATCGAGTACACTGAACTACGATCAAAAGAGAGTTCGAACATACATGTCATGTATGAACTCTAAAGTTGCAATATGCAAAGTAGTCCTTTGACCTGAGGCATCATAGATGTCTAATGGTTAGGTCCTTGATCATTGATCATGTCAAACGGCATTCCATCGGAGTGTCCACGGCATTGTTGGGGTCAAGCTATCTAGTCATGTAGACATATGAATGCACAACAAGGGATCTCTAACCTTCCATGGTGGAAGGAGAATACTCTAAGATATGATTCTAAAGTCTTTGGCCAAAGCAAATGAATATTGTGGAGCCAAAAATATTCACTAGGCGATACATGGACTTTTGGACAAAAGAGGACAAAAATACCCTCGAGGTATACCGGGTTTCCTACACGCGAGCAGTGGAGAATCATCCATCAACCAAGTCAGGAGTATCCAAAATGGGTAACAATTCAAAACCTATTTCATTCCATATATGTTTTTACCCCATTTTTTCCTTATTCAATTAACCATTTATTTCAAACATTCCATAACATCCTCAATCAATTAAATTATCAATTAATTCCAAAAACCACCAAAACATTCATTTTATGTTTAAATAGCCAAATAAATTGGCTAATTAAACCTAAATTAAACCTAAAAACCCTAGCCACCTCCTATCCCTATAAATATACTCCCATTCTCACCAAAAAGCTAATTCCAACACTTTGGCAAAAATCCCAAAATTCTCTAAACACTCTTTCTCTCTAAATTCTAACTTTGGCATCGGAGGTTCTTCGGCCAAAGCCCCCCCCATTCATCGTGGGCGCGTGAGGCTTTTGGCCTTAACCTAAGGTGTTAATTGTTTTGTAGGTGCAAAATCGTCCAAGATCGAGGAGGAAGAAATTTGCATCCACAAATTGGTGCTTTCATTGAGAGTTGAAATCCATACTCGTAGAAGACTCTCGCACAAAAAGGTTTTTTCTTTATTTTCTAGTCCATTTGAATATTTTTCATACGTTCTTATTATTAGAATTTTTTACTTGCAAAGGTTCTTTGATAAAACGTATAAGCAAAATATAATGGCTAGAAATTTAGAAAATTCCACAAGTGAAAATTCTAATGTTCAAGAAATGGGATTGCGGAGATCCGTGAGGCTAAATGCGACAATAAGGGGAGCGGCATCATCATCACGAGCTTCCACCATGGGAACCACCGTGGTGGCTACCTCGGTAGCCACCCGCGGCGAGGTCCATGGTGCCTTCACCACGGCCACCATGGGAACCACCGCGGTGGCTACTTCGGTAGCCACTCGTGGCGAGGTCCATGGAGCCTTCACCACGGCCCGGAGATCCGTGAGGCAAAATGCGACAATAAGGGGAGCGACATCATCACCACAAGCTTCTACCATGGGAACCACCGTGGTGGCTACCTCGGTAGCCACCCGCGGCGAGGTCCATGGTGCCTTCACCACGGCCACCATGGGAACCACCACGGTGGCTACTTCGGTAGCCACTCGTGGCGAGGTCCATGGAGCCTTCACCACGGCCCGAGCCGTGCCATCCAAGGCTCACGGTACCAAGACCACGATCCAAGCCGTGCCATCCAAGTTTACGTGGACCCAAGCCCAAGCCTCGCATTCACATGCACCGCGCATTGAGCAGCATGCTCCCGTGATCCAGCCTGCTCCCGTCAAGCAACCCACTTTCACGGCCCAACCTGCTCCTGCCGAGCAGCCTGCTCTCGTGACCCAGCCTGCTCCCGACGAGCAACCCACTCCCGTGGCCCAGCCTGCTTTCGTCGAGTAGCCCACTCCGGTGGCCCAGCCTGCTCCTGCCAAGCAGCCCACTCCCGTGGCCCAGCCTGCTCCTGCCAAGCAGCCTACTCTCGTGACCCAGCTTGCTCCCGATGAGCAACCCACTCCCGTGGCCCAGCCTGCTTCTTTCGAGCAGCCCACTCCGGTGCCCCAGCCTGCTCCTGCCAAGCAGCCCACTCCCGTGGCCCAGCCTGCTCCTGCCAAGCAGCCTGCTCTCGTGACCCAGCCTGCTTTCGACGAGCAACCCACTCCCGTGGTCCAGCCTGCTTCTTTCGAGCAGCCCACTCTCACGGCCCATGTTTATAACTCTCTTTAATAGTCATGCAATTAAAAACCAAATCCTCATCATTGTGTTGGAAGGTACCCTAAGACACACATAAACACACAAAAACAACTATTTTTTTTTGGTTTTTCAAAACAATTTTTCAAATTTTTATGAGATTTTCGGATTTTTATGTCAAAACACACTAAAACACTCCAAAACAACTTAAAAACATTTAAAAATAGCAAGGAACAACACTAGGAGTAATGGGTGATAAACTCCTACGAATTTTATGCAAAACAACTTGGTTACCCCCCCCACACTTAAATCAAACATTGTCCTCAATGTTTCAAGCATAAACTCACACAAAAACAAGCAAACAAACAAACAACGAATAAGCATGACAAGTATAGTAAAGTAAAAGCCAGACAAAGTAGAGTTTAAGAACGCAAATCTGGTTTTAGAGATAGATGATCTTGTTGATTTCCACAGCTTTGATCTCAAACTGGTTTGGAATTCTGAGTGAGAGATATAAGAGTTCCTTGGTTGTGCAGTCTACATTCTTCTCTGCTTGTTTCTTTTGCACGGCAGGCAGGCACGAGGTAGATGTGATGGTCTGTTTCTTTCTTCAATCTTTCCAAGTGCCCACCATTTGCTTTCTTTCTCCTTGTCCCTAGCTAAGGATGAATTAGCAAATTGTCTCCACATGCTTCGAGGTATCATTTTCACTTCCCTTATCTATTACCCAGGCAGATGTGGTAGACGAAGAGGAAGCATAAGATGTTGAAGATGAGTACTCGAGAGCAAGGCTTAGGTAAGCAATCAGGAATGGGTTACAGGCAATCGGTTCCAGATCGGAAGATTGATACCAAGTGCTGGCTGATTGCTCTCTTTCTCCTTGTCCCGCAGATGAAAACAACGACAAGGAGAAGGACAGGGAGAAAACATGATATGAGATACTCTTGGCTGAGTGACTCGAGAGGCTTCGTTAGGAAGGCATTCTCGGAGATGAAGAAATGTTATGTATGTCTGCCTTGCAATGGAGGGTGAAGGTTGACATTTATAGGAATTAATAACCGGTACTATTCTTTCACTCATGTCGGCAACCAGTGGATGATTTAATAGTAAACTTCACGTGCCTTTTACTTCACAAGAAATCTTTAACAAATTGCCCGTAATTTCTGCAAGGCTGAGTGTGCATGTGACAGGCGTTGACACGTCTAGAAAAGCAAGTGCCTCTTCGATATTTGGAATCGGCGCTTTGACAAACTGCCTGTGATTTCCGCAAAACTGAGTGTGCATGTGACAGATGCTGACACGTCTGGAAAAGCAGACGCCTCTCCGATTTCTGAGCTTACCTCTTCGAGTTCTGAGCTCCGTCAAGTGCAGAGGTTGCATGTGACAAATGCGGACAAATCTGGAAAAGAAGATTGGCCCGTGGTTTCTGAGCAAGCCCAACTTTTGAGAAAGTTAGTGCCTCTTCAATTTTTGAATTGCCTCTTCGATTTTTGAGCTCGCCTTTTCGATCTCTGAAATCCAGTCGAGTGCTGATTTTTATAGAGGCGCGCAGTACGTTTCAAAGCATACTTGAATTTCTGCCTGTAGAAACTCCCTTCTTGCACTTTTACAATCTTGACTTGTCCGACCTCTTCTTTCTTCAACACCTTTGAAAATGTCTGGCCCCTCCGACCGTCGTTTTGACTTGAACCTTGGTGAAGAGGCATCCATGCCTTCTCCAGACAACATATGGCGCCCATCATTCATATTCCCTACTGGTCCTCTTACCATTGGGGATTCAGTGATGAAGAATGATATGACCGCTGCGGTGGTGGCCCGAAACCTTATCACTCCCAAAGATAACAGACTACTTTCCAAAAGGTCTGATGAGTTGGCTATTAAGGATTATCTGGCTCTCAGTGTGCAGTGTTCAGGTTCTGTGTCTAATATGGCCCAACGTCTATTTGCTCGAACCCGTCAAGTTGAATCCTTGGCGGCTGAAGTGATGAGTCTCAAACAAGAGATTAGATGGCTCAAGCATGAGAATAAACAATTGCACATGCTTGCACATAACTATGCTACAAACATGAAGAGGAAGATTGACTAGATGCAGGAATCTGATGGTCATATTTTACTTAATCATCAAAGGTCTGTGGGTTTGTTCCAACAGCATTTGCCTTCGTCTTCTAGGGCTGTACCGCGTAGTGAAGCTCCAAATGATTAACCTCTGATACCTCATCCTTCTGTGGCTCTGCCGACTGCTGAGGCTCCGCCGATTACTGAGATTTCTCCTAAGAAGCCTTTGTGAAGGCTCCCTATTGTATTTTTCTGCCTCCTGTTTATTTTCAACGAATTTTAATGTACAAATACCTTGCATATCTGTCAATGTTTCAAAAATAAACCCACACCAAAAACAATTAAACAAGCAACAAATAAAAATGACAATCATGGCAAAATAAAAATGCAGAAAATGGAAGGTTTTTAGAAATGCAAAACTGATTGTGGAGCGATTCAAAGATCTTCCTTCTTTTTAATACATGGGTTGCCTCCCAAGAAGCGGTTGCTTTAACGTCTTCCAGCCGAACGAAACTTCCTTCTAAGCTTGGATAGGGCCCATAGCATGGAATTGATCCTTGAATGGAAGGTGATACTTGATGTGATCCGGCAATGGTTTAAATTCTAGTGTAGGTGCCTGAATCATCAAAATCAGCAAGTTAGTATAAAATAAAATCTAAGTTGGAGAAGATGGCTTACTTGCCTGCTCCGACATAAACTCAATTACGAACACCACATCTTTGAAGGTTGGAGGGATATGGGACTTGGCCAGATTTGGTGTTTTGAGAGTTATGACTTGTCCCGTGTGATAAAATCCAACTTCTTTGGGAATTTTCGTCTCAAGTGTATCTTCTTTGATGAATTCTAGACATTCCCCATCCACTTCTTGCTCTTGATTCTTTAGAAAGGTTTCGAAAATGCCTTTCTCACAATCTTCTTCCTTGGATTGCTTGATCTTGCAAGGAATAAGGACATTTGGTGAAACGGGGTCAAGACGAATTGAATTTAGGCTTATCTTGGTTGTAGTGGACGGCATAGAGGGCATATGGGGCTGCGGCAATGGTGGTTCTTCCCTTGCCATGGCCTTGTTATTCTCCTCTTCTTTGAGCATCAGCTGTTCATCCATGTTTTGGCTTGGTTTGGATGTCTTGGGTTCACCTCTAACCTCCATAGCACTTCCCAAAGTGATAGCATCATGGATTTCAAAATCTTCCTTCAAATTTTCAATAGTTGAGTTGGAGAGTTCACTTTGCTCTTGAATTTGTGTCGTGAACTCCATAATCTCTCCAAGTTGATTTTTCAATTCGCTCATCTCCTTAGCTTGATTGAGCATTGTTTCATTTTGATTTTGATGCCCCTGCACCAAAGAGGTTAGTAATTGAAAATTTTGATCACTATCCGTGGACATACTTGAATTTGATTGGAATTGTTGTAGGGGAAGCTGTGGTGGCTGCATAGGTGTTAAATAGAACTCATCAGATTGCTGCCAATATCCATCTTGTTGAGCCTCCTTGGTTTGATTTTGTGAGCCCTGCACCAAAGAATTTATTTCATAAAAAATGCGATCATAATCTATTGACGAACCTGAGTTTGATTGAGCATATTCTATATGAGGTGGTGATGGCTGCATAGGTCTTGAATGGAACTCCTCTTCTTGCTGCCAATATCCATCTTGTTGAAATTATTGAGGTTCGATGTAATCTGAATAATCTCTCCAATCCGAATTGTAAGCGTTGGAAAACATGTTGTCCCATGATTGGCTATGACCTTGATAACCCCAAGCATCTTCATTCGCAGCAAATTGAGAATATTGCTGAGTTGGATATCCTTGCCCATGGGACACATCACATGTAGGGACACTTTGCATTGCGGTCTTTTCGACATATTGTGATAATTGAGAAGTAAGTTCTGCCAATTGAGCTTGAATGGTAGCAAAATCCATGTCTTACTTCTCTAGTACCTGAAATCAAGGAAACAAAACTAAATCAAATATCAAAAGTAAAAAAAAAAAAAAACACAAACAGAAACAAAGTCAGTAACTAAAAACAAAAGACACGAAAATAAACAAAAAGAAAAATAACAAGGGATTAGCAAAGTTGCTAATCCCTGGCAACGGCGCCAAAAACTTGATGCGAAAATTATCTTAACACATAAATTTAACCTCTTTTGACAATTGTAGTACAAGTATAAGTAGGGATCGTTCTGGACCGGGGATTAGGAGGGCTTGCTAATAACCTCTAAACTGACTCAAAAACATAAAACTAAACTTAAAAATACTTAACAAGACTCACAAGACTCAAAGCAAACTGAAAATACTCAAAACAGCTTAGAACAACTAAATAAACTTAAACTGGACACTAGGAATGACTTTGGACGAAAATTGACTTTTACTTGAATCAAAACATTTAAAAACACAAATTAAAACAGATTCTAACTAATTAGACACACTAAAGTAAAGGGGGATTGAGTTTTGGACGAAGTTGAAACAAACAAACAAGTATGAAAAACTAGACAGATTGTAAAACAAATTTGAGAAATAAGATGATGGATGGGATAGCTAGAGGCTTTTTCTCCACACATTATATGTATGCAAACAACTCGATTTCCAGTTACTATTTCATTGAACTATGAATGACAATGCTCCAAATTAACCGTGATATCACTAATTAACTCTCAGATTTCCTTGTTTTATTGGATTGGATGACATCATTCGACAACCCAAAACATTCTTCAATAGTTCCCTACATGACATCATAATAGAGATACAATCAAAGATCATTACGTTTAATGAAAATCATAAGCATTGAAAAAGCACTTGCAACTATAACATCATGTCACTCATGCTAGGCATTGAACTTAACGTGATCGTTTATAAGCGACCTTCACTACATGTGAATATAAGTTTGTAACGATTATGTGAAACTTCCTTATATTCTAGCAACGGATTTATGCATGCCAATTAAGTGTCGACCCTTAATTAACAAATACAAATAAGTTATCAATCAAATAGTTAAGCCAATTGCATTCACAATTCAAGAGTTCATAACTGGAATTTATCAAATTATATTGCACACATAATCATGGCTTTGAAATCACCCCTAGCCAAGAGGGTTTTAGCCACTCATATTTACAACAAAACGAAAGGAAATGAATTTAAACATTAGAAACAAAAGAAAGAAAACACCTAAACGCTTCAACGATCCAAGTTGGACAGCAAGCACGTCCAAGCACTTTCCTTCCCTTCCTTTACTACGGCACAAGGTGTTGGTGAGTGTTTGAAGGTTTGTTTGTATGGACGAATAGATGTGAAGATGAATGGATGTGTTTAGATGAAGGTTGTGTTGAAATGGGAGTGAATGATCTAACAAAGTATGAACTAAATTTATGTTACACACACTTCCTTTTATAGAGGAAGTGCATGGCAATGGAGGGGAACATGGAGTGGTGTAGCAATTGAGTGCAATGATGCATGAAATCTGAAATGATGAAATGAACAAGGAATGGTGTAGCAATTAAGTGCAATGATTCAATGTAATGATGCATGAAATCTGAAATGATGAAGGGAACAAGGAATGGTGTAGTAATTGAGTGCAATGAGTGGTGTTTGAAATGATTCAAAGGTGAAAGTAAAGTGATGATGCAAAACATGGGGGTAAAATGGAGTGATGTTGCAGCTAGGGAATATGAATGATTGTGCACATGGTAGAGAAAGGAAAGGGAGGTGGAATGATACAACAAATGAGTCAATGGAGGGAACATGGATGATGATGCACGGCATAGGAATCCAAAGGGAGTGCAATGGTAGTGCAAGGCAATGATGGAAGGGTGAATGGTGGAGTGACACCCCTTTGTGGCTGAGCTCTTTGTCCTTTTTACATTAATTCTTCTTTCTCTTTAACACATTCCTAGCCTCTTTAGTCTTCAATTTCATCCATCCACCTTGCTTCATGCATGTGCTATTCATTCCAAGCCCAAAACTGCTCCAAAATGCACCAAAATGCATCTTATTGCTTCATAAGGCATATGGACCTACAAACACATGAAAATAGCTTAAAATACATAATTAACTAAGCAATAACAACATAAATGCATGAGAACAAGCTAATTCAGTCGTATAAATATGCTCCTATCAATACCCACTAAGAAGCGAACGAAGACTTTTTCCGCTGCTCGCGAGGGTTAATCGGCTGCTCCCAAGTTCATGATAGACGTGACTTCCTCAAAGAGTGAGAAATAAAGGTTTCCTGGATCTGTGCCGATGGCACCTGCCGTTTCGAATGCTACTAGCTCGATTACTGATAGGACTGCCCAGTGTAGAAGTTCATCCGTACCTCCGATGCCGAAGTTTATGTTAAAGCGTTTATCTTGGGCAAGAGCAACAAGATGTCCTTATCTGCTAAAGTGGCGCCAAAGCTCGTCCCTCTGCTATTGAGACCAATTTGTCTGCTGAGGCGAATGAGACTACTCGTGTCGACGGTAGTGAGAAATCCACCAAGTCCGTTTCTAGGGAAGTTCCTGAGATTTATGCGCTTTTGAAACCAGATCTACTTGAGGACATGGATGTATGTGCCAAGTTTGTTGATGGTGTTAAATGGATTGTTGGCCCGAGTTCCTTTGCAAAGCATACAACTGGGCACAAGAGGACTGCTATACTAGCCATGATGCAAAAAACAGCGATTCTGGTAGCCAAGTCTGTGTTTCTTGATCAAAAGGATACCAAGGCTGCTAAGGAGGTGGCAAGAACTGTGGCAGCCGAAGCTTATTCCTCGGTCGAGAAAGTTAAGAAATTGGAATCTGAGCTTCCTGCTTTGAAAGGGTGTAATATCTCTACCCCCACTTTTCTACAGCCTGAGACCGCTCGCCAAGAGATTATGGATTTGAAGACCATGCTTGACACAATCCAAGTAAAGTATGAAAGTTCAGAGAATGAGATCGAGTGTTACATACCTCAGATTCAAGATCTCGAGCGATTTTTCTCTGAATTCCACTCCGCTGCTTGTGCAAAGGATGAAGAACTGGTCCCTGCTTACAACCAAGTGATACACTTCAAGAAGGTTGTTGATAGGCTTGAGCCTCAAGTGTTGGAACTCCAAGGTGCCTTGAAGATCAATGACAATCTGAAGAAAGAAGTGGATGAGCTGTAACGGGTTCGTGTTTGTCTGCTCCAGGAGAATGAGCAGTTGAAGGATGAGAAAGCTGGGTTCAAGGCTTCGCTTACTCAAAACCAAGCCGATTTCTACAAGTTGGGTTATGTAGATCATCTCTTTGGGTAGTTATCTAACTTTAAGTTTTCTAGTAAAGACTTTGAGACCTTCTTTATTTCTCCTGAAGACTTGCTCGCCTTTACTTTTAAGTTTTCTATTGGTGAAGTAGTCGGAAAGGTTGGTGCCTAGGCTGGGCAGCTGAGGGTGAAGCGTCGGATGGTACCGCTGCTAAGGGCATCACAGCTGCTGAAGGTGTGGCGACCGAGTAGTCATAGGATGTCCAAGCTGCTGAAGAGTAGTCTTCTAGGTAACCTTTAGGATTTTCTTTGTTTTTCCTTGTTGCTTTTGCTTTGCTTGAACTCCTTCGATCGTTGCTAGTTGTTTATCAATTGTGCTAGAAAATTTAATAAACCTGTTTCCTTCGCTTTTCTCCATCTTCATTTCTTTTGTTCATGCCCTAACCTTTAAACTTTATAGATCAGTGGCAGGTGTGCTGCTTTTTTTATAAGTAGACAAGCTCGCGTAGACCATGCAACTGTATGTGTTGGTGTAGAACCTTTTTGGCAAAGTTGTTAACCATAGGGTTGGCAGCCAGCAGTCTTACTTACAGAAGTAGACAAGTCCGCGTAACCATTAGGCTGTTTTAACTTTGGCTTTCTCCAATTCCGAAAGTTGCATAGCAAGTATCACAACATTTTAAAACTTGGTGTAAGTTGTTCCGTGCTTAGCAGTGGTGAAGCTTATCGATTACGTGGCATGTCAGTGGATAAGCTTCGTATATACATGCTAACTTGTTTTAACCTTTCACAAGAATGTGCAGTTGTATAAGTCTAGCGTGGCTTTATTGCGTCTTTAAAAAACCGTAGGCTACCTTAGTGCACTCGCTAGCAGCTTTAGGTTTCCAGGGCAGTCGTCTATAAAGCATACTGCGTAGTGTGCCCCCTCCGTCTCTAGGGCCAAGTCTTGAAAAAGACCATTGTGGCTACTTCTAGGAATCTCGACGTAAGTCATCATGCATCTAGTTACATTAGGGCAGCCAGGCTCATCCACGTGCGGATATTCAGAGTGTAAAGTTTATCCTCCCGTTTTGGAGAGCATGGTTGGTCCTTCGGGGGGGTGCAATTCCTGCGATAAGTCCCTAAGAAGGGTACAATCTTCTTTTAAAGTGCAGGAAAGATAAGTTGTTATAGCCATGTAGTCGAGCCAAGTTGTAAATTACTTCTGAATTCCTTATTGAAAAATGAGTGAAATGAACGAATAACTTAGCTGTAAAAGACTGTTTAACAACTGGATAGTTCTCGGCTTGCGAGATGGTGCTTGTTGAGCTGCTTGAGTCTTTGGGTCGTGATATAGTGGGAGGTCACACATGATACTTCTTTAAGTTGTAGGTGCTCCATTGCTTTTCGATCTATTTATCATTCATAATGGCAAGGGTGTAATTACCCTTGCCACCTACTCTGTTGATCTTGTACGGACCTTCTCAAATGAGATCCATTTTTTTGGAGCCTTCTTTGTAGGCAGTGATGAAGGCCTTTCTTAGGACTAGATCTTCGGGTTGGAACTGTCAGATCTTGGCCCTTTTATTGTAACTGAAAATGAGCTACTGCTGGTATGCTGCGATGCAGGTGATGGTTTGCTCGCGTTTCTCTTCTGCCAAGTCTAAGCTTGTGGCCATCTCCTTACTATTCTGATCAATGCTTGGCAGTAGAGTGCTGATATTTGGCACGATGATGTTGGGAGAAATGATTGCTTTCGAACCAAATGCCAAAGAGAAATGAGTCTTACCAGTTGCTCGTCTTTTGGTGGTGCGATATGCCCATAGACACCCAGGGAGTTCATCTGGCCATTTCCCCTTCTTATCGGTAAGAGATTTCTTAAGGCAGTCGAGGATCGTCTTGTTGGATGCTTCGGCCTGCCCATTGCCTTGAAGGTATCTCGGCATGGACATGTGCTGCTTGATGCCATACTTTTGGAAGAACTTCGTCAAATCTTTGCCCACGAATTACCGGCCATTGTCAGTGACAATGGACTGAGGGATGCCAAATCGGCAAATGATGTTCCTCCATATAAAACGCTCTATGTCCGTCTGAGTCGTGGTGGTCATGGGCTCTACTTCTACCTAGGTGAAGTAGTCCGTTGCCATGATCATCATGCCTCTACCCCCAGTAGCAAGCGGCATAGGTCCTACCAGGTCGATTGCCCATTGCATGAATAGTCAAAGGCTCGTTTGCGAATGTAGCTCGCTGGCAGGCAGTGTTGGTACCAGCTTGTAACGTTGGCAGCAATCGCACTTTTGTACTAATTCCTTAGCATCTTAATGCATGCTAGGCCAATAGTAGCCTGCATTAAGAACTTTCTATGCTAAGGATTGACCTCTGAAGTGATTTCCACAAACGCCTTCATGGATTGAACTTAGAACCTTCAAGTCATCGGAAGGTGCTAAGCAACGGAGATGTGGTCTAGTGTAGGATCTTTGGATGAGAATGTCGTTCCACATATAGTAGCATGTTGCCTTGATTTGGAGCTTCATATACTCCAATCTTTCCCGCTGTGGGGAGCATGTCGTTGACCAAGTATTGTATAATAGAACTTTGCCAATTGGGAGTTATACTAACCTGTGACACTTCGGTCGTTGGCTTCGCCTCTATGCTTGGCTTGTCTAGATATTCCATCGAAATAGAGTGTTTGAATTGGTGGTCGAGGGTGGAGCCTAGGTCGGCTAACGCATCTGTGTGGACGTTGTCTACCCGCAGAACTTGAGTGAGAATGTAAGTCTGAAATGCCTTAAGTTGTTTGCATACCTTCTCTAGGTATTGCGCCATCCTTGGATGTTTTGTCATGTATTCCTCAGTAGTCTGGCTGGTGATTAACTAGGAATCGGAATGAATTGCAAGCTTCTTCACTACTAAGTCTTTTGCCATTCGGAGGCCTACTAGCAGGGCCTCATATTCTGCTTCGTTATTGGATGCTTTGAAGCCTAGAGTGATCGCCTGCTCGAGCATTGAGCCGTTTAGGGTGACAAGGACCATGCCTGCTCCTGAGCCTTTATAGTTGGATGCTTCGTCGACATACAAATGCCAGAAGTCTCCATCGAATGGAGCAGGCACAGCTAATGTGCTCGGCTGCTTCTGGGGCGTCATTGAGCCGCTATGTTGCGTCTCTTAGGCTAGGCGTGAATTCCGCTATGAAATCTGCCAAGGTTTATGCCTTTATTATCATGCGGGGTCGGAAAACTAAACCATATTGGCCAAGTTCCAACGCCTACTTTGTCACTCTTTGAGAAGCGTCCAGATCATGTAAGATTGATTGTAAAGGATACTGAGTTATGACAATGACTATATGAGCTTGAAAGTATGGTCTGAGCACTAAGCCGCAACAACTAGCACCAAAATTAATTTTTTGATCTTCGGATATCTTGTTTCCACATCGAGAAGAGCTTCAGAAGTGTAGAATACCGGCAGTTGGGCCCCCAGCTTTTCTCGTATGAGGGCAAAACTTACTGCTACTTTGAAGACTGTCAGGTAGATATACAAATCCTCTGCTGCTTTCGGCTTGGATAGTAAGGGAGGTGATGTGAAATACCTCTTCAGGTCTTGGAAGGCTTTTTCGCACTCTTCATCCCACTTGTCTCGTGGTGCCCTCTTGATAGCCTTGAAAAAGGGCTTGCATCGATCGGTGGACCACGAGAGAAAGTGGTTTAAGGCAGCTGCTTATCCGATCAAGCTTTGGATCTCCTTCAAGGTAGTTGGAGACTTCATCTCTAGGATCGCTCGAATTTTCTTGGGATGTGCTTCTATTCCTCGTTGGGTTACTAAGTACCCTAAGAATCGGCCTGAAGATACCCCAAATGTGCATTTGGTGAGGTTGAGTTTCATCTTGTACTTTCTAAGGATGTTGAAAGTTTCTGCCAAGTTGCGGATATGATCTGACCGATGCTTGCCCTTTACCATTATGTCGTTGACATAGACCTCCATGGTTACCCCAATTTACTTCTTAAACATCATGTTTACTAACATTTGATAAGTGGCTTTCGCGTTCTTGAGGCCAAAGGGCATGACCTTGTAGCAGTAGGTGCCTCGGTCGATTACGAACGTAATTTTCTCCTTATCAGGCTCGTACATGGTTATTTGGTTGTAGCCAGAGTATGCGTCCAAGAAACTGAGCAGCTGGTTCCTAGAAGTTGAATCTACCAATAGATCGATCTGAGGGACGGGATAAGGATCTTTTGGGCATGCTTTGTTGAGGTCAATGTAGTCTACGCAAACCCTCCATTTGTCATTCTCTTTCTTCATGACTAGCACGACATGAACAAGCCATGCTAAGTGTGCAACCTCTTCTATGAATCCAGCCTCCAATAGCTTGTTAATTTCTACCTCGATAATCGTTACTCAGTCAAGTGTAAAATGTTTTCTCTTTTGGATCATCGATTTGGCAGCGAGGTCAACGTGCAGCTTGTGGCATGCTACCTCGGGTTCGATGGTGACCATGCAAAAACATCTCGGTTTTCCTTAAGGAAAGCTGTGAGTTCTTCCTTCTCGGTTGGGCTTAGACATAAGCCAATTTTGTCTGTTGAGGATCAAGAATGATGTCTTCGGTGTCCTCTTTGGGTTTCCATCTTATCTCGTCCGCTTGGGCATCTTCTCAATCCGCCTGCTGTAATTGCTATTTGGTAGCCTCTTCGTCCCTTTGGACTTCGGTAGCCTCCACAGGGGTAAAGGTCTTCTTTTTTTATTCCTTTAATACTTGCACAGTGCATCGTTGGGATGTAGCCTGGTCAGACTTGATCTCTCCGACTCCTCCTCTTGGGATGCGGAATCGGATTTTTTGGTACTTGATACAAGTGACGACATCTAGCTTAATCAACCAAGGTCTCCCAAGAATCCCATTATAGGAAGATGGGTCACTTACGATTGTGAACGTTGCTTTGAGACAACTGGGGATGTTTTCACGTCAAATGTGATATGGCTGATGGTAGTTGAGGTATGCCCGTTGAATCCTGTGAGTACCTCTGCTCGGCGTCTAACTGTGCTTTCCAGGCTCATCTTCTGAATGACTGAAAATTGAAGTGAGTTGACTGCATTTCCATTATCGACCATCATTCTGTCGACTATAGCATGGGCTAGTTAGACAGATACCATTAGTGTGTCATCGTGTGGAAAGTCAACGCTTTCTGCATCCTGCTCAGTAAAGCCAATGATGGGTCCAGGTTGGATGTCGGTTGCTTAGGCCTGTGAGACTAATAGAGCCTGTTGAATCTTTCTTTTTTTTTTAATTGTTGGTGGCCCCCAAGTGCTCGGATTCGGCGAAGATGCCATTAATTCGAATCATCTTGGTTGGTGGCTCATCATCGTTGTTTGCGTTCCTTCTAGGCTATGCAGCTGGCTTGTCTAAGTATCTGTCAACCTTGCCTTCTTTCATGAGCTTTTCTAGGTAGTTCTTATAAATGTAGCAGTCACCAGTTATGTGACCGAGATCTCGGTGGAATGCACAATACTTGGTGTGATCCAACTTGGAAGTATCCCTATTTGATTGTTTCGGCAGTTTGAATTATTGATGTGAATTATATAAGCACACAAATTAAACCCTCTTTTGACAATTGTGGTACATATGTAAGTACGGATCGTTCTTAAATCGGGGATTAGGAGGGATTGCTAAACACTCTAAACTGACTCAAATACATAAAACTATGCGTTAAAACACTAAACTAGACTCAAAATAAGCTAAAAACACTCAAAACTGCCTAAAAACACAATCTGGGCAGTTTATGACTCTAAACACAATTTTGGACGAATTTTGGTTTATCCTTGACTTAAAACACTTAAAACACTTAAAAACACAATCAAAAACATATTCTAACTAGTTAGACACTCTAAAGTAAAGGGTGGTTTGGTTTTGACGAATTTGAAAACAAAACAAGTAAATTAAAGAACTAATGAAATCTGCACGAATTTGGGTAAAACTATGGATGATAGGTGATAAGCTCATATTTATATATATTTTACATAAAATTCACTTGTCTTTTCTTAGTTAGTTCCTTATATTTTTGAGCTATTTACTATGTTTTTGTGTTTTGTGTGATTTATCAAGCAAAGAAAAGAAAAGTAGCACAAGTGAGATATTAAGTAACAGATTCGTCAAAACTGCCTGTGCAGATTAGCTGACTTTGGAAGCATGTTACGAATAGCTCAGAATGAATGAGAGAATGACACTTATATTATTGGAAAGCTACAGATGTCTATTTTGTGGAGCAATTTACGGATTGTTAATATCATTTTTCTAGAAGAAGTTATGAGCATTGTAACACTGAAAGGTTCAGAAAAGGGCTAAGCAGATTTGGCTAATAAAATGAGAAAGTAAAGGCACTTGTTTTGTGTTTTGCTTTGTCATCAACACTCAGCAGCAAATGGGGTTATGATTGCACTCATTTCGCTTTGGAGCAAGTGGAAATGCACAGCTAGAAAGAGAAGGCACGGCAATGCAAAAGAGAAACATGGACAGATACACACATGCAAACTGCACAGGTTGGAGGGCATACACACACTCTACATGGACAGCACACACACAACAAGAAAGGCACGGCATGGAGGGCTTGGCATGGGCAGAAAATGGGTGGATTGTTGGCTGAAATAATGAAGAACATGTGTGTGCAAATGCAAAGGAAAAACACACACACATGGGCAAAGGAAACACACACACATGGGCAGAAAATGGGTTGATTTGTGGCTGAAATGATGAAGAACATGTGTGTAAATGTAAAGGAGAAACATGGCAGAAAATGTGTTTGTTTTGTGGCTGAAATGATAGAGGTCATGTGTGTGCAAATGTAAAGGGAAACATGGACATCACACACCCATACAAACTGCACATGCAAGGAATTGAAGTGGTCCTCTCCTTAGCCTATAAATACATCCACCATTCCCCTTCCTAAGAAGAATCTTGATCCATAAAAAAAGAGCTTCATTCACAAACACAAGTCCCTTGCCGTGAGCTCCATTCCATTTCATCCATACATTCAAACACATCTCCATACACTTCCATTTTCCATGCCATGAGATCTATTCCATCCATACATCCATAAATCCCACATTTCACAAACACAAATACATTTCCCTTCCCTTGGCCGAGACATTCACCAATCCTAAATACATTCCTAACCTTTCCATATATCCATACACATCCTAGACACTTGTGCTGCAACAAAGTGAAGAAGGAGGACCCTTGGACGTACTTGCCATTCAAGTTGGATTGTTGGAGCGTTTTTAGGTGTTTTCATTCTTTTATTTTCAATGTCTAAATTCGTTTATCTTTGCTTTGTGAGTATGAGGAACTAAACCCCCCTTAGCTAGGGGGGAATTCGAAACCATGTTCATGCTTGCAATATGATTTGATTACCTTCAGTTGTGATTTCATAAGTTGTGAATTCAATATGTTTAACTGCTTGATTGATAACTTATTCGTGTATGTTTATTAAGAGTGCACACTTAGTTTGCATGCATGAATTGTTAGAAATGTGCCCTAAAGCCAATCATATGATGATACTTTACGGACATTTCACATGTTAAACTAATCTAGTTTAAATATAAAGGGCAAAGATTATTGTTTGAGCCGTCTCATATAAATGTTATATGATTAAACGATAAGTCCAAGGAATATGTGATTGGGAGAATGCGATCTAAAGAAGTTAGATTCATGAGACCATTATTTCGTAGACACATCCTAAACGTTCCTGATCATAGGATTGCCAATAGGGCATTGACAATCCGTTAAGATCAGTACGTGTTGTGTCTTCTCTCAGGGAGAGTGACTAGTCTCGAGTCATTGGTGTGTGTGACATCAAGACAAGTACGTAGGTGCTCAATAGAGAATGAGTTCACTGAACACGATCAACGAAGAGTTCTCATATTCATGTCACATGAGAACTCATGGTTGGGATAATGCAAAGTAGTCCTTTGACCTGAGGCATCACAGTTGTCTTGTGGTTAAGTCCTTGATCTTTGATTATGTCAAAGTCACTCCATTTGGAGGGTGTCCACGGCATCGTTGGGGTTAAGCCACTTAGCCATGGAGACAAGTGAATGTGCAACAAGGGATCTCTAACCTTCAAACCGTTTGAGGGAGAATACTCTATGATATGATTTGGAATCTCTGGCCAGAGTATGAATGAGATTTAGGAAGTCGTTCCAAATCACATTCAAGGTAATCATATAAGCACACGACTCACATTGGATAGTAGACATGAATAAATAAACTATCAAACCAAACAATGTGGTCAAGAGTATTGTATTAGAGAAAGACCGTATTGCATTTGTAATCCTAAACTGAATAGGTTCTCCACCTCTTCTGATTAGCTTGGGTAACCATAATATGCTGCTAGGTGTCACTCTTGGTTTGTGGAAGCCCTAAACGTGTATAAACACTAAAGGGAGAATTGAAAGTAAGTTTCAATTCACAATCGATTTGAAAGAGTTCTAATTGCCCACTGCCTCGCTAAAAGGAACCTAATGGATCGTACACCGTGTAAGGTGGAGATTGAAGAAACAATGGAGATGAGTAAGAATAATTAAATGGTTTAATTGTTTATGGCAAGGATTAATTAATATGTTAATTAATCAAACGAATAAGTTCGTTAAAGACCTCGGGATAGTTTTGGACCTTAAGGCCCAATGGGCTTCGAACGTCAAGCCCATTGACTTAAGTTGTATGACAATTTAATGAATAAAGATTCACAAAGGCCCAAAAGCCCATATCCCTTATATGGCCGGCCATGTTAGAGAGAATGGCCTTTTGGTTCTTTAGGTCACTTATTTGAAGTGACTATATAAAGGACTTTATAGCCAAAATTCATTAAGGGTTTTCTTTTGGAGAAAATTGGTGAGGACTTGTCTCTCATTTTCTCTCTAGGAGGCCGGCCCCCTTGGAGGGTGCATCCAGCAATCCCACTACTCCAAGGTCACTCATTTCTTCTCCAATCTCTCCTTGGTGTGAAGACTTAGAGGTTCTCAATTTTGGGAACTTGGAGAAACCTTTTCATCCATCCAAATCCATAGATTTTAGATGCAAGGAATGAAGGCCCTCTCTTTGGGTGATTAGCCTTTGCTTATGCAAAGAGGAATCTACAAAGGTATAATTTCTCAACTCACTTTGATTTGAGTTGAGTTTTGGTTCACCAATCTACTAGGCTTTGAATTTCATGGGTAATGTTTTGTTTTTGAATGCATGCAAGCATGATTCCGCCTTTAATTGTTAATTGCATGCTATAGATGTTTTTCAAATGAACATGTTTTCACAAAATCATCCTTCATGAATATGATGCTAGAGTATAAGGGAGTTTCACCTAATAGTTACAAACTTATATTCACAAGTAGTGGAGGTCGCTTATAAACGATCGTGTTAAATAAATTCTTGGCAAGAGTTTCATGCTCATCATAGTAACGAGTGCCTCGTCAATACTTATAGTTTTCATAATGCTTAATGATCTTTGATTGTATCTTTATTGTGATGTTCATGTAAAGAACTTTTGAAGAATGCTTGAATTGTTGTATGCGCTTTCCCATCCAATTCAATAACTTAAGGAGAACTTGAAGGTTAATTTAAGCGGACTTAATTAACCTGGGGTGTTGAGTTTCATGATTGATCGAAAGAACAACTGAAAATTAGTTTATGTGCAAGTATGTCATGTGTGGAGAAGAACCTCCTAGCTAGCCTTCCATCCATTCAATTTACTCAAATTCGTGCAGATTTCATTAGTTCTTTAATTTACTTGTTTTGTTTTCAAATTCGTCAAAACCAAAACCCCCTTTACCTTGTTGAGTCATATTAGTTAGAAACTGATTTAGTTTGTGCTTTTAAGTATTTCGAACCAAGTTGAAACCAAAATTCTTCCAAAAGTGTGTTAGAGTCCAAATCTGCCCCGTTTGTGTTTTTAGGCAAATTTGAGCGTTTTTAGCTTGTTTTGAGTCCTTTGAGTTTGTTTTAAGTTCTTTGAGTCTAGTTTAGTGTTTTTAACTTTGTTTATATGTTTTTAAGTCAGTTTAGAGGTTTTAGCAAGCCCTTCTAATCCCCGGTTTGGAACGATCCCTACTTGTGTGTTAAGTTAATTTTCGCATCAAATTTTTGGCGCCGTTGCCGGGGATTAGCAACTTTGCTAATCCCCCGTTGTTTCTTTTTCATGTCTTTTGTTTTAGTTACTGACTTTGTTTCTATTTGTGTCTTTTATTTTTACTTATGATATTTGATTTAGTTTTGTTTCCTTGATTTCAGGTACTAGAGAAGTAAGACATGGGTTTTGCTACCATGCAAGCTCAATTGGCGAAACTTACTTCTCAATTGTCACAATATGCCGAAGGGACCACAATGCAAAGTGTCCCTACATATGGTGTGTCCTATGGGCAAGGATATTCAACTCATCAATGTTCTCAATTCGCTGCGAATAAAGATGCTTGGGGTTATCAAGGCCATAGCTAATCATGGGACAACATGTTTTCCAACGCTTACAATTCGGATTGGAGAGATTATTCAAATTACATGTGGGGAGAACCTCAACAATTCCAACAAGATGGGTATTGGCAGCAAGAAGAGGAGTTTTATTCAAAACCTATGCAGCCACCACAACAATCTACCCAATTCAATTCAGGTACGTCTTTGGATAATGATATGTTTAATAAGTTACTCACCTCTTTGAACCAGGAAGTAGAAAATGGAAACAAAGAGATGCAAAATCAAGCCAAGAAGACGGGTGAATTGGAGAAGCAAATTGGGCAGATTATGGAGTTCATGGCATAAATTCAAGAGCAAAGTGAACTCTCCAACTCAACTATTGAAATTTTGAAGGATGATTTTGAAATCCATGATGCTATCACTTTGGGAAGTGCTATGGAAGTTGGAGGTGAACCCAAGACATCCAAACCAAGCCAAAACATGGATGAACAACTGCTGCTCGAAGAAGAGGAGAATAACAAGGCCACGACAAAGGAAGAACCACCTTTGCCGCAGCCCCATATGCCCTCTATGCCGTCCACTACAACCAAGGTAAGCCTAAATTCAATTTGTCCTGACCCCGTTTCACCAAATGTCCTTATTCCTTGCAGGATCATGCAATCCAAGGAAGAAGAGGGTGATAAAGGCATCTTTGAAACCTTTCCAACGAATCAAGAGCAAGAAGTGGATGGGGAATGTTTAGAATTCATCAAAGAATATACACTTGAGATGAAAATTCCTAAAGAAGTTGGATTTTATGACACGGGACAAGTCATAACTCTCAAAACACCAAATCTGGCCAAGTCCCATATCCCTGCAACCTTCAAAGATGTGGTGTTCATAATTGAGTTTGTGTTGGAGCAAGCAAGTAAGCCATCTTCTCCAACTTCGATTTTATTATATACTAACTTGTTGATTTTGATGATTCAGGCACCTACACTAGAATTTAAACCATTGCCGGATCACGTCAAGTATCACCGTCCATTCAAGGATCAATTCCATGCTATGGGCCCTATCCAAGTTTAGAAGGAAGTTTCATCCGGCTGGAAGACGTTAAAGCAAGCGCTTCTTGGGAGGCAACCCATGTATTCAAATAAGGAAGATTTTTGAATTGCTCCACAATCAGTTTTGCATTTCTAAAAACCTTCCCTTTTCTGTAGTTTTATTTTGCCATGATTGTCATTTTTATTTGTTGCTTGTTTAATTGTTTTTTGTGTGGGTTTATTTTTGAAACACTGACAGTTATGCAAGGTATTTTTACATTCATAAAAAAGAAAGGAACATTAAGCAGATAAATACAAGAGGGAGCCTTCACAAAGGCTGCTTAGGAGAAGTCTCAGTAGTCAGCGGAGCCCCAGAAGAAGGAGGCATCAGAGGTTGATCATTTGGAGCTTCATTACGCGGTACAACCCCAGAAGACGAAGGAAAATGCTGTTGGAACAAACCCACAAACCTCTGATGATCAAGTAAAATCTGACCATCAGATTCCTGCATCTGGTCAATCTTCATCTTCATATTTCTAGCATAGTTATGTGCGAGCCTATGCAACTATTTATTCTCATGCTTAAGCCCTCTAATCTCTTGCTTGAGACTCATCACTTCAGCTGCCAATGATTCAACTTGACAGGTTCTGGCAAATAGGCGTTGGGTCATATTAGACACGGAACCTGCGCACTGCACACTAAGAGCCAGAGAATCCTTAACAACTAACTCATCAGACCGTTTGGCAAGTAGTCTGTTATCTTTAGGAGTGACAAGGTTCCTGGCCACCACCGCAGTTGTCATATCATTCTTCATCACCGAATCCCCAACGGTAAGGGGACCAGTAGGGGATATGAAGGATGGGCGCCATATGTTGTCTGGAGAAGGCGGGACTGCCTCTTCACCAAGGTTCAAGTCAAAACGACGGTCGGAGGGGCCAGACATTTTCAGTGGTGTTAAAGAAAGAAGAGGTCGGACAAGTCAAGATCGTAGAAGTGCAAGAAGGGAGTTTTTACAGGCAGAAATTCAAGTGTGCTTTGAACTTCCTGCGTACCTCTATAAAAATCAGCACCCGATGGGATTTCAGAGATCGAATAGGCGAGCTCAGAAATCGAAGAGGCCAACTCAAAAATCAAAGAGGCGCTAGCTTTCTCAAAAGCTGGGCTTGCTTAGAAACCACGGCCAATCTTCTTTTCCAGATTTGTCTGTACTTGTCACATGCAACCTCTGCACTTGACGGGATTTCAGAGATCGAAGAGGCAATTCCAGATATCGGAAAGGCATCTACTTTTTCAGACGTGTCAACATCTGTCACATGCAGAGTCATCTTTGCGGAAATCACGGGCAGTTTGTCGAAGTGCTGATTCCAGATATCGAAGAGGCACTTGCTTTTCCAGACGTGTCAGCGTCTGTCACATAAAAAGTCAGCTTTGCAGAAATTACGGGCAATCTGTCAAAGATCTCTTGTGAAGTAGAAAGCACGTGAAGTTTACTATTAAATCATCAAACGGTTGCTGACTAGAGTGAAAGAATAGTACCGATTATTAATTCCTATAAATGTCACCCTTCACCCTCCATTGCAAGGCAAAAATACATAACCCTTCTTCTTCTCCGAGAATGCCTTTCCAACAAACCCTCTCGAGTCACTCAGTGTTCCTTATTCATTGGGGTACCTCTGCAAACAACTCATCCAAAGCAAAAGTATTTCATATCATGAAGGTTGGAAGCAAGAGTATCTCATATCATGCTTTCTCCCTGTACTTTTCCTTGTCGTTGTTTTGGGACAAGGAGAAAGAGAGCAATCAGCCAGCACTTGGTATCAATCTTCCGATCTGGAACCGACTGCCTGGAACCCCTTCCTGATTGCTTACCTATCCTTGCTCTCGAGTACTCATCTTCATCATTTTATGCTTCCTCTTCGTCTACCACATCTGCTTGGGGAACAGATAAGGGAAGTGAAAATGATACATCGAAGCATGTGGAAACAATTTGCCAATTCATCCTCAGCTAGGGACAATGAGAAAGAAAGCAAGAGGTGGGCACTTGGAAAGATTGAAGAAAGAAACAGACCAACACCTCTACCTCGTGCCTGCCCGCCGTGCAAAAGAAACAAGCAGAGAAGAATACAGACTGCACAATCAAATCAACCCAGCAGAAGGAGTCTGATTGGAAACCAAGGAACTCTCATATTCCTCACTCAGAATTCCAAACCAGTTCGAGATCAAAGCTGTGCAAAGATAACAAGATCATCTATCTCCAAAACCAGATTTGCGTTCTTAAACTCTACTCTGTTTAATTTTTACTTTGGCATACTTGTCATGTTTATTCTTTGTTTATTTGTGTGAGTTTATGCTGGAAACATTGAGGACAATGTTTGATTTAAGTGTGGGGGGGGGTAACCATTATTTTGCATGAAATTCTTTGCATGAAATTCGTAGGAGTTTATCACCCATTACTTCTAGTGTTGTTCCTTGTTGTTTTAAGTGTTTTTAAGCTGTTTTGGAGTGTTTCAGTGTGTTTTGACATAAAAATCTGAAAATCTCATAAAAATTTGAAAAATTGTTTTGAAAAACCCAAAAAGAGTTGTTTTTGTATGTTTATTTGTGTCTTAGGGTACCTTCCAACACAATGATGAGGATTTGGTTTTTAATTGCATGACTATTAAAGAGAGTTATAAACATGGATGAAAATTTGATTTACTCTTTGGTGTATGCTTGGTTGTGGTTATAATTTATGAATTCACATGCAATCATAAAGGAAAAATCAGTTTTGTAACATGCTTGAAAGAAGGAACTTAAATGTACGCTACAACCTTGTGAGACTTGAGCCTAAACGTTTATTTGGAGAGTTAATAATCTGTGCATCATTGTTTTCTAAAGTCATTGCATGATCTCATTATTCTTTGCTTGGTTGCTACTTAGAAGGCGTTTCATCAGTTAGTTCCAAATGCTAGAACTCATGCCTATTTCATTCAAAGCATGTTATTGATTTGCATAATACATATTCAAGATGAAGTTGTGTAATGACCACCACAGCCAAATTGTCGTGCCCTATTTCATTATGTGTTTAAGTTTAACCTCGTTGAACCTTGTGTAGCCTATGTTCTTTGTTAACCCACACTATCCTCACCTAGCCTAGATTAGGACCATCCATACCCTTGTTCTTGAAGCATAGTAAAACATAATTTAGAAGGAATTCCTTTTGTTGAACTTTTGCAGAAAAACAAGTGTGGGGGAAGTGATTCTTGTGTGTGTGTGTGCCAAAGTTCTTAATAAGACACGGGTAGAAAAGAAAAAGAAAAAAAAAACATTCATGGAAAATAGAATGAAAAGAAGAAAAGTTGTGAAAAAGAGCCCTAAGTGTTGCAGGAATCTTCCCTTTGTATTTAAAAGTTGATTCGACATTCTAAAGTGAATTCCAAAGTGTCTATTTCATTGCTTTGCTTGCTATCGCTTTAAGAACATTTGTTATTCATATCCTTTCTTTATTAGCCAATACCCCAAGCCCCGTTACAACCCTTGACTTCTATCTTGAGTTTTATGTGTTTCAATTTGTGCTTTTAAGTATTTTGAACCAAGTTGAAACCAAAATTCTTCCAAAAGTGTGTTAGAGTCCAAATCTGCCCCGTTTGTGTTTTTGGGCAGATTTGAGCATTTTTAGCTTGTTTTGAGTCCTTTGAGTTTGTTTTAAGTTCTTTGAGTCTAGTTTAGTGTTTTTAACTTTGTTCATATGTTTTTAAGTCAGTTTAGAAGTTTTAGCAAGCCCTTCTAATCCCCGGTTTAGAACGATCCCTACTTGCATTTATACTACAATTTGACAACAAAAGGATTTAATTTGTGTGTTAAGTTAATTTTCGCATCAATAGGCTAGCTAGGAGGTTCTTCTCCACACATGACACACTTGCAAACAAAACGATTTCCAGTTGCTTTTCAATAAACCATGAATTCTCAACGCCCTAGATTAACCGTGAATTGCACTAATTAACCCTCAGATTTTCCTAATTTTATTGAATTGGATGATTGCATACAACAACCCAAAGCATTCCCCACAAGTTCCTACATGAATTGCATAATAGAGATACAAGCAAAGATCATTAAGTTCTATGAAAATCATAAACATTGACAAGGCACTTGTAACTATGAATTGCATGAAACTTATGCCAAGAATTTACTTAACGCGATTGTGACTAACAACCTTCACTACTTGTGAATATAAGTTCATAACGATTAGGTGAAACTCCCTTATATCCTAGCATCAGATTTATGCATATTTATTAAGCGTGCACTCTCAACCAACACACACAAATCAGTTTTAATTCAAATGGATAAGTATATTGAATTCACAACTTATGAATCACAACTGAAAGTAATCAAATCATATTGCAAGCATGAACATGGTTTCGAATTCCCCCCTAGCTAAGAGGGGTTTAGTTCCTCATACTCACAAAGTAAAGATAAACAAATTTAGACATTGAAAACAAAAGAAAGAAAACACCTAGACACTCTAGCGATCCAAACTGAACAGCAAGCACATCTACGAACTTCCCTCCTTCCTCTTTGTTGCAGCACAAGGTTTAGGGTCAGGTTTTGGGGGTTAAGGCTAGGATAGGTGTATGGTGTGGCAAGGGGTGTTTTAGGTCAGAAACTATGGAGAATGGTGAGGGATGGCTGCGGCAAAGAGGGAAGAATAATTTCTGGCGTGAATGGGTGAATATGGGGGGTCTATCTACGGCAAGAATGAAATATGAGTATATATAGGCACATAAAACCCTAGGGAAATCAGGTTAGGACTTGGACTTAGCAGAAAATAAGGATTAGGGCCCAAACAATCAAAATCCAAAGGGGAAAAGGCTTAAAAGGTGCGGCAGATATGTAGGAAAGGGATTGGGCTTCTAGAATGCCTTGCAAGGCAAGGAAAAGGGTTTCTAGAAGGGCTTAGGTGCGGCAAAGGAAGGATAAGTGTCCAAAACCTCTACTTTGTGTCCAAAAATGCTTAGGAAGCCTTCAATGTTGCTAGAACTTAAGGCCATGTAGGTTTAGGAAAGATCAAACCAAAATAAGAAACTTAGGGTTAACTTTCTTACTTCAAGTAGGAATCCTTGTTTGAATGGGAATCTTCATTCTTCTAGGAATCCATCTACAACTAGGAATCTTACGTTGATTAAGAATCCTTCGTTGATTAGGAATCCTTCTTCAATTAAGACTCCTCACATCTTCAAATCTTCAATTTCGTCCATTCCTTTCACTCCAAGCATGTGATATCCAATCCAAGCTCAATTTTGCTCCAAAAGGCTCCAAAATACACTTCTTTGCATACTTTGCCCTTAAAACCTAAAAACACATGAAAGTAGCTTAAAAGACTAACTTAACTAAGAAAACACAACGTAAATGCACAAGAACAAGCTAACTAAGTCGCATAAATATGCTCCTATCAATTATGGCTCGTTCTTGATGTCGCGAAGGATTTGGTGGATCGGAATTGAGAACTTATAATAGTTCTTGGTCGTCAGGCTTTCTTTGTTCATGGGTCGGTCCCTACGCTTAGCCTCATGCCTTCTTTTGTTGGAATGTTTCCCATCCTTCTTCCTTTGAGCCATTACCGACTCTTTTCGAGGCTGCTCGGGTGCCTTCTCTGCTCGCAGAGCCTCATCCCAAAATGCATGCTTTTCTGTTAGAGTAAATGAGTCTGCTAGAGTTAGATATTCTTTCATGATCATTTCTCCGAACAGTGGATGGTCTGCTGGGAGTCATTTTTGGAAAGCTGCACTTGCTATCGAGTCGTCGCATCCAACGATCTTCGCCTTCTTCGCTTCAAACCTCTTCACGTAGTCACGGAGCGACTCATTTGGGTTCTTTTTCAAGTTGAACAAGTGGTTAGACTTTTTCTTGATCGAGCGAAATGATGAGTATTCTTTGGTGAAAACCAAGGAAAGTTCATCAAAACTTTGGATGGATCATGGTGGCAAGGTGCGAAACCAATCTTGCCCCTTGCCTTGTAAAGTAGTGGCGAAGATTTTGCACATAAGGGCATCGTTGCTTCAATAAAGGATCATCGTGCTTCGATAGTGCTTCAAGTGCCTCTCCGGATCTCTATCTTCTTTGAAAGATGTAAAATATGGCATGCTAAACTTACATGGAGGCTTTGCCTACATGATCTCATCTGTGAAGGGTAATCTGCTTATATTGGTCATATCTTGCCTTAGTGCCTCATCGGCCACTTCATTGTGTTGAAAATCACGTAATCGTTCATTGAAGAGTCTTTATACCTCTTCTTGGATTTGCCTTTGTTGGGGTAGTGGAGCTCTTGGCTACCCTCGGTCTTGACATGTTGGTCTAGGCTGCTCTTCCATGCTTTTGGCTTATTCATGTGGTCTATCCCTAGCAGGCAAGGGAATTCTTTGCGGGCTACCAGTTGAATAGAGTGACTGCTTCTCTCTGTCCGTCGTGCTGCCTGCTCCAATGTGATGTGGAAAATGCTCCTTGCGGGCTTAGCCGTGAATGAACGCTTTGCCTAGAAGGTTGCTTATGTTGATTATTGGAATATGGCCCCAATCGTGAACGAATACTTACCCGTGGGCCTAGTCGAGAGTGCACACTTCTCTGCGCGCTAAGACGAGAGTATAAGTTATCTCGGGGGCCCAATCGAGAATGTATGCTGCCTGAATACTCGTTTCGTGGCTGGTTGAGTGGTTGCTTATCGGTACGCTATTGGAGTGGTTTCTCATCCGCCCTTGTCCTACTTCGGGACACCTCATCTGGGGCACGTTGGATCTCGGTGTGTTGCAAGAACTAATTCACCAAGGTCATTTGTTATGCAAGGGCGCTCGTCAACTATATGACTTGTCGAGACAAGTGTTGTTCGCCATTCGGATTGGAAGAGCTTGGATGGAATGTGCCTCCTTGAGTAGTGGAATGGTGGTAAACTCTAGGCGCGAGATTTGAGTTGGGAAATGTCAAATCTGAGAAGAAATGTGGTGAAAATGCCCCCGGGAGCAGGCTTGCTCATGGGAACAGGCTGCTCAGTGCATGATGCATGTGAGTGCGAGGCTTGGGTCGTGGCTTTGGTGCCATGGGCCTTGGATGGTACGGCTTGGGTTTAGGCTCGTGCAAGCTTGGATGGCCCGGCTCAAGCCATGGTAGCGGTGCCATGGACCTCGTCGTGAGTAATGGTGATCGTGGTGGCCACCACGGTGGTTGCCTTAGTGGAGTCCAGTAGCGATGGTGCCTCTCCTATGATCACATTTAGCCTCGTGGATCGCAGTGGTCCCATTTCTTGAATATTGGAATTTTCTAAATTTCTAGCCATTGTATTTCTCTTTTACGTTTTATCAAAGTATCTTTGCAAATAAAAAATTCTAATAATAAGAACGTACGAAAAATCTACAAGTGGACAAGACAATAGAAAAACCTTTTGATGCGGGAGTCTTCTATGAGTGTGTGACTCTTCTCTCAATGAAAGCACCAATTTGTGGATGCAAATTTCTTCCTCCTTGATCTTGGACAAAATTGCACTTACAAAACAATTAACACATTTGGTTAAGGCCTAAAGCCTCACACGCCCACAATGAATTGGGAGGGGGGGATGGGAGAGGGGCTTTGGCCAAAGAACCTCAGATGCCAAAGTTAGAATTTAGAGAAAAAAATGTTTTGGAGAGTTTTTGGAAGTTTTGCAAGAGTATTGGAACTTAGGTTTTTAGAGAAAATGAGGTTGAATATATAAAGCATGGACGGCCCCTTGGGAGAGAGGCTAACTAGCCTCTTGTGTATTTTTTTGGGTGCAATTGGTGATTTAATTGGCAATTAATGGATTAATTAGGTAATAAATCCATTAATTAGCCAATTAACATAATTTAAAAGGAATGTTTTAGAGGTTATGAAATAATTACCTAGTGGAGAATATAGGATGAGGACGGATAAAATAATTTTGAATTTATTACCTATTTTGGGCATATTTGACTTGGTTGAGGATGATTGCTCACTGTTTGCGCGTATGATTTCTGATATGCCTCAAGAGTATTTTTGTCCTCCTCTATCCAAAATCCACGTGTCACCTCTCGATTATTTTTGGCTCCACACGAATATGCTATTAAACAACTAAATTGCAGTATACAAGTCACCCAACGATTTTATTAATTAATTATTGAAAGAAATAAAAAAAAAAAGAAAAAAAGAAAAAAAAAACTCATAATTAATAGACCCACGATACAAGAAAACGAAAAACCCGTAAGTCCCGAAATCAGAATTCCCAAAGGCAAAGGGAGGGTTTTAGGGTTTAAGGGACTGAGCTACTCAACGACCACCGCCATTTCCATTTTACCTGTGACTCTGAGTGTTAGGGTGTTTCTGATTAGCCGACTGTCGCCATGTGGGCTCTCCGCCGTGCTTCTCTTCCTCTCAGGTACATACTCTCTCCCCCTCGCTCTTGGGTTCAGTGGGCCTATCTTAATCACCCATTTGTTAATCAGAAGGTGGGAGAGAATAATCTGAACGATTGCAGGTTTTACGGTTCATCTTAATCATCTGATGTGCAAATGGCTTCTTTGTTTTTATTTTATATTTAATTTTGCTTACTATTGTTAGTTTATCTTCCGTATGCAATGAGTTAATCTTTTCAAGGAATGATTTGTTTTACCTTGAATTTAAAACTCATTATTTTCATGTTTATTGAAAGGAAGAGATAATTTTTTGAAGGGGATTAGAATGGAATTCATTTTCTTGGCGCCATCTTTCGAAAAGCACAAACAAAAACAGAGGAGGAAAAAATTGAATTCATGGAGTGAGGGAGATTGTTAAAAATTGAAATTTATCTTACTTCGATCCAGACTGTAAAAAATTTTCTGTCACATTATGGGATACTTTGCAGCAACATCGTTTCTGCTGTTGGTTAGGTTTAAGTAACTTAGTACTATGGTCTAGTGGTATTCCTCTTCACTTGTAAGTGAGAGGTCTTAGGTTCGATTCTCGCCAAAGGAGAATTTGAACCACATTATTGCTAGTCCATGTGAGGCTAATCCCACTCCTCCTCTGCCTTAGTGTAGATAATATCATTTGTTCAAAAAATTAAAAAAAAAAATCATTTATGCTGTTGATTCTCTCTTGTTCTCTTTCTATAGAGATTAACTGCTAGAGCAGCTACCCTTGTTTCCGAGCGTTTCTTGGGAAGCAATTTATGTTTCTTTTGTCTCAAAGGATTTCATAATATGGATGTACTAATAGAAGCTTGACAATGTCATCCTCTTAAATTTTAAATGTAAATCTCTTTTAGTAATATATGTCCTGCTACTTTTGTTTTTTATTCAGGATGTTTTCAAATAAAATCTGGATCTTTTGGTTATGTTATGTTGTTGGTTCTTTTCGGTTGGAATATATATGAGACTTAGCTTTCCTTTTGCGTCCAGGAACCAAGCTTTCAACATAGGAACTTCTCGTGCATGCTGTGCTAATTTGGAGCTACCAATTACTGACAGACATGAGGATGTTTGTTTTCTTGAGTCCTGTAAATCATTGCCCGATGGATGTCTGCCTTCCAAGAGACTATACCACACAACACATGTTTCTTGGAATTTCTTCACAGGCACACGCAGCCTTTCTTCACAAGCTGGTGCAAAAAGCACTGGCGAGGAAGATGATTTGGAAGATGGGTTTTCTGAACTTGAAACACCATCTAGTGCTGAAGCAATTCCAGAGAGCAGTGCAAAGGATGAAAATGAAGATGAATTAATTTCTGAACCAGAACTTTCTGAAGTTGAGGAAGACGTTAAGCCTTCCCAACATGAGATGGAGTTGTCAGAGACTGAGACTGATCCAAGTGAGAAAAGATCACCAAAGAAAGGAAACACTTTAGCACTTTACAAGGCCATATTATCTTGCCCAGGTACCTCTATTCATGGTGCTCTTGATAAGTGGGTAGAAGAAGGAAATGAAATAGACCGAGCAGAGGTATCAATGGCCATGCTCAATTTTCGTAGGCGTCAAATGTATGGGAGGGCATTACAGGTGATTTGACTTGATTTTCTATTGACACTCAAGAATTCGTAAACTACACAATAATCTCAAAAGTTTCACTTTGGTCTTAGCTGCTTTATACTTTCTCACTTAATTTAGTTCAGATTGTTTTGAATTGTTTTATTTATATAAATAAGGCAACATAGCTGATTAAGAAAAAAAAAAAAGCAGAGATATTTCAACATAACTGCTGCTATGTGAGCCTGTCCGCGTCATCTTGCATGATTTTGTGGTAGGAAATTGTCAAATATAGCAGTTTGATCAATTTAAAGTATCCATATATAGCAGTTATTGTTTTTTGTTTTGGTGTCAAACGTTATGTTCCACATGCTGATGAAGTAGTATTCTATCACATCTCGAGCTTAGGTTTTCTGACTGTCTGTAAGCATTGAACACAATGTCCCTAAGGGCATCACTAACTATTACATCAATGAAAAGGATTTTGGTGCATGGGTTGGTGTTTGAGTATGGTTTTGATGGGCTTAGAACGATAGAAATTTGAAGAAGAAAATGTTTAGAGAACAAAGAAGGTTAGGACAGCAGTAATTTTACAGAATGCTTGGAGAAGAATTTAGATAAAAGAGATAACAAGGCTCCAAACCTTTAGCAAGCACTTAAATTGCAAATGAATTTACGTTAAGGAACTATTACAATGATTAATATTTCTTTCATTCTTTTGAAACTTTTGAGTAAAGTAAATTATAGATTCGTGATCCCATAGGGTCCTGTATTGTTTTAGAGTCTGCATTAAAGTCATTGCTTCCATAATTCTATTTAACTTCCCTTTTTTTTATAATCTTTTTCATGTATTATTGAGGTCCAGTTATTATGGTTCACTGGTCATCGTTTAACATGATTGTTGTAGGCATAATTGTTTGATTTTCGGCTTGTAATTTGTTTTGTTAATTTTAATTCTTCTAATTTTCACTTACTCAAAAATGCGAGAGGGTTTCAATTTTGAATGTGGTTTGTGCTTTCTGGTTCTAGTACTCACAATTGAGAATTCCGTTCCTCTAAATTAAATTAAATTAAGTTGAAAAAAGGGAAGTGCAATTTGGGTTGCTGAATGGCATGGCGGATAAATACTAATCATGCTGATAGACTTTCTGTTTGTAGGCCATTTTTTTTCCTCTTGAATCTTTATTTGTCTTTTCTTAAGTTAGTTTTCTTTCTTTAATGCATGTTTTCGGAAATTAGGTTGCATAATTTAAAATTGTATTTGCATTTCTGTTACAGAAGTTTTTCTATTGAGTGCATGCAAATTTTTTGTATGACTTTTGATCATCCATTAAACTATATTACCTAGGAAAGGCCTTTTGTCAATGTGCATAGAAGTATTCTAGCATTTGATACACTCATCTGGTCTTTCTCGCATGGAATAGCCTCTTGTTTTGATATATTATGTTGTAATCATGACACTCTTCGCTTCTTTGTTTCTTTTTGTTTGTTGGTTTAATTGTACTTGAAGGAGGACCGTTACATATTTTTCAATTAGTCAATGACAATGGCTTATGGCTGGACCTTTTGGTTTTCTTTTTTGTTAAAATTAATGGTCATATCATTAAATTTATTTCGTTGAGTCCCATTTTTATGATGACAGGTAAAGAAAAGTTGACTTGGAAGTCTTGAGTTGTCCGTGCCTTAATGAAATTCTGTAGACTTGGGTTGAAAGTGACCGTGAACTCTGATTTGGCAACTTATGCTTCCATTTGTTCATCTTATAGTTTGATTTAAAGCAGAATAAATTTGTGATAGTTTTACTTTCTTTTCTTTTCATCTTTTCCCTCGATAGATATATAATGAGAAAGGTAGTAGCTTCTTGCGCCACAAGTGCATCTTCTTTTCTTGTGTTTGTTTCCCGGTTCTCTAAAAGTATGAATTTCGTGGTCATGGAATTTTACTATTGTGTGATGCACTTTGCAGCTTTCAGAGTGGTTGGAGGAGCATAAGAAGATTGAATTTAATGAAAGAGATTATGCATCTCGTCTTGACTTAATTGCCAAAGTACGTGGCCTCCAGAAGGCAGAAAATTATATTGAGAAGATTCCAAAATCCTTTAGAAGTGAGGTAATCTACCGAACCCTGTTGGCGTACTGTGTCTCTACCGGAAATATGAAGAAAGCCGAAGAAGTTTTCAACAAAATGAAGGACCTAGAATTCCCAGTCACAGCATTTACTTGCAACCAGTTGCTACTCCTCTACAAGAGGCTTGACAAGAAGAAAATAGCAGATGTATTACTGTTAATGGAGAAAGAAGATGTCAAGCCAACTACCTTCACATATAAAGTCCTAATAGATACAAAAGGCCAGTCAAATGACATAACTGGAATGGAGCAAGTTTATGAGACAATGAAGGCGGAAGGCATTGAGCCAGACCTGAGCACAAAAGCCACCTTGGCTAGACACTATGCCGCTAGTGGGCTTAAAGAAAAAGCTCAGGCGGTTTTGAAGGACATGGAATCTGGAAACTTAAAACAGAATCGTTGGGCTTGTCAATCTTTGCTTCCTCTTTATGCTGAGTTGGGAGATGCCAACGAAGTAGGGAGAGTTTGGAAGGTTTGTGAATCAAATCCTCTGTTTGTAGAGTGTTTGGCTGCAATCGAAGCATGGGGAAAGTTGAACAAGATTGAAGAAGCAGAAGCAGTTTTTGATAAGCTGTTAAAATCAGGGAAGAAACTTTCTTCCAAGCATTATTCTGTGATGTTGAAGGTGTATGCAAACAATAAAATGCTTGACAAGGGTAAAGATCTTGTCAAGCGTATGGCAGATGACAATTGCGAGATTGGCCCCTTAACTTGGGATGCACTTGTGAAACTCTATGTGGAAGCAGGTGAGGTTGAAAAGGCTGATTCTATTTTGCAGAAGGCTGCCCAGAACAACCGAAAGAAGCCAATGTTCACGTCTTATATGACAATTATGGAACAATATTCGAAGAGGGGGGACGTCCATAACGCAGAAAAGATATTTTATAGGATGAGACAGGCTGGTTATACGGCTCGGCTTCGTCAGTTCCATTCTCTTATTCAGGCCTATATAAACGCCAAGGCTCCGGCTTATGGAATCTGGGAGAGGATGAAGGCAGATAATATCTTTCCCAACAAATCTGCACTGGTACAGTTGGCACAAGTTGATCCATTTAAGAAGACAGCGGTGTCGGATTTGCTTGATTGAGCAATTTGAGGTTGCTTCTGCTATCTTTGGAACCGGTAATTTAAATTTCTAGTTCAAATCCTGGATCTATGAGCAACTATCTACTATTAAAAGTCTGTAGGCTCAGCATATTGGGTTTATTATGTTTTTCTATATAGAGTTTGCAATCTTATATTCAGAAGTTATTTCCCCATGCTGGAGGATCTCTTTGTTAATGTATGAGTCTGTGAAAACCTTGCGGGTATTGAGGGACGTCGTTTAACCTTCTTGCTGACTGCAAGGTTGCCGGGCATGAATGCGCAACGTCAGATTCTCAAGAGGAATTCTTAAGCTCGCTCATCTCTTCTAGGCAGTAGGAACTCTTGATTTTGGGACACATTGGTACAAGTAAATGTTTTGCTCATTCTAGTCTACTGGTGTGCATGCTTGAATCGTTTCACATTTTTATTTCATTTCCTTGAACAAGAAAATGGAAACCTTTTGTTTTCCCTCATTGTCGTGTCATTGATTGAAATTGAATGGCTTTATACAAAGCATGAAAGCACTGCTACTTGGTGGATGCTTATTCAGAAAGCAGACTACTGAATGCGTTTTTGGTGAAGGTGTTTTTGGGTTTTAAAAGCACTTGAAAATACAAGAAAGACCAGTTACGTGCTTCTTGCGAGTAGCACTTCAAGTGCTTATCTAGAATTCACTTGCATTTTCAAAAGAACTTTCCATTCATTTTAGAACACTTCACTTCTAACTTCCCTAACAAACATATATTTAGATATGATTTATGGGTTGTCAAAAGTTGTTTTAGCCTTTTCAGGAGCAAATCTCAAACATCACCCTAAAAAACGACTAGATATTGAAATATTAAAATATTAAAATTTAATGCGGACGAGAGTGGAAAGTGTTTTTCATCACATCTTGTGGGCAGCAGTGCACTACCTCGAATAAAGACGATACGACTTACATAAAGGTGGTCATCGAATCCAATTCCAGGAATCAGGATTGAGCTGTTGTATTTAGTTCAGCCAAATTTTATTCCCACTCGGACCACTTCCTTATATATATATATATATATATAGATATATAGAGGAACCTTAAAGGGTATCCCATTTTTATGAAGAAAATATGAGGATTAGTTGTGGGGTCATCCCACTTCGAATTTTAATGATTCGAACCGTTTATTTTTTTAAGTTGCACCTCATAGATCATCCTTACAAAACATTAGCCAAATCAGAAATATTTAAGGCATCTAATTGAGTTCAAAGAAATGGATGAACACTATGTTCTAAAGAAAACATTTAAATTTCTGAGGCAATTATAGACCATGGGGAGCAATTCTGATTGGTCAATAAAAATATATTTCAATACAATTTCTTTTTTATTTTTCCTTTGTTTAGCCAATCTATCATGATAAGTAAAGAGGGGTAAAGTCACTTTGTGTTGATTGTTTTCTAAATGTAAGTTTTCTTCTTCTACATGTAAAAAAGGAATAAATTAATTAATCAAAGTGGATTGAATTGAATTTTTGTAAAGATGATCTATGAATCGAGGCTTACAAAATCGACGATTCGGATCGTTAAGTTCGATGTGGAGTGAGTCATAATCCCCATTATTTTGAAGAAAAAAAAGGGTGGATCCCGGGCCTATATATGTGTGTGTCTAAATTACATATTAATAAAACCTTCTTTGACAACTAAAAGAGGGTAATGTAATTTATTGTAATATCTAACTTTAACTAATTTGTATATGGGTTTTTATCACAAATGGTCCCTGAAATTGGCCTAACTCATCATGTTGGTCCCTCAATTTGAAAATCAATCAATGTCGTCCCTGAAATTGACTACTGCACATCAATTTGGTCCTTGCCGTTTAATCCGTTAAGTTTTATGTTAGTTTGCTGACAGGGCATACAAGTAGAGCCCACGTGTCCAATTAAGTAGTGCCATGTGGAAAAAATCTATAAAACCATAAAAAGATGAATTTAAAAACCCATAAAAAAATTACCCAAAACTAAAAAAGAAAAAAAAAAGAAAAAACAAGAAGATGAAGCAGGCAGCATCATCGTCTTCCTAAGATCCCACAACCCAGCCACCACTTATGCCAGATCCCAACCAGCAACCACTCCTTCTAAATCCCAACCACCAGCCACAACCCCTTGATTCTTCGACTCTGTTCGTTGATCTATTGGCTCGACCAGCCACCCATTCTCCCTTCACATATCCTTCCATAGACCAGGCAGCGGCGTAGCCTGTGTGCTGATGCGACATGTCTTATATTTGTCGGTCTACTTATAACGCCGCTTGCAATTTCGTTCTCTTTCTGCAACACCCACGTTGCTCCTCTTGAACCCATATTCTTGCTTTCTCCACTCTCTTACAGCAACACACACTCTCACACTGAGTTCTTGGAAGGGCTCTACAACGATGTTGCCAGAACGAGAGCAAGAAATGCCTCTTAGACTGGATTTTTTTTATAATTATTTTATTTGGCTAAATAATAATACATGGCACTAAATCATTGGTTGTGTTGGCCACATGTGTGCTACGTCAGCAAACTAACGAAAACTTGACGGAATTAAACGGCAAGGACCAAGTTGATTTGTGGTAGGCAATTTCAGGGACTACATTGATAGATTTTCAATTTCAGGGATCATTTTGATGGTGAGGGTCAATTTCAAGGATCATTTGTGATAAAACCCCTTTGTATATTTATTGGCTGATAATTTTGCTTGGATAATATTTGTGTCACGCCCCGATCCCGACCTACATCCAGGATCGACATGTGACGTCACCAAATACTCGTATCTCTAACTTACCCTACCTCCGAGATATGGCAAAGCACAACTCGAGAATTGAATCGCATAGTAATTTATCGTATACTTTATGGCTGCATCTAACCTCCTCATTAGGCTGCCTACGTACCCTAAACAGAGATCAAGTCATTCGTAGTTCGTCATACATTATACTTGAACAATCACCACATAATTCACTAAATCTCCACACAATACCACATTTCAGGGCATGCAACATTGCAAGGAACAGTCGACGAAGCACAACATTATTCTCTAGCCATATTGGTCAACGAGTCTAATCATAATGACAACAATCATAACCAACATCATTCCACAATCACATCAATCAATAACACACACAATACATCGAAATGCAGGGCTAGAGCAACACAGTTCGGCCAAAGCCTACATCTCTGAAGCTGAAATCAAATCCAAGGAACCAACAAGTCAGATGATGCGATTTCGGACCACTCAACGAAATCTATCAACATCGGGTTCCTGACCACTCAACAAAACCAAGACACCAAAGGGGAATCCGGACCACTCAACGGAATCCAAACCAGGATACAATTCTAGACCACTCAACGGAATCGCGGAGTAGAAGGGATTCCAGACCTCTCAACGAAATCCGAGTGGATACGATTTCAGACCACTAAAAGGAATTGCATAGTACAATGCATATCGAACCACTCAATGAAATCCAAGCTGGATACGATTATGAACCACTCAACGGAATCTAGACGGAGCATGGAACCAGACAACTTAACGAAAACCCAACGGAAGCCCAATTCCGAATCACTCAACGGAACCGAGTGGAAGTCCAAGGAATATAGCAACGCTTGAAGAACAAGACATGAAACATGTACTCAAAATACAAAAGCTCAACGAAACAAAAAATGGAACCAATAATAAGGTACACAATTAGAACGGCTCGATGAAACGAGAAATGAAATAGTGATACGATATGTGAAACAAGTTTGGGCTATGTTCCTGGCCTCTAGAAGAGTGTTTTGGTGGGGGTAATTGAAGGATTTAGCTTTAGGCTTTGAGGAATCGCTGCCAAGAAACCATCGGTGTCACCGTCGCCAAACACCACGAAATTGGGCCAATTTTTGTCGAATCTTGGGTGAAAAATGAAAGAGAAGAAGTATGGTGGTGATTGCAGGTGATGGTTGGGTGAATTTCGCCTGAAAAATGCTTGAGAACTGCCGGATTCCAATCAGATCAAGGACGAGTTTGCGCGGGTTGAAGGGGGTCCGGGTTGGTTCCCCTCATTCTCTTCTCTCCTTTCCCTCCTTTCTATTGTCTCTCCTTGGTTTGTCTTTCTCCCCTCCTCTCCTAACTGGTCCGTCCCCTTTTTTTTCTCTGATTAGGCAGCCAATGCCCTCCCTCATTTCTGTCCCACACCTCCCCTTCTCTGGTTGGTCTCTCCCTTCCATTTTTTCCCCCAGCCACTCTTGTGGCTTCCTTTCACCAAGACAAGGCTCCCATAAATCTGGAGCCATCCAGATTCATAGTAAAATGACTATTTTGCCCCTACCTTCGTTCGTTTATAACTCCAAATTCCATTATGTTCGCGCTCACACATTTGTATCGACACGTACCATCCAAACATGTAAAGAAATGTAGAAAAATGTGTAGGAATAAAATACGACCACGTAGAATTCCGTTTAGTTCATTAAGGGCGTTTTTGTCCTTTTACTTATAAAAAAAATATACGCCATAAGTCTGAAAGCGTTAAAACTACGAATATGAATACGAAATATGAGATACGTAATTTTAAATAGTGAAATCCGGGAACGGGATTTCACAGTTTGAGTACTCACCTTTTGATTTTGTTTAATGATAAATTAACACCTATTTTATTATTTTAAAAATAATAATGGGCATGTCATTAGTTTTTCTTAGGCCTTAAAAAATAAGAAACAAGTGACAATTTTTTATTGGGCCAAATCAAAAAGTTAGAAAGTGAGTACATAGAATACTTGCTAATGAGTACCTAAACATTTTCCATTTTGTTTAGTATTTCATCCAATGATAATGAATTTTTTTAAGGTGTTCTTGGTTGTGTCGAAATGTCTTAAAAGGGATGAGATTTTTTTCTCTCAAGGTCCTCCTGCACTGGATTTATTTGAGTACATGTTATATGGGTCTAAGTTGAAGGTTACTTGTGAAGAAAAATATGAAAACACTCGTCCATTTCATCATTCAAAATGTCTTCAATATAGTGGATAATCCTATCCTGATCATCTCTATCAAAATGAGGACTATTTAGATTAGTTATATATTACCCGTGCAAGCATAACATTTATATTTATATTTTTTACTTTTGGTGCAATGAAATTGTGAATTTGGGATGCAATATATACCATTTAATCTACTAGGACATTGTATACACCCGGATATACATCTGGTGCATTTTATAGCAAAGATCATATGAGTGCTATAAGAACAACGAGGTGTGTGCATCCCTGCAGAATTAGGGGCGAAACAATGTAGAAGGCCAGTTGGACCTACTTCTGTTTATTTATGTTATTTTTCACGCTACAACTGAGCCTGAATTTTAATCTCTCTCTTTCATATACTAATTCTCAATTCTGCCATTTAGTACTATTGTCTAGTAGCATTCCTCTTCACTTGTAAGTGAAATGTCTTAAGTTTGATTCTTGTCAAAGACAAATTTGACCATTAATTGCTAGTCCATTGTGAGGCTTAGCATTTAGCCCACTCTCCTACCCCTTAATATAGATAATATCGGTTGTTCCAAAAAAAACATATATACTCCCAATTTTTATATTTTTTAGTTTTCAATCCAAACAAAACAAAGGTTGATGTTTTAGTCCAATGCAGGCAACATATACTTCAAAAACAAGTTGTAGCAATGGCAAGAACAGACAAAGCTTTTATCCACCCCCCCACTAGATCATATATAGATGGCTGCCAAAATACATTTATGTTAAAAGTGTAAATAATAAATAGTATGTGTGTGTACGCGTACACAGATGATGGGCAGATACGTGCGTGCATGCATGTGCGGGAACGAATGGTGTCCGTTATATCGTCTTGGTGCACTCGGAGGAACCTGCCTGCGCGCAGACTCGTTTAGAAATATTTTAAAAATCATTGAAAATGTTTTGGGTGAAAGTATTTATGAGTTTTAAAAGTACTTAAAAGTGGATTTTAGAAGAAACACTAATTACGTATTTTTTACATGTAGCACTTCAAGTATTTTTTCAAGATTCACTTGCATTTTAAAAAGCACTTTCCAGTCATTTTAAAAACACCTCTCACTTCTAACTTCCCTAACAAACATGTACTTAGAACTGATTTATGGGTTGTCAAAAGTTATTTTAGCCGTTTCAAAAGCAAATTTCAAACATTACCCTTGAAAAACGACTGGATATTGAAATCTTAAAATTTAATGCTGAAGAGAGTAGAGAGTATTTTTCATCACATGGACATGGTTGTGGGCTGCAGTGCACTACCTCGAATAAAGACGATACGACTTACTGGTGGTCATCGAATTCACTTTAAGGAACCACGATTGAGCTGAAGTTGTATTTAGTTCACCCAAATTTTATTCCCACTCGGAAAACTTCCTCTATATATATGTATATAGACACACACATACACACACTAGTATATGCCCACACACAAAGTGTGTGTGAAATGTTGTATTTTTGTTGAGAGAGAAAGAGAGTGAGAGAGAACGTGGGAGAGAGATTTAATTTTTTTTTTATAATTTTTAAAAATTAGAAATGTTAAATCACCTGTAGGTGATGTTTAAACAAAAAACAACAAAATTTTATACGTTACTACCTTTAACTTTTTTGTTATGATAGAAGACTAAATAGTTTTTTTCACCATTTCTTGGTTGACATAGAGGTTTAGATAAGTAATTTATTGTAATCTATAACTGTTAACTAATTTGTATATTTATTGGCTCATAATTTCATTTGGATAATACTTGAGTACTCACCAGTGAGTAATCACTTTTTGATTTTGTCCAATGATAAATTAGCACATGTTTTGTTTAAATTAAAGGTTATTCGTGAAGAAAATATGAAAACTCTCATTCATCTCATCCTTAAAAATGCCTTCAGTATCCGAGCGGATAGTCCTATCCTAATCCCCTCTATATTGAGGCCTTAAAGTAACATTTATTTTGTTAAACTATTCCAAGGACTATTAGATTAGTAATATATTACCCGTGCGAGCAAAACATTTTTTTTTTTTTTTGTTTTTTTTTTTTTTGGTGCAATGAAATTGTGAATTTGGAATGTAGTATATACCACTTAACCACATGACATTTATATACACCCAGATATAGTTTATAGCAAAGATGATATGAGTGCTATAAGAACAACGAGGTGTGTGCATCCTAGAATTAGAGCAGCTCCAGAGAAGTCAGGCAATAATCATTTGGCCTAGTGCCTAGCCTAAGTGACGCAAGGTTGACGATATCCTGACGTCAGCCATAATTTAAATTATTAAAAAATTATAAAAAAGCTATAAAAATTAATTAAAAACATACAAAATTATAATTTTTTTTTTAATAAATGCCTAATCATGTTCTTCCACTTTACACTAAATTTCAATATTTTCAAATACTTCCAACCAATCTTTTATTATTATCTGAAATTAAAAATAAAGTTATCTTTTATTATTTTATAATATAAAAATTACTAATATTTTAATACGAATTGCATGTGCTGTTCAGTTTAGGGTAGAGATGCACTTGGACAGTTACTATTCACTATAGACAATTACCGTTCATTTAATGAAATTGAGTTGCCTATTACTTAGGAAAGCCTAGCAACGGTGAAACTACTTTTAGGGGGGGGAACAATGTAGAAGGCTAGTTGGACCTAATTTTGTTTATTTATGTCATTTTTCCCGCTACAATTGAACCTGAATTCTAACATCTATCTTTCACGTACCAACTCTTATTTTTTATTTTTATAGTTTTTATATTTTAGTTTTGAATCCCAACTAAAGAAAGCTCGATGTTTTTGCCCAATTTTAGCCCAATGCAGGTAACAGACATTTGAAAAACAAGTTGTGGCAATAGCAAGAACAGACAAAGCTTTTATCGACCCCTAGATCATAGATATATCTGACTATGTCAAATTGTAAATAATTAATAGTATGATGTATGTACGTGTCCACAGATGATGGGCAGATACGTGCGTGCATGCATGTGCAGGAACGAATGGTGTCCGTTATATAGTCTTGGTGCACTCGGAGGAACCCGCCTGCACAAATAGGACCCCGTACATTATCATGCACACTACTGTCCTCATGGCACATATTACGTGTACAATCAGCCGACAGCCGGCAGGTAAATGTCTACATATGCAACCGATGATGCTGACGCATTAAATCAAAATCCATAACAACAAATTATAATCGACAATGGAGGTAAATTTATACTTTTTTTTTTCTTGAATAAGCATTTTTATCTACACTGAGTGAGTGGGAAGTGCGTTAAGTCTTACAATGGGCAACCGATGATATTGTAGTTCAAATTCGTCTTTAGTGAGAATAATATCTAAGATCTCTTACTTACAAGTGAAGAAGAATAACACTAGATTATAATACTAAATAATGAATGTAAATTTGTATTGATTTCAATGCATAATAATAACGAATAATCAATGACGTAAATTTGTTGTGACGGATATTTGTGTTGTCAAGGAAAGAAACGGGATGGAAGAAAAATCGACATTGTCGAGAGAGAGAGAGAGAGAGAGAGCAATTTCGACATGAAAACGGTAATCAATCGGTGCGGTTTGGTCAGTTTTGGCTGAACCTTTTTGGCAATATCCATGAATGAAGTATCAACAATGGGAGCATTTTTGCTCATCACCATTTAGTGTGGTGTTTGTTTACCATTCTATTTATCATCATTAGATGAGTTTCAATTTCGAGATTCGTGTACTGGATAGGAATAAATCTCAAAATTAAAATTCATCTAACGATGATAAATAAGATGGTGAACATACACCACACTAAATGATGATGCGCAAAAATGTACTCATCAACAATACCTCTCCACAATCGCCAAGAAATGTCTCATCAAAACAACTGTTTATATAATAAATTACTATAGGATACAAATGATTTTAATTAGTATTTAATATTAATAAAAATATCGACGGATATATTGAATATCGATATCGGTCTGCAAACGTAACATTAAGGTAGAAGTCTTGGCGTGCACATCTTGTCATTCTGTTGTGTTGTGTTGTGTTGTATAAAGTATTATCATTGTTGCAATTGCATTAGCACAGTCTCTGTGTTTTCATTAATTCTCCAAAACATTATTATGAAATGACGACCCTCAAAATCTCCAAAAAACACCACAAGCATTTGAACAATCCATTCCCTTCCCCACCCACATCCCTCCCTCTCCTCCAAGGCAACCTCATCTTCAATTCCCAAACTCTCCGCCCTTCTTCGCCTCACCATTTCCCACTCGGCAACCATTTCCACCTCTCTTGGACCTCCACCGATGGCGGCTCTCTCTCCATTCACCACCGATCCCACCCCAAGAGAGCCCTCTGGTCCACCCTCCCCGGCCACCCTTTTGTTTCTGCAGCATTGGCCGAAACTGAGGTGGAAGAAAGCAGGGGCTCCTTCCTTGTCAGAGACACAAAGCTTCATCTGGTTTGCAATCACCAAACCATTCAGGAAATAAGGGTGATCAACAATCACGATCAGCTTCCAGATTCTCCATCTGGGTTTTTGGGATTCGATCGGAAACTGGATTCCCCAGTTACCCAATTCCAATTCCCGATCGTTCTTGTAACTGGCTGGGTTTTCAATACCAAAACAAGGACGAGGATTTCTCAGAGGGAATGTGAGGGGAAGGGGCCTTCTACTTGTGCAAAGTATTGGGTTTTCTTTGAGCAGAAAAACAGTGATCAGATTGGATTCCGGGTGAAGGTGGGACAGCCCAACTTTGAATTGAGCACAAAAGCTTGTCCAAGTAGTGGTGGTTCAGGAAGATACAAGGGTTTTCGGAGGAGGCTAGGCCGGTTTCAGAAGCGCCGGCTGCGGTGGTTCTGGTCATTTGCAAGGCCAAGAGGGTTTGTCCTGGTTTCCTCATCAGAGGAAGAGTTGGAGGAACTCAAGGCTCAAGAGTTCAAGGAATTCAACAGGGTTTGCTTGACATATTCGAGTGACGAAAATGAGAGGTTTTTCGGTTTTGGGGAGCAGTTTTCTCATATGGATTTTAAGGGGAAGAGGGTTCCCATTTTGGTCCAGGAACAAGGTATTGGGAGAGGTGATCAACCTATTACTTTTGCAGCTAACTTGATCAGCTATAGGTAAACACAAGGATATCTTAGCTCTTCAATTTTAAACCATGTTATAATTCTAATTTCTAAGTAGATTTTAACTAGACAAGTTTTGATTTTTGATACATTACTTTCCTTGCTCATTGCAGGGCTGGTGGCGATTGGAGTACAACGTACGCTCCTTCTCCATTCTATATGACTTCCAAGATGAGGTCTCTTTACCTCGAAGGATATGAATATTCCGTGTTTGATCTAACGAAGCACGATAGAGTTCAGATTCAGGTATATTGTTAGATAACCATTGCATCTTGCAGTCATACTGTCATAGTGTTATTGTAACTCTGGAACTGATTCAAACAAAACAACTACAAAATTTTGTGTTCGGGTCAAATAGATAACAAAAGGAAGATCTCAATGTTCTATTTCAATGAGTAGCAAGAATTAAGTTAGATTTTAGCCTTCACATATAATGCCAGATGAGTAAAGACTATTGCTTATAATGTAAATAAGGATCTAAGGATTTTGTTTAAAGGAAAGAAAACGACAACAAAAATGGTCTCATCTCATTTAAGATCTTAAACTTGCAGTTTCTGATTTTCTGTTTACTGGAGCTTGCAGATACATGGAAACTCAGTTGAAGGAAGGATATTGCACGGGACCTCACCATCTGAGCTCATTGAATGTTTCACTGAAACCATTGGAAGACCTCCCAAACTTCCCGACTGGATTATTTCCGGAGCTGTTGTTGGCATGCAGGGCGGTACAGAATCAGCTCGCCATATTTGGAATGAGCTCAAGACTTATGATGCTCCCATTTCAGCATTTTGGCTGCAGGTAATGCACGTCCCTGCACCAGAATTATATGCGTGAAAACAACTACAGACACACATGTTGAGATGATTTCTTTAGTTAAATAAATGATTATCTGCAACTGCTAACTTCCACCGGAGGCATGTTTTGGCATAAACTTCCAGAGTTTTGAATTACAGTGCTAGTATGACTACTGTACGTATGCTTCTTAACTTTGTAACAATTGTTGCACAGGATTGGGTGGGCCAGAGAGAGACGTTGGTTGGATCACAACTATGGTGGAATTGGGAAGTAGATTCAACAAGGTATAAGGGATGGAAAGAACTGGTTAAAGATCTTAGTGCTCAGCATATTAGAGTGATGACTTACTGCAACCCATGTCTAGCTCCGGTACTTATCTTGTGCCTCAATGACGCTCCTCTATAAACCCTTCTCGTACAATTCCCGCAATCACTCACCTGGTACCCATGAGTGTGTTTTATAACTTTAATAAACTTTTACTTGATTTCAGTGTCATGAGAAGCCAAACAGAAGGAGAAATCTCTTTGAGGAAGCAAAGAAGTTGGACATATTAGTGAAAGACAGGCATGGAGAAACGTACATGGTTCCAAATACAGCTTTTGATGTAGGAATGTTGGATTTGACACATCCCGATACTGGAAGTTGGTTCAAGCAGATTCTTCGAGCAATGGTGGATGATGGAGTCAGAGGATGGATGGCTGATTTTGGTGAAGGTCTTCCTGTGGATGCAACCCTCTATTCAGGTTCCAAATCCCAACTTGATTCTTCAAGAGTCCTTTTAATGTTACAATGGCCTCAGTCACTGTGTTACTTAATTCTAAGTGCAAAAGCATGAGCGAAACAGAACCTCTATGCATGATTTCACTTTTACTTATCTCTAGTAGCGAACAAATCAGGAAACACATAAGAGTCAAGAAAGCTGAGTGTCAAAAGATTTGGGTTGACAGAAACAGATAGGGCATTTGCATGCTGGACTGACTGTCTTTAGCCTGAAATGTTATAAAGCGGTTTCCCCTCCATCATTCATCACGATGTATAATATTACTATCTTATCAGATGAAACCTGGAAAATTTGTGCCATAAGCGATGGTGAAGGCTCAAACATGCCTCATGTTTTATATATTTATGAAAAGAATACAGAAAATTTTCCCCTCACATTGCACATGTTTTGAAAGTTGCATTCAGTCACTTAGAACTGTCAAATTGTTCTTTTAGAGCAACTTAGAATGCAAAGTTAATAGCCTTTTGTTTTGCACTTTACATCCCAATTCTAAGGCCCCGAATTCGGTCTCTTGCATGTGACTTTTCATAATCTAATAATTATAACTCGTCATTTCAGGTGAAGATCCTATTTCAGCCCATAACAAATACCCAGAGCTGTGGGCAAAAATTAACAGAGAGTTTGTGGATGAATGGAAAGCTATCCGTTCGAATGAGGAGAATGAAGACCCCGAAGATGCATTGGTCTTTTTTATGAGGGCGGGTTACAGAGATAGTCCCAAATGGGGGATGCTATTTTGGGAAGGAGACCAAATGGTAAGTTGGCAGACTAATGATGGAATAAAGAGTGCTGTTGTTGGCCTACTCAGTAGTGGACTTTCTGGGTATGCATTTAATCACAGTGACATTGGAGGGTACTGTGCTGTAAACTTACCTTTCATTAACTATCGAAGAAGTGAAGAGTTGCTTTTGCGATGGATGGAGCTAAATGCTTTCACGACTGTTTTCCGGACGCATGAAGTAAGTTCAAATCTGCAACTTGAAATACAAAAGAAGCATCATCATTATCATTAACCATTGTCAAAGAAAGCTAAAGCTACAATGTTGATGTTCCTGAATAAAACCTTCATACGCTTACGTTCTATGATGTTATCAGCTACTGATTTAAACATCTTGTGCAACTAGGGAAACAAGCCATCTTGCAACAGCCAATTCTACTCAAATGACCGAACTCTGTCGCATTTTGCACGATTGGCTAAGATTTATAAAGCTTGGAAGTTCTACAGAATCCAGCTTGTACAGGTAGTTCCATGACTTCTTGTACACTACACTAGTTTACAGCATCTAGCAACTTCGCCAGAAAATATGACTAGTTGTTTAACTCTTTGAATCACAGGAAGCCGCTGAAAAAGGTCTGCCTGTATGCCGCCACCTATTTCTGCATTACCCAGATGACGAACACGTCCATAACTTGACCTACCAGGAGTTTCTAATCGGCACCGAGATTTTAGTGGTGCCAGTTCTAGACAAAGGCAAGAATAATGTGAAGGCCTATTTTCCAAGAGGAGAAACTTCTTGTTGGGAACACATATGGAGTGGAAAACAATATTCAAAACAGGGTTCCGAAGCAACGGTAGACGCGCCGATTGGGTGTCCTGCTGTATTTGTTAAGACTGGCTCCATTGTTGGACAGACGTTTTTGAAAAATCTTAGAGATCTGAAGATTCTTTAGTGTTCGTCATATGTGCAGCTCTGCTAATCACTTGTCTAATTTCACGTTCTGAAAATGTACCTTCCATAGTCATTTTTTGTGTTATGGTGGTGGTTTATGGGGGAAGGAGGGTACAGGGAAACCAATTAGCAGCATTTCATCTGGCATGTTGGGCCGATTGATACCCATTTCGTTTTTGTTTTTGCTTTTTATGTTAGAGACGGAGGAAACGAGATGTACAAGAAAAGACGCAAAACGAAAAATAGAAACCAAAAACACTTTCCTCTCTCCCATCATGTTTCCCCATTCCTCCTTTTGCTGTACGGTTTTCTCATATTGAAAAATGAAATAGTTATCAAACGAAACACACAAGCATATAATTCAGAAAACAACGGATTTTGGCCTTGAATTTCTTTCCGCCCCAAGTGTTTTTTAGCCTTCAGAAAACTACTGTCTGCAGTTGCTCAAACTAACACCTTTTTTTTTTTTCTGCAATAAATACAAAAACAGAATTTCATACAACAAATAATAAGATTACAGAGTCGTCCCAGTAGAAACGTAAATCTCCATATACAAGGAAACATAATTTCCTATGATAAAATACGAAAACCTCTCAAAAATCTACCTAAACTCAAGAGGAGCAATTCCATTTCCATACATGGTGCCACACGCAGCGTGTTTCACAGCTACGAATCAAAATGCACAACATAAAAAGCCCGTTCGATCGCTGTGGAGTTTCTGCTTGTCTGCAAAATTGGTCTACAGGTTCACAACTCGTCTTCCTGGATCAATGGCTCCTTTAAATATCCAACTGATCGAAGTTGATCATGTTCGCGGAATTCTTTATGAGCTCCTTCCGGTAATCCACCTAACACAAAGATAAGTACAATATCTATGTAAACTGGCATTTCACTCAATGATATATATTAGTTATGGCATCTGGGAAGCTGAATGACTTCGACCTTAAAACAAATAGCCTATAAGCAGTATGTTTCTATATTTCAAATCCCGTTATGACGACGAGTGAATAAAGATGATACAAATGTAATTTAGTTCCATCATGCATATTTCCCTACTATTTGGTAAATAACTTGGCCGGACTAAATTCCATCAGTGTTTTGGATATTTTAAGACACACCGTAATGCGCGCACATGCTAGAGACAGCGAGTGCTTTCATGATAAAACCTTGTAGACAACAGAGTGCCTTGAAGTCGCTTTTGATTTTGAAAACTAAAAGGTAGTCCTCAGAAGGAAGCCCTTGCAAATATAAGCGCCAAATAGCTTCAGTAAACCATAACTCAGCAAAATAACCTTTATACACGCTCTACTTACCCGAGCACCCATAAGGGACGAAAACACCATGTTCGCCTCAGCAGCATCCCCAACCCCTAATCGTTTAAGAAGCCTTTGCTCGGGATTCATTGTTGTTTCCCATAACTGGGCGGGCATCATTTCCCCCAGGCCTGCATTGCAACCATAACAACATGATAATTAAACAGCTAGTTCCAACTGAAAGTTCGGTTATACATACTTGAACTCATTAGTAACATAAAAACATAGGGATGTCCTTTATCTATAGAAACAAATAATTTAATTGATGTTTCCATTAGTATGCCCTTGGGATTGATCTTGGTTTAATGTTTCCATTACTTGATAGAACAGATGATTGTCAAAGGATTGTATGATATAATAATCCTAACGCAGAGAGTGTTGCCGAGGTAGACCCTGTTCAATCATGGGATCTATTTTAGGATTATATAATATAATGAACCAAGCTTGAGTAAAACCTAGCTCACTTGTTCAAACTTATGAAGAACACTCGTAAAGCCAGGTAATATAAGACCGTATAACAAGTTTCTATGCAGTTAAAAAGCCATCTGTTGACATTAAAGAAGATACCATTTAGGTACTGATGGATCATTTCCTAGCTTAAGTATTTTGGAGCCCAATGTTGTTTAATATGGCATCGTAGCTTTTAGTTGCCGTCGGTTCAAGGATAAGAAACCTCTAATCCCTTCTCCCGCACTTATCCATTAATCTGCAAGGTGCAGGATGGATGTACTAAATGTTTTACAATATATCTGACTCTGTCAGCTTCCTCATGTGCAGGAGGCAGCTGCATGTGAGGGAGTGTGTTGGGTTGACATGCGTTGTTGACAACAGCTTAAGTTTTTAGGATGTAGAGTGACTGACGGGTCGATGTTGATACAAAACATTGACTGACAGGTTAATGTTGATACAAAAGAGTGACTGGCGTGTTGATGTTGATGGTTTAAAATTTAGGTCCAAACCGGAAATCTAGCAGAAACAATTTTCACTTAGCATTTGAACAAAACATGTGCTAGAAAGATAATACTATGAATTCTAATATTTAAACATGTCACCTAGTGAAGACAAATTGCCTCTCATCTAGTAAACCGCAGAAAGTTAAGTTGACCTATTAATGTCATTGACACCAATTATAGTCATCCAGTAATCTGCTTGTACATATCATCTCCTCTATATAATTGCACACAAACATAACATTTTAATAGAGTCTAAGGCATGAGGAGGGCCAGCTGACCGTTGTGGGCACTAATGGCTCTGCCACGCCCATAAGGACCTACCGACTTGAAAATACATATGCCCTTACAAAATTAGGAGTGCATTTATCTGCCACTGACTTCATGCATTGAACCATATAAACTTCAGTTTCATAATGTTCATACTTCATACTAACCTTTGAATCTCTGAATGTTGTAACACGCATTCAAAGGGAAGGAGTTCTGAAGCATTTTAAGTTCAGCTTCATCATAGCAATATTTGGCTTGCTTTCCCCTCTCAACCTGGTCATTTCAGCAAAGAACAATGAACTTAACTATATACCATTCTAAAAAATCCCTCTGATTAATTCAGACAAAAATGCAAACCTTGTAAAGCGGTGGAACGCCAACATATATGTAGCCCTCATCAAATAAGGCTCTCTGCAAGCAAGAATTACTGCATCATGTTGTATCCATTGTAAATAACTAAATAAGTGAGGTTTATTCCGTTCCCTACCTGATATCTGAAGAAAAATGTCAGTAGCAGAGTACGGATGTGAGCACCATCTATATCAGCATCTGTTAAAATGATAATCTTATGGTAACGTAGAGCCTCCTTCTTGAAGTCCTCTCCCTGAAACAAAGAAGATTATATAGATGATTTCTTTAAAATAAATAAATTAATAATTAATAATAATAAATGAAAACTTAAAACAAAATCTATTCAACCTTCACCCCAAGTCCAAGACCAAGAATTAGATTTTGAATCTCTTCATTTTTATACATTGCTGCCTCATCCTTCCTTTCAATGTTCAGAATTTTACCCCTCAGTGGTAGAATGGCCTGCAGAAAATATTTCACAACATTCTTGTCAAATGCATTACGAAGGCATAGCAAGAACAACATTCTTGTCAAGCCACAAATGTCAAAATGCCATCAGATGGAGGGCAAGACAAATAATGTATGAAGTCATAATTTTATCTGAGAAGTATGACACAATCCTCAATGTTATTACCACAGCAAAACACTATGGATACAAAATGAAAGTTAGCATGATTGATCCCGTATACAGTAAGAGTAGCAGAATGTTGGGCGATCGTCATACGCCACAAAAGCTCAAGGGAAAATTTTATGGGACAGCAACAAGGCCAGCAATGCTTTATGGCACGTAATGTTGGACGGTCAAAAAACAACACGTGCAAAAAATGAGTGTAGCAGAGATGATAATGCTTTGTTGGATGTGTAGGCAAACGAGAACGGATATGATTAAGAGTGAGAATATCCGAGTTAAAGTAAAAGTGGCGGCAATTGAAGATAAGATGAGAGAAAATTAGTTAAGGGGGTTTGGACACGTGAACCAACAACCTACAAATGCTCCGATTAGAAGATACGACTATGAGACGGAGGCACATGGAAGAAGGGGTAGAGGAAGACCTAGGAAGACTTTGAAAGAGACTTTACGAAAAGATATGGAGTACTTGGAGCAAAAGCGAGCGTAGTGACATTTTAGGATTCATACAGCTAACCCTACTTGGGATAAGGCTTGGTTGGTTGTTGTTGTTGTATGCTTAAAACAAATCTACTGATTCACATCACTAATAAAAAGTTCTATTAAAACAGTGGTGGTATGCCATTTGATTCTGTTACATTAAAAGCATTTGTTTTTTCACTTCACAATTGAAAGCCAAAACTACAAATTAACAGTATAATTTACCTGAAAGCACCTATCACGACCCTGTTTTGCACTTCCACCAGCTGAATCACCTTCAACTATAAAGATTTCTGTAAACATAAAACAGCAAGTAACACAAATTTAATACTCAACAATATAATGCGATAGTATCTTAGAATATTAAGGGCAACAAGATGAGAGAAATCCATATCAAGAAAATCCTTTACAATTCAATTATACAACCACAACTCTTAATTACACTTATATCATACCAAAACCAGATCAAGCCATAAAAATGTCTCGTTACTTTAAGTTGTAAACACACGAGCAGATGATGCATTCAATCTCATCAATAATGCTGGAACCATTTATCATTATTGTGTAAGCATAAAAATTCTATGCAAATAAGGTGGAATGTGACTGTTCTAGGAAACTAACAGGAGAACCAAAATAGACACTAGTGGACCATGAAATCTATCATTTGACAGCCTTCCAGGTAACAACACGCTTGTGATAACTGAATTCACTACTGAAGAACACCGGTGGTTGGACTCATTACAACAACAACAACAACAAAGTCTTTTCCCACTAAGTGGGTTCGGCTATATGAATCCTAGAACGCCATTGCGCTTGGTTTTGTGTCATGTCCTCCGTTAGATCCAAGTACTCTAAGTCTTTTCTTAGGGTCTCTTCCAAAGTTTTCCTAGGTCTTCCTCTACCCCTTCGGCCCTGAACCTCTGTCCCGTAATCACATCTTCGAACCGGAGCGTCAGTAGGCCTTCTTTGCATATGTCCAAACCACCGTAACCAATTTTCTCTCATCTTTCCTTCAATTTCGGCTACTCCTACTTTACCTCGGATATCCTCATTCCTAATCTTATCCTTTCTTTGTGATCTTCGCTAGATTGCTCCGGTCATTAGTGTGGATAAGTACTTAAATGGATAGAGACAGAAAAGCAAACACAAGATGTACGTGACTCACCCAGATTGGCTACGTCCACGGAGTAGAGGAGTTCTCATTAATTGTGAAGGGTTTACACAAGTACATAGGTTCAAGCTCTCCTTTAGTGAGTACAAGTGAATGATTTAGTACAAATGACATTAGGAAATATTGTGGGAGAATGATCTCGTAATTACGAAACTTCTAAGTACCGAAGTGTGGTATCATCTTCATTTTCCTTATCTGTCTCATAGGTAGATGTGGCATATTCTCTGGAAATACTCTTCCTCCATCCAGGGGTGGTATCTTTAATTGGTGGAGATGCACAAGGTAATGTATCAATTTCACTTGAAGCTTACTTGTAGTTTCAGGCTTGGTCAAGAGCGATACAAACCATGTAGTAGGAGTCCCCCAAGTCGCCGAGCTAGGGGATCTGCTGAAAGAGGTGACAGACAAGGTAAGCAATCAGAGTTCCAAGCAATCAGTCACAGATCAGAAGTTTGATTTCGAGTTCCGGCTGATTGTTCTCATTCTTCCTATCTTGCAGGTAGCATGAAGGATAAAGAGAAGAAAAAGAAGAAGAGATGATATGAGATACTTTTGCTTTTGAAGAAGTAACTTTCCACATGCTTATTCTTGAACTGGACTAGAGGGTTTTCTGGTTTCCTCCAGAGTATAAGGCCGACTGAAGAATTTGAGGGTCAAAACAAGTCCATCAAATCTAGAGTACGTTCAACCCTGCTGATATGGGATACTTTTGCTGTTGACAAAGTAGTGGATGTATCGGCACGTGTTCTGTTACACTTGTCTCCACATGCTTCCTTGTATCCTTCTCACTTGCCCTATCTGTTCCTCAGGCAGATGTGGTATCTTCTCTGGAAGCATAAGATGTTGAAGATGAGTACTCGAGAGCAATGCTAGGTAAGTAATCAGGTAAGGGGTTCCAGGCAGTCAATTCCTAATTGGAAACTTGATTCCAAGTGCTGACTGATTGCTCTCTTTCTCCTTGTCTTGCAGGTAAGAACAAAGCCAAAGGAAAAGACAGGGAAAAAGCATGATATGAGATACTCTTGCTTTTAACCCTGATGATATGAGATATTCTTGCTCTGGTGTAGCTTGTTTGCAGAGGTATTATCGGGAGGAAAGAAAGCTGAGTATTTCGAGAGGCTTTGTTTGGAGTGCCCTCTCAGATATGAGAAAGGGTTGAGCATTTTTGCAAGTCTACCTGTCCGTTGAAGATGGAGGTCGACATATATAGGGGTCTCCCTAACAACAAGTAGTAATGCTATTCCTTTACCCTACTTGGTCATAGCAGGGTAGTAGGAGCTGCCAGCTTCACATGTTTTAACTCTGTTCAAGCACTTTGAAAAAGTGGTCTGTGGTATCTGGAAAGCTGATGTTGCGTGCGAAGATTACAGACAAGCTTTATCCAAGGAGATATGGCTCTCGAAGTTGAGAAAGCGGTGCCTCTTCGGTTTTTGAACAAGCAATCATGTCGGGGATCTGGCTCTCGAGATTCGAAGAACGGTGCCTCTTCGATTTTTGAGAAAGCAATCCTGCTGGGAGTCTGGCTCTCGAGATTCGGAGAGCGGTGTCTCTTTGATTTTTGAGAAAGTAATCATGTTGGGAGTCTAGCTCTCGAGATTCGAAGGGCGGTGCCTCTTCGATTTTGGAGCAAGCAATCTTGTTGGGAGTGTTTTCTCGAATGTGAGTAAAGGTTGGGCATGTTTGCTAGTCTACCTTGCCACGGAGCACAGAGGTTGACACACAGGGACTTTCCAATTATCCAGCAGTGGTGTTGTTCCTTTACCCTTGTGGGTAATAATATGGTAGCTAGACCTTCAAAATTTATGTGTCTAAACTTTGTTAGTGTTGTTTCATTGCTATTCTTTTACCCTTCTTGGTCATAGCGATGTAGTGGGAGCTGCAAGCTTCACGTGTCTAAACTTTGTCAGAGATCTTTGGCAAAGTTATCTGTGGTACCCATGAGCTGATGTTGCATGTGGAAAGTGGATGATTGAACAGTAAGATTCACGTGCTTTCTACTTCACTAGAAATCTTCGACAGAATGCCCGTAATTTCCGCAAAGCTAAGTGTGCATGTGACAGGTGCTGACCAAGCTGAAAAAGCAAGTGCCTCTTAGATTTGTAAGATCGGCCCTCGTGGTCTCTGAGCAGCCCAGCTTTTGAGAAAGCAAGCGCCTCTTCAATTTCTGAGATCGGCCCTCGTGGTCTTTGAGCAGCCCAGCTTTTGAGAAAGCAAACGCCTCTTCGATTTCTGAGCAGGCACCTCTTCGATTTCTAAAGCTCCGTCAAGTGCAGATTTTTATAGAGGCTGGCATTAAGTTCCAAAGCACACTTGAATCTCCACCAGTAGAAGCTCCCTTCTTGCACTTCTAAGATCTTGATTTGTCCGACCTCTTCTCTCTTCAACACCTTTGAAAATGTCTGGCCCCTCCGACCGTCGTTTTGCCTTGAACCTTGTTGAAGAGGCAGCCACGCCTTCTCCAGACAACATATGGCGCCCATCCTTCTTATCCCTTACTAGTCTTCTTACCGTTGGGGATTCAGTGATGAAGAATGATATGACCGCTGCAGTGGTGGCCAAGAACCTTCTCACCCAAAGATAACAGACTACTTTCCAAACGGTCTGATGAGTTGGCTGTTAAGGATTCTCTGGCTCTCAGTGTTCAGTGTGCAGGTTCTGTGTCTAATATGGCCCAACGCCTATTTGCTCGAACACGCCAAATTGAATCATTGGCGGCTGAAGTGATGAGTCTCAAACAGGAGATTAGAGGGCTCAAGCATGAGAATAAACAGTTGCACAGGCTCGCACATGACTATGCTACAAACATGAAAAGGAAGCTTGACCAGATGAAGGAATCTGATGGTCAGATTTTACTTGATCATCAAAGGTATGTGGGTTTGTTCCAAAGGCATTTATTGCCTTCGTCTTCTGGGGCTGTACCGCACAATGAAGCTCCAAATGATCAAACTCCGATGCCTCCTCCTTCTAGGGTTCTTTCCAGTACTGAGGCTCCGAATGATCCCCCTCCGGTGCCTTCTCTTTCTGGGGCTCTACCGACTGCTGAGACTTCTCCTAAGCAACCTTTATGAAGGCTCCCTCTTGTTTGTTTATTTTGACTCATGTATATGTACATATTTGTAACTTATCGGAGATATCAATAAATAAGCTTTGCTTCATTTCAACGTATTGTGTTAAATACACCAAAGCCTTCTTCACTAAGTTCTTTGAATTTTTCTTTTGTTGAAGCTTGTATGTTGAAGCTTTGTGAGTGGAGCATGTAGGTTGAGGTAGTGTTCCCTTAATTTCCTGAGTGAGGAAAACTTTTCGGTTAAAGACTTGAAAAATCCAAGTCATTGAGTGGGGTCGGCTATATGAATCTTAGAACGCCATTGTGCTCGATCGTGTGTCATGTTCTCCGTTAGATCCAAGTACTCTAAGTCTTTTCTTAAAGTCGCTTCCAAAGTTCTCCTAGGTTTTCCTCTACCCCTTCGACCCTGAACCTCTGTCTCGTAATCGCTTCTTCTAACCGGAGCGTCAGTAGGCCTTCTTTGCACATGTCCAAACCACCGTAACCGATTTTCTCTCAGCTTTCCTACAATTTCAGCTACTCCTACTTTACCTCGGATATCCTCATTCCTAATCTTATCATTTCTCGTGTGCCCACACATCCAATGAAGCATCCTCATCTCCGCTACACCCATTTTGTGTACGTGTTGATGCTTCACCGCCCAACATTCTGTGTCATACAGCATCGCCGGCCTTATTGCCGTCCTATAAAATTTTCCCTTGAGCTTCAGTGGCATACGGCGATCACACAACACGCCAGATGCACTCTTCCACTTCATCCATCCATCTTGTATTCTATGGTTGAGATCTCCATCTAATTCTCCGTTCTTTTACAAGATAGATCCTAGGTAGTGAAAACGGTCGCTCTTTGGTATTTCTTGATCTCCGATCCTCACCCCTAACTCATTTTGGCCTCCATTTGCACTGAACTTGCACTCCATATATTCTGTCTTTGATCGGCTTAGGCGAAGACCTTTAGATTCCAACACTTCTCTCCAAAGGTTAAGCTTCGCATTTACCCCTTCCTGAGTTTCATCTATCAACACTATATCGTCTGCGAAAAGCATACACCAAGGAATATCATCTTAAATATGTCCTGTTAACTCATCCATTACCAACGCAAAAAGGTAAGGACTTAACGATGAGCCTTGATGTAATCCTACAGTTATGGGGAAGCTTTCGGTTTGTCCTTCATGAGTTCTTACAGCAGTCTTTGCTCCTTCGTACATATCCTTTATAGCTTGGATATATGCTACTCGTACTCCTTTCTTCTCTAAAATCCTCCAAAGAATGTCTCTTGAGACCCTATCATACGCTTTTTCCAAATCTATAAAGACCATGTGTAAATCCTTTTTCCCATCTCTATATCTTTCCATCAATCTTCGTAAGAGATAGATTGCCTCCATGGTTGAGCGCCATGGCATGAACCCGAATTGGTTGTCCGAAACCCGTGTCTCTTGCCTCAATCTATGCTCAATGACTCTCTCCCAGAGCTTCATTGTATGACTCATTAGCTTAATACCCCTATAGTTCATGCAATTTTGTACGTCGCCCTTATTCTTGTAGATAGGCACCAAAGTGCTCTTTCGCCACTCATTTGGCATCTTCTTCGTTTTCAAAATCCTATTGAAAAGGTCAGTGAGCCATGCTATACCTGTCTCTCCCAAGACTTTCCACACTTCGATCAGTATATCGTCTGGGCCCATTGCTTTTCTATGCTTCATCTTCTTCAAAGCTACAACCACTTCTTCCTTCCTGATTTGACGATAAAAGGCATAATTTCTACACTCTTCTGAGTTACTCAACTCCCCTAAAGAAGTACTCCTTTCATGTCCTTCATTGAAAAGATTATGAAAATAACCTCTCCATCTGTCTTTGACTGCGTTCTCTGTAGCAAGAACCTTTCCATCCTCATCCTTGATGCATCTCACTTGGTTTAGGTCCCTTGTCTTCTTTTCCTTTGCTCTAGCTAGTTTATAGATATCCAACTCTTCTTCTTTGGTATCTAGTCGCTTATACATATCGTCATAAGCCGCTAACTTAGTTTCTCTCACAGCTTTCTTCGCCTCTTGCTTCGCTCTTCTATACCTTTCACCATTTTCATCGGTCCTATCCTTGTATAAGGTTTTACAACATTCCTTCTTAGTCTTCACCTTTGTTTGTACCTCCTCATTCCACCACCAAGATTCCTTTTGGTGTGGAGCAAAGCCATTGGACTCTCCTAATACCTCTTTTGCTACTTTTTGGATACAACTAGCCATGGAATCCCACCTTTGGCTAGCTTCCCCCTCTCTATCCCACACACACTGGGTGATTACTTTCTCTTTGAAAATGGCTTGTTTTTCTCCTTTCTCCCGGTATAGCTTTGCAATCATTATGTCAACTAAATATATCAAATAGTAAAGCCTAACCATGAGAGAAGAAAATCCAAAAAGATTTCAGGTTAGGATTTTCACATATCCTGTTCCCCAACTAAATTTATCATATGATGAATAAAAATTACTCATAAATAACAATTTAAGAGTGAACTCTTTAGTATCAACCAATGTTTTAAAAGGCTTGCCTCAGGGCGCGCCTAGGCGCCCTGTGAGGCTAGGCTTGAGGGTTGTCGCCTCTGTTTTGAAGGAGTGGGCAGAAGGCGTTGCCAGAGCTGCCTAGGTGGCGGAAGGCGTCACCAGAGCCGCCTAGGCGCGCCTCAGGGGATTTTTTTTTTTTTTTTTTTCATAAATGGGGGTAAGGCTAGCTGACATTCACCTTTCCCAGACCCTGCGTAAAGCGGAAGCCTTGTGCACTGGGTACGACCTCTTCTTTGCACTATTGTCTCTCTGCCTTTTTTTTATTTTTTTATTTTTTTATATAATGGATGTGTGTGCTGTCTGCGTGCATTGTTATGTGTACTCATTGTGCTTTTCATCCTCTATTATATATATATATTTATAATATATGTGTACACTCAATGTATATATTAAAAAATTTAGGTCCCGTGAGGCTTTGCCTCACGCCTAGGCTGGGCTATCCCTTGGACGCCTCGCTCACACCTCACTTTTAATACATTGGTATCAACTAATGCAAACATCGAGATATGTTTCATCTCAAGTAGCTGATGTATTTAAAGGAAAAGAATGATGATCAAGTGTTGAGTAGGGTTAATTGTAAAAAAAAAAAAAAGTGTAGAGTAGGGTTAATTATAAAAAAATAAAAAGTGTTGAGTAGTGTTAATATATTCTCTAAGAAGCAAATGTAACAATATTAATAAAAGATACATAAAAATATATATATATATATATATATATATATATATAATAAAATGAAGTTTCCAGAAACGAACAGTGCAAAATAGAAAGTCCTAATAGCCTGTTTGAATTATCATGTTTATGAAGGTTGCATTGGAAAATCCAATAGTAAATAAAGACAGGCTTTGGAATTTATAAATTCAACTACAAGGAATAGGTAGCTGAAGTAATCTGTAATCCTTGCAACTGTTAAGTTTAAGAAGACTAGAACTATAAAATTTGGATTCAGAAGTAGAGTTAGAGCATGATTACTATATAAACCTAATAACCAGAAAATCAAACGATATTCCTTTGAGAATCTGATATCAGCTTCAAACAAGATGGTGCAAACATACCTGATTCTTCAGGATTTGTTGATGAGCAATCAGATAGTTTTCCTGGGAGAGAAGATGATCTCAAAACACTCTTTTGTCTAACTAGTTCTCTTGCCCTCTTTGCAGCCAGAGCTGCCTAGACAAGGAAACATTATACATGAGGAAAAGATCTCCAGTATAATCTATGTAAACTTCACTGCCTAGACAAGGAAATATTATACATGAGGAAAAGATCTCCAGTACAATCTATGTAAACTTCATGCATCAAAGCACTATTTTAATTTACAAGGATACCTTGAGAGCATTTAAAGACTTTGAAAGGATTGAATCCAGTACATCTGGATGCAACTCCAAGTATTCCGTAAGATACTCTTGAAGTGTTTGATCAACCACTCTCCGCACTTCTGGATTTCCCAACCTAGTCTTTTAAAACAGAACAAACAACAAAATAAGGGTACAATGGCAAAGCCTAAGATGCCCCTAGAAACAGTCCAGCCAAATCATTATTACACATCAGGATTAATACAAATAGGTAGTACCTTTGTTTGGCCTTCAAATTCCGGATTGGGAACTTTGACCGAGATGACGTATGTCAATCCTTCTCTCACATGCTCGCCACTCAAAGTAATATCCTTTTCCTGGACAAAATAATAATGCGCCTCAAAATAATGAAACTGTTTTTTTTTAATTATGTACTTTGATCCTATTAGACGGGGGAGGGTGAAGAAGCTAGGACAGAAGGGACCTAAACCAAGTGAGGTGCATCAAGGATGAGGATGGAAAGGTTCTTGCTACAGAGAACGCGGTTAAAGACAGATGGAGAGGTTATTTTCATAATCTTTTCAATGAAGGACATGAAATGAGTGCTTCTTTAGGGGAGTTGAGTAACTCAGAAGAGTGTAGAAACTACTCTTTTTATCGTCGAATCCGGAAGGAAGAAGTGGTTGTAGCTTTGAAGAAGATGAAGCATAAAAAAGCAATAGGCCCAGATGATATACCAATCGAAGTGTGGAAACTTTTGGGAGAGACAGGTATAACATGGCTCACTGACCTTTTCAATAGGATTTTGAAAACGAAGAAGATGCCAAATGAGTGGCGAACGAGCACTTTGGTGCCTATTTACAAGAATAAGGGCGACGTACAAAATTGCATGAACTATAGGGGTATTAAGCTAATGAGCCATACAATGAAGCTCTGGGAGAGAGTCATTGAGCATAGATTGAGGCAAGAGACACATGTTTCGGACAACCAATTCGGGTTCATGCCAGGGCGCTCAACCATGGAGGCAATCTATCTCTTACGAAGATTGATGGAAAGATATAGAGATGGGAAAAAGGATTTACACATGGTCTTTATAGATTTGGAAAAAGCGTATGATAGGGTCCCAAGAGACATTCTTTGGAGGATTTTAGAGAAGAAAGGAGTACGAGTAGCATATATCCAAGCTATAAAGGATATGTATGAAGGAGCAAAGACTGCCGTAAGAACTCATGAAGGACAAACCGAAAGCTTTCCCATAACTGTAGGATTACATCAAGGCTCATCCTTAAGTCCTTACCTTTTTGCGTTGGTAATGGATGAGTTAACAGGACATATTCAAGATGATATTCCTTGGTGTATGCTTTTCGCAGACGATATAGTGTTGATAGATGAAACTCAGGAAGGGGTAAATGCAAAGCTTAACCTTTGGAGAGAAGTGTTGGAATCTAAAGGTCTTCGCCTAAGCCGATCAAAGACAGAATATATGGAGTGCAAGTTCAGTGCAAATGGAGGCCAAAACGAGTTAGGGGTGAGGATCGGAGATCAAGAAATACCAAAGAGCGACCGTTTTCGTTACCTAGGATCTATCTTGCAAAAGAACGGAGAATTAGATGGAGATCTCAACCATAGAATACAAGCTGGATGGATGAAGTGGAAGAGTGCATCCGGCGTGTTGTGTGACCGCCGTATGCCACTGAAGCTCAAGGGAAAATTTTATAGGACGGCAATAAGGCCGGCGATGCTGTATGACACAGAATGTTGGGCGGTGAAGCATCAACACGTACACAAAATGGGTGTAGCGGAGATGAGGATGCTTCGTTGGATGTGTGGGCACACGAGAAAGGATAAGATTAGGAATGAGGATATCCGGGGTAAAGTAGGAGTAGCCGAAATTGAAGGAAAGATGAGAGAAAATCGGTTACGGTGGTTTGGACATGTGCAAAGAAGGCCTACTAACGCTCCGATTAGAAGATGCGACTATGGGACAGAGGTTCAGGGCCGAAGGGGTAGAGGAAGACCTAGGAAAACTTTGGAAGAGACTCTAAGAAAAGACTTAGAGTACTTGGATCTAACGAAGGACATGACACAGGATCGAGCACAATGGCGTTCTAAGATTCATATAGCCGATCCCACTCAGTGACTTGGACTTTCCAAGTCTCCAACCGAGAAGTTTTCCTCACTCGGGAAATTAAGGGAACACTACCCTAACCTACATGCTCCACTCAGAAAGCTTCAACATACAAGCTTCAACAAAAGAAAATTCAAAGAACTTAGCGAAGAAGGCTTTGGTGTATTTAACACAATACGTTGAAATGAAGGAAAGCTTATTTATTGATATCCCCGATAAGCTACAAATATGTACATATACATGAGTCAAAATAAACACACAAGAGGGAGCCTTCACAAAGGTTGCTTAGGAGAAGTCTCAGCAGTCGGTAGAGCCCCAGAAAGAGAAGGCACCGGAGGGGGATCATTTGGAGCCTCAGTACTGGACAGAACCCTAGAAGGAGGAGGCATCAGAGGTTGATCATTTGGAGCTTCATTACGCGGTACAGCCCCAGAAGACGAAGGCAATAAATGCCTTTGGAACAAACCCACAAATCTCTGATGATCAAGTAAAACCTGACCATCAGTTTCCTTCATCTGGTCAAGCTTCCTCTTCATGTTTGTAGCATAGTCATGTGCGAGCCGGTGCAACTGTTTATTCTCATGCTTGAGCCCTCTAATCTCCTGTTTGAGACTCATCACTTCAGCCGCCAATGATTCAACTTGGCGGGTTCGAGCAAATAGGCGTTGGGCCATATTAGACACAGAACCTGCACACTGAACACTGAGAGCCAGCGAATCCTTAACAGCTAACTCATCAGACCGTTTGGAAAGTAGTCTGTTATCTTTGGGAGTGAGAAGGTTCCTGGCCACCACCGCAGCGGTCATATCATTCTTCATCACGGAATCCCCAACGGTAAGAGGACCAGTTGGGGAGACGAAGGATGGGCGCCATATGTTGTCTGGAGAAGGCGGGGCTGCCTCTTCAACAAGGTTCAAGTCAAAACGACGGTCGGAGGGGCCAGACATTTTCAAAGGTGTTGAAGAGAGAAGAGGTCGGACAAATCAAGATCTTAGAAGTGCAAGAATGAAGCTTCTACTGGTGGAGATTCAAGTGTGCTTTGGAACTTAATGCCAGCCCCTATAAAAATCTGCACTCGACGGAGCTTCAGAAATCGAAGAGGCGTTTGCTTTCTCAAAAGTTGGGCTGCTTAGAGATCACGAGGGTTGATCTCAGAAATCGAAGAGGCGTTTGCTTTCTCAAAAGTTGGGCTGCTCAAAGACCACGAAGGCCGATCTCAGAAATCGAAGAGGCGCTCGCTTTCTCAAAAGCTGGGCTCCCCAGAGACCACGAGGGCCGATCTCAGAAATCGAAGAGGCACCTACTTTTCCAGCCTTGTCAGCACCTGTCACACGCACACTCAGCTTTGCGGAAATTATGGGCATTCTGTCAAAGACTTCTGGGGAAGTAGTCCCACACGCAACAATAGCTCATGGGTACCACAGATAACTTTGCCAAAGTTCTCTGCCAAAGTTGAGCACGTGAAGCTTGCAGCTCCCACTACACCGCTCTGACCAAGAAGGGTAAAAGAATAGCAAAGAAACAGCACTAACAAAGTTTAGACCCATAAATTTTGAAGGTCTAGCTACCATATTATTACCCACAAGGGTAAAGGAACAGTACCACTGTTGGATAATTGGAAAGTCCCTGTGTGTCAACCTCTGTGCTTCGTGGCAAGGTAGACTAGCAAACATGCCCAACCTTTACTCACATTCGAGAAAACACTCCCAACAAGATTGCTTGCTCCAAAATCGAAGAGGCACCGCCCTCCGAATCTCGAGAGCCACTCTCCCAACATGATTACTTTCTCAAAAATCGAAGAGACACTGCTCCCCGAATCTCGAGAGCCAGACCCCCAGCATGATTGCTTTCTCAAAAATCGATGAGGCATCGTTCTCCGAATCAATTGAAGAGGCGCTCGCTTTCTCAAAAGCTGGGCTGCTCAGAGACCACGAGGGCCGATCTCAGAAATCGAAGAGGCACCTACTTTTCTAGCCTTGTCAGCACCTGTCGCACGCACACTCAGCTTTGCAGAAATTATGAGCATTTTGTCGAAGACTTCTGGTGAAGTAGAAAGCACATGAATCTTACTGTTCAATCACCCACTTCCCACACGCAACAATAACTCATGGGTACCATAGATAACTTTGCCAAAGTTCTCTGCCAAAGTTGAGCACGTGAAGCTTGCAGCTCCCACTACATCGCTCTGACCAAGAAAGGTAAAAGAATAGCAAAGAAACAGCACTAACAAAGTTTAGACACATAAATTTTGAAGGTCTAGCTACCATATTATTACCCACAAGGGTAAAGGAACAGTACGGATAATTGGAAAGTCCCTGTGTGTCAACCTCTGTGCTTCGTGGCAAGGTAGACTAGCAAACATGCCCAACCTTTACTCACATTCGAGAAAACACTCCCAACAAGATTGCTTGCTCCAAAATCGAAGAGGCACCGTCCTCCGAATCTCGAGAGCCAGACTCCCAACATGACTACTTTCTCAAAATCGAAGAGAGGGTAAAGGAACAGTACCATTGATGGATAATTGGAAAGTCCCTGTGTGTCAACCTTTGTGCTTCGTGGCAAGGTAGACTAGCAAACATGTCCAACCTTTACTCACATTCGAGACAACACTCCCAACAAGATTGCTTGCTCCAAAATCGAAGAGGCACCGCCCTCCGAATCTTGAGAGCCAGACTCCCAACATGATTACTTCCTCAAAAATCGAAGAGACACTGCTCTCCGAATCTCGAGAGTCAGACCCCCATCATGATTGCTTTCTTAAAAATCGAAGAGGCATCGTTCTCCGAATCTCGAGAGCCAGATACCACAGACCACTTTTTCAAAGTGCTCTGACAGAGTTAAAACATGTGAAACTGGCAGCTCCCACTACCGTGCTATGACCAAGCAGGGTAAAGGAATAGCATTACTACTTGTTAGGGAGACTCCTATATATGTCGACCTCCATCCCCAACGGACAGGCAGACCTGCAAAAATGCTCAACCCTTCATCATATCTGAGAGGGCACTCCCAACGAAGCCTTTCGAAATATTCAGCTTTCTTTCCCCCCGATAATACCTCTGCAAACAAGCTATACTAGAGCAAGAATATCTCATATCATCAGGGTTAAAAGCAAGAGTATCCCATATCATGCTTTTTCCCTGTCTTTTCTTTTGGCCTTGTTTTTACCTGCAAGACAAGGAGAAAGAGAGCAATCAGTCAGCACTTGGAATCAAGCTTCCAGCCAGGAAGTGACTGCCTGGAACCCCTTACCTGATTACTTACCTGGCATTGCTCTCGAGTACTCATCTTCAACATCTTATGTTTCCAGGGAAGATTCCGCATCTGCTTGAGGAACAGATAGGGCAAGTGCGAAGGATACAAGGAAGCATGTGGAGACAAGCGTAACAGCACACGTGCCGATACATCCATTACTCTGTCAAAAGCAAAAGTATCCCATATCAGCAGGGTGGAACGTACTCTAGATTTGATGGACTTGTTTTGACCCTCAAATTCTTCAGTCGGCCTTATACTCTGGAGGAAACCAGAAAACCCTCCAGCTCAGTTCAAGAATAAGCCTGTGGAAAGTTACTTCTTCAAAAGCAAAAGTATCTCATATCATCTCTTCTCATTTTTCTTCTCTTTATCCTTCATGCTGCTGCAAGATGGGGAGAAGGTGAACAATCAGTCGGAGCTCTGATTGCTTACCTTGTCTGTCACCTCTTTCAGCAGACCCCCTAGCTCGGCGACTTGGGAGACTCCTACTACATGGTTTGTATCGCGCTTGACCAAGCCTGAAACTACAAGTAAGCTTCAAGTGAAATTGATACATTACCTTGTGCATCTCCACCAGTTAAAGATACCACCCCTGATGGAGGAAGAGTACTTCCAGAGAAGATGCCACATCTACCTATGAGACAGATAAGGCAAGTCAAGACGACACCACACTCTGATACTTAGAAGTTTCGTGATTACGAGATCATTCTCCCACAATATTTCCTAATGTCATTTGTACTAAATCATTCACTTGTACTCACTAAAGGAGAGCTTGAACCTATGTACTTGTGTAAACCCTTCACAATTAATGAGAACTCTTCTATTCCGTGGACATAGCCAATCTGGGTGAACCACGTACATCTTGTGTTTGCTTTCCTATCTCTATCCATTTATATACTTATCCACACTAATGACCGGAGCAATCTAGCGAAGATCACAAAAAGCGACCGTTTTCGCTACCTAGGATTTATCTTGCAAGAGAACGGAGAATTAGATGGAGATCTCAACCATAGAATACGAGCTGGATGGAAAGAGTGCATCCGGCGTGTTGTGTGACCGTCGTAGGCCACTGAAGCTCAAGGGAAAATTTTATAGGACGGCAATAAGGCCAACGATGTTGTATGGCACAGAATGTTGGGTGGTGAAGCATCAACACGTACACAAAATGGGTGTAGTGGAGATGAGGATGCTTCGTGGGATGTGTGGGCACACGAGAAAGGATAAGATTGGGAATGAGGATATCCGAGGTAAAGTAGGAGTAGCCGAAATTGTAGGAAAGATGAGAGAAAATCGGCTCCGGTGATTTGGACATGTGCAAAGAAGGCCGACTGACGATCCGGTTCGAAGATGTGACTACGGGACAGAGGTTCAGGGCCGAAGGGGTAGAGGAAGACCTAGGAAAACTTTGGAAGAGACTCTAAGAAAAGACTTAGAGTACTTGGATCTAACGGAGGACATGACACAAAACCGAGCGCAATGGCGTTCTAGGATTCATATAGCCGACCCCACTTAGTGGGAAAAGGCTTTGTTGTTGTTGTTGTTGTTGTATGTACTTTGTATTCATAATTAGATTAACCATTAAGATGAGTTAATTGTAGATAATTAAATCTTGTAAGCTTAATATATAACAACAACGAACCAGCTTAGGCAGACAACATTTCACCTATAACAGAACTGAAATGCATTACTAAATTACTCACACTTGTCACCATCTTTTCTGATAAACATCAAAATTATATCTTACTTCTTAAAGTGCGTGTCTGCGAGAGACAGCCCATTGTGCAAAGTGATATAAGTGTATTTGTACCTGACAGACATAGAAAATCCAAAAGTTTAATGATGAAGAGTCGCTTTAAATTTAATGAATACAATTTCAGACCACCTTTCAAGAAATAAAATTATATAAAAAAAGAGAAAATTAAAAGAAGAAGCCAAAAGAGTTATTTCTGATAGAATGAAAACAGAGAAGGGGTGCACCTTGATAACTTTTGACTTCTTTCCAAGACTATTTAGTGTTCTTGTTAATGAAGTCTTTGTTCCATCAATATGAGTTCCTCCATCAACAGTCCGTATGCTATTAGCATACCCAAGCATTGTTTCTGAATATGCATCAGAACACCTAGTACCATAACATCATAGTAATACAAGAACTGGCTGTCAACAATTTGCAAAATTTTACCCCATGTAAAATTCACAAAATTTATAACAAGAAATCTTCTTCTTAATGAAGGGTATGTAAAATATATAACGAAGTTAATTACCACTGGAGAGCTACATCAATAGTGATTCCATCTACTTCTTTTCTAAAGCCAACCACATCATGAAGCGGTTTCTGAATAAAAGAGGTCAATGAACCATCTTTAGAAAATTATGCAAATCAGAAGCCACCAATTAAAAATATCAAATTGTTCATACAGATACACATTATGAAGTAGTTATCCTTGTATGTTGCCAAGTGACATGTACTTAACCACACGTCAAGGAGTTTCTAGAAAATTTGACATTATGTTATTTGTGTAGAATACTCATATAGGTGCTAAGATTCACCGACCGCTGTGTAGATCACAATATAATGATGTCCAGTAATTGATACTATTCTTTTCTTACAAATGAAATTCTTAGAGTACAACAAAATCGAGGTACATGTGTAGTATACAAGAAGCCCTATCCCAAAGTTCAAAAGGAAGAAGTGGGAGAGTTAGTATTTCTTTACACATCTGCTTCACTCGCTTCGCTTGAGAACCGTGAACCAACATCACTAAATTTGCCTAGATCAAATTTAGAACAAGCAATTATAATGGTGGAACAAAACAATTGCAAAGATAAGAGGTTGAGCATACCTTATCAGTATTTAGCCATTTCACATATTCATTCAAACCCCCTACATAGAAGTATTCATTGTGGTGGTTCTTCTCTGGATTGATATCCTCTTGTCTAAGAGCGATCATGAGCTGGAAACAACAGAAGACTATAAGATGTCGAGTACAGAAAAAACACTAAGCCTATCTTATGATGCCTGTTTCCTATAAAAATGAACAACAACAACAACAACAACAAAGCCTTTTCCCACTAAGTGGGGTCGGCTATATGAATCCTAAAACGCCATTGCGCTCGGTTTTGTGTCATGTCCTCCGTTAGATCCAAGTACTCTAAGTCTTTTCTTAGGGTCTCTTCCAAAGTTTTCCTAGGTCTTCCTCTACCCCTTCGGCCCTGAACCTGTCCCGTAGTCACATCTTCGAACCGGAGCGTCAGTAGGCCCTTCTTTGCACATGTCCAAACCACCGTAACCGATTTTCTCTCATCTTTCCTTCAATTTCGGCTACTCCTACTTTACCTCGGATATCCTCATTCCTAATCTTATCCTTTCTCGTGTGCCCACACATCCAACGAAGCATCCTCATCTCCGCTACACCCATTTTGTGTATGTGTTGATGCTTCACCACCCAACATTCTGTGCCATACAGCATCGCCGATCTTATTGCCGTCCTATAAAATTTTCCCTTGAGCTTCAGTGGCATACGACGGTCACACAACACGCCGGATGCACTCTTCCACTTCATCCATCCAGCTTGTATTCTATGGTTGAGGTCTCCATCTAATTCTCCGTTCTTTTGCAAGATAGATCCTAGGTAGCGAAAACAGTCGCTCTTTGGTATTTCCCATAAAAATGAAAAAAAGGTCGTACCCATAAAAATGAAAATCCAAAAAAATTATCAAAGACAAATACAACTGCAGATCAGAAGATTTATTTGTTAAAAGATAGTAGGGAATGATAATTGAGAATTAAAAGCAGTGACTTCACATTTGGGTTTAGAAAAGCTAGCTCCCTAATTCGTCCAGCTATCGTGTTGTAGTCAAACTGAATAGTAGTTGTGAAGACTGCAGGAAGAGATGCGAATCAGATAAAGCAAACATAAATCACCAAATAATTGGGAATAAATTTTAACCAATGACCATCAAATTCACTGGGACTCGAAGGATATAAGAAAAACCTTCTTTGTCAGGCCAAAATCTGATGCGTGTTCCATGCCGATCTTGGAATTCAACTGGAAGCACATGACAGGATAGAGTTGTCACAGGCTTTCCACGACAATACTTCTGCTGATATTCCATTCCATCACGCCAAACAGTAACTTCTAAAGCCTGCAAGGCCAGGCATCACAATTTAGATGCAAGATACTGATAACCAGAGTAGTGAACACCATAAACAGATAGTGGTGAATTTGTGTTGGCTATTTTAGGCAATTTAGTTGAAGGAATTTTAGCATTATGGAAGGAAATGTGGACGTGGCCATCCTGAGGGATCTAAACAATTTAAAGTATAAATGAATCCTCGAATATCAAAATTTGCACAAAGACAGGAAAAATTACCTAACAAATTTAGCTGAACAGATGATGCATACCTCAGACAAGGCATTGACGACTGATAAACCCACACCATGCAATCCACCAGACACACTATAGCCACTACTTGAACCACCAAACTTCCCACCAGCATGTAAAACCTGAAAAAAAATTCATATATCACGCCATTGAAAAATGTGCTCAACCTTTGACTTATCTAAGACAGCTTATAACCAAAGTTATAAACCGTACATGTTTTAGTGTACATTAAAAAGAAAAAGAGGCAATTATTTATTTGATATTGGTGTAAGAAATAACCGACCCTGTACAATTTGAAGCTGATCCTTTCTACCCCTACACCAAAATTAGAAATGAAAATGATACTTTATGTAATAATACCGTCAACACAGTCTCCAAGGCAGATTTCTTGGTTGCTGGGTGCATATCAGTTGGAATCTGCAATGGACAAGAGCATAAAAAGTGCAGTTAAAGACAGTAGCAGCATATATTTAAAGCTGGATCATAACTGAAATTTATTGAGAAAAATATTAAAAGAAATCCTAATATAATGTGTGGTCAGATGCAAAACTCTAGAAACACTGCATGGGTACTCAATCACAAAATTGTAGTCCCTACTATAGAAACAGAAAACTTCAACAGTAAGTTTTCCTGATTGTATTGAATGAATAATTCAGTTACACAGGTGTCAATATATATAGCCTTAGCTGCCTTAGGCTAATTACAAAAGTACCCTCAACTACCTAAACTAATCACAGTTACTAACAAAAACAATTACATTTATCTTTAACAACTATTTAACAGTAACTATATTGGATGACTTATCATTCTCCCTAATACACCCCCTCAAGCTAAAGGAGGAATCAGATAGGATTCCGATTGGAAGCTTGGAACACAAATAAGAGAATCTGCTTTTAGACAAGGATTTGGTGTGACGATCAGCCACTTGGTCATCACTGCGAACATAGCTGACTTTGATAAGCTTGGCAAGAACCAACTCCCTGATGTAGTGGTAATCAATCTCAACATGCTTAGTTCGAGCATGAAAAATAGGATTAGATGCCAAAGAGATTGCTGAAATATTATCACACCATAGATGAGGCAGTTTAGGTAGAGAGAACTTAAGATCTTTGAGGATTTTGCAGACCCAAGTTAGTTCTGCAGCAGTATGTGCTAAGGAACGATACTCAGCTTCGGTAGAGGAACGAGCAACAGTGCTTTGTTTCTTTGCACTCCAACTGATGAGATTAGAACCAAGAAATACACAATATCCACTAGTAGACCGCCTATCAAATGTGCAGCCAGCCCAGTCAGCATCAGAGAATGCTGAAAGATTAATGGGACCTTTGGTGAACCATAAACCATGAGAGATGGATCCTTTAAGAAACCTGAGAACCCGTTTGGCTGCTTGAAGGTGTTGTTCTCTGGGAGCATGCATAAATTGGCAGATCTGATTAACAGCAAATGCAAGATCTGGGCGAGTCCAAGTGAGATATTGTAAACCACCAACTATAGCGCGGTATTCAGTAGGATTGGATAAGAGAGGTCCGCTATGATCCAGCTTTTGAGAGCCAAGAGGAGTGCAACACGGTTTTGCACCCTCCATATTCGATTTCTTGAGAAGATCAAGTAAGTACTTGGTCTGATGTAAAAAGATTCCTTTTGTGGATCTGTGGACTTCCAACCCCAAGAAATAGTGTAAAGGACCAAGATCCTTCACTGGAAACTGAGTACTAAGCTGTTGGATAAACTGTTGGCAAAGCTGAGAGTTGGGTCCGGTGACTAGGATGTCATCCACATAAACGAGGACAATGACCAACTGAGGTCCATTAAGAACAAACAAAGAAGCATCAGATTGAGATTGATGAAAGCCAAGTGTTCGAAGAGCTTGAAACTGTTTTTCAAACCAAGCTCGAGGGGCTTGTTTGAGGCCATATAAGGATTTCTTCAACTTGCAGACAAAGTGTGGAGAGGTAGGAGCAATAAAACCAGGAGGTTGTTGCATATAAACATCCTCCTTTAAATCACCATGAAGAAACGCATTGCTTATGTCTAATTGGTTTAAAAACCAATTATCTTGGACAGCAAGTGTAAGAAGAATTCGAATTGTGACGGGCTTAGCAACAGGACTGAAGGTTTCTTGGAAATCAACTCCTTCTTGCTGGTGAAATCCCTTTGCCACCAAGCGGGCTTTGTATCTGTCAATGGTTCCATCAGGATTTTTCTTGATCCGAAACACCCATTTACAACCAACAACATTCTGAGATGGATGAGATGGAACAAGAGACCAAGTGCCTGTGTTTATTAAGGCATTATATTCATCCTGCATTGCTGCTCTCCAGTGAGAATGCTTTGAGGCTTGCAAGTAAGTACTAGGAACAAAATCAAGATCAACCGGAAGTGGGTGTTTGGTTGCTGCATAAGCTCTAGACATGTGAAGACCAGCCTTAGATCTGGTAATCATAGGATGTGTATTCCGAGAAATAGGTGGTGGCCTTGACTGTAGTGGTGCAAGAGAGGAGTCATTGAGAGAGACAGAACTGGAGGAACTGAGAGAATGATCCACGGACTGAGTACAGGAAGAAGGCTCTGTGGAAGATGGGATCTGAGTAATAGGTTGAGGTACAGAAGGACACTGTGGTTCTGAAGAGTTATTGGCTGGAGGAGAAGGAGAGACATGTTTGCTGAAATGAAGATCCAAGGATGGTGAAAAATCAGAAGATGAAGTTTCTGAAGTGAAACTGTTGAGTGGCAGTGATTTAAAGGGATAAGTTGTTTCATCAAAGACAACATGTCTTGATATGTAGATCCGAGTGGTGAGAGGATCAAGGCATCTATAGCCTTTATGTTGAAGACTATAGCCCAAAAACACACAACTTTTGCTCTTAGCATCCAATTTGCTGGGAGTGTAAGGTTTAAGCCATGGATAACATTGACAACCAAAGACTTTCAGTTTAGAGTAATCTGGAGGTTGATTGAAGAGAAGTTCCCAAGGTGACTTTGTAAGACCAGAAATAGGAAGTCTGTTAATAAGGTAAATTGCAGTGGAGAAAGCTTCAACCCAAAAAATCTGAGGAACATGAGAAGCAACAAGTAATGTGCGAGCTGTCTCAACAAGATGTCTGTGCTTTCTCTCTGCACAGCCATTTTGTTCAGGCGTATGAGGACAACTGAACTGATGTAATATACCATGTGCACGAAGAAATGAAGCAAGAGAATGACTAGTAAATTCACCCCCTGAATCTGAACGCAGAATCTTGATTTTATTTCCACTGAAGTTTTCTACATAGGTTTTGAAAGTAACAAACGTAGAAAATACATCGGATTTAGACTTCAATGGAAAAAACCAACTGTATTTGCTAAAATCATCAACAAACAGTAGGTAATACTTGAAGCCACTAGTAGATGTAACAGTAGGTCCCCACAGATCACAATGCAGAAGCTGGAGACTCTGAGTTGTTGATGAAGAAGACACTGCAAAAGGAAGCTTGTGATTTTTAGCAAGCGCACAATCTGAGCAGAAAAAATCAACAGTCTTCTGGCCTTGCAGTGGAAGATTATTAGTGGATATAACTCTTCTAAAAATTGAGGAGGAAGGATGGCCGAGGCGCTTGTGCCATACAGGGACAGGTGCTTGAATGCTGAGAAAAGCTGAAGGTGAAGTGGGAGAACTGGTGGAACTGTGAAGAGGATAGAAACCATCCTTAACAGGGCCTTGCAAAAGCATCTTCCCCGAAATGCGATCCTTGACAGTGGATCCATAAGGGTCAAGAGTCAATGAACAGTTATTATCCTTAAGAAACTGATAAGCAGATAAGAGATTATGTTTTATGAAAGGAACATGTAAAACATTTCTCAGCTTAAAGGAAGTATAAGGAGTGTGCAGAGATGAAGAACCAATATGATGAATAGATAGTCCTTTACCATCTCCAATGTATACTTTGTCTTCTCCAGTGTAAGGAGTAGGAGAAGAGATGTTAGCTACATCATTAGTGATGTGAGAAGTAGCTCCAGAGTCAATCAACCAAGGCTGAGAGGGTTTTGCTGAATGATGCACACACATAGCAGCAAGTTTGGCTGGAGGAATTCTACCACAGATATCCAGATTCATTCGATCAAAACAATCAAGTGCCTCATGACTGGTAGATCCACAAATCTGACAAGTGACTTTAAAATTGGAAGGACCTTGATAATTGTGAAAGCCTTGATAATTGCGATTGCCACGATTGTTGATGAAATTACCCCTATTATTGTTATGAAAGGTGCGATTGCTGCGATTTGAGGAGAAATTACCTCTAAATGTCTTACCACGATTTGAGTTAAATCGAGAAGCAGGATGAAATGATTGATTTTTAGCAGCAAAGGCAGATGGAGTAGGAAGCAGGGGAGGCTGAGATTGCACTGAGAATGCTTGAAAGGGCTCAGAGGATGAAAGAACAGCCTTGCGACGGGTCATAGACAACTCTTTGGTAAGTAAGAGACCATGGAGTTCATCAAGGGATGTAGAAGAGAGCCGCAGCATGATGGAGTCAATAAAGGACTCGAATTCATCAGGTAATCCATGTAGAGTGGCAGCAATTAGGTCACGATCAGACACTGAAGCACCAGCAGCTTGCAAGGAATCAGCAATTTCCTTGATTTGTTGAAGATACGCAGAAATGGACTGAGAACCTTTCTGAATCGATTGAAGTCTGGACCTTAATTGATGAATGTGAGCTTCCGAAACTCCACCAAAACGCTGTTCAAGCTTTACCCAGAGCTCACGAGAAGAAGAAACTCCAACCGTGAACGGAATGATCTCTTCGGACAGGGTAGAATTAAGCCAAATCAAAAGATTTTGATCTTTTTCATACCAATCCTCAAAGGCAGGGTTCATCGAGCGATCAGGCAAGAATGGCGAAGGACAAACCTCAGTGCCGTCAATAATACTAAGAAGCTTGTATCGCCTGAAAATTGGAGCAAACAGTGCTCGCCATGGCAGATAGTTGGAACTTTTCAGCTTGATCGGCACCATACTGCCAATGTTGTGAATCGTCAGAGAGGTATACGAATTCAGAGGACTCGGATTGGAAGAGGAATTAGGGTTTTGAACCGAAGGAGAGATGACCGGAGAAGACGATCCAGTCGGTTGCGACGCAGATTGAGCAGCCATAGCTTGCAGAAAACAAGATTCAAGAGAGATCGAGAACAAAAAGTGAAGAATCAGAGAGAAGAAAGCAAGAATCGATCAAGACACGATCGAGATGACGTGCGGAAGAGAAGGTCGGTGCTGTAAAGCAGAATGGCTCGATACCATATAGAAACAGAAAACTTCAACAGTAAGTTTTCCTGATTGTATTGAATGAATAATTCAGTTACACAGGTGTCAATATATATAGCCTTAGCTGCCTTAGGCTAATTACAAAAGTACCCTCAACTTCCTAAACTAATCACAGTTACTAACAAAAACAATTACATTTATCTTTAACAACTATTTAACAGTAACTATATTGGATGACTTATCATTCTCCCTAATACCTACATCTACAGTACAGCTCTCGTAAATGTAGTTTTGCAATGAGTACTAAAAATCTACTGAGCATAGAGGCAATCAGCCTTTTTTAAACCCAGAAATCCCCTCAAAAGTACTTTGCACACTTGGCTCCAGAATAGTGTCTTCCCACGAAACCCTACAATCTTTGCGAGGCAGGAAACTTCAGAAAATAGCTAAATAGGTACCTTGGGAAAAATCAAAGGACCCCACTAAACCCTCGTTGGTCAGCGAAAATATATATAAGGACCAAATGTTTATTGCACTGCAGAATTTAGGCTGCATATTTAACAAATCTGATGAACAATTTACAGACTCAGGAAATATTGACTATACATATGAGATATAAGTTATAACACAGGAATTTTTAAGCTTTTGACTAAAAGGTGAATGGAATGGAGCATACCCCACGACCATTGTCAGTGATGCTCACAGAACCATCTGCGAGCAAAATGACCTCAATCTTTGAAGCAAATCCGGCTTGAGCCTCGTCAACTGCATTATCTAATATTTCATATACCTAAAATAACATGATCAGAAATTAGTAAAAGCACGTCATTCAAACTGGAAAGATAAAAAGTGAGTACAAATAGTACCAAATGGTGAAGACCACGAAGTCCCGTGCTCCCAATATACATTCCTGGCCTTTTCCTAACAGGGTCTAAGCCTTCCAATACCTGAACATGAAAGACATTATTTCACCAAACCAAAGCCAAGCCGAAATAACGGTTTACAAACCCCACTCCAAAACTCAGACAAAAACAGCTTAATAACATTTACTTATCCATTTCAAAATACAGAAAAAAATGCACAAAGCACAAAAAGAACAGAAAATTGCAAAAATTGCACAAAGTTAATAGCTGAAAGAGAATAGAAATTCTGTATCCGCAATCGTGTAAAAAAGTGAGTAGTTTACCTGAATCTGATCCGACCCATAAGCACTGGAGCCAGTGGTCCCTTGAAAAGCCTCGGTTGCAGTGGTAGACGACATGAAAGCTCTTGCAGAAACCACATTTCGATCCACACAGCAGCTACCAATGCCCTTCAATGGAAATTCCGCCCTGCCACCACCAAAAACTAAAACCCTTAAACACTTTTCGCTTTCCCAGAAAAACAAAAATAATAACCACAAAAATCTTATGGCAAAACTAAGAAATGAAGAAATAAATTTATTTGGAATTAAGAGAAAAATAAAATCTTTTGGGATAAGACTACTGATAGAGTAGCCTCTCCAGCGTTTTCTAGGGACCCAAACAGGAATTAAGCAGAAGGTGAGGGGCAAAATAGGAAAGAGGAGAGCACCTGGTTTGTGGGTTGAAGAGAAGAGAGGGACGAGCAAGCGAGGGAGACGAAGAGGGAGAAGAAGAGGGAGGCGGGAAGTTAGGGCGGAGAGAGGAGTGGGAGAAGAAGCGTAAGGCCATGAAGCGAAGATAAGAGGGAGGAGGAGGAGGAGGAGGTCGAAGAAGAAGAAGCGCCATCAATATTTTGAAATTCAACCAAATCTTTTTTTTACAGGGTTTATCTTTTTGTAGGGTTTTTCTTTTCCTTTTTCTCCTAAAAAAAAAATAAATTAAAACGATAAACCCTTTTTTCACCAAAAATGTTATACTTACCATCAGTTGTACCATCACTTATTTCATATATCTAATAAAGATGAGATCTGCATACATTAGCGAACCCTACATTTATTAGTAAGATAATACAAGTGATAGTAAAAAAGATAATAAATATAGCATTACTTTTTTTCCGCCCAAAACCCTACCCCTTCCACAAGCACACTCTTTCTTCCTTTCAAAACAAAAGAAAATTACAATGTTAAATTTTAGGGGTGGAATTTTTTCCCGAAAATCCTGAACCGTCCCAAAATTTGACCCAAAAATGCCCAAACCAAATTTCTTGAAAAATTCGGTACCCGAAACCGAACTAATCCCGAAAGTTTCGGTTTGGGATTCGGCCTCATCTTTGTAACTGTTTGAACCAAACCGAAAATTTTATATCTATATATATATATATATATATATATATATATATATATTAATTTATAATTAGAAATTACTTGGCCCGTTAGATTGGTTAAGATTAAATCCTACAGTCCATTGTAAGTTAGGTCTTTTGTATTCCTCTCAGTTCCTCAAACTCTCTCTCAATCGCTCACTATCACTCTCTCGAAAAACAAGTTCGAACGCCGCTCTAGCGCTCCTCTGTCGAGTCCGTCTATTTCGAACGCCGCTCCTCCATAGAGTCACGTTGCTCCTCCGTCCAGTTCAACGGTGCTCATTGGCCACACACACATAGACGCAAGAAGATGCGAATCCAACATGAATCGAGTCCCAAAATTTAGGTAAGGGTTTCTGATTTTTCATTGGGTTTTTGTTCTTTAGGGTTTAGGGTCAAATTTCATGTTGATTAACTTGATTTCTGAGCATTTTGTCAAATGTGTGAGGGTTTGAGGACTGTGGGTTTCAGATTAAAGTGAATGCAGGTTTTTAGGAAAGTTTCAGGTTGGGTGGGTTCCAATTTAGGACTTGCAGGTCTTTGGGAGGGGTGGGTGCACGAATTTGTAGAATAAAATTACAGGGGATGGGGAAATAGGACTTGCACGAATTATAGGGGGATGGGTGGGCTGCAATTGCCTACGAATTTTTTTTTTTTTTTTTTTTGTTTTGTTTTGATGGGCTCACTATTTAAAAAACTTAAAATCCAAAAAAGCCTAACATTTTGGGCTTCAAGGTCCAATCCTAATGTGACCCAAATCCCGAAATGTTTTGGTTTAGGATTCGAGTTAGGGGCTTCGATTTGAGATCCTGACCCGAACCAGCCCTATGAAAGTTAGAATAAATTACATTTTAGCATCTCAATTTTAGGTCACATAGTAATTTACGGTAAATTATATTTTGACACTTTAATTTTAGGTCACATAATAAACTCATACTTTATCTTCAACTACTAATTCGTTACAATATCAACTAGAAATTCATTGCAATGTCATTCATCAACCACATCCACCCTTAATGACACATCCCGGCCCAGGGTCCACCACATCATGGGCCCGCTCCACCACCGTAGCACGATATTGTCCGCTTTGGGCCCTGACTACACCCTCACGGTTTTGTTTCTGGGAACTCACATGAAAACATCTCAGTGGGTCAACCATCATGAGATTGCTCTCGTGCGCTACTCGCTTAACTTCAGAGTTCCGATGGAATCCGAAGCTAGTGAGCTCCCAAAAGGCCTCGTGCTAGGTAGAGATGAGAATATACATATAAGGATCACTCCTCTAGGTGATGTGGGATCTTACAATCCACCCCCCTTAGGGGCCCGATGTCCTCGTCGGCACACCTCCAGCTAGGGATTGGCTCTGATACCAAACTGTCACATCCCGGCCCGGGGTCCACCACATCCCGGGCCCGCTCCACCATCGTAGCACGATATTGTCCACTTTGAGCCTTGACTACGCCCTCACGGTTTTGTTTCTGGGAACTCACATGAGAACTTCCCAGTGGGTCACCCATCATGAGATTGCTCTCGTGTGCTACTCACTTAACTTCGAAGTTCCGATGGAATCCGAAGCAAGTGAGCTCCCAAAAGGCCTCGTGTTAGGTAGAGATGAGAATATACATATAAAGATCACTCCCCTAGGTGATGTGAGATCTTACACTTAATGTTAACTTAACAGATTTTTTAACTGATGTCTATTGCAATGAACAGTAAGTTGATGTATGACTTTGCAGTGTTCAAAATATGAGATATAAGTTTGTTATGTGACCAAAATTGAGGTGTTAAAATATAATTTACACTTAACATTTATCTTCCACCTAAAGTCTTTAGTTCGATTTTCTCCTCCCAATATCATTTAGATTAAATAATGTAGACAAATATTTTAGAGAATTGTTAATTGTGTACTCCAAAATTTTTATATTTAAAATTCATACTCTTATGAGGAATACCTAACTAGATTTCTAAAGTGCCAATATTAAAAAGGGATGGTTGTTGTCCTACATCCATTTCAATTAAAACAAATTTGAAACAACAAGATAACACAGCTTGAAAACCCAAGGCAACAACCTTAGCACTTGATTTTTTTTTTTTCGTTTCATGTCGTGTGATTGCCAGGTCTAATTTTCATCTTTCCAATGTCATTTATATATAAAAAAAAAATCCTTTAAACAAATATTTCCTTCTAAAATAATAACAATAATTTTTTAACATAACTATTTTATGTTTTGTTTTATGTATATACATCTTTCTTCCATTTCAAGAAAAACAAATTTGAAACAACAAGATAACACGACTTGAAAACGCAAGGCAACAACTCGAGCACTTGATTTTTTATGTCGTTTCGTGTTGTGTGATTGATGGGTCTGACTTCATGTCCCCAATATTGTTTGTGCAAAAGAAATCATTAAACAAATATTTCTTATTAAAATAATAATGATAATTTCTCAATGTAACTATTTTATGTTTTGTTCTCAGTAGTATACATCTTATTCCATTTCAAAGAAAACAACAAGATAACACGACTGCTTCCACGATGATTAGGGCAAGTAAACAAATTTTAGAGGTGCAAGTGGTGATTCTTCCAATGGTTAGGGCCTTCTTGTTCAGAAATCTTTAAAAAAAAAAAAATTACAACCTTCCTACATCTGCATTTGGTACTATGTCAGGTACTTCACTTCTAAAGGCAATTAGCCTCATTACGTAGCCTTCCTTCCTATTGCTTTTAATAACCTGAAACCTCGAACTGCATAAAAGTAACGTAAGGCCAACAAATAAAAAAATGGTTTTAGTTGTTTACTTCATCCTAGAAGCCATTGTTTGTTTTAATTTCGTATTACATGTTTTCGAAGCTTGAAACGTTACAGAAGTGGAAAAATGAACTTTAGGGTAAAAAGATCAAAACTGTTGGAAATATGCCCTGAAAGTCAATCTTTGGAAGAAACCTTTCAGGACAAATGAATTGATGTATGGATGATTCTTATACATCAAATGGCAAAGACACAAATTAGGACTATCTCAATAAACGATATATGTCCTAAATAGTGTATCCATGGACAGTGGATCGATTGAAGAAGTAATCTAATGATGTTAGATTACAGAGACATTCTTCACATAACCAAATGTCCAAAAAGGTTCCTGGTCGTTGGATTGTCGGAGGGATACTGACAATGCGTAGACCGATACATACTGTGTCTGCTTCAATTGGAAGGATGGAAAGTCTCATCCCATTCGTGTTGTGACACTAAGACAAGTATGTAGGTGCTCATTAGGGGAATGAGTTCACTGAACACAATCGAACGAGAGTACTTGCATGGAGGTCTACTCACATGTCAAGCAAGTAACTCTAATGGTTGGAATGTAAGTAGTCCTTTGACCTGAGGCATCGTCGTTGTCTTGTGGTTAAGTACTTGATCTTTGATTATGTCAAAAGTCACTCTATTAGAATGTCAACGGCATAGTTGGGGTTAAGCCACTTAGTCATGAAGGCAAGTGTATGCGCAACAAGGAATCTCTAATCCTCAATAAGAGAGGAAGAATGCTCTAAGATATGATTCGGGAATCTTCGGCCGAAGTATCGAGCGTATTAAAAGGAAAGCGTTCCTATACGACTCAAATGAATCATATAAGAAGGAATAATCACATTAGGGGTTTGACATGATATATCCATACCCTAATGATGTGATTGAGAGTATTGTATTAGAGAATGATTGAATTACATTGTAATTCCAACTGACTAGGTTCTCCGAATAAACTTCTACATTAGCTTGGGTAGCTATGACATATGGTTAGATGTTACTCATAGCTTGTGAGTTCTTCTAGATGATTAAATGTAGTCGTCAAAGAAGAAAGGTGAATTAAAATGAAGTTTTAATTCACTAAGTGATTGAATTAAATATAAGCAATTGGATTGATGCCAATCACCTCACTGCCTTGCTAATTAGAACCTAAAAGATTGTTCACCAATACACTATTGTAGTGAGTAACTAATGGATGATGGAAACAATTAATTGGATTAATTATGTGTTGTGATTAATTTAGAAAAGTCTAAAGAAATCATAAAAGCGATAAAGATCGTTTTGGGCTTAAAGAAACGTTCGGGTTTAATTAGGCCCATTGGGCCTAAACCCATTGGGCTTTTATTCAAGCATTGGATGACTTGAAATAATAAAAGCCCAAAGCCCAAAAACAACACAAAGGGGCCGGCCACTTTAGGTGAGGAAAGGTGAGATATTTAGTCAAGTTGTTGACTAGGTTTCTTTTGTCTATATAAAGAACTTTATAGAGATAAAGTTCATTAGGGTTTTTGTGAGTTTTGAACAACAAAGAGGCAAAAGAAAATAGCTCTCTTGAACCACAAAGGCTGGCCACCTTAGGGGTGTTTTTACTAACATATCTTACACCCCTTTGGTTATTCCTTCATCCTTCTCACTACACTAGTGGGTGAGGATCTTTAGAGGTTTCCTACTTTGGAAACTTGAAGAGAACCTAGGAGCACTCATTCTAACAAAGTGGAGGAGGCAAGGAGGGAAGCTAGGCTCAAGGATTTCAAGGAGCAAAGGCCTTGGAGGTGGTCCATCATTGGTCTCAAGTCTAGATCAAGAGGTATAAGACTAACCTTCACTTTGTTCTTGATTCTTTAAAATGTTTTTGATGCATTATATATAAACCTATGAACCTTGAAGGGGATTTGCATGACTATAGCTTTGATAATATGTTATAAATGCTTCCGCTGCTTTCGTATATGAAATATGATTTGTATATGCATGATAGTCTTTATGAAATCCCATCCATGAATCTCATAGATTTCCCTTCAAAAACGCCATATACATTTTCTTGTTCTCGATTTTATTTTGACTGATGTGTTTTTGTGATTAAAATGTTCTAGGACATTGTCTTTTATATAGCTAAAATTATTACATTGTTGTTGAGAAATTATTTCGTCGTTTTGGAAAGTTTCAAGATCGATGACTAAATTGCCCCTGTGAGTTTCATCCTTAAGCTAAAACTTAAAGATTTTATGCTAGGATCAACATGTAAACATCAGCTTAAAACAGCCCCTTCTTAATTGGTTCACTCATCACCCATCAACTCAAAACTAATAGTTCCTTAACTAGTTAGTTAGCAAGAAATTGTTAATTCTTATCAAACTAGATTTCTAACTATAAATACATGCCTCTAATCACATGTTCTGAAGCACTGAGGACTCAAATAAACAGATCTAAAATATGGGTTGATCACCAAATTCTCTCAATGCACTTCACTAAATTTAAAGCGGTTACATCTTTTCTTTTGGAGGCTCAAATGCAAGGAAGGGATCAAGGACTTGTGAACTTGCCTTTCCTGAGAATTTTCAATAAGTATTTGAATGTTTTACTTGTACTCTTCTCATTCTGAGGTATATATAATCATATACAATCCTACTAGAATAAGAAAAGAATAATTACAATAAATCTACAACCTAAACTAGGAAACCCAAGATTATAGGAATCCCATAATTAAAGGGAAATATTATAGGGAAATATCTTACAAGTCAACACTCCCCCTCAAGTTTGTGCATATATGTCACACATGCCCAACTTGTCCAAGAAACTTGAGAACCTGTCATTAGAACCGGCCTTGTGAGTATATCAGCCATTTGATCCTCGGTCCTAATTGGGGGAAGTTCAATTACTTTTCCCTCCAATTTTTCTTTAATGAAGAACCTATCAACCTCCATATACTTCGTCTTATCATGTTGTACCAGATTATAAGCAATATCCCAAGCCTTGTTGTCACAAAATAACTTCATCGGCAAACTATGGTTGATCCCCAAATCTTGTAATAGAAACTTAAGTCACAAGAGTTCACAAATACCAAGAGCCATACCTTTATATTCGACTTCTGCACTTAAACGAGCTACTACATTCTGCTTTTTACTTCTCCATGTTACTAGATTACCAACGACAAAAGTGAAATATCCTGATGTTGAGCGTCAGTCATCTACCAAACCCGCCCAGTTGGCGTTGGTATATCCTTTGATTCTGAAATGCTCATTTTTCTTAAACAAAATTTCTTTACTTGGACCTCCTTTTAAGTAACACAATATCCTCATAACTGCATTCGTATGTTGTTCTCTTGGATCATGCATATACTGACTGACTACTCTCAAGGCTTGAGCAAGATAAGGTCTTGTATGTGCCAAATACATTAATCTCCCAATTAACCTTTGATATCTTCCTTTGTCCACCGGTACTTGATCCGGGTCGAGACTTAACTTCGTTCTTTCAACCAATGAAGTTGCTACAGGTTTACAGGCTGACATCTCGATTTCTTTTAATAAATCAATGATATACTTTCTTTGGGACAAGAATATTCCAGACTTGCCTCTTGATACCTCAATCCCAAGAAAATATTTCAGAGATCCAAGATCTTTCATTTCGAACTTTGGACAAATACTTCTTTAGAGCCGATTGTTCGACTGGTGCCCTATAACCACCACGTCATCCATATATACAATGAGTACTATAATATTTTTATTCTTCCATTTCAAGAACAAGGTGTGATCTCAATTGCTCTGTCTATACCCGTATGCCTTCATTCATTTAGTGAACTTGCCGAACCATGCTCTTGGTGACTGCTTTAATCCATATAGTGACTTCTTTAGCTTACATACCTTACCCTTATTCATGTTTGTTTCGGTGCATCCCTGTGGAAGCTCCATATAAATTTCTTCAGTTAAATCTCCATGTAGGAATGCATTTTTTACATTGAACTGTTGAAGTGGCCAGTTTAGGTTCGCTTCCAGGGACAATACAATATTGATCCTAGCTATTGGTGCAAAGGTGTCCGTGTAATCTATGCCATATTTCTAAGTGTACCCATTCGCCACTAGTCTTGCTTTAAACTAATCAATCGTTCCATCCTCTTTGTACTTCACTAAGTAGACCCATTTACATCCCACAGGTTTCTTGCTTGCTGGTAAGTCTGATAGTTCCCAAGTAGCATTCTTCTTCAACGATCTCAGTTCCTCATTCATTGCTTCTTTCCATCTAGGATCGACTAAGGCTTCTTACACACTGTTAGGAATATATACAGTAGAGAATTGATTCACAAACGACTTATTTGATTCAGACAGGTGATAGGTGGACACATAGTCGTTTAATGGGTACCTCACTCTCGAGTTATGGGTTGGTTTGCTCATTGAATATTTTAGTTTTACACTTAAGGTATGCCTCATAAGTGGGTTTAGGAATACCTCGATTAATCCTTCCAGGGAAACTACAGAGGGGTGGTCCATCTGGCTTAGAAGACGATTGGTTATGGGAATTACTAAGAGAAGAGTCAACATGTATTATTTCTTCTACAACCGTACGTTCCAACTGCAAGGGGGTCGAATGGGCTGTGTCTTCTGCTATCTTGAGCTTAGTAGGAAGCTGATGTGCATCAATCACCTGCTAGAAACTTGGCTGCTGTGCAATGGCTTGTTACTCGACGATAGGCTGTTGTGCAGTAGCCTGTCATTCGGCGGTCGGCTGCTCGACAATGAGTGGTTACACCATAACTTTCTACTTAGTTCCATAATCAAACATACGAACTTCATCACCTTGAAACTCTCCCTGAAGTGAGGACTCAGAAGAACCAAATACATCTCCGTTTCATGAAAAATAACATCGGCAGTGATAAACATTTTCTTAGTGGGAAGGTGATAGCACCGATAGCCTTTTTGAGTAGTAGCATGCCCCATAAACACACATCGAAGAGCTATAGGTTCCAGTTTGTTGTGCCTTTGTGAAAGGTGCACGTGGACAAAAGCCACGCAGCCAAGAACTTGAGGAGAAAAGTTAGGGGATGGCGGGCAACTAAGCAGAGACATAAGAGTCTGAAATGGTGTTTGAAACTCCAAATTACAAGAGGGAAGTTGATTAATAAGGTAGGTAGCAGACATGAGGGCCTCACCCTAATAATACAAGGGAAGACGTGCCTTAAGAAGAGAAGCACAAACCATTTCTAACAAGTGTCGATTCTTCCATTCAGCCACCCCATTCTGCTGAGGAGTATATGAACATGTGGTCTGATGAACAATACCTTGCATATTAAAGAAAGAGCGTAGTTCAGTATTAACATACTCGCCCCCATTATCACTTTCAACCACCTAAATTTTCATATTGTATTAGAGTGAAACCATTTTGTGAAATTTTTGAAAGGCCATACTAACATCACTTTTTGATTTTAACAAAGTAACCCAAGTCATTCTAGTACAATCATCAATAAATGTGACAAACCAATGAGCTCCACCAAGAGAAGAGATCTTGGAAGGGCGCCAAACATCCGAGTGCACAATCATAAAAGGAATATAACTCTTATTTAAACGTGTAGGAAAAGAAGTTCCATGGCTCTTAGCCATTTCACACACATCACACTTAAATTGAGAAACATCATTCTTCATAAACAAACTAAGAAATAATTTATGCAAATAACCAAACGAAGCATGGCCAAGATGACGGTGCCACATCCACACATCGAACCTTTTGTTATTCTCAGTTAGAGTTCCATTCACTGATAGTGCTTGAGTGAGCAATCCCGAGCTACTGGAATTCAACTCGAAGAGTACAGCTTCTCTTGTCTAATTCCATAACCGATCGTCTTCCACGTCCGGATGTCCTTAAATACACAAAAATAAGGCCAAAAAACAACTAAACAGTGTAAGGCAAGGGTTATTTGGGCAACCGAAAATAAATTATAATTCAAAGAGGGAACCAGAAGAACAGTATCAAGTTTCATGGTATCAGAAAGGGAAACCGTGCCCTCCCCAAGAACTGGGGCAGTATCACCATTAGCCACATTAACCTCGGTGTGAATAGAGTTTTTTATTGAGGAAACCTGTATATAATTGCAAGTCATATGTTCAATAGCTCCAAAATCAATTATCCATGTATTATTCATAACAGAAGTGGAGACATTAAGGGCACGTTTGTTTGACAGGATTAGCAAGGCTTGGACTGGACTAGACTATAGTCCTGTGTTTGGTGTGCAACCGGATTAGCTTTAATGGGCTTAGGTGGGACTCGCTCGGATTACACGCCTCCTTACGAGTTCTTAACGAAGAACCCCAATTTTGGGCGGACTCGTAAGCTCGGAGAGAAAACCGCGAGGATCCCCAACGTCCTGCTCATCCTCATCTCTGCGAGGATCCCCAACGTCCCTCGTCCTGCTCATCGCTCGTCGTCGACCTTGCCCTGCTTCCTCGTCGTTGTCATCCTCACCCTCATCTCTGCGTCTTCTCGCCCTCATCTGGTCGGAGACAGTCTGGTAAGCTTCAAATCTTCGATTGATTTTGTCGAATTGAGATTATAATTTGGGGTTTTCATATTTTTTGTTCAAATTGAGATTAGAATTTGGGGTTTTCATATTTTTTGTTCAAATTGAGATTAGAATTTGGGGTTTTCGTATTTCAACTTTTCTGGTAAACTTTAAAATCAATTTTTAGGTCAAATTGAGATTAGAATCTGTGTGTGTAATCTCTGTGTGTGTCTGTGTGTGTGTGCGTGTGTGTGTATACTATGTGTGTGTGTACTCTGGTTTGTCTGTGTGTGTGTGTATACTCTGTGTGTGTGTGTGTGTGTGTAATCTGTGTGTGTGTAAGTGTAATATGTGTGTGTATACTCTGTGTGTGTGTATGTGTGTAATCTCTGTGTGTGTGTGTGTGTGTGTATGTATGCAGTGTGTGTGTGTGTGTATGTATGCAGTGTGTGTGTGTGTGTATGTATGTATGTATGCAGTGTGTGTGTGTGTGTGTATGTATGTATGTATGCAGGGTGTGTGTGAGTGTATGTCCGTGTGTGAGAGTGTGTATGTCCGTGTGAGTATGTGTGTGAGTGTGTATGCAGTGTGTGTGTGTGTGTGTATGTTTGCAGTGTGTGTGTGTGGGTGTGTGTATGTATGCAGTGTGTGTGTGTGTATGTATGCAGTGTGTGTGTGTGTGTGTATGTATGCCGTGTGTGTGTGTGTGTGTGTGTATGTATGCAGTGTGTGTGTGTGTATGTATGTATGCAGTGTGTGTGTGTGTGTGTGTATGTATGTAGTGTGTGTGTGTATGTATGCAGTGTGTGTGTGTGTGTGTATGTATGCAGTGTGTGTGTGTGTGTGTGTGTATGTATGCAGTGTGTGTGTGTGTGTGTGTATGTATGCAGTGTGTGTGTGTATGTATGCAATGTGTGTGTGTGTGTGTGTATGTATGCAGTGTGTGTGTGTGTGTGTATGTATGCCGTGTGTGTGTGTGTGTGTGTATGTAGTGTGTGTGTGTGTGTGTGTGTATGCAGTGTGTGTGTGTGTGTGTGTATGCAGTGTGTGTGTGTGTGTATGTATGCAGTGTGTGTGTGTGTGTGTGTGTGTATGTATGTCGTGTGTGTGTGTGTGTGTGTATGTATGCAGTGTGTGTGTGTGTGTATGTATGCAGTGTGTGTGTGTGTGTGTGTGTGTGTGTATGTATGCAGTGTGTGTGTGTGTGTATGCAGTGTGAGTGTGTGTGTGTGTGTATTTATGTATGCAGTGTGTGTGTGTGTGTGTGTGTGTGTGTGTATGTATGTATGCAGGGTGTGTGTGAGTGTATGTCCGTGTGTGAGAGTGTGTATGTCCATGTGTGTGTGTTAGTGTGAGTGTGAGTGTGAGTATGTATGTGTATTTTGCACATTTGTCCATGAGTGTGTGTGTGTGTGTACTTGGTTTATAACCATGATATTACAATGTGAATGTTTTGTATTGTGTGGGGTTGATGCTGAATTGCAAATTTTTGTGGTTGTTGGTTGCAGAGAAGAGGAGCATAAACGGAAGGCTAAGGCTAAGGCTACTGCATTACAGGTGTCCTTTAATTTCCCTCTTCACATGCAATGCCTAGCAATGATAGCAATCCTCATACTAGTGTTCTTAGACACATGTTTATAGATGTATAAGAGTAGAACATTTTGAATATGATGCCTCGGGTTAATGATAACTTTTTTTTTTCAACGCCACCTGTATATTTGTTGCCTCGGGTTAATGATAACTTTTTTTTTCCAACACCACCCGTATATTTGATGCCTCGGATTGTGACTTCGCTAGTTACTTTGGTCTAGTTCATTTCGTATCATAATCACTTCATTTCCATCACCCTTAATAACAGTAAATATTACATATATAATGTCCTTAATTTGTTTTTTGTTTTTTTTTTGTTTGGATAGATATGGATCGAAGGAAGCTTTTATTGATCTTATTGTTAGAGATGTCTTATTTGGAGACAATTTGCATTTGTACGATTCTTGTGTTGATGATGCTACGTGGCAAACAGAGACATGTTGAACGACCCACATTGACTAACCGTTCACTTATTAGACGAGAGATTAGTTTGTGTTATTTGAATGGTATAATAGGGAATACTGATACTGAATGTGTCAACGAATTGAGAATGGATAGAAGGACTTTTGGCATATTATGTGACTTACTTCGTCAAGATGGGAGGGTAAAAACTGATGGTTTGGTGTCTGTAGAGGAGCAGGTGTGTATGACTTTACAAATATTAGCACATCATACTAAGAATCGTAGTGTTGGCGGTAGATTTTATAGGTCGGGAGAGACTATAAGTAGGTATTTCAATAGCGTATTGCAAGGAATTTTGCGATTACAAGGTATCCTACTAAAAGTCCCTCAGCCTGTGCCTATTGATTCTACAGATCCTAGGTGGCAATGTTTTAAGGTATGATGAGAATTTTTTTTCATTTTCCCTAAGCTTTAACTCTTCATTCCCTTTGTATAAATTAACAAAAACTTTTTTTTTTAATTTTTTTTAAGAATTGCTTGGGAGCATTGGATGGAACACACATTGATGTGCATGTACCTGAAATTGACAAACCAAGATACCGAACAAGAAAGGGTCGAGTCGCAACTAATGTGTTAGGTGTGTGTTCAGGAGATATGCAGTTCATATATGTGTTTCCGGGGTGGGAGGGTTCCGCATCAGACTCTAGAGTGCTACATGATGCAATTACTAGGCCTAATGGTTTTAAGGTACCAGCGGGTAAGACTATTACTTAGTCTCAACTTTGTAAGTTAGGTCTAGTTCTGTTTGTCAACTACAAAACACTAATAAGGTCTGTTTTTTTTCTTTTCATTAGGTTATTATTACCTTGTAGATGGTGGTTATACAAATGGTGAAGGATTCCTTGCACCCTATAGATACCTTATCATTTATCTGAATGGGAGGGACGAACACCTTCTAATAAGAAAGAATATTTTAACATGAAGCATTCTAAGGCAAGGAATGTAATTGAACGCTGTTTTGGCTTGCTAAAAGGAAGGTGGTCGATACTAAGGAGTCCATCTTTCTATCCGATAAGGACACAAGGTCGAATAATTACCGCTTGTTGCCTACTACACAATCTTATTAGGCAAGAGATGTCTGTAGATCCAATGGAGAATTTGCCAATAATAGAAGATGGACAAAATACAGAAAAAGGTGAATATGTTGGTAGTGTTCAAACATCTGACCAGTGGACTGCAAAGAGGAATGATATGGCTCAGGAAATGTATAACGAGTGAAGAGCAATTAGGAACCAGCAACCGAACTAGCTATATGTGTTAATGATAACATTTTATTTTAGTATTCCTTTTTATCATGCATTTGTTAGATATTAGCACAATGATTGGATGGTATGCAAATTAATTGGATATTATGCAAGTTGATTGGATATTATGCAAATTGATTATTTGTATGGTATTTTCCTTCATTAAAATATTTTTTGTTTAGGTATGGATAACGAAAATATTTTGAATGCTACTCAAGAGCCAAAAGGAAGAAGGCGTAAATGGGAAGCATTTGAGGAAGAAGTATTACTAGGAGTTCTTGAGGATTTTGTTGCTCGGAAGCAACGGTGTGACACCGGTGCTTTCAAACAAGGTACTTTGGTTGAAATAGCAAAAGCTGTCAATGTTTTATGTCCTCATTCAAATATAAAGGCAAATCCACATATTGAGTCCAAGTTGAAGAAATGGAAAAAAACATATAGTATGGTCGTTGACATGATAAACACAAGTGGATTTGCATGGAATGATGTCAAAAAGTGCGTTGAAGTTGACAGTGATGACTCATGGCAAACTTATGTGCAGGTTCATATCCTATTTTATTTATACATTAGTTATATTATTGCTGCTATATTTGTTACGCATGCTAAATTTTAGTTTTGCTATGTTGATATAATCTTAGAGAAATAAAGAAGCCAATGGATGGAGAAGCAAACCTTTTCCACTGTTTGATAGATTTGCATATATATTTGGAAAAGATCGGGCTACGGGTAATGTAGCCGAAACCCCTGCTCAAATGGTGGAGGAACAAAGTCATGATCATGTTGGTGAAAGTGATATTGGAGGTGAAAATTTTGTTTCTTCAATGAACCAACAAAGCCAACAAAGCACCCCATCTGAAAATAGCCAAAGAAAGAGGAAAAGAGCTATGGGAAGTTCAAGTGATGGAACCGAGGCAATTATCAGTGGACTGAAAGATTTTTATGTTGAAAGTGGGAAGAGGATGCAAATGGTAACTGAAGCTTTAGTTCAAGGTACTGCAGATCATACTGACATAGCTAATGAACTTGAAGCAATGGGTCTCTCTCCTATGGATCAAATTGATGCATTGTCTCTTATTTTGGATAAACCAAAAAATGTGGGAGTGTTCAGGGCAATCAAACCGGAACTCAAGAAAGTGTTCGTCCAAAGGCTTTTAAGCGACAACGCAAGCGGATGAGGATTTTGGCTAATGTTAACATGGATGTATTTTATTAATGTTAACATGGATGTATTTTATTAATCATACAATCTTATGTTATGGCTTATAACTTAGCTTTGCACTAGTATTTTGGCTTATGTTAACTAGCCATTTTGTAAATTATGGAGATCTATTTTGGCTAATGTTAACTAATGTTAACTAGGATTTTCTAAATTATGGAGATCTTCTTATGTACTTGTATTTGTTGAAGTTGCATGTATTGGGCACTATTATTTTTCTTCTGTTGGGTGATAGAGTTTAAACCAAGCTACATTTGCAAATTAAACCCAATTCTATTAGCAGGTAATAGAAACAAAACAATTGTCAATTTTTTTTAAGATTTATAATATACATGGCAAAAATATGCTCCAATTAACCCATATCATGAGATTTGTAGCATTACTCTATTACACAATGGCAAAAATTTGTAGTCCTAGTCTAAGCAAACACAAATCTGGTGAACAGTACTGTTTTTCTTATCCTGCTTCTTAGTCCGACATTACACCAAACGTTTCACTAAGTTAGTCCAGCTTAGTCCAGTCTAAGCCAGTCCAGCTTAGTCTTGGCAGCTAGTCCAGTTCGAGACAGTCCGGCGCAACAAACGCACCCTAAGTGCCTTACCATCGGTACCTGACGCGACAATTAGAGATGATGCTTTGCTTGCTACATCCGCTGAATCATCCTTGGTTTCTGCAACAGAAGCTCGAGGTTTGTTAAAGCAAGGATCACGTGTCTTATCCCATTTCTCGGGATACCTAATCAACTCGAAGCATCGGCTTTTGGAGTGGGTTGTCATACCACAATGTGGACATTTACCCTAAAGACAATCACGACTGGTTTACCCGGTTCTTGGCTGCCCAGGTTTATTCTCAAACCCACCTTGGTGGGTGCGGTTGGAGGGGCCTTGGGCCTTGGTTGCCATTGCAGCCGGTTCTGAGCTTTGGCCCTTCATCTTCATAGCTTCCTTGGGATCTGCATCACGATGAACATACGCATAAGCAGTCTGAAGTCCAAGTGGTGGATCTTTGCACCGTATTTCTCCACGAGCCTAATCAAACTCATCATCAAGCCCACCAAGAAACAAATATAACCTTTGCCGCTTGGTTTTCTTTTGGAAAATCAGAACATCTTTTTCACATACCATGGCCACTTTGTTAAAGTGGTCCAATTCCTGAAAAATCTCTATCAATTCTCCAAAGTAACTAGCCAAAGGCCGCCCATTTGCCTAAGACGTGACGCTTTCTAATTTAATGAATAAATTCTAGCTGCATCATTCTCATCAAAATAGGCAATCTTAAGAGCATCCCATATTTCTTTAGAAGTCGACAATCGAATATAACGTTTCATGATTTTCGGCTTAATTGCCGACAAGAGCCAACTCTTAATTTTCTGATCTTCAGAGAACCAATCATCATATTTGGGATCATCCTTTGCATGAGCCTTAATGGACCCACGAAGATATCTCATCTTCTTCCTTCCAGCGATATGAATTTGAATAAGAGGAGCCTATAAATCATAATTCTTCTTATCCAAAAACATACCAATATTGAAACTCGAGTTGTCTGACTGCACCATAATTGGAGCAGCAACCTTCACATCTTGATCAGCCATGTATCTTGTTGTCGGCAAGAACTAGGTAGCAAAAACGTGATGAATAATCAGCAACCATTGACAGAAAACGGGCAGCAATAAAGTTGCGTTGCTGGTGGACGAAATTTGAGGCAGCTATGACTTTTGGAGCCACTCGCTACAACTGTGTGCAAAGCACAATAAGACGGCAGCTATGACTTTTGGAGCCACTCGCTACAACTGTGTGCAAAGCACAATAAGACCAACCCATATAGGGTTCGGTTTCTGGTTTTCGACAAGGCTCTGATACTAAGAAGAAGAAATGCTTTCGATAATAAGGAAAGAATAATTACAATCAATCTACAACCTATACTAGGAAACCCAAGATTATAGGAATCCCATAATTAAGGGGAAATATTATAGGAAAATATCTTACAAGTCAACAAATATAATTTGTTTACCCTTAGAATAGATCAAACATGTAACTAGGGATGGGCAACGGTTATGGTGGGCGGGTAACCGCGGTTATTTACCCATAACCGTTTATGCTCATACCCGCATAACCGTTTACTCGTTGGGTAATTGCCTAAACGGTTATACCCATACCCATAACCTTTTATAAACGGTTAACCATACCCATAACCGCATACCCATTTAACCGTAACCGTTTAATACCCGTTTACCCATTTACCATTTTTAACCCGTTTATCTTCTTTTTTTACCATTACCCCTTTTTCACCCGTCTACATGTTTTTTAACAACTTGAAAATTACAAAAAAAATTGTCATAATTTTTTTTTTTTGACAATTAAACATTGTTATAGGTACATTCATCATACATTTCCATATTTTAATTTTTTTAAGCCCTTATACCATTCCAATAATTGAAATAATAGTTTACGGATGATATTTTTAATTATTACCAATGAAGGTAAATATAATATTTGCTAAGTATTATTGGGTTACAAAAATTGTTTAGAAGACATTTATGTCAAAACATTTATATCAATTTCATGGTTACCAGCAAGAAATTTAAATTAATTTGGCGAATTCCTTGATGATGAGAATCATCATTCCTGTAGCAGTGTTATTGAGAGAAGGACCGATGAATTCCTTATAATTTAATGGGTGCTAAGTATTATTGGATCGAGAATATGGTTTGTGTTAGTTTTACATATATAAAATAAATGAGTAAACGGTTACCCGTTTATAACCGCGGTTAATACCCATAACTGCCCATTTAAATTTCGCAGGTAAACGATTATACCAATAACCGTTTATTTATCTAAACGGTTACCCATAACTAATGGGTATTTGCCCATTCCTACATGTAACACACCATGTTTCCTTCCAAAACTGTCGTGCCTCTAATTGTTGAGCTTACTTATATAAATATTTTGGTTTGGCTTATTCCATATATACCATTGAAATATGCATGAAAAATGCTTCGATTTGACTTCTGAATCACCTAAAAAGGTTAAGAAACGAAGAAGCTAGAGCTAAATCTTTATCAACACCTAAGCTATTTTTTTTTCTTTCTAGAATTCGGCATGCCTTTGAGTTTTCCGGTCGCTGGAAAATCGTGAAACTATATATTCCCTTTGTTCAAACAATTCTTAAAGTTATACACAATCCTAGCATGTATTTGAACTAATATGCTTTATTTTAAAGCCTTTTTATCACTAAAAAAAACCATTAGAAAGATGGAAATCATTTTGTTCGGGCAAAGATTCTTCTGGAGAAGGCTCCTCGGACCTCAGCACAGCTCCCCAAGGGATTGGCACTTTGGATGTGTAGTCAGGCTCTTGTTCGTTGAGATGTTATAAGCAGAGAACAAAGTTTGTTCTGAAAGGTGTCTTTGTGGGGCCTTAGGTGTAGGCCTTGAGGCTCACAATCAAAACTAACTAAGTGCTAGGTGTGTCACTGCTATCTCAGTATAGCAGATGTAGAACAAGTATATTTTAAGTTGATTACTTGCGCTCCAACTTACTTCAAACTTCTTGTTATCAAAGGATTGTCGTGGATGGGTTAAGTTCACATTAAGATCTTTTTCTTACCTTGTAAACAAGGACTTTTAGTTCATGGCCTTGTATGTTTGAATGGAGGGAGTCCAGAGCCCCTTAAGTCATTTACTTGGTTCTTGATTGATTTTAATGATAATATAGCCATTAAACTAACTGGATCCAAATGTAAATGAAATTCTTAAAATATGGAAACTGATGGAAATAACTGGAATACATACTGGAGAATGCATTAAGTAATAGATCTACTAATTCAAAAAACAAACAAAGAGCTTAAGGCAAAATTTCACCTTGTCTGTTAAGGTTGAACTTCTTGCAGTCACTTCTCTTTGTATTTACAGGGTTTATATGCTGAAAATAGATGGATGGTAAACAAGTTTACACAAGGGAATCGATACTACACCACTAAGGGATGTAGCAGAGCTTTTTATACTAGACAAAAGATGTCTTTTGTAGGGAATTATCTTGAAAATGACTGGGATCGGGGCTGAGTACAGCTTTTAGATGCAAATTTGGCTTGAGAGAAGAGTTTGTATGTATGTTTGTTTGATTGGTTGAATGTCCTTGTCTCTGGAGCCTCTTCCTCCTTTTATAGGCACATTTGCCCGACTGTTGTAACCTTTATCCTTGCTCAAAAGCACTTGGAGGGTAGTGAGTCATCAACTTTTTACTAGAACTGCCACTAGAAAGTGCTTTTTGGCTGGTAGTAGTTTAGTCTCCATCACTTGTCACTTCAATGGCAAGCACGTGACTTGTATTTGGCTGAGAAGGCTTCAATTTGCCTCTGGGCTCGATGCTGGGCTTCGGGCAAGTCCTCCTTTAATTGGCATCTTTAGGTTTTCCTTCATTTAAACCCAATGTTCAAATATTAACTCAAACACATTCAAGAATATCCCAGTAAACTTCGCCAGAAAACTCATCATTCGTACTTGACTTTCTTTGTTTGTAACTCACTCATTTCTCAACCGATTTTAGTAAAATTTATATCAATCTAAAGCTTATAATGTCAACTTTTGATCTGGAAACTTTGGCGATTGTACACATAACGTACTGAGAAAAATTAAGCTTGAAAGTTACTTTGTGCAACCATGTTTTACGAAAACTGTCATCTATTTTTGTTTTGGCCATATCTTACTCAATTCTAAACTGTTTTCAATTGTCTTTGGATTTGAAGCTTATAATCTTAACTTCACATATGGAAAGTTTGTTGACTAAACACTTATTGATGAGTAGAATTTTATATTATATATTTAACCCTATTCTTAGTATATTTTGGAAGAATTTTGATACTTTGAATTGTTTTTCTAATATAGGATTTTCGACTTCCTTTGGAGCAAAACATGGTCAAATAGACGAATTTTGGAGAAATTCCAGTTGGAGGACGTTCGTGAGTCACTTAACTCGATCGTGTCAAAATATCAGATTTTTCCACAAAGCGGCTATTTTATGGCAATAAAATAAAGGAGCGATGTGCAGTGCTGGAATAGTGACGTTTTGGGCTTGAATTGCGTTTTTGAAGCCCAAGATGACCTCAGATGGGTTCATGGTCTTCTGGAGATGTGTTCAGAACGACTTGATCATCAAAACAAGCTATCATGGGCCGGATTTGGAGGATATCTGAGACTAAAACGTGGCTCTACAGTTACCTGGCAGATTCTCCTAGTTTAATTAGGACTTTATTTTCTAAGATATTTTATTATTATTTAGTTTCATAGTTGGAATAAGAGACTTATGTTTTAGGGTTTGTGTGATGGCTTAGCAAATATATTGCTTGGCCATCTACAGTTTTTTGGGTTGCTTATTATTATTTAACTTCAGAGACAAAAAACTTTGCTAGGGTTCTTGGAGATTTTCTACTTTAAGGTGTTTTCATTCATTTTCTTCTTAATAATATTTTCTATGATTTCAATTATGAATATGCGTAACTAATTCCTTTTGCTAGGGCGAAGCTTTGAGCCTTAGCATGAATATGTAATTTTTATATGATTGCTTATGATTGATTGCATGCATACTTTGAATTATTGATCACTGTTTTAAACTATCTAATTGTCTTGATGACTGGCCACCATTAGGATGTTTAGACAAGTGATTGGAAGCAATTCGGTCGGAATATCACCGGAGGATTGAGTATTGCTTCTTGTGATTGATAATTATAATTTCATCTAAGACGAATATCACGCTCTTAGGGGTTTCATGGTTCTTCAAAAGGTTTTCATAAAACTTAATGAGTCTTGCATGTTCATATTTGATCTGAATATCACAAATGGAATGCATGTTAGATATACGTTCTTGCTTGAATATCACGAGGAGAATATATATTAGGAAAACCTAACTTTCAAAGGGGCATGTGTAAATCATGAGTAATTGGTAGAAATTCGTAGGATTGCCAAGTTATGGTGGAACCCTAGTGCTATTATAAATTGGTATTTAAAACTCTTTTCTTTTGTCATATTAGTTTTTTTTATTAAAATTCGTTTTTTAATATTACCCAATTTCAAAATCTCTTTTCTCAAGTTTTAATTCTAAGTATTTAATTAGGAATTGTTTCTACACAAATTATCCAAATAGTCCTTGAGGAGAACGACCTTGCATAAGCATGTATACTACAACATCCTTGTATTCTTGCAAGTATTTCATATGATTTTGATCCTATTTGCATAGACGTTAAAAATGCTATCACTTACAACAGAGAGAGAAGAGGACCACGAAATTAATTATGTACAGTGTGCTTTTTTTAATACTATCCTTTATTTTTGCATTGATCGTATTAGTCTCATTTCCTAATCGTTTTCTTTGCTCCTTATATCAACTTAAAGCATACAACTAGCACTAAAAATCTAAGAAATTGTTGGAAGGTTCCGAAACAACACTTAAATAGGGAACATAGACTTTTGAAAGTAATGTTTTGGCTCTTATGGACTGTTTCTTTATAACCAGTATGTCAGAAAGCCTATATTAAATTATGTTTCATGTGTTTATTTTGTTAGAATATCAAGACTTGTGCTTGCATACTCAAAAGTACCATTTCACATATATATATGTTTTACATGAAACCTTGTACTTCAAAAAAATTGTTGTTTGGGAAGTTATACGAGCGGGCACTTGAGCATCCATACTCGAAGTGAAATAATGGTGGAAATATTTGGGAAATTTGGGAAGTTAACCATGGGCTCAAGTTTCTCAGATAGTGCACTATTATACCTAATAGGTTGTGAGAAGTCGAACCTTGTGTACTTGAGTTTTATTGGACTCTTACACGCTGCGGTTTATCATGTTGAAAGTTCAAGGTTTATATTTCATTGTCAGTCCTCCACATATGAGTTTCACTAGAATGAAGAGTTATTTTCTAAAATGGAAATATATGAACTTTGTGATTTGATTACGCTTATGATAATTAGATCGTGATGTGAATCTATGTGATTTTTTCTATAAGGCAAATATGTTATGTTTTGGCAATCTATACTTACTGGGTTTGTGTTTATCAACACCTACGCTGATTTTGTTTTTTTTTTTGATGGTTGGAGCTCATGATGTAAGTTGAAAATGATAGAAAGGAAGTTGAATTCATACAGCTCACTCAAGGAAAATGATTCGCGCTTTGCTTCGCACATGGTCGACACTCCTCAACGAAAAGCTACACGTTTTATCACCGGAATGGATTCCAACAGTCGGAGAATGATAATCAATTGTGGAATCGGGTATGTAGAGCATTGGATATAAATTTTTACAGTTTTAAAATGACTCACACCGCAAATACACATGTCGTATTCCAATACTTTATGGATCGTGCATTTGAGGTGTGACACTGCGTTCCGAGTTCAAATAGTTCCCTCATTATTCGTGTAGAATAAGTGTAAATTATCATTTGTAATAAAGAAAAGAAAACAAATATTTCCTCCTCATCATTTCCTTGTCCTGACTCCATCCTTGTTACCCAACTCATAAACGAGGGATTTCCCAAAGTAGTTTATTAGATTATATTAGAACATCACCCAAATTAAAAGAACAACTGAAGGGCGACTCCTAACCAATAAGGTTCCCCGCTTTGTGAGTGTCAGAAGGGAACATCCATCATACGCAAGGTTACCCCTACTTTTGCAAATAGGGTTTTTTCACAACTCAAACCTGTACTTTTTGGTTACAAAAGAGCAACCTTTCTGTTGTACCAAGCCTCACCCTAATGTTAAAAAAAAACAACTAAAGGACTTTGAAAGTGAAATTCCAATTAATTTACCAAATCCTTGAGAGAGAACTCAATCAGACAACTTATTTGTTTTCCACGCGAACATGTGAAGACGATCACCAAACATTCAAGAGTACCACGAGGCGAAAACATACGTTTGGCTCCGAAATGAAAGCGTGTGTCAAAGTTGAGCCCATGGCCCCAAGAAATGCATCCGTGAGCGTTTGAACTCGAATTGAAAATTTCAAACATTTGCTCACTTTCTAGTAAACCGACTCCTTGGGTCTGATTTTTGAAGGCATTAGGCATACACGAGTTTTATGTTGCCTTCAGTTTCCTTGAAAGAAGGTTCTAACAAAACCTCATCTCTTTCGAAACTTTTTTCCAAAGTTGGTATTTCCAGGAAATATTAGTAGAAAAGAAATATACAAGGCAGGTTGACCTGAAAAACCTGAAGTCAGTTCTTTACAAATTGCCTACCCGGCGGCCAAGACAACTTAAATAGATGGAGACGGGAGACGAAAATCACGACAAAACCATACATTCTAGTGACTGCAGAGCTGAAGAATCACAGAAGCGTCCATGATGTGGTGATTCTGTCATGGCCATGTACCTATGACCTCTGTGCATTTCTGAAAGAAGCAAAACCTTTGGTCAGGCGGATTAATATTTTTCGACTGGTGGTATCTAAAAGTTTTCAATCAACTTGAGGCACCATGCATTTTTTGTTTCATTTTATGCCGTCAAAGAACTTATCATGAACAGGAACGACAGACTTGCCGCACCAACTATTGCATCATTGTTAGGCAATTACAGATTGTACACGACTACTTACCTTGAAGAAAGTGTATGAGAACTATTTAGTGCCCCCCGGGGAGCACTTACGCGCCGTGTCCGCTGATCATGCTCCTTAGTGACACGCATAGAAGAGACTTCTTTTTCCATTGCAGCTACTTCTCTCCGCATCTTTTTGGCCTCGACCTCCATTGCTTTGTTAAGTGTATCCACCTTCTTTGCCAACATCTACTTGATTCCACACCAGAAACAAATTAAGAAAAACACAAAAGTGGGAAGTGGTTGCAAAATTAACAAGATATATCCTACTATCTAACCTCAATTGCATCATCCTTGTCTTTGAGGGTTTGATCTTTCTCGTGGCAAGCTTTCCTTAAAGATACAACCTCTTTCTGTAACATATCATACAGTACTCCAGAAACATAATCTTCATGTTCTCTCCTGGACTGTTCAGCCAAGGTTCCATTTGAGCTCTCCTCATGTCTACCTACTACCTCATTCATTCGAGTCTGATCATTGGCACTGTTAGGCGTGCAATCTTTCCCAGTTGCATCTGGGATTAGCTTATCTCTGTCTAGCAATCTACTACCACCATCAAACGATCTAGATGAAACTGTGGCTTGTTTCAATATTGCAGTGGCACTGTTGGAACGGTTGAAACCAGATTGTAAGTTTGATTTTGTCCTAGATAGATAGCCATTAGAGGACGATTTAGAAATGTTCTCAGCTCCACCAAGAGACTGACGCCTTGAAGGCCTGTTGCTTGTGATTTTTGCATCTGGAGCCGCACGCGATTTACCATTAGATGCTTTTAACTTATCCTCCAAAACCTTAAATCTTAATTGGTATTTTTCCTAAGAAATCAATAAATAATCAACTATTATGAAAAGGATTTAACACATTACAGATGAGAGTAACATAAAATGTAAGCACAGACCCAAACTCAAACAGTTAGCATACCTTCAATTGTGCTTCTGCCTTTGCAGTACGCTCAGCTACAGCCAGTTTGTCTCTAAGCTGTTGCATTTCTCCCTACAACAACAACAAAAAAAAAAGAAGTCAATTTAGATCTCAACTAACTGTTCATTTCATTATTTGTTTTCACTTTTCTCCCCATCTTTTGAAGGAAAATAAACCATCTTAGAATACCAGCATGTGCACACACGCATATATATCCAGAATCCAGATTTATACACAAGTGGACAAGAAGTCCACAATGAAAACAAAAACAACCAACCAAGACAACGGGAAAGTCCCCCTAAACCAAAGGACTAAACAAGGTAAATCCTTTAAATCTGAAGAAACCGAAGCCCAAACTATACACCCGAAAGAGTCTAGGCTTTTTTTCCCCTTTCCTGGTAATTTATGCTTCTCTAACACCATGCATCTTAGCAAAAGGTCAACAATAATCATTGCAGGTCATCTATGGTATGAGGTGATAGTTCTATATATTAAACCTCTTGGGTTAACATGCGCATGAATACTAAGATGATCATTAACACTTGAATATTAAAAAAGATTCAATGAAAAAATTTCCAATTCATTCTTTTCTTTTTGGGTAATGAATCATATGTTAATTGCTAATCCCTATGCAGGTATGCAGTGCCTCATCCAACATGACGCAGCAATTACCCGGTTAAATCCTTATCGATAGATATCGAAGAGGTTGTGGCGGGATTCATACTTGAGATAATGCTTCATGAAGCACCTAAGCCCCCCATCATAAGGACAACCTCTTGGGTTAAGGATGCAATTTGTGATGATGAAACCAAATGACTATTTGTGTAAATTAAAGGAATTGTAGGCAAAGATGATGGGTTTATGTATTGAAGTCATAACATGCCTGAAAAAATTTCCTTTCTTCAAGCCATTGCTTTACGGGCATGACTTTGTCACTGGAGTCTTTCCAGTCATTTGCAACAACAGTGGCAACCCGATTTGCAGAGACCTTTGCACGAGCCACCTCCCGCTCCAATAGCTTTTTCTCCTCCTACGCAAGCTTGAATGTTAGAGGAAGTTTGCATTTGTGACACACTCAGAAAAACTACAAAGTGATATGCAAGTACTGGAGTTCCAAGAAATGGTTATTACATTCATCTCCTGCACTTTCCGCTGGTAATCACGCACAGCATTGGCAGCAGCTCCACCAGCTAAAACAGCCTCCTCAAGTTCTCGAACAGTTTGTGTCAGCTTCTCAACCTCAGCTACCTTCTGTCTGTGCATTTTGTCAAGTATTTTGTTCTCCTCCTGATAATGGATAAATTCATATTATGTAAAATGGTGTCCAACACTAGTAAACACCCCTGGTACATTCCCTCAATCACACAAATTGCATGCAGCAGGAAAACTCTGAACAGCATACAAACCTGGCATATTTCAATCTGTTTCATTAGCTCTTGGTTTTTGTTTTGCAGATCGTCAACCAAGGATGCTTTTGCCAAAGCAATCTGAACAGTTCTCTCGGTGTCAACCAGAGCAGCCTCTTTGGATTTAGTAAGCCGATCAAGTGCTCTGTTGTCATCCTGCAACTTGGTTACCTAAAAAAACAATACATCCAGAAGTATAAAAAAATATAGCTCGTTTTAATTATTAATTCTTGTAAATAAAGAAGTCAATAGATCAATTAACAATATAGAAACCAAATACATATTGAAAACTCTATACCTCACATGTACAAACCAAATATGGAAGCAAAAATAGACACTCAAAACTGACACGAAAATACTAAAAGTTTTTCAACCCTATCTGTCTTTAAAACAAAATTAAAGGGGTCATATTGCAGAACGAAAGTATACCTCCTGCCTAGCAAGCTTAAGCTCTGCCTCCAGTGGAGCAATGATGGCTTCAATGGGTGGCATTTCATCATCTTTCTGTGCAGCGTGAACTCTTCGAAGTGTGGCTTCTGCTGCAAATTGCGCAGCCAAAGCTGCTTTTTTCTCATCATTTACTTTCTTAATCTCAAGATTCTGCAAATCATAGTGTACTCAGTATATCGCAAGCAGAACAGTTCAATGTTGGTTACAGAAGACAATACAATCAGGCAGCAAAGGAAACTACAATTATTACCTTGCTTTCCAAAAGAGCTTCAGTTGCTTTAAGCTTTTCATCCACTTTGTTAAGTTCATCTGTCAACTGAAATTATTAACCAACAAAAAAATTTATCAGAAATTCCCATTTTATTTGAACTTAAAATTTTCTCCTTATCGGAAAAGAAAAAAGAACTCAAAGCTTTCTCTCATCAACATAAAACAAACCTCAAGTTTTCTCCGTACCATGATTCAGTATCATTAAAGAGAGTAAATACTAAGATAACTTATACTATTAATTGATCTCTCAAAATATCTTCTAAAAAAAAATTCAGGACTCCTTATATTGTTGACAGATAAAAGACTTGGCTAACTACTGGATCTTATCAAGCATCAAATAAAACTTGCTGGTCAATCCCAGACAATGGTTATTGAAAAGAGTAAGATATTGACAAATAAAATTTAACATGATTTTTAATAATCTTGATATCTTTTCTAGATTGAAAAGCAGCTTTAAGATAAAGTTGCTGATTAAGTTTTGCTTTGTAGCTACGTTAGATTATTAGTTTCATTCTTGTAACTTGATTCTGGTGGACATCTCACTCACTGTTTGTTCTAGTCTGCATCTAAAAAATTGTTCCTTAACAAGATAACGAATTTTGATAGTTTTGTAATCTATAATCATATCATTGAGAAGAAGACATCAATAATATTGAACAGAACAAAACTGAGATTAACAAAAAGACAAAGATTATGCAGTAAAGGAGTTCTTTTATTAAATTTTTATGAATAATATCTCCTCCAAGTGGATATACAGGGATATTTTCAAAATTAACTGCTCACTGTCAGTAGAAAATACATTAAACCTATTACATTTCATGTTCTTTTATATTTATACTCACATTTTTATCACTGTGGCTTAAACTAAAACTATAGGAGTCATTAGGTTTCAATTTTTTAACTAGAAAGTGGCAGTATAAAATTTAAGCCATGTATATGTAGCAAAAGGTAGGTGTTCTAGTCATCCACCGGTTTGTCTAGTGAAGTGGGCTGAATAATATGTTGTCATGATCACCATTTAAAGAAATAAAGCATAGATAAGTTTCAATAAACGAAAGTTACATCAAAAGACAAACGTTAGAGGCTCAAAAACATCCATCCACAATGTTAAGTACATTACCTTGAAAGTTCTAGATAACACAATGTTTTTTTTTTTTTTTTTTTTGAACAAACGATATTATCTATACTAAGGGGTTGGGGGAGTGGGCTAAAAGCCTCATAATAGGCTAGCAATAATGTGGTTCAAATTCGCCTTTGGCAAGAATCGAATCTAAGATCTCTCACTTGCAAGTGAAGAGGAATACCACTAGACCGTAGTACTAAGTGGCAAATAACACAATGTTAGAACAGAAAAATAACATAAGTCAAACAGCAATACTTCCAGAAAAGTTAACAAAGGTAAAAACCAATACACAACAACAACAACAACAAAGCCTTTTCCCACTAAGTGGGGTCGGCTATTTGAGAAAGTAATCATGTTGGGAGTCTGGCTCTCGAGATTCGGAGGGCGGTGCCTCTTCGATTTTGGAGCAAGCAATCTTGTTGGGAGTGTTTTCTCGAATGTGAGTAAAGGTTGGGCATGTTTGCTAGTCTACCTTGCCACGAAGCACAGAGGTTGACACACAGGGACTTTCCAATTATCCAGCAATGGTACTGTTCCTTTACCCTCTCTTCGATTTTTAAGAAAGTAGTCATGTTGGGAGTCTGGCTCTCGAGATTCGGAGGACGGTGCCTCTTCGATTTTGGAGCAAGCAATCTTATTGCGAGTGTTTTCTCGAATGTGAGTAAAGGTTGGGCATGTTTGCTAGTCTACCTTGCCACGAAGCACAGAGGTTGACACACAGGGACTTTCCAATTATCCAACGGTGGTACTATGGATATCGAACAACATTGCACAATTACAGTAACCAGACTCAGAACCAGCAGTCAGAATGAAGTCCCGCTTAACACAAACGACATACACATACTAAATAATTTGCACTAGTTAAAAAGAACTAGAATACAGTTTCTATATAACAATATTTTTATGATCCCCCATTCCTTCGTAATTCTTAAGCATAGATTGATTAAGTCCAAAATTACCGTTTCATCAAACAGAACATGTACAAACTACAAACATTGTTAGTAAGAACTTAGAAGAAGCAACTTACGAACGAGTTAGCTGTCTGAAAATCTGTCTCATTCATATATTCTAGTATGTGTTGAATATACCACTAAACAACAGTAATATTCCTATCTTTGATTATGCAAACTGGTATAAAATAAAATTAAAAAAAAAAAAAAACAAAGAATCCGATCGCTAATGACGAAAGAGGGAAAATGCGGTGAAATTACTGATAAGTGGGAGCACAAAACAAATAGAGTACCTCTTCAACCGCCTTTTCTTTAAGGCGCTCTGAATTTCTTAAAGACTTAATTTCCGCCACAGCATCTCCCAACTCCCTGTCTTTATCTGTGTAATTCCACTTCCATTTCATCAGTTTTTGTTTTTGATACAGAATTTAATCAATTATTATATACTATGAAAGGAAATTTAATTAAAATTAAGAAATGTATTTTTAGGAATATAATTAAATTTGATTTATCCTTTCTCCTTAACTAGCAAATGCAAACTTCGAAATTTAGCACGGAAGAAATCCATTAATTTATCCAAAAGATGAAACGAATTTGAATTCGATGAGATGAAAAAAAATGCGAGTTCAAATTTTCCGGGAAAAGGTGTTTTATTTCCGGGAAAATGGAGAGAAGAGATGCAGACCTCGGAGGTCATTTTCGAGGCGGTTGAGCTCAACACGGACTGGATCGGAGCCGTGCATGAGAGTGACGATGTCATCGACATCGGAGGCGGCACGGGAGATTCCGGCGGAAGAATTGGTCTTCTTGCGAGCCCTGAAGGAAGCGGTGGAGGTGAATGCGGGCGGCTTCGTCGGCGGTTCGTGTTCGCCGTTGCTAATGTGAGTAGTAGTGCTGGCCATTGAAATTGGGGAAGAAAGATCTGGTGGTGCCCGGCTCATACGACACCCTAAATTACAGGAACAGAAAGCTGCAGAGAGAGAGAGTTTTAATTTACAACTCTTTTCTTCTATTCTTTTCCTCTATGGGGAATTAGGGATGATACCTTGCAGTGTCAGTAAGTCAGGGGGAAGAGAGAGAGAGAGAGAGAGAGAGAGAGAGAGAGAGGGGATTAAGGATCTAAGATGGGGTTTAGGCGGGGTTTAAATGCAATAGAGAGAGTTGATAGGCTGTGGCGCTGTGTAGGGTTGTGAACTGCATCCGCATTTGGTTGGAGTTCATCACATTCGTTGACAACGAAGTTTTTATTTTTATTTTTATTTTTTTAAATCATAAATAGTTTTTGAAATTGACCTATACTATGAAGATGGTTCTTAAAATTAAAAATCGATCAATATAGTTCTTGAAAATAGATGTCTTAAATCAATATGGTATTTCTGTCACAATTATGTCAAAAATTTTGTTATGTGTTAATGTGACACATAAATGGGCTCCACAATCGTTTTCTTATCACAAATGATCCTTAAAATTGACCTATCATCAAGATGGTCTCTAAAATTGAAAATCAATCAATGTAGTCCTAGAAATAGGGTGCTCAAAAAGTTAAATCAACGTGGTCTTTCTATTACAATTCTGTCAAATATTTTTTTATGTACAGATGTGAATATAAATGAGTTTCATAAGTCTAATTAAATTAAAATAAACTAGAAACATATTTAATAATTAATTAAAAAAGTTGTCAACCCAGAAACCCAGTCTCACTGTCACACCAATCCCAACCCACACTTCTCTATGTTCTTCTATGGTAACATTCATCGTCTATTCTCTAAAAGAAAAAAAAAATCTCAAGACACCCATTTTTATACCTTTTAGACCAGTCGAGACCACCTTTGGTGATGGCTTGGATTAGCGACGAATTTTGTGACATCATTGTTAACATTAGGTAATCGACAACCACACAACCTTAATCTTAGAGAGCTTGTTGGGCGCTCCCCCAGTGATCTTGGTGATGCGGAGAATGCCGAGCTCAGCCTTGAGATAATTCCATCGTACAAAAAGGATTTTGACAACTTTTTAAATTAATTATTAAACTCACATCAGTACATAACAAAAATTTTGATAAAATTGTGACGAAACGATCATGATGATTTGTGACACTTATTTCTAGGACTATATTGATCGATTTTTTAATTTCAGGAACCATTTGTGATAAAAACTCGTAATATCTTGTGGGACCCATTTATGTGCTACATCAGCGTATAACAAATTTTTTTACAGAATTGTAACGGATTGACTACATTGATTTGCGACACTTATTTTCAGGAGGGTAAATTGTGGTTTGACCCCCTAAACTAACACCCTAGTTGAAATTGAGCGCCTGAACTGTTTAAAATCAGCCAATTAACCCCTTATCGTAGATTCGGTCCATTTTTTCGTCAAATTTAAGGGAAAATTAATATTTTTATCATCAATTCTTACCTGTCAGTTATAACCACCAATTAAATAATAACATGTGGACACAGAATAATTCATAAACTTATAGCATAATAAGAAACATAAAGAAACCAAACGTTTGCATATCGGACCATTTCACATGTCACTACATATTATTATGTGTCCACATGTCATAATTTTATTGGTGGTTATAAGTGACATGTAAGAATTGATAATAAAAAGATTATTTTGCCCTTAAATTTGATAAAATAGTGGACGAAATATAACGATAAGGGGTTAATTGACTTATTCAAATAATTTAGTGGGTTAATTTACCAAAAAAAATAGTTCAAGGGGTCAATTTCAATAGGACTAATAGTTTAAGGTGTCAAATGACAATTTACCCTTTTCAGGAACTACATTTATCGATTTTTCATTTAAGGGGCCTTCTTGATGTGTGGGTCAATTAAAATGATCATTTGTGATAAAAGCCCTTTTTCTTGTTCCAATAATTTAGTCAATTTTTTTTTTTTTAACAAACAATACTATTTATACTTAGGGGGAGGGGATGGCTTGGCCTCATAATGAGATAGCAATAATATAGTTTAAATTCGTTTTTGGTGAGAACCGAACCTAATACCTCCCACTTACAAGTGAAGAGGAATACCACTACACTGTTGTACTAAGTGGCAATAATTCAGTCAACTTAAATCCTTCTTTTTTTTGCATAAAAGAACAATTGATATTATTTTGTCATATCCGCAATGGGAAATGAATTTCACGTAAACGTAGAATTACTCTAGTATTGTTGCAACTTGAAATTAAGAAATAAAAATATAAGTAAAACCTTGCCATAGCAGTGTGTTGTGAGCCAAAAACCTTCAGATGCTTAAGTTAGACTTTGTGGAAGGAACGAATGCAAAAGCTCTAAATTTCTTGAAACATGAACGCGACGGCGACAATGCTCTGACCATGGTTTCTTCACACGTCTTCGTAGACGTGAGATTTAGATGAACTGACGGCATAAACCTGACCATCACAATCTGGGTTTCTACATATGTTGTGGACAAACCATTATTGTCAACTTCAATCCAAACTGAGTTTCAATCCACCTGAAATTGACCACTCACACTATTCACGAACTCCCTTTCTCTGCCTCTCTTTCCCACGAAGACAATCATGAGCTCTCCCTCTCTATCTGACAAAAGAACACCCAGTAAACTGAAAAAAATAAAAGGTATCGGATTACCAGGTCACAATCAAAACAGAGCTTCAATCCACCTCAATTTGACTCTTCACACTAACTCCACCAACTTCCTCTCTGCTTCTCCTTCCCTTTTTGAGGGGTGAATAAAAAAGAAAGTATGAATTACACGAAGTCTCAAAGATCCGGTTCTATTCTTGAGCTTGTCAGCTTAAAGTTGTTAGATTCTCGGCCGCACGCAAGGTGCACACCTTAGAAATGGAGGTGGATTGTTTGCCTTTCCATTTCCATACTCTTTCCATGCCCTCCTGATGTGTGGTCACGGTTAAGTCACGTAATCATTTTATATTAATTTTTTTATAGAAATTGTTCGCATCAGGAATTTCCGTCGGGGATGTTTCTTGGCCGACGAGCACACAGCTCCCCTCGAGGTTGGCGCCGATTGAGGACTGCTGTCGGACTTCTGCTTCACTATCGAGCGTTGTGGGGCAAGTCTCGTCGGGCAAGGCTCTTCGGGCAAGGCTCGTCGGGCAAGGCTTATCGGGTAAGGTTGCTCGTCTTGCAGGTTCCTATCTTTGTAGTTTTGTCAAAGGTCTGAAAGCTTAGAGGGAGAGAGAGAGATTACAAAAAATGAATCGATACTACAGCAAGGTTGAACAAGGTAGCATAGCTATTACAAAGGGTTGAAGAGAGGGTTATCCCGAGAGGAATGAAGGTTTGTCCCGAAAGGGATGAAGGCTGACTACAACTTTGTTTTGAAGGCAAATCTGGCTTTGGGCAGAGTTTGTGCTTGCATTTGTTTGTTTGATTGAGTGTCCTTATTCCTGGTTTTTCTTTCTTCTTATATAGACAACTCGGCTTGGTCTTCTGTAGCAGCAGCTTTGCCCGAATGTGGCTTGTGGGTGATGACTCATCAGTTTTTTTACATGGACTGCCATCATAAAGTACTTTATGGGCTGTGTAGCTGATCAGTCTATACCACTTGGCCTTTGGGTAGGTAAGCATGTGGTCTTCATGAGCTGCACCAAGTCAGAAAAGACCATTTTCTGCCTTCTGGGCTTCGACTGGGCTTCGGTTATCTTCCCTTTCGGGCCTCCTTTTGGGCCAACTCCTTTCTTGAGCCCAAAGTTAACTTTTAATCCAAACAGTGCCCCCTTCAATCAATGCTAAGGTTGGAATCCCAGGCGCCATCATTGATTGAATATCCGCATGCGTGCATCTCAATCTTTTGGAACTTCGTGTTTTCTAGACAGGATGAAGGCAACCCCGTGCCCCTTGCTCTTCTCATGACCTTTGAAGTATCCCCTGGGGCTCTATAAATTCTGGCTCGAAATCTCTTCTGTCAAGCCATCAAATTTTCTTCAGCCTTTTCCTCCATCATCTTCGAGCGTTCAGAAACTGAGCAATGAGTTCTTTAGGTTTTGAGTGGGATTTCCTAAAACTCCCTTTTCGTGAGAAAAATGGCTTTCCTCAAAAGACTGCTGTCTCCAACACCCTTGGTCGAACACCTCACTATCTCCAACACCCTTGGTCAGACGGTTTCCTCTCGCAGGCTCGTCTTCCCGCTTGTTGCGGTGATAAATCGGGCTTGACCATCACATACGGCGATGGTCCTGCCTGAGGATCCTCTACCAGGCCCATGTTGGCCGCCCAACCCGATCATCTAATCGGGTTCCATCCATGAAGACATCGGAAAATCAGCTGAAGATCCCATTGCATCCAGAAAGAGAATTGACTGTAATGCGTTGGCTTAGAACCTTTTGTAAATTTTATCAATTTGTCAAAATGAAATATATATTATCTCAGCAACTCTTGTCTTTCCATCTTCTTGAATGATTGATAAATATACACTGTATATTGATATCCCGAAGCTTGCTTTACCTTGCATCTTCTTCGATATAACAGTCTCTGACATCCCACAACGTAGGACAATATTTCTTTAAGAATCTAACATTAATGGGATGTCTATGCCTGTTTCCCTCAAGGTCCGCCAAGTAGTATCCCCCTCTATCCAAAACGCGACTAATAATGAAAGGACCTTCCCATGTCGGGCTCCATTTACCAAAGCCCTTGAGCTGAGCTCCTAGAGGGAGGACTGTCTTCCATACTAAGTCTCCCTCCTTGAAGGATTTCATCTTCACCTTTTTGTTATAGGCTCGGGCAACGGCTCGCTTCCCTTCTTGAATCTGGTTCAAAGCTTCAATTCGGGCGGCATCCAAGTCTTCAATTCCTTGACACATGGCTTCGACATACTTTTCACTATGCAATCCAAATTGATTTTGAATTCTTAAAGAACTCACATTGATTTCCACGGGGAGCACTGCATCTTGCCCGAAAGTTAAAGCATAAGGAGTTGTTCCTGTTTCTGCTCTTTTAGAAGTTCTGTATGCCCACAAAGTGTTCCCCAGATTTTCATGCCATTTTTCTGGGCTATCAATCACCATTCTCTTGATAATGTTGACCAGGATCTTGTTGCTGGCTTCTGCCTGGCCATTTGATTGCTGGTAGTATGGACTGGACTGGATCATCTTTATTTTGTACTTACTTGCAAACTCCTCAACTTCTTTTGAAATAAAAGATGGTCCACGATCTGTCACAATAGTTTCGGGCACCCCATATATGTGCAAGATCTTGGTCTCGATAAAATTCTTGACTGTGGCTGAAGTTATGGATTTTACTGCTGATGCTTCCACCCACTTGGTAAAGTAATCCGTTGCTACAATTATGAAGGTATGCCCTTTGCTAGAAGCTGGATAGATTTGCCCGATGAAGTCCATTGCCCATCCTCTGAAGGGCCAAGGCTTGACCACTGGATTTAAAGGCACTGAGGGCACATGCTGGAGAGGTCCGTGCCTCTGACATTTTTCACACCCTCGGGCATAAGACTTACAATCTTTTTCCATGTCGGGCCAGAAATAACCATACCTCCTAAGCAACCATCTCATCTTCGTTCCAGCCTGATGTGCTCCACATACTCCTTCATGTACTTCGGCCATTACCCTCATGGATTCTTCTTGGCCCAAGCATTTCAACAGTAACCCATCTGGAGTTTTCCTTAGCAAGTTCTTCGCCCATATGACATACTTGGTTGCTTGCTGTCTATCCTTCTTGCTTGTAGGCGAGGAAGGATCCTTCAAATGATGAATAATAGGTGACCTCCAATCTTCTATCTCGGCCTCTAGCACCATTATATCTAGACTGAATCCCCTTTCTAAGATGGAAGGGAGGTTTCTTCTTTGGATCTCGACATCTACCCCATACTTCCTTTCCTGTATTTGCACTCCTGAGGCTAGTTGTGCCATCTCGTTGGCCGCTAAATTGGATTCCCTGGGAACATGATTGACCGATATCTCAGAATCCCAGAAATTCAATAATTGCGTAGCTGCCAAGTAATACCCCGCCATGGTAATATGTCTGCACTTGAACTCCCCATTTAACTGGTTTATTACCAACTCTGAATCCCCAAAGACCTCTACCTCCTCTGCCCCCAGATCCATCAAGATTTCCAGACCAATAATTAAGGCCTCATACTCTGCCCGATTATTAGTATTCCCTTGGTAGTCCAAGAGAAATGAATAATAATGATAAACTCCCTGAGGGTTTACAATTATAATTCCTGCTCCTGAAGCCTTCTGAGAGTGGGATCCATCGAAATACAACTTCCAATGAGTGATCCAGAGACCAGCCACTCTTCTTATCTCTTGCTGGACCCAGTCTTCTTTGCCCGAAATATCTTTTCTCGGCGGGATCCAAATGCTAGTAACCTCTAAGCTTCCCGGGATATTGATCACCTCACTTGAAGATTCTTGATGCTCGGTCAGGAAGTCGGCAATTGCTTGACCTTTGACTGCCCTTTGGGGTACGTACTGAAAACTGAATTCCGATAAAGCTAGAATCCATTTCCCAATCCTTCCTGTGAGCATTGGCTTTGACAACATGTACTTTATCACATCTGTCTTGGCGATGATGTGCACGTGACAAGGTAACATGTAATGCCTTAATTTACTGGCAGTGAAATATAAAGCCAAGCATAATCTCTCTACCGGGGAATACCTTGTTTCTACCTCGGTCAGAATTCTACTGAGGTAGTACACTGCCTGCTCCTTCCTGCCTTCATTATTTTGGGCCAGCAAGCTCCCGATTGACTTTTCAGAGGCAGAAATATACAGCTTCAAGGGTTTTCCCCTTTGAGGTGGCACCAACATTGGTGGAGAAGTTAAATAGGCCTTGATGCTGTCAAAGGCCTGTTGGTGCGGTGGTCCCCATTCAAATTTCTCTTTATCTTTCAACCTTAGTAAAGGAGTCAGCGGCTGGATCTTGCCTGCTAAATTAGCAATGAATCTCCTCAAAAAGTTAATTTTGCCCAGTAACCTCTGGAGTTGCACCTTGTTGGTAGGTGAAGGTGACTCCATTATTGCCCGAGATTTGTTCTTATCCACTTCTACACCTCTTTGATGCACCAGGAATCCCAAGAAGTTGCCCGCTCTCCAAATGCACACTTCTTTGGATTCATCTTCAATTTGTGGATCCTCATCCTTGCTAATGTCCGTCTGAGATCTTCCAGATGCTGTTCTTCTGTCTTGGACTTTACCACTATGTCATCGATGTATACCTCCATGCTTTGGCCAATTAGATCATGAAAGATGGCATTCATTGCCCTCTGGTAAGTTGCACCAGCGTTTTTGAGCCCGAATGGCATGACCAGATATTCATATGCCCCTACATGACCGGGACACCTAAAAGCTGTTTTATGTATATCTTTTGGAGCCATCTTTATCTGATTATACCCAGCATTCCCATCCATAAAAGATAGGACTTTATGTTTTGCTACTGCATCTATGGATAAATCGGCCATGGGCATGGGATACTCATCCTTTAGTGTAGCGCCGTTAATATTTCTGTAATCCACACAACATCGTACCGCTTTTGTTACAGCTTTTAAAACGGGTACGATGTTCGCCAACCACTCCACATATTTGGCTGGTCTGATAAAGCCAGCTTTCACTAGCCTTTCAATCTCTTCTTTGACCTTTTCTTCTATCTCCTTTGACATCCTCTGTGGTGCTTGCTTGACAGGTTTATATCCCTCTTTGATGGGCATTCTATGTTTCACCAAGGTTGGATCTAACCTTGGCATCTCGGTATAATGCCAAGCAAAGCAGTCTTTGAATTCTCGCAACAGACAAACAATCCTTGCCCGATCATCAACCCCCAATAAACCACTAATCTGTATTGGTCTTGGATCCTCCTCTGTTCCTAAATTAATAACTTCTAGAGGATCCTGGACTTCTGGTGGTGGCTTATCCGATTCTGTACACAAAAATTCGACCAGCTCCGGGCTCTCGGGCAAGTCGTCTGGCCCGTCTAGATCATATATGCACTCGGCCATTTGAATGGCCCTATCCAGTTCCTCTCTGCAAGATTCCTCCTTGCTTTCATGCTGGCTGGTTGAAGTTCCCCCCTGCCATTCCTGTTCTTCCCTGTCCAAGAGCTCTATTTCTTGCCTTCTTCCCTTCCCATACACCAACAATCTTTTAATCAGGGATCTGACTGCCATTACCTGATCTCTCTTTTTTTGTTCAGTCATTGATGGTGTAGAGGATTTGGGAGGATACAAGGTCTATCCCACTCCTCTCTAGTAAGGAGCATTCCTTGTTCCAAAAGCTTTTGGGCCGTCACCTTGGTAGGGCGGCCGTTCTCGTCAGCTCCTGAACATTTCAAGATTCCTACATTGGGGTTGTAGAAACTTGCTTCCGCAACATTGGCTGTGGGGAGAAATGGCCGTGATTCAGCCTCTACCATCTCCTAAAAGCATGGTCCTTCTATGGTTACTTCATGATAAACAGCCACTTGTTGATGAAGAGTAGAGGGTATGGCCAAACCTTGGTGGATCCAATCTCTTCCGAGTAAGGCCCCATAAGTGGAAGTGCAGTCCACCACAAAGAATGCCAACATTATCTTTTTAGATCCCAGATCCACTTCTAGAGGCAATATCCCATGAGTCTTAGTGATAGCGCCTGAGAAGCTAAAGACTGTGAGGTCTGTGGGAATAAGATCCTTCGTGCCTCTTCCCATCTACTTCATCTGCTTGGCTGGTAACACATTAACAGCTGCTCCTCCATCAATTAGAATTATTTTGAAGGGCACACCTTCTAGGTGAGCTGTAATGTATATGGGTTTCAGATGATTGGCCAACGAGCTGTTTGGGCGGCTAAACACCATCTCGTCTGTGTAAATCCTTAGAGGACCGCCTTTGGATGCTTCTGAAGATTCAGCCTTGCCCGAGCTCTCTTCTTCAACTACCTCTACATTGACATGTGCCATCATTGGCTCAGTTGTCAAGTAATCACCCTCCATAGTAGCGGGTTGATCAGGTCTGGCACCAAACGTGGCGGACAACACATATGTCATGTTGATATGGAAATTACTAGGCTCGGGCGGATCTTCTTTATTGCTCCCAATCTGGTCCATAAATTCATCAAACCAGGCCATCGCATCAGCTGGAAGTAATGGTTCTGGTGCCCCCTCCTGTTGCTGTTGGTTCAAGTCCGCATACAGTGTTTGTTTTGGAACTTCACCAAAAGGATCCACCAAGGGCAGAGAAGGAAGTCTCTTTTAAGATGAAATAGTTTCAAAGCAAATAGGCTCTGGCTTCCATCCAGGGGTTGGCACCATGATTAGATCTTCTTGAGCTCTCCTCAAGATCCTATACTTCCCAGGATGTTGGCTCTGCGGCACGTGATCCCCCTCGCCTTCTGTCTTGTTGTTGGCCTTTTCCACCTCTTTCTTACTTCTCCAACGGAGCTGACTATTTCCTCCAGATGCTGTTTTCTCCAACTTGTGATTTTTGGAGGATTCGGATGTTGTGGGGGTTTTCAGGGCATTCATGTATGCTTTGTGCTGCCTTTGAACCCTCCTGACCATGGAGGCTCCCATTGGTTTGGTAGGCTGTCCGTTCTTCCCGACTACGTACCATTTCCGCCCGAGGTGGGCAGGATGCTCTTTTCTAACAGGATTGGTCATGCCATCAATCCTTTTGATTTCCCTCCCCATCTGGCCATATTGAGGATGATCTGTACCCCTTTGTATTTTGGCCTCCATATCTTCTGCTTTTTCAGAAACTTCATGGTTTCGAAATACTTCTGACAAAGCTTTGGGTTGGGAATCACCTCTTAGTCGTTGAAAAACGCTTCGAGAAGTGTCCTTTTTTGTTGCCTGCTTAATCTTTTCGCGGGCTTCTCTTCTGACGTCTTCTTCCTTTCTCCTGATTAGTTCACGGTCAATGAGGACTCCAGCCGGGGGAATTTCGAGCTCACACTCGCATTGGCACTTACTGCACATAACCATCCCTTTGATTATGGCTGCTTTTGGATATTCGGGTGTTTTAATCACCCCTCCTGTAGGTTTTTCAACCAATCTCTTCTCTTCTGGTCCCCTTGTAATTCTTTCTTTTCCCTTCTCAGCCCATGTCATATTGATCATATTTACAGGGACTTCTGAAAAAGGAACTGCAGGTTTGTCTACCACCAACTCTTCAGGCGGGCTGGTTTTAAGTCTCTTTCCCTAGGGAGGAACCAGGTCTGTTTCTTTTCTGAAGCCTGTGGAAGCTTTCTCCAACCTTTGCAACATTTGTAGTAACGTGGTTTGTAAACCTTCTGGCATTTTGACATATATCTTCTGATCAGAGGGGTCCCACTGGGCGTGCCAAAACTATGTTCGCGTCAGGAATTTCCGTCGGGGATGTTTCCTGGCCGACGAACACACAGCTCCCCTGGAGGTTGGCGCTGGTTGAGGACTGCTGTCGGACTTCTACTTCACTATCAGGCGTTGTCGGGCAAGTCTCGTCGGGCAAGGCTCTTCGGGCAAGGCTCGTCGGGCAAGGCTTATCGGGTAAGGTTGCTCGTCTTGTAGGTTCCTATCTTTGTAGTTTTGTCAAAGGTCTGAAAGCTTAGAGGGAGAGAGAGATTACAAAAAATGAATCGATACTACAGCAAGGTTGAACAAGGTAGCAGAGCTATTACAAAGGGTTGAAGAGAGGGTTATCCCGAGAGGGATGAAGGTTTGTCCCGAAATGGATGAAGGCTGACTACAGCTTTGTTTTGAAGGCAAATCTGGCTTTGGGCAGAGTTTGTGCTTGCATTTGTTTGTTTGATTGAGTGTCCTTATTCCTGGTTTTTCTTTCTTCTTATATAGACAACTCGGCTTGGTCTTCTGTAGCAGCAGCTTTGCCCGAATGTGGCTTGCGGGTGATGACTCATCAGTTTTTTTACATGGACTGCCATCATAAAGTACTTTATGGGCTGTGTAGCTGATCAGTCTATACCACTTGGCCTTTGGGTAGGTAAGCAAGTGGTCTTCATGAGCTGCACCAAGTCAGAAAAGGCCCTTTTATGCCTTCTGGGCTTCGACTGGGCTTCGGCTATCTTCCCTTTCGGGCCTCCTTTTGGGCCAACTCCTTTCTTGAGCCCAAAGTTAACTTTTAATCCAAACAGAAATAATAAAACAAAAAGTAATAAGAATATAAAATGTTGACGTGGCTTAACCGTGACCACACAAACAGAAGGGGATGGGAAGAGTATGAAAATGAGAGGGCAGACAATCCACCTCCCTTAGAAATGCCCTTGTTTTGTTTTTAGTTCTTTTTTCTTACGGTTATATAAACATCAAATTTAAGAATTATACCATAAGAAGTCTCCCACTGAAGACAATATTTGTTCATATTTATTCTTAAATTCCGTTATAGCCCTAAAAGAGTCCTTAACGATGGTGGTTTAGATCCTAATATAGGTTCCCATGTCCTCGTGTTAATTTGCAACTCTCTCTCTCTCTCTCTCTCTCTCTTATTTATTTTGTATGCGTGTATGGATATGTTACTCTATTTAAACGCAACGGTCAAATTAAGGTGGTCTACCAGTCAAATATCAAATTTACTGTTTTGAATAGTGTTATATATGCGTGCGTGTGTGGCGTGGGTTTATGCATTTATCAGTAATACAAGAATAAAAAGGAAACTGCTATTTTTATATCAAAGCTCACATGCACCTGGTTAGAAGTAGTTAATACGTAACAGATGATGATAAATTTTGAATCAAATAAGTCACCCAAATTCGTAGATGGGAAAGGGAAATGGTAACTACACTGGTAACAAACAAAGACAAAACGAGAATAAAGCTGCCTTTGCTTCTCCATTTGGTAACATAAACAAAACAAACACATGATATTTGATGGTGGGATTCTACCAAATCCTACTTCCATCAACACACCCTTGCAAATATATATACATTACTTAATACTACAAGTATTTTCCATGATTTGTTGTCACTTTGCAAGAGATGCTTGTAATGTATTATTGGTATGTATGTGATGGAGATGTGCCATCAAACATGTCAAGGCATATGACACAATTAGTTGCACATGCGCATGGCTTGATCGGAGAAGGATTCTCTCCCCTTCAAATCTCTCTCTCATATTTGAACGACTACGGTTAAACCTCGTCAACATCTTATATTAATTTTTTTTTATAGAGACAAAATGACAAAAAGTAAAATGTGAGGGGTGGGGGATAAAAATAGAAGGAGAGAGAATCCTATTCCGGCTTGATCCTAATCATTCTTAGTTATGAGATTCAAAAAATATGAACAGAGAGCAATCGCACATACGCATGCTACGTTTGTGACTGATTCTAACACTTCGACAATAGAAATGTGAAAGGAAATAGCTAGCATAAGCAATGATGCAGCACCAAATCAATAAGAGGAATGCTAGGTAGACTAATTTTTTAGACCAAATTTACAAATAATGTGATGTGTCACCAACAGGAAATAAGCACGTTAATCAATATTTAAGTAATAATCTAATCATCAACAATCATGTTATATAATTTATAAAATTTAATTTAAATAGTTGATCTCCTTAGCATTAATTGATCAAAAAATGAGTGAGTGTATACGTATCGTAAAGAGCAAGTGGGACAAGAACACATACTGCCAAGTGAGAGAAAGCATGTACTTGCATATATAGACCGTAGAGAGAGAGAGAGAGAGATAAACACGTTGCCATGCTTAAACTGAACTGAACTGCTTTGCTTATTGCTTAATGCTTCCTAAATTTGTTCAGCTTGCTGCTGCAGTGCTGGGGTCCTTCCTCTATCCTTTCATTATTTATTTATTTAATTTGGTTTAAAAAGATTATTGAGTTTTTTTTATTCATTTATGAGAAGTCAGAAGTAAGCAAGAAGGCACCAATCCGCAATTCACAAGAGCATGGATGTTATGTTTCTATCTTAGAGATACTCTTCCTAATGATTTTCCATTCATGGTATGTGGATTTCTGATGCTTATCAACGTGAAACGAGTTTAAATTTTGAAATTTATATAGTTGATTGACACAAATTCAAAATTTAAACTTATTTAACAATAATAAATAGAATGGTAAGTATAAAGACATCATGTTTCATATGGGTCAACCATTAGGAGCCACATGTAGGCAAATATCCCAAAGCACTATAAATTTTGTTTGTACCATACTTAACAAATCCCGAAACTACTGAGCACCGGTCAACGTTATACTGTCAATGACCCAAAAGAGTTTCCCTCCAACCAGAGGCCAATCACAGCACGACACGTGTCAACATCAGAAGCCAATCATAGCGCGAAACGTGTCAACATCAGAAGCCAATCACAACACGACACGTGACAATGTCATAATGAAACTAGAAACTCTCTTCTATAAATAGAGATCATTCTCTCACAATATTTCCTAATGTCATTTGTACTAAATCATTCACTAGTACTCACTAAAGGAGAGCTTGAACCTATGTACTTGTGTAAAGCCTTCACAATTAATGAGATCTCCTCTACTCCATGGACGTAGCTAATCTGGGTGAACCACGTACATCTTGTGTTTGCTTCCCTGTCCCTATCCATTTACATACTTATCCACACTAGTGACCGGAGCAATCTAGCGAAGGTCACAAACTTAACACTTTCTGTTGTATCAAAGTCCTCACTGATTTTGTGCATCAACAAATTTATTTATTTATTTCTTGAAAATCAATCATTGTACCAGTTGTCCTCCTTAAAAAAAAAAAAAAACATTGTAAGTTATCTTCTACCATTCAACATATGTACAAAATGTTTTTTTTTTTTTCCAGTTATCATTCACGATGTGTTTACTATATAAAAGATGTATTATACATATTACATAGCAAATCTTTCCAGATTGCACTTTTGTTCACCATCTTTATTTATTGTTGTTGAATAAGTTTAAATTTTGAGATTTGTATATCAGATAGACCAAGCAAACTCATTCAGCATTAATAAATGGTCTGGTGAGCATAAATATTTTCAATCATATCTAACGATCATCATGTTACATACGTGTGTATAATTACTTGGTCCCACTCCATATAACCAAAAATCATATACATAAATAACTAAGAGTATCTTCAAAGGAGGAGTAAAAAATCCACATCAGCAAGAACAGTTATAAAAGACAACGTTAGTGTTTTCCAACTAAAATTGCAATTCCAATGAGGTATGATGTGGATTGATAGAGGTGGTTGCTGCCAAATTTGATAGCAACTTTAAATCTATTTTTAGTGATCAATAAATGCTCTTTATAATTCTTATTATTATTATTTTTTGGTTAAAAATACTTATTATAATTCAAAAAGCTAAATAATGTAATAAATAAATAGTTTAATTTTAACATATTTGACACACCTCGACCCGGGATGTCCACTAGGACTCCGAATCGAACTGTGCTGGCCGACACTTGGAAGGTGACGAAACCATAAAGTATGATGATGTGGAAAATGTGAATAAATTAAACTTAAGAGTGCCTAAATACCAGAATGCGCTGGTGAGCGAGAATGAACCCACTTCACACGTGGCGTTAGAGCATAAGCAAGTATAGTAGGGTGAATTAAGAATCGTACCCTCGAAGTAATCTCCAATACTAAGAATCACCACGAATCTTTGACGATAAGAAAACTCAGTTAATAAAACCTGGAAGGTGAAAACAAAACAAGGGTGAGTGGCCATGGAATTAAAATTTTAATAGAGACCATATAAAACATATAACCCTTCGCTACAATACCTGTATAATTTCCAGAAAAAATCATAAATATACCACAACACAACATCTCATCAGCAAGATTAATAATCATGTGATTAATAACCCATACTAGCACGCAAGTCGGAGTCACTTATGGTGACCTGTACGACTGCACCCATATCTCATCATATATGCTAGCTCATCACATATCTCATCACATATGCTAGCTCATCACATATGCTAGCTTATCACATATCTCATCATACATGCTAGCTCATCACATATCTCATCACATATGCTAGCTCGTACATCGAAGTCACCTATAGTGACCTGTACGACTTATCCATAGCTCAATAAATATACTTGCACACGAGTCAGAACCACCTAAAGTGGTCTGTACGACAAGATTGGGTGTAAATAAATACGCTCAAGTGGTAATTAACATGCATAATCTATCCTATAAACTTTAATTGGTTGTATAATCAAAACACAAACAAGGAGTTGGCTGACCTAATTGTGAAGCAATTGCCATTGGATACCAAGCGGAGATGATGCAGGATGCGACAACACCAAAGTCTTCTACAAAGCACCTAGCCGGATACAACTACTTTATGGGAAGCGTTTGTTGTGTATCTAGGGTTTCCAGGGACCTTAGTATTTATACTGGCTAAGGCATTAAGGTTCCATTCATAAAGGAATACCAAATCCCACTTTTTTAGACTATCAATTAGGTATCATAATCACATAAAATCAAGGACTTAGTCAATCTTACTTGTATTACAAGACACCTAATATAAGATTGATATCTTTAGGAGATCAAATCACAATATCTATATTAATCTCCAAAATTACATTCCTATTATATGTTGTAGACCATTTAAGGTTGATTTAAATTGAAATAAATCCAACATTCTCCCACTAGTCTACAAATATAATATTTATGTTTATACTTGAGATTGGAAATTAATGTCACTATAATGGCCATGTAGTTGTGATAACATCCTATCCTTGATACAAATTTCCGTCAAACAAGTCTTTCAACATGGAACTAACAAGGTTGTGTAAGGTTTACACATGCTAAAATCCTCATTCACATGAAACACCGTCAAATTATGATTGCAGAGATGAACTTTAATTACCTGAATGTGTCTCAACTTTTATCATCTTAGGTCCTCTTTAATGCAAACTTCTACTGCAGTTGCAAACTAAACTTCATTACACATAATTAATTCAACACCTACAAGCAATTAACATGTTTTTTACACTGGCTCATATACCATATTAGTACTTTCGTGAGAAAATTTTCAACACTTATGAGCAAGATGAAAAAACCCTCACAACTAATACAACACATAAATAATGTCATGCCATTTTATGTCGAACCAAAAGAATTAATCCACATTTATGAGCAAGAAGATTTACCCTTATGTTATGATTTAAAATACAATTTGATTACCTTGATATCATATATATAGTCATCTGATAATTGACTAACACATAAAAATGTGACTACATGAATCTGACCGAAGATTAAACTGAATAAATGGATTCAAACAACCATACATACCTTATAGGTCATCTACAAATGTAAGGCATTATTTACATGAAACTCAAGCTCCCACTGATCTGCAACACCATCACTTAATTTGCAAATCACTACTTAAATCATACTTTTGAAATATTGTGATGTCCTGTCCCTAATTTTCCATGTAATTTCTTCCCGAGTGTGTAAATTGACATTTATGCCTTTGTTGGAAAAGTGACGTGGATGTGGTTATTCGGGTTTTAATTATTCTTCTCGTTATCGTAATTAAATGGTGCTCGTTGTTACGAACGCGTGAGCGTGAGTTAGGCTCGAAACAGACTTGTGACGAAAAAGTTACATTTATTTAAAGCGCTTTAACAACGGGTAGGATTGTACACGTGCATGTTAATTTTCATTATTGGAAAATTACTGTTTTTGATAGGGTACGTTAGATTTCGTAGGATTTCACTAGTACAAAACCCTATCTTTTATCTCTTTTATTTCCATTTAAATGGGATCCGTGTCCCCTTTCTTCACATATTCACCAATCACATCCCTTAAAACCCTCACATTCACTTGTTTTTCCCTAAATCCCTCCTCATCAATCAAACTCACCTTCACTCTTACTCAACCAAAACATTGTCTCTCACTTCTCTCCCCCAATTAGAAAAAGCTATATCTCTGTCATCTTCTTCTTCCGCATCTCTTTATCCCGTAACTCTCTCCTTTTTGCAACAACAAGGACCTTCATCAACACTCACAGATCGAACCCAAAAACACTACCATTGTACTCCTCTCGAACCCACGAACCCAGTTGTACCAGCTGATGGTGAAATGATCGAGTTTTGACTCGTTAATTCGAAAGGTCGGACTTGGTGGGTTTTTCTCTAACGAGTTTTAGGCTGAGTTACAAGGTTAAGGACATGAGGAAGCTTTTACACAACTCCCTAGGGTCCTTAGACTAAGTTCGAAGTCGAGTTGATGTCAAAACAAGTGAGTTCGAGGAGTCAAAATTTAGGCTGAACCTTTCGAGGATTTTTCAGACCTTTTCCCGTCCATTTTTGGACTTTTGGAAGGTAAAATCTTGTTCTCCTCATCATGGGCTCCAATTCCGTATAAATTTTGTTGGAACTGGTTGAGAAATGAGTAAGTTATGAAGGTTTGAAATTTTTTCAGTTTCCGGCGAAACCAGGCGCTGGTGACGGCGGAAGATGAATCTCATCGAAGAAGACGAAGAATATTCCGTCAAAGTTGATGAAATATTCTAACGGCATCAGGTAACACCGTTACTATTTAACAGAATATTCTGACAATTCTGATGGAATATTCCTAACGTCCGTCAGTCTCTATTAGTCACTGGCCTGCGCATGGGGGCGCGTGTGGCCATGGGCTAGCCGATGCGTGAGGGCACGTCCAGCCAGTTGTCGGCAAGTGCTTGACATGTACGGGTCAGTGACATCGAGTAAAGTGTTTTCGTATATTTAAACCTTCCGTTTGAGCAAACTATGGGGAATTTTTCCTAGCTTTTAGTGTATTTGTTAATTAATTAATTATTATTAGTTGTTTTGCATATAGGGGAGACTTATCCTGAGGATGTACGAGGACAAGCGAGGCTAGGGGGCTACGATCCATCGACGTATCAGTGAGTGGACATTTGTTTTCGTGTGTGTGTGTATATATATATATATACACTTTATAGTTTATAGTTTCCACAATTTCTTTTGAATTGATTTATGCATATCATGCCATGATTACATAACGTTATTAGAAATGTTGTACTATGGTGAAATGCTAAATAATCCTACAGGATGCGTAGGTAAGTTTATTGTTAGGTAGGGTTATTATGTTGACTAGAATTATTGAATTGTTACAGCATGCTTATATTAATATAGTCTGCTCATCATTGCTGCACCTCAGTGTTAGTGCTCGCCACGGGCCAGAGCCAGTCTTTCACGTGTATGTTCACCTCTGTACCGCACACTTGCCTTGGATCCATGTGGGTGCCAGTTTTGTCGTACATGTTACATTAGGCAACTCCGACTCGTAGGTGATAGCGATTAACGCCAATCTTCACGTGATTGTAGCACTAGAGCATTATTACACCTAGTCTTGTCGTACAGGTCGCATTAGGCGACTCTGACTCATGTGCTAGCATAGATTGATGAGCATCAGGGCCTGTCGTACATATCGCATTAGGTGACTCCGACTTGTGTGCTAGTATAGATTAATTGAACACTTGCTTTTATTTATATTATTGTTGAGATGTTAGGATGTGGCATACTTCTTGATTTATAGTTGATTTACATTGATTTCATACATATACGTAGTAAGATTTTCTGAAAACTATACATGTTTTACGGCGATGGGTTGGTATGTTCAGAAAATAAATGGTTTTTATAAACTTTTGTTTTTGCCCACTCATCCTTCTGTTTTTCGCCCCTCCAGGTCCTAGGTAGCTGAATTACTCTGTGGTGTACGAGGATTAGCCAAAGATTCTGACATATCCATGTTTAAATATATGAACTGCTCCCATTGTGGATTAAGTACTTAACTAGTTTTGACTGCACCATTTGTCATCTATGCTCTGAATATTTGTATTCTATGGGTTCTACCCACTATTGCGCACTCACTTTATTAGTTTAAATTAGTTCTAGTTTTGGTTTTAATTTATTCACATTTTTGCATCACTTACACTTTTGGTTATGTCACCTTCGGGTGACGGCCAGCATGCCTCGACTCCGATCGGGGTGTGTCAAATATGCTTGTGGGAACACCCTTACTTAGTCAATGAATGTATACCACTACAAAATTGTCTTTCTTTAACCTTCCCTTAACACCTTAAATAGCATAATCTCCATGAAAGGTAAAACTAAGACATTCATCATTGTTTATACAAATCACGCATCCAACAACCATCTTATTTGCATTAATAATTCCATATTTGTGCTAAGTCCCCATGAGCCTCAAAATTCTTTCTAAAGATTGACAAATAATCAATCAAGGCATCGAAATGATTGCAAGTAAAAATATACACATACACCAAGTACTCATTCTGCAACTTAAACATATTATTGTCATTCGAGTCATGGCGTAATTCTAATTTCATCAACCAAAACACATATTCATGAAAGATAGAATAACACTTTAATAGATTCATGCAAATCCACTTAATGCTCAAACTTTAGAACTCCCACTAAACTTTTAGAGTTTATACACTTATTGCAAATAAGTTAATAAGTGTGAAGTCCAATTTTCTTTCACTAATTCTCCCACTTGGGAAAACACTCATTAATACTTAATGCTTCATATTTAGACATAACGAAATAGACATCACAACCAACATAAAGTTGTCAAATAGAATTTCAGCAATGAATTACACTTATTTTAGAATTTATCATAATTAATTTATAAGCTTGATTGCTACCAAAATTTTACAGATCAAAATAGACATACTAATCTTCATAACATAAAAATATAGAGCCATTTTAGATCAAAATAATTGTCTAAAATGAAGTCTCAAAAGACAAAAATAATCTGCCAGCAAAACTGTCTGTATGAGCATGAGTTACTAGTAAATTCACCATAATTACACTACATCGTAAAAAATTATGAAAATTTGCAGACACATAGTAGACATATATATGTTGTATATACAAAAAATTTAGGTCATTTGGTGACCATTAGATGTGTCATTCACCCAATTTAAATCAAGACACGCAATCCGCCAGAAATAATTATGTGCATCTATCATGAATTTATGCATTCATAACATATTCAATTTCATATCATTTCAATTTCGATGTTCAAGGGAAATTGTAGTAGTCAAATTTCATCGTCTATACCGACATCTTAGTTGAAATTGAAAAGATTTACAAGCATAATACTTAAACAATGCGTACCTTAGCAATCATTGATTAACCTTCATGGGTCCAATACTTTGCCTCAACAAGTCTCATGAAGAGACACAAAATACGTCATGATGCAACTGATTTCTATGCCTTAAAACAACAACCTATTATGGGGCTCATAGTGAAAATATTTGTAATTGATGGCATGGAACGTTATCCCCAATAAACTTCATGAAACTAGATTAATTTACACCTACAGGCAAACAAATTAATTAGTTTCTAGTACTGGATTATATGTCACAAGAGTTGCTTTCATAAAAAAATTTGAACACCTATGGGCAAGATGAAGCTTTCAAAAACTTCTGTGAAATAAAACCCATACTATGCCATCTTAATTAAAACAAACGAAACGATCCACACCTACGGGCAAGAAGATTATCCTTTTTATTCTAATTAAGATGCAATGTTGATCAAAGTAACTTAAAACCACAATCCAAGCATCAACTAAGCTGCTACGGCTTGCTTAGTTGACAAGACATTAATCAAGTCTAGCCTAAAACAATAGCTGCAAGTGACAAAATTATGATAACCTGATTCAAGCTTCGAGTCTTGCCGACAAATGGCATTAATTTAATAATCTCCTTCATGACTCCCTTTGCTATTCAACTAAGCAAAATCATGCATTAGCCTTGTAAATACCAAATTAAATAAAGGAACAACCAAAATTCTTTTCTTCCAAAAGCAACATCTCCAATATATTGCCATACCTTAGCCTTGAATAATTTATTTTCTTCTCCCCTTATGGCACATAAAAATTAACAGATAAAAACATTGTTTAAATTATTTAGGCATAGGAAAAACTAACAAACTATATACAAGTTTGAAAACTTATCACTTCCTTTGAATGATATACATACGTCATGCCTTATATGTTCACTACTTTATAAACATATATATAATTGTTGGCGTTTTGAGCTCCTTTAAGTCCCACATCGGGGAACTCAAGGGAACTTGAGGTCCTTATATTACTTTAGTCTCCTTTAATAGTGATTAGGTGTTGGACCATTTGGAATGGGGATTGAGGCTTGGGCCACTAATTGTGTGGATTAGGCTTGATGATTATACCATATTAATTAGTTTTAATTTCAAATTAATTAAAAATGTTTTGATTAATAGACACAACTCTTTGGAAAGAGTTGTATAGCTTCAGATACATCCAAAAGGTATTTGAAGAGGTATAAAAAAGCCTATATAATTGGAGTCCTCAGTTCCATCAAAAATCATCTTTTCTCCTTCCTTCTCTTCCGTACAAACATTCAAGAGAGTAAACATACAAAGCAATTCGCTAGAGAAGGGATGGTGATCAATGAGTCCTTTCACGTGGTGTCTTTTATAGAGAAATTGTCACCTTCTTGGAAGGAGTTCAAGAACTATCTCAAGCACAAACATAAAGAGATGACTCTTGAGGATCTCATAGTAAGGTTGAACATTAAGGAAGATAACAGAAAGAATGAGAAGGGCCTGGTTTCGAGTATGGAAGCCAAGACGAATGTTGTTGAAGGAAGTTCATCAAAACCAAGGCCGAAATTCCAGAAAACTAAGAAGAAGGAAAATAACTGTCCCTGGTGTGAAAGGCAAAGACTTCAAGAAAATCAAAGGGAGTTGCTGGGTTTGTGGAAAGCAAGGTCATAGGGCTCAAGAATGTCGCCATCGAAGGGATCAAGGTCCTGGAAATCAAGGCAACAACAACCGTGCAAACCTGATTGAAAACAATGTGGATGCCCTGGCTGCAAAGATTTCTGAAATCAATATAGTATCTGACCACGCTGATTGGTGGATAGATACTAGTGCGACTCGCCATGTATGTGGTGATAGAAATACGTTTTCTTCATACCAGAAAATCGAGGGAAATGAGCAACTGTTTATGGGAAATGCATATGCATCTGTTGTGGCTGGAATTTATCATGTTCAAAGCATATATATTTTATCTTTGTTGTAATAATCAAGTTCAAAACTCAATAATCAAAACTAAACATATGTATGATTGACTAATTCGTACTTGACATATATAATGATCAACACCGTTTGCTTTGATAGATGACTTTACTGAGCTTGCTGAGTTGAGATACTTCATCAGTATTCCTTGGCAAGGTCAGAACAAAAGTATATATTTGCGTATGCTTACAAAATTGACAACGACATTAGCTGAAAGTGGTTGTATCTATCACTAAATTTATTCAACCAAAACTATTAGCATGAAAGTCGAAATAGAAAACTTAAAGCATGCCATATTCTTTTAGTAATGATTAATTAGTAAAGATGAACAAACTGTTCCAATCTTTCTTTATGAGAACTAAATATGAGAAAGAAAGCTTGAAGTGCTTGAAAACCTACCATTCAACAATTATATAGTTTACCAATTTAAGGGGTGGTTTGGGAGTGAGGTGCTTAAAAAAAAAGCACCCATGAAAAAAAGCTGTGAGGGTTTTAGGTGTTTGGTAAACTGAAAAAAATGGGCTTATTTTGGAAGCTACTGTGAGAATAAGCTGAAATCAAAGGAAAAAGCTGAAGCTGCTATTTGCAGCTTTGGAAAACTGGTTTTTTTTTCAAAGCACACCGAGCTATAGTGCTCCTTTAATGAAAAGACCCACTATCAGACTACTTTTTTTTTCCAAAAGCACTTTTACAAAAAAGTTTACCAAACACTCTGCTGATTTATTTCACAGCCGCTTATTCTCACAGCACAGCCGCTTATTCTCACAACAGCTTTTTTTCAAAGCACAGCAATACCAAATCAGCCCTAAGAGTGATTTTCTGCAAGGCTGCACATGCCTTGGGAGGTGACGTCCATGACTTGTCTTCGATTGGACAACGGTGTCTTTATGCCTCGGCATGGTTCGTTGGCTTTATCCGCTATTTAACCGACCTTCATTGATTCTGTTTTCTTTTATATTTAACTAACTCTTTCTAATCATAAGATCAAAAGGAAAAAATCATACATGATCTCATATGCCGATGCATATATGAACCTCCTCATTGGGCTCACTGATCATCTCAAAAAAATCTCTAGTGCAAAGTTAGAACACATGACTATTTCAATTCAACCAAAACATTAACATGAACATTGAAATAGGAAGCCTAAAGCACCAGATCTTCCAATTAAAACTAATTCAATAAAATAATGAACTAACTATTTCAATCTTTCTTTATTATAGTTAATTCAATATCATCATTAAGCGCTTCAATTAAAATAAAGGCCCACGTTTGGGTTTGAAGGGTGGTGGCGGTGGAAGCAAAGCTTGAACTCAAGAGACACCACTCATAGAAACAGATTATCCAATTATGTAATCGTTGTATTTAACTGATAATTTCGGTCTTTAAGACCAAATAGGAACTGGTGTAAAATATGTGCTGTGCATATCATATTAATATGCCAAGTATATGCAATTTTATGTGGAAACGTACTGATCCCATTTCAAAGGAGGTCCAGCATGGTGGTGTTGCCAAGCATATGCAATCACAACTTGGATTAAACACACGCAGTTCATGAGAATATTATGTAATCCAACATTAAACCTAATAGGTTTTAATTATATAACTTGTGGCTCTGATACCACATGTAAACTTTATTTGATTGTAAAATTAAAACACAAACAAGGAGTTGGCTGACCTGATCGTGAAGCAATAGGCATTGGATAACAAGCGGAAATGATGTAGGATGCGGCAACACCAAAGTCTTCTACAAAGTACCTAGCCGGACACAACTACTTTATGGGAAACGTTTGTTGTGTATCTAGGGTTTGCAGGGATCTTAATATTTATACTGGCTAAGGCATAAAGGTTCCGTCCATAAAGGGACTACCCATTTCTTTTTTTTTTAATCAACAAATTTATTTCAATTTAAGCAATGTTGCTGCTTTGTAAAATATAGTGATTCGTTCTTCAACAGGTATCCTTCGTTATTTTGTGAACATGCCACAAATTTTTTCAACCTCATCTTCTGATTTAGCAGAGGAGCATTTTACTATGAATTATTTGTATTAGTATTAATTAATATGACTTTTATTATGAATTATTTATATGTAAAATTCAAAGTATAAGACAAAAATTAAGAAAAAAAATAATGTAATAAAATAATAGTTTAATTTGGCATATTGGGTGGAGAGCAAAACATGAAAATATGTCAAAATGCCACATAAGTTGTCAAATTTAAATTTTAGGTTCAAAATTTGACATCTCATTTGGAGATGGTCTTAGGAGATCAAATCAAAATACCTACATTAATCTTCAAAATTACATTCCTACTGTATGTTGTAGACCATTTAAGGTTGATTTACTTTGGAACAAATCCAACATGTCCTCCTTGTGCAGGCTAACATTCAACATTCAAATTTTCTAGCAAATTCGTGAAGTACCACTACCGGTACCAGCCATATGATTTGTTGCTGAATAAGGCATATATTTAAGAACTTCACTTTTACTCTGCCGAACAGTTGCATTGCGTTGATTTACGATACAGGTACGTACGTACTTCTTGAAAACTCTATTTCTTTTCTATATTTGTTGTTTTAGGCGTTTGTTTTTACCCTGACTGACCAAGAAACAAAAATGTTGGTTTTAAATTCTAGCGCTCGCTGAATACTGTATTTCAGCTGAGCTCCAACATTACGACTAGGCTCTAGCTTAACAATTTTATTGATTAAGTTTGACTTCACACAATTTTGTATTTTCAGATTGCTAAAATACCCCTAGTAATTAACTTATGACAGATTGAAAAAAAATTAATATCATGATTCATTGAATATTAATAATAAATGATATGAGATTACGGTTTCCCTTTGTTTTGTTTTTCTTTTTAAATTCCTTAGTTGCTTTTCAAATTTGCATAAATTAGGAATTGTTTTGGTTTAGTTTTTCTATTTTCAAAATATGTGAGCATTCGTTGCCAACAAATATAAGAATGTTATTTAAAAAAAATTAATTTAATTATATTTTGTATATTAATATAGGTAAATTATTTTACTACACATATATAATAACAATAAAATGTGTTTAATGTATGTAATAATACTGCAAAATAATTTACCTACAACATAAAAAATGTGATTTGGTTCCAGATTTATTTTATCTATATTTCACATATAGATATAGGTAAATTATTTTATGTAGATTAAAGTATCTAGAAGATAAAGAATGTGATTTGGTTCAAGATTTGATATACCAATATTTCACATATATACATATAACGGAGAATTTTGATCTAGGTTCTTGATTTTTGAATTTGATAAACCCAACATCCCTAGCTTTCAGAGTTTTCATTAAACCTCTTTCTACAATTTTGGTGCTATGTTTTTTAAGATGTTGCCATTTTCTAAAATTTAAAATTACATGAATTGCCATTAATCCACCAATTTATTCCGAAAGTAGTATTCAAAGTTATCAACCAATGATATGTACCAAAAATTTAAATTAAACGTACTAAAACTAAAATCAAATGTACCAAAACTAAAAATTAAACGTATCAAACACTAAAACTAAACGTACCCAGCACGCTTTGATTCTAGGATCGGGGTGTGTCATCAACAATATATATAAAACTTAACAAAAATTCAACCCAAACTTACCAATTGATAATATGAACAAAATCGTGAGAACCAATAATAAATGTATCAATAATGTATACAAAATAATTCTTTCAATAAATGTATACATTCTTGGAATATCTTGGAATATCTTGGAATATCTCTTATATTCATATTAGGAGTTGATTTCCTATTAAATGTTGTAATCCTAAAGGTAAAGGTTTTTACCTATCCTACTACTATAAATAAAGGCACAATGGGGTGGATAGAACACACCCTCAATTACACATCTCTCTACATACACTCAACATGAAATTGATGCATTAAGAATAGAGTGGGATGAGTATGTTGATGACTTCAATCCTAATAGATAAAACACTAGATTAGCTAGTTTGTGAAAATTTTAAATTAAGTGGACTTATGGTTTTATTTTAGTAGGAAACTCTACACATTATATTGTCTTTTGTAATACTTTGGCGGTGGATGAATTACAAATTTATGAAGCAATAATGTTTTATTTGTGATAAATATCTTGCTTCTTGGATGAATGTTGTAAGACTTGTTTCCAAATAAAATATACATTATATATGTCATCAAACATTTCAAGACATGTATTGAATGGTTTATGACACGCTTTGTGTGTCGTTGCTAATATTTAATGACGCTGCAGTGCTATAGTATATGACGCTATAGAGATGTCATGTTTAGTATACCATGACACTTATTCCTCTGTTTATGATACATATTCCGTGTCTCAAATTGAAATACATGAAACGCATTTTTAGTTCAATGACGCTTGTTAGGTGTCTCAAGAAGCTATACATGATACTCATTCCTTTGTTTATGACACTTATTCCGCATCTTACAAGGTAATAGATGACACAAGTTCTTAATTTAATGACGCTTGTTAGGTGTCTTTAGAAGTCATACATGAAACTCATTCAACGTCATAAAAAATATCTTCAATGACACTCACAGAGATGACGCTAAACCCTTGCATCATTAAACTTTTAACATGACCAATAAACTACATCATGTATGCAAAAGTTTGTAGTAGTATTAAGGTAATGTGTTTCTCAACTTCAACTTCCATTACTTCCTCACATTCAATATTCCTTTTTTTTCTTGAATGGTTAGCAGCAAAATCATTCGACAGTATAACTAGATTAGAAGTGAAATTCAACATGTTATTATTTGAAGAAGATGCTGCACTTGCTGCATGGTTTGCTATGCATGATGAGCCTTGAAAAAACTTGGGATTTCCCTTGCTATCCTTGTTGAACTTTGGTTTCAATTCTGGAAGGAGTATCCAATATCTATCCTTGGTGTAGGCAACCCAAGGTGACCAATCTCAATGCAATGCTCATATTTCAAATTTGGCAGTTTTCCCTTGTAAAACCATTGGCTCACCAAATTGTGGCTGGACGAGTAGGCTTGAGACTTGCATGGTTGCTTTTATATCCATGTTCATGACACACCTTCTGTCTTCTTCACTTTGGATTGTAGCACATACGTTGGAGAATGAGGGAAGCTCAAAACTCATCAAAACATGGCTTATGAGGTCTTTATATTCTAGACTCAAGCTAGCAAGAAGTTGAAAGATTTTATCTTCCACAACCCTTTTTAATAACATAGGAGCATCTGTAGTATGAGGATGTTGAAATAGATCAAAGTCACAAGTATGGGTTGTAATTATCACTATAGCTAAGTTGTGGGTTAAAGTGATGGCTACAACCTTCCAACTTGTCATCTCACTTCTTGTTCTATCATACTTTTCTTTTTGTCAATGTTTCTTCCTAAAATCTGGGATTTGCTTAATTGTATATTGTTATTTGTTCTATCCTTGGTGTGTCAGGTTTCTAAGGGCAGAAACCATGTGGTGGGTAGTGGTAAAAAGTCCACTATCTTGTAATTTGTTCTCCGGTTCTTTATAAGAGCTTTGCTCTCTCTCTTGTAAAGTTTATGAAATATATACAAACCATGAAATTCAATATGGTATCAGAGCAGTGACCACAGTGGCCTGTCTCTGCATTTCGTCTTCTTCAACCTCTTTGTTTTTCCATAGCTGTTTCAAATGGTTGAGGAAAATCCTCCTAGTCCTGATACTGCAAGCTTTAGTGTTTCACCCACTTCAAATTTTACCGAAGTAGAAGTTAATCCAAATCAAAGACTCAATTCAGTTTTGCTGAATGAGTTCAACTATCTTCCATGGTCTCGAGTAGTTTCACTTGCTCTTGGTGGAAGATCAAAGCTTGGTTATGTAAATGGAACCATTCAGGCACCTGAAACTTCATCACATTTATATGGGACATGGCTATGCAAGGATCAACTTGTCATGTCGTGGCTTCTCAACTCCATGAAGAGGAAGCTAACTGAGATCTTCAGCTATTCAGAGTCTTCCTTCCATCTCTGGAAAAATGTCTGCAAGATGTATGGAAATCAAAACAATGTTTCCAGGATTTTTCAACTAAAAAGGGAGCTTGCAGGTTTGCAACAAGAAAGTAAGTCTTTTGTTCAACACTTGGGTGATATCAAGAGTATGTGGAATAAGCTTGATGTATACAGGCCTCACACCATAGATGCTTCCGTGCTTCTGAAAAGAGCTGAAGAAGATAAGATTTTTCAACTCTTGGCTAGTCTTAGCTCAGACTATGAAGATCTACGTAGTCACATTCTGATGAACAGTGAGCTACCGTCATTCTCAAGTGTATGTGCCATTATTCAACGTGAAGAAACTCGAAGGAAAGTGATAAATCTTGAAACCAAAAACAGATTGCCTGAGTCTAGGGCATACTTTTCAAACCACAAGTTCTCAGATGATAGAAGAGACAAAGGCAAAAGGTTTGACCTGAAGTGCAAACATTGCAACTATGGTGGACACACCATTAACAAATGTTGGATTCTACATCCTGAGCTCAAGCCAAACTTCTAAAAGAATAAGGGGCTCCAGAGAAACTCACAACCATTATTGTATAGGCTAATCATGCAGCTTTAGCTGCTCTTCCTTCCTCAAGTGAAAGCTTGCTTGACTTCACTTCCAATCCAGTGAACTTGATTAACGAGTTTGCTGTCTATTTACATGGGTGACCAAGAAGTGGAGATTTAGAGAATACAACTGGAACTAAAATTGAAAGCCCTACTGCCTTACTGAGCAAATTTGTTGGGTTTCTTGCTGATTCTGATCATGGAGGCTCAAGTAAACAAATTCCAGGTATATTGAAAGCTTTATCCATTGCTTTAAATGCCAGTCTTGTGCATGATTATTGGATAATAGACTCAGGAGCCACATACCATATGACAAACAAATCTTCACATTTATATGACTTCGAAAAAATAAAAAACTCTTCACAAGTGTTAGTAGCAAATGGTAAGGGTGTCTCGGTTGTTGGAAAAGGGAAAATTAAGTTGATCTCTGATCAAATAAAGTCATCAGCCTTGTATGTTCATTCCTTTCCTTTTCATCTTTTATCAGTAGGAAAAATCACAAGACAACTAAATTGTCATGCTATTTTTTCTTCTGATCAGGTCATCTTTCAGGATATAGTCACCAAGAGGAAGATTGGTGAGGGTTTCTTCCTAAATGGGTTGTACTATCTTTCAAAGAATCTTCCAAAACCTAAAAGTCTTCAAGTCAGCTCAAGCCCTTTCAGGAACAACTAATTTGGCATCATCGTCTTGCTCATCCTTCAAACCATGTTTTGTCCATTTTGTTTCCCACAATATGTAAAGGTAGTTTGGAGTGTGATACTTGTCACTTCTCCACATCTACTAGGTTACCTTTCAATTCCTCAATGTCTAGAGCTAGTAAATTATTTGAACTTGTTCATTCAGATATCTGAGGACCTACAATTGAATCTTTTGATGGTTATAAATACTTTATAATGTTTGTGGATGATTGTTCAAGGATTACTTGGTTATACTTTTCAGAGTGCAAGAGTGAAGTCATGAATATGTTTAAAGATTTTCATAAACTTGTAACAACTCATTTTGATTGTCATATTCACACCTTAAGGTCTGATAATGGCACTGAGTACATGTCAAATAACATGTCTCAATACTTAAGTTCCCATGGGATACTCCATCAAACAAGTTGTGTTGGCACTCCTCAACAAAATGGAGTGGCCGAGAGGAAAAATAGGGATTTGCTTGAAAAGACTAGAGCCTTAATGTTACATATGAATGTTCCTAAGAAGTTTTGGTCTCAAAAGGTGCTTTCTGCTACCTATTTGATCAATAGACTGCATAGTAGGGTGTTGGATCAAAAATCACTCTACGAAGTCTTGAAAGGAAGAAAGATTAACTTGTCTCATTTGAAATTTTTTGGTTGTACTTGTTATGTTCATGTTGCTTCAATACACCGTGACAAGCTTGACCTAAGAGCTAGCAAATATGTTTTCTTGGGATATTCTTCAACACAAAAAGGGTTACAAGTGTTACAATCTTTCTTCAAGGAAAATCATTATCTCAAGGGATGTAAAGTTTGATGAAACTACACCTTTCTTTGAACAATCAGTGGAGGGTTTAAGTCAGGGGGAGAATGTTTTCGAAATCTTCCCTTTACCAAGACCAACAACCAGTGAGGAAAATATATTCATGTCCATTGACAGAGAACATGAGAATTCTCTAAGTCATGAAGAGGAAATCTTGCTAGAACCATCAATTCAGTCACGTACATCCCACTTACCTCCTGAAGACCTAGAATCATCACCTGCCTTGCCTCAAGGAAGAAAAAACCCTTCTTGTAATCGTCAACCTCCTTCAAGGCTGCTGGATTATGTGACTTACAATGCAAGGTATCCCATTGCTAAGTACCTTTCGTACCAAAGGGTGGCACCCAAGCATGCATCTTTTCTCAATTCCATAACCAATGCTTCTGAACCAAGAAGTTTTCAGGAGGCAATGCAGCAAGATGAGTGGAAGAAAGCTATGAAGGAAGAGTTGAAAGCCTTGGATGACAATAGAACGTGGAGTGTTATCAAGCTACAACCAGGAAAAAAGGTAGTGGGAAATATATGGTTGTACAAAACCAAGTTCCATTCTGATGGCATCTTGGAAAGACACAAGGCTAGACTGGTAGCTCGTGGTTTTACTCAAACTTTTGGGATAGATTACAAGGAGACCTTTGCTTCTATAGCTAAGATGAACACAATTCGAGTGTTGTTATCTGTTGCAATTAACCATGCATGGCCTCTATATCAAATGGATGTCAAAAATGCATTTCTGAATGGTGAACTTGAAGAAGAAATTTACATGAAACTCCCTCCTGGTCATCCTCAATCCAGTGACCCCTAGTTGGTCTGCAAACTGCACAAATCCATTTACAGATTAAAACAATGTCCTCATGCTTGGTATTCAAAGTTGAGCTCAGTTCTTGAAGAAGTTGGCTTTAAGAGAAGCAATGCAGATTCATCTCTCTTTGTTCGAATTTGTCCCAGTGGAACCCTAGTGGTTCTTATTTATGTAGACGATCTCATTGTCATTGGTGATAATGCCAGTGAAATTGTGTTACTAAAGAACACCCTCAAGAAGAAGTTTGCCATCAAAGATCTTAGGACACTCAAATATTTCCTTGGCATTGAAATGGCAACTTCTAAGAATGGAATGTTTTTGAATCAACGGAAGTATATTCTCGATTTGCTTCAAGAAGCTGATATGTTGGATTGCAAGCCTGCCTCTACACCCCTTCACTGCAAACATAAAATGACCATGGATGGAGAAACACTCACTGATATCAGTTACTATCAAAGGTTAGTTAGGAGACTTATTTATCTTACAATAACAAGGTCGGACATTGCCTTTGTTGTCAGCCTTGTGAGTCAATTTATGCATTCTCCAACAATGGATCATTTGCAAGTTGTTAAAAGAATATTGTGGTACTTGAAAGGTTCTGTGGGACGTGGTATTTTGATGCAAAACAATGCTCACACTCACATTCTTGGTTACACTGACACGGACTGGGCATGCAACTCCTTAGATCGCAAGTTAACTGCTGGTTTTTGTATTTTTGTTGGAGGTAATCTGGTAAGTTGGAAAAGCAAGAAGCAAAGTGTGATTGCTCGATCAAGTGCTGTGGCCGAGAATAGGGCTATGGCAACTACTGCTTGTGAATTAATCTGGCTCATAGGCCTTCTTTCTGATTTAGGGTTTCCTAGCTCTCAATCAATAACTCTCATGTGTGATAACCAAGCAGCCATGCATATAGCTTCTAATCCTGTTTTTCATGAGAGGACCAAGCATATTGAGGTTGACTGCCTTTACATCCGCGAAAAGGTTCAATCAAAGATCATATAAACTCGTTACACTCCGAGTTCTTGTCAGTTTACTGATCTCTTCACCAAGCCATTGGCGACTGCCGTGTTTCAAGGTCTTTTGTCCAAGCTTGGATCAATCAATCTCCTTGATCTAAGCTTGAGAGGGAGTGTTGAAATAGATCAAAGTCACAAGTATGGGTTGTAATTATCACTATAGCTAAGTTATGGGTTAAAGTGATGGCTACAACCTTCCAACTTGTCATCTCACTTCTTGTTCTATCATACTTTTCTTTTTGTCAATGTTTCTTCCTAAAATCTGGGATTTCCTTAATTGTATATTGTTATTTGTTCTATCCTTGGTGTGTCCGGTTTTTAAGCGCAGAAACCATGTAGTGGGTAGTGGTAAAAAGTCCACTATCTTGTAATTTGTTCTCCGGCTCTTTATAAGAGCTTTGTTCTCTCTCTGGTAAAGTTTATGAAATATATACAAACCTTGAAATTCAATAGAGGACGATAGATATCTATCTCATTCCATGTAGTAGTGAGATCACCAAGGTGTTGCACGAATGACTTGGATTCTTGTTGAAGAGTTACAACATCTCTTTTGAGATGGAATATTCTAGTTGCGTTGTTTTGATTTCCATACATCTCCACTTTCTCCCATATGTGTTCATATGAGTCTGAATAACTGAAGATTTCTACAATTTTTCTCTCCATTATGTTGAGTAGCCATGACATGACCAATTGGTCTTTGCACAACAATGTATCACAATTTGGAGAGGTGGCTTCTGGAATTTGAACAACACCATCAATGAAGGCGAGTTTGGCCCTTCTACCGAGAGCCAAAGCGACTGATCTTGACAGAGGGAGATAGTTGAACTCATTTAGTACAATTGAACACAACCTTTGATTAGGGTTGACATCAGCCTCTGAGATGTTTGAAGGAGGAGAAGCAAGTGATCTTTTAGCCCCTTGGTTTACTGAACCTTCTTCCGCCGTTTGTGTTAGCTGGAAAAAAAAAACACACACACACACAAAGATATGCAAAGACAAGCCTAATAAAGACACTACGCTAATACCGTGTTGTAAATTGAAGGGTTTCTTTTGTATACTCTGAATATATGTTAAGAAGTGCAAAGCACCATTACATATAGCAACACAATGGAGCATACAGAGCACACACACGCCACCCTTGGTCCTTAAAGTAAAAAAGGGAGGATAAAGTAAGATATACCATAATTGCTCGTTTGACAATTAAGTGAGCAACTAGGGAACAGCTAGGCGAAGAAGATTTGCACACTAATTTCCTCCTTTGCTGCTAACTGGAATCGATCCATGCAGGCACCTATGCAACCATCCATGCAGACTGAACACTTTCAATAGTTAGACTAGCGGTTATGGTTAGTGTATCCGTTCCTTTGTAGCCAAGTTCAAATTCTTATCTCTTAAATTTTATTTTTTGTCAAACGATAGATTTGTCAGGTTATTAGATGTTAAATTTGGGAGCCGACAGTGTTCAAACATACGTCGTGGTGCAAGAGCAACTCTCATTGTAATACAAAGTCACTTGCCTTTTCCCATGAGTTAAAATAGCGTATAATATCGCACTTTCAAACCAAAATATCTATATCATTAAATATGATTTTGTCTTTTACATTGTGCAATTAGAATGATAAGATAAGGTCTACCAATTCGTTCAAGGAGTTGTAGGAAGAGCCGCCTTGCTTCATAGAAAGCTTGATTTTCCCCTTCAAATCTTTTGCTCTTTGCCTGGTTTGTTCCCCTTCTTTGCCCACCATCAGTGTTCTTGTCGCTTTCTCTATTGGTCCTCTGTCCAAAAATTTGAGATGTCTGATTGTTACCTTGAATGTAACCATGTTTTAGGAGCCCTAGGAATTGCTTGGTCAGTCAGCATGTTTAGAATATTAACTAATTAACTACATTTCCTAGAAATTGGATATGGGTCTTACGTTTAGTTAGTCCTTATATTAAAATAACATAGAAGACTTTAGGGATATGATTTGGGAAAAACCTAGTGGGAAGGAAATTTCGTAGGTAGACAATTGGCTTTATTTTTGTGTTTTAATTTTGAAGTAATAGGGGTTTGCTTGATTACCTATTGTGTCTGAAAATATAACTCAATAAACATAGAAGTCAAAGGTAGAATATAGCCAGTTCAATGCAAGAACCACTTTTTACCCTCTGCAAAAAAAAGTGAAACTTTCGTAGAGCCGCCATTTTATGGTTGGTGGGTGGGATCAAAATGCAGAGAGTGTGCTTTGTGTCTGTGGGCAGATGATAGAGCTTCCACGCTATAGTTGGTGGGTGAGACAAATGCGAAGACAGTGCTTTGTGTGTGCAGACAGATGGTCACGTGGTCTAGATGCCCGCAATGAAGTTTTTCTCCGGAAAATGAATGGACAATTTCTATTTTTTTTTTTTTAGGTTACGCAACACCTTAGGGGGGTAGGTTAGGCTTTGGGCCCGAGGTAGCCAACCAGGCCGAAGACTTGGTGTGTCCGTGTGGTTGCAGCAAGGTCCAAAAGGGTTGCTGCCATGGTCCAGACGTCGAAACGATGTCGTCCTTGTGGTGTGCTCGATGCGGCTAGGCTATAGGCCAGCGTGGAGGACTACAATGGTGCCATGGTGGTGGTGCGGTGGCTATGCCACACCGTGCCCAATAATTTTTTTTCCGACTGAATTAGGGTTTCAAAAACCCTAGAATTGCTTATAATTTATTTATATGCTTTGACTCACAAATTCCACATAGAAAAAATAATTGCGTAATGCATGAAATGTGTGTGTGTATATATATATATATTGACAAATATATGAAACATATACAATATATATATCGGAAGGTAAATATAAATGTAGGGGGTTTATGCATTATGGAGAATGTTTTCATACTTCATGGTCGTTTCAAATATCTTCCTTTATTTTAAGTGTACCTGATTGGCAGAAAATAATAAAAGCCTTTAAGTTTTGTAGAAGATTCTTCTCAGAAAGCCGGAATTGTATCTCCAATGTGTTGCATCACGTTCAGCAAAGAAAAATTAAATTGAATCAATAACATGTAGATCAATTTAATAAAATAATAAATTAATCATAAGAAAAATGATTAAAACGTAATATTTCCCCTGATTGAAAATCAAACTCTGTAACGCCAAGAACGTTCTGATAACGTGTTATAGGCATAATTTACTGAACAATTATAGGGGCCAAAAAGAGAGGGTGCGACACATAATGAGAGAAGAGATATGTGTAATTATGAGGTGTGTTATATTCCACTTCATTGTGCCTTTATTTATAATAGTAAGAAATGTTAATTTCTTACCCTTTTAGGATTATAACTCTAATAGGATAATATATAGTCTAAGAGAGATATGGTAGAATCCCATATGAATATCCTAGATATGTTAGGATTTACACAATTATATTCCTATTCCAATAGATCTGAACGAGTTGAAGTTTTTTCTTAAAATTGATATTTAATCTGAATTTACTAAAACAAATAAGAAAATAAAAACAAAAAAGTGTTTCTCTCTCTCTCTCTCTCTCTCTCTCTCGATGTTACTCTCCCACATCATCTGGTATCTAGAGCCCAGGTGTGCTTCCATGGGCAAGAGGCCAGCATCGGTGTCCGTGGCCGACGTCTCGAAGGCGGTACTCAATCGGCAGTTTCCGCAGTAGAAAATCATCACTCAAATCCAGAACTTCTGTGACATGGTCACGATGATGCACCTCCATCAGTATGTTCAGGAGCACCAACTCACCGATCTGTAACATTCTCTCGCAGATCTGGCCATACTCAATGCTCGGCATGAGCAACTTCAACAGACTTGTCTTGAGGAGCTTCGTTATCTAAAAACCCAACCCACCACCCCCTACAGCCCATATGGAGTACTTCTTCGCCACAGCCTATCGCTACCTTCCACCCGTCGAGGACCCCTTCCGCCGCCTGTCATTCGTCCTTTTCTCCCACCACGTCACCATTCCACTCCTCTTCCAACCTCGTTGCTCACTTACCCACCCTCAAATATTTACCCCAGCTACATGCCATTTCTCCCTCTTCTCAACCGCCCCCTCCACCGACCTTATTTACACCAGCGCACCCTCGCCGCTGTTTGGCACAGCTTCCTCGTCCCAACCGTCTATCCTTTATTGCTCCAACCACCCAATCGTTCCAAAGCTTCTCCACTTCCTCTTCAGCCTTCACATTACCAACATTCTCCCCTCTTTTGAAACCCACAACCCCCACTCCCACCACCGCTGCTCCTCCATCAACATCTGTTTTCAGCTTCTCCTCATTCGGAACGCCGACTTCCTCCACTTCGCAATCCTCCCCACCTTTCTCCGCTCTGTTTCTTTATACTCTCACGCCCATCCTAGCCCCGCTGCAACAATGGCTCCAATGGTAGTCCCTGTAACTGCTACAGCTCAGACATCGACATCACTTGTTGCTGCTTCTACACGTGGGACAACTTCAAATGTTAGCACTACGCTATTTACTACCCCAAAATTACCGTCTGAAACCAACGCCTACTCTGTAGGATCAAGCTTGTGCTCCTACTTTCATGCTGACGGTCTTGTCAATACCGTGCTGGTTAATCATGTTGCACCATCTCACATGAAGGGTTACTTTCAGACTTGCAATGATAGTCGAGTTTTGCCACCGTTGGGTACCCCCAATGATGCGATGGAAAAACTCCCTCCTAAGGTGGATGTTCTTCAGATTGCCCACCCAATCCACCCACCTAAGGAACCAGACAAGGGCCGCCGTTGTCAGGTACCAATATTGTATTCTCCACTACGAAAGGCACGGTTGCATTTGGAATTTATTCCACATTATATGACCTTTGCAATGATTGTGTTTAATTCCTATGGGAGTAGAAGAAACATATTGGCCCACGATGTGTTTGACAAAAGGCAAAAGAGAGAAATTGCCCAGAACTATGTGCCTCACCGTTTATTCCTGATTAGAAATGTTGCGTGTGCTATTGAACCCATTTTGGTTTTTCAAACCACCTTTTTGACTCGCACTTTTGGATGGGTGAGTCTGTGCATTGTGGATAGTTTTGACCTGCATGAACTATACAACCAGTATATTAATTCCAAATTTGGAGAACCTAATGAGTACTTTGCTTACCTTGATACTTTTTCACAACCACAAAAGATTCCTCGCAAGCTGAAGTCGTCAAGGCAGTACAGGTAATATATGGAAAATCTACTCGCATATCTGATATATTTTTTCCAGAGGACATCCTTTTTAAGATCTTGACAGGATATTTTTGAAGGTTGAAACTGAATTTGAAGAGTAATGGGCACCTGGTAAGGTAAAAGGATGGGAAAATAAGAAGCAAGCAAATGGGCATGTTCAAGATCAGCTTACTATGCTCGATCTTGATTATTCTAGCATGGTGGAAGAACTTATGGCAGTGGGTTCAGAAAAGCTAAAGGAGGCACTAGCATCGTTAGGACTGCAGAAGGGTGGTACTGTTCAGCATGCTGTTGAGACCACTTTGGATTCTCCCATGACCTTGTTGACGGGCACGTTTGCTGGGGTAAGTTTGTGTTCTAGGGATACTTTTTTCAGGATGATTGGGAACGCACTGAAGTGGGAATTTCCTGGTAGAGGTTCAATGATTTGTTCTACAATTTGGAACAATATTTGAACTCTGATGGCCAATGGTATTTTCTCCACTTTCATGAGTGGTTTGACTAAAGTAATTTCCACTTTTACTTTATCTAGACATATGATTGATGCTATGACATCAGTTTGTTTAGTTCTCTCCGATTGCTCCACTTGTGCTATAAAGTTTATACTTGGCAACCCACTTAGTGTATTTCCTACTCTATATTTTCTGGAGTACCTGCTTACAAACACAATTGGCAGCCAACTGCTTCAGGGACAAAAAAGGAAGCACACTGAAATTTCCAATGATAGTCTGGTGTTACTTTCAAGATGGTTCTGGACATCTATAATTAGTACATCAATGCCGATACAGGGAAGTGTTTTGAGCAGCCACTTCTTTGTAGTTGTTCTTTCCCAAGATCATGTGATAGGGCGAGCTGTCCCTAACAGTATGGTAGCGGTAAAACCAACTGCAGGACATCCAGTGGTTGCTGGCACTCCTACTTGGGCTGCTAATGCATATGCAGGACTTGATGCAACAGCTGATCAGATTCAACTTCTCAAGTTAATATTCTGTTATCTTCTCCATTGCATCATTCACCATGATCCAAAGCTCAAGCCCTTTCGCCATTCTAGGGATGAGAAAACATTGGAGGCCATTGAATTTGGACTCTATGCTTGTTCCGTACAACCAACCAAGCAATTGATCACTGTTGTAGAAGATACATGTTGTCTAGCCCCTCGGATTATACAAAGATCACATGGCACAAATACATATATGTATTGTGTTGGCTTGACCAATATAGTGGAAAAGCTAAGGTGTGGGGAACACATATGGCACGTGGACTGCAAAGACCTTCTACAAAGCCACTGCAAACTCATTATTATTCCAGTGGCCACATATTTGAATGCTAACAGTGATTTGGAATTCATTGCTCCACCGTTTGTAACTTCGGTTTGCGGCTCATATGAGTTTGAAAGCTATTTTCCAGAATATCTACATTTATTCAAGGCTCTTGTTGCTCTACACTTTCAGTGGTATCATGTTTTTGCAACTGTTGTCTCAATGTCCATGGTATTGACTGCTCCAAGCGCACTAGCAGTTTTAACGAGTCCGAATCAGTTTTTTGTCAAGTATTCTCTGGATTTGTACCTCTTGGTTCTCTTTCGTTTACCTTGGTAAATGACTCACAGCAGTTGGAGCTCACTGTGAAAGTTGAGAAGCTGCTTGAACATCAAATCTCACTTTTCACTGATTATATATCTCAGAACTTTCATGGATTATGGTCAGGCCCGGCCCAGGCCCAGTGCCACAGGGACAACTGTCCAGGGCCCAAAACTAAAAGGGGCACCAACAAAAATAACCCAAATTACTAAGTATTAAAAAAAAAAAAAAAAAGGTCCAAAGCCCATATAGGGCTGCCGGCTGGAGGGCAAGAGCCAAGGTAGGTTTAAAAAGGACCTAGTCCAGGGCTTCACAAATAAAAAAAAAAAAAAAAAAAATAATACAAAACAACATTAAAGGACCACTCGGTCCCCAAAAAGCAAAAACCCTATACCTATTCCCATATCCCCACTCCCCCTTTCCTAATATTTCCCTCCCTGCTGCCGTCTGACCTTTTGAGGTAAATTAATTTTTAAAATTTGACTTATCAATATCAATTCATAATTTAATATAAAATTTTGCAAATGATATAGAATTATATGATAATTGATGTATAGAATTGTTGTTGTTGATGAATTGAATTATTTGATTTCATTTCAAACCCAATTTTTAGGTTTAATTTTTATAATATATTAGACTATATGTTTGTATTTTTATAATATATAATATGTGTTAGAATGATAATTTTGATGGTAATGAGAGGGAACAACAGTCTGCTGAAGAATCATTTAGAACAGATTATTTTCTTGTTATAGTGGATATTGCTCTTTCTCAACTGAAAAACAGGTTTGAACAGTTAAAGACTTTTGAATCTATTTTTGGCTTCTTGTTTGATGCACCGAAGTTAATTTCATTGGATGATCAACAGCTGAAAGAAAATTGTATGAATCTTGAAGCACATTTGAAACATGGAAATACCATGGATGTAGATGGAGCCGACTTGTGTTCTGAATTACAGGTGTTGCAAATGATGTTACCTGAAGAAGCATTTCTCTCTAATAACCCTTGGACATCCATGGAAATAGCAAACTTTGTAAAAGAAACTGACATGTGTCCTAATGTCTTGATTGCTTATCGTGTACTGTTGACTGTACCTGTGACTGTGGCATCTGCAGAAAGAAGTTTTTCAAAATTGAAATTATTAAAAAATTACTTGCGGACCACTATGACTCAAGATAGGCTAAATGGATTAGCAATCTTATGCATTGAAAAAGATGAGATTGAAGACTTGGAGTATGATGATATAATTGATGATTTTGCTTCAAAAAATGCTAGAAGACAATTTCTTAAAGGTTGAAATTTCAAGGAGCTTTCCTAGGAATGGTTGTATATGATTGTATTTTTGATTGTCGGGGTTTAGGTACTATGTCCCCCCCGTTGTATATTTTCTCAAGTAATATAATTTGGGCGTGAGGGCCTAGCCCCCCAGCTTCGACTGGGTTCCAGCCCTCGTTAAATTTTTTTTTAAACATATATTTCAGTATTAAAAAAGGGCACATTTTGAGTTTTCGCACCGGGCATCCAAAAACTCAGGACCGGCCCTGTGGCAGATAATGTCTGAGCCCTAAAGTTTAACACCTTAATTAACTTAATTACTTTCTGAACAATTGTGGTTTTCGAAATGGATAAGAAAAACGATACCTCCTTAAACAATGACACCTGGAATTTTCATTACTTTGTATTTACCATCTTAAATAAAAATAAAAATAAAGCTAAAAAGGAACAAAAATTATAATTATTTTCCCAATAAGCCACTTGCATATACATCTAACTTTTATCCATAGCTCAATTTCGTAAGGAGTAGTGATTTCTGAGCTCAATTTTTATCCATCAAATGGATCACATATTTTGCATGTGCCTACTTTTCGAGCTCAATTTTGTAAAGAAAATTGATTTCCATTCCTTTTTGTCAAAAGAGGAGCGTAGGAATCAATCTCCTTTCATAAATTCTAGCCCCAAAGAATAGTACACACCTTCCTTCCCTAAAATTCCACACATTGGCAAAATGTTGACTTTAGCAAATGTTGGAGGTCATTTCCTTTCATAAAAAAAAAAAAGGATTAACTTTTAATAAAGATCGTATAAAATTAGCCGATAATGAAAAAATAACAAGTGATAATGTTGGAGGTCATTTCCTTTCATAAAAGAAATGGGTTAACTTTTAATAATGATCATATAAATTAGCTGGTAATGAAAAAATTAACAAGTGATCGTTTTCATTTTTCACTTTTATTCTGCTTTTGAATTGGTAAAATTGACCAAAAAGGAGGAGAATCAAATGCACTTGCTGGAATCAAACAGGCTTTACACCCCTGACATAGTGATACTGTTGGAACTGTCAGGGTATCGGGGGTGACCTGACAGTTGACAATTTGCTGGAATCAAACCGGCTTTACACCCCTGACATAGTGATACTGTTGGAAACAAAAAACAAGAGTCATCGCTATGAGTTTTTGAAAAAGAGTCTAGGCCTGGAATACATGTTTGCCGTGGAGCCTCAAGGTCTCAGTGGCGGATTGTGTGTACTCTGGAAAGATGGCTCTCAGGTTACTTTGCTAAAGTCTGAGGAGTTTGTGATTGAAGTGAAGATATGGGATGAAAATTTAAACAAACAGTGGCGTCTCTTCGCTATCTATGCTAGTACGGATGAGAAGAAGAGGAAGGAACAATGGAAGAGGTTGGGTAAAAGAATCGAACAGGATCTGGATTGCTGCCTTCTAATTGGAGATTTTAACGACATTCTTTGTAATGAAGAAAAGGAAGGAGGAAATTACAGACCGGCTTCCAGTATGAGAGACTTCAGGGAGTTCGTGGCCAGGAATGAACTCATGGACCTTGGATATGAAGGATATCCCTTCACTTGGAGAAATAATAGAGAGTCCCTACCTATCCAACAAAGGCTTGACCGGGGGCTAGCAACGATGGGCTGGAATAACATCTACCCGGACACTACAATCAGACATATGGTGCTAGAAGGATCGGATCATGCCATGCTTTTTCTTTCCACTGAAAAGCTGAAAGCGCGGAGAGGAAGAAAGTTCTCTTATGATGCCCGGTGGAGCAAACTGGAGGAATGTCGGGAGCTTGTGGCACATGAATGGGAAGGTAATCTTGGTGGCTCCCATGCTTTCCGGATCTGTGAAAAACTAAAAATGCTCAGGAAGAGGCTTAAGGTGTGGTATCAAGGCAGGGGTAGAAATTCAAAAAAAGCCATTGATAAATTGAAAGATGAGATAAGGAGGGCTTACACGTCTAATCAATTTGCCTCTGAGGAGGTCAAATTGAAAGAAAGAGATCTTTGGTCTGCTCTTAGAAACGAAGAAGCCTACTGGAAAGCTAAATCCAGAGTTCAGTGGCTACGAGAGGGAGATAAAAACACAAATTTTTTTCATGCTCAAACTTTGAAACGAAGGAGATACAATCAGATAAAGGGTCTGGAGGACTCCAACGGGAAGTGGCATGACTGTGACAAAGATATCTGTGATATTGCCAACTCTTATTTCACTGATTTATTTGAGTCCTGTAGGCCCAGCCAAATCAGGGATGTAGAAGACTGTATGGAGACCAGGGTGTCACCGGAGGACAATCGTGACCTTGTGGCACCTATCACTGATGAGGAAATCAAGGAGGCGGCCTTTCAAATTCCTTCCGAAAGAGCCCCGGGGCCTGATGGATTCTCTGGATGTTTCTATAAAGATCACTGGACGACAGTGGGAGAGGATGTGGTGAAGGCCATCAAAGCTTTTTGGCACTCTGGAAATATGCTGAGGAAAATAAACCACACAAATTTAGTTCTCATTCCCAAGGTTAAATGTCCAAAGAACATGACACAATTCAGACCTATTGCCCTCTGCAATGTTATCTATAAGATCCTGGCAAAGGTGATAACCAACAGACTCAAAAAGATAATGCCGAAGGTGATTGGCGAAAATCAATCTGCTTTTGTCGCAGGGAAGCAAATTCAGGACAACATTCTAGTGGTTCACGAGCTCCTTCACTCCTTGAACCATCAAAGCAAAGATATTCAGAAAGGAATGGCCATCAAGTTGGACATGGCAAAGGCTTATGATCGTGTAGAGTGGGGTTTTCTTCTCTCCATGATGTCGAAATTGGGGTTTGCGCCGATGTTCTGCAATAGGGTAAAAGAATGTATTTCTACTGTATCCTTTAGTATCCTCATCAATGGCTCACCGACGGGTTACATCCAACCGAAGAGAGGCTTGAGACAAGGGGATCCCTTATCTCCTTTCCTTTTCTTAATTTGCACCGAGGGCTTCTCCAGTTTGATCAGGAAAGGGATGGAGCGTGGAACCCTTCACGGCTACAAGTTTACACCTAACGAGACTCCTCTTACCCATCTCTTCTTCGCAGACGACTCGGTCCTCTTTGGGAATGCTACGGTTGAAGAGGCCCAAGGTGTGGCAGATATCCTAAAAGTGTATGCTAGCGGATCTGGGCAGAAATTAATTTGTCCAAAAGTTCGATTTTCTTTGGAACTTCGACTTCTAAAAGGACTAAGAAGAGGATTGGAAATACGCTGGGGATACCATATAAGGATGGCTTCGGGAAATACCTTGGCCTGCAGGCCGATTTTGGACTTTCCAAAAAAGCGGTCTTTGCGGAGATTCGAGATAAGATCGAAGCCAGGTTAGCAGGTTGGTCGGAGCAATTCCTATCCCAAGCTGGAAAGGAAGTCCTGGTAAAGGCAGTTGCTATGGCTCTGCCAAACTTTGCCATGAGTTGCTTCAAACTCCCCATTGGGGTATGTAGGGATATGGAGAAAGCAGTCCGGAGCTACTGGTGGAGAGGCAATGACCAGAAAAGGGGATGTCATTGGATTTCATGGGATCGGCTAATGAAACAAAAATTGGCCGGTGGTTTGGGATTTAAGGATATCCAGTGCTTTAACCTGGCTTTCCTAGCTAAGATTGGCTGGCGTTTGATCCAAAACCCCACTTCCCTACTTGCAACTGTCTTAAGAGATAAATATTTCCCAGGGAAATGTTTCAAGGATGCTGGAAGAGGGAGGAACACTTCGTGGGGATGGAAAGGCATCTTTGAAGGTCGTATGGTCCTTCAACACGGTGTCAGATGGAGGGTTGGAGACGGGGAAAACATAAATATCCGAAAGGATCCGTGGTTACCGACACCTACCACCTTCTTGGCTAACCCGTTGGATAGTCTAGAAGAAATCAAGGTCCGGGACTTGATTGACCCGATCTCAAAATCTTGGAAAGAAGAGGTCATCTCGGCGGGTTTCAATCGGGATAAAGCTAGGAAAATTTTAAGTATACCCCTAAGCAAATCTGGCTGCCTTGACAGATTAGTTTGGCATTATACGGTGAATGGTGATTACTCTGTTAAAACTGGATATGGAGTGGCAATGAACTTGATGGAGAATGGCGCCCTGGGCAGGAAAGGACGGGGTGCGCCTAGTGAGCACCGAAAGAACAAGTTGATATGGAAAATGATTTGGACGTTGCAGGTTCCCAACAAAATCAAATTTTTCATATGGAAGTGCTGCAATAAGGCTCTGGCGGTGCGACACAACCTGCAACGCCGTCAAATACGAGTCGAAAACATCTGTGGGGTATGTCACACCTTTGATGAATCGGAAAATCATTTATTCTTCCATTGTGAATTTAGCCATCAATTCTGGTTTTGTTCTCCTCTACACATAAATTCTCATGAGTTGGCCGGTGCCGACTTCCTGGAGAGTTGGGATAAAATATGTACCAGAATCCAGAATATGGAAAAGAAAGAGGAGATTCTCCAGGAGGTTGCGTTTGGTCTGTGGCGTCTCTGGAAGAATAGAAATGAAGTGGTATTTAATGGTGTACATAGACAACATTTGGAAGTCATGACTCTATGGGGAAAGAACATTTCTGAGTACCGTGAGGCTTTGTCCCTGAAACCAGAGGGCGAATGTCATCTGATTTCCAAACCCCACAAGATGGAGAAGCGTCCGCAGCTTCACTGGCAGAAACCAAATTTTGGAACCATCAAGGTGAATACCGATGCGGCCTGGTGCAGATCTTCGATGCGAACTGGAGTTGGATGGGTGGGCCGCGACTTTGCGGGTCTGCTTCAATTTGCTGGAGGATCGGGAACTGGTATTTGTCATAGTGCGGCGGCTGCTGAGGCATGTGCTATTCGGAGTGCTCTGATGGCTTGTATTGAAAATGGTTTTGATAAGGTGATAATTGAATCTGATGCTTTAGTTATCATTAAGATGTTAAGAAAGGTCTCTCCACAAGACTACAGCATCGAATGCATCCTTGGTGACATCGAGATTCTAGTACAGAGGTTAATGTCAGTGACGTTTTCGTTTGTACCTAGGGAGAGCAACCATGCGGCTCACTCGGTGGCGAAGTTTGCCTTGCAGCAAGGTGGTGATTATGTTTGGGATTGTATTGGGCCGAAGTTTTTGTTTAATGTTTTAGCCCACGATGTAAACATTTCTATTCGCCTTTAATTTATTCTATCTTCGGTTTAAAAAAAAAAATGCACTTGCTTGGGCTTGTAAATCAGAGAGGATGAGAATGAAATGCACTTGCTTGGGCTTGTAAGTCATCCAAATCTCTGAAAACAGTAATATGTAGGTTCAAGAATTGAAGTTCTAGCATCATGGGAATAATGGAATATCCACTCAGTCTATCAGATATGTTTAAAATCAAGAGATCGTAAGATTTGTGTCGAAGTTGTAAGCGATCGTTGAACACTGAGGTTATGAGTAGAGTCTAAATATATTGGAATATGTGATAAGCTCATATTTATATATATTTTACATAAAATTCACTTGTCTTTTCTTAGTTAGTTCCTTATATTTTTGAGTTATTTACTATGTTTTTGTGTTTTGTGTGATTTATCAAGCAAAGAAAAGAAAAGTAGTACAAGTGAGATATTAAGTAACAAATTCGTCAAAATTGCATGTGCAGATTAGCTGACTTTGAAAGCATGTTACGAACAGCTCAGAATGAATGAGAAAATGAGCCTTATATGGTTGGAAAGCTACGGATGTTTATTTTCTGGAGAAATTCACGGATTATTAATATCATTTTTCTAGAAGAAGTTATGGGCATTGTAACACTGAAAGGTTCAGAAAAGGGCTAAGCAGATTTGGCTAATAAAATGAGAAAGTAAAGGCACTTGTTTTATGTTTTGATTTGTCATCAACACTCAGCAGCAAATGGGGTTATGATTGCACTCATTTGTCTTTGGAGCAAGTGGAAATGCACAACTAGAAAGAGAAGGCATGGCACATGCAAAAGAGAAACATGGACAACTACACACATGCAAACTGCACAGCATGGAGGGCTTGGCATGGGCAGAAAATGGGTGGATTGTTGGCTGAAATAATGAAGAACATATGTGTGTACATGTAAAGGAGAAACATGGCAGAAAATGTGTTTGTTTTGTGGCTAAAATGATGAAGAATATGTGTGCAAATGTAAAGGGAAACATGGACATCACACACCCATACAAACTGCACATGCAAGGAATTGAAGTGGTCCTCTCCTTAGCCTATAAATACATCCACCATTCCCCTTCCTAAGGACAATCTTGATCCATCAAAAGAACTTCATTCACAAACACAAGTCCCTTGCTGTGAGCTCCATTCCATTTCATCCATACATTCAAACACATCTCCATACATTTCCATTTTCCATGTCGTGAGATCCATTCCATCCAAAAAGCTACATTCACAAACACTTTCATCCCTTTCCTTGCCGTGACCTCCATCCATTCATTTAGCCGTGAGATCCATTCCATCTATATATCCATACACATCCTAGACACTTGCGCTGCAACAAGGTGGTGAAAACAAAGGTCCTTGGCGTTTCAAGCTTGGAACTTTGGAGCGTTTTAGGTGTACTTCGTTCTTGCTTTCAATGTCTACTTTGTTATTTTCTAATTTTGTTGCAATTATGAGTGGCTAAACCCCTATTTAGTTAGGGGGAAGTTTGAAGCCATGAACATGCTTGAGATATGAATTGATTTATTCCAATTGTGACTTGATAAGTTGTGATTGCAATTCAGTTATTTATTTTCTTCATAACTGATTCTTGTATGTTTATTAAGGATGCATACTTAGTTTTCATGCATGAATTAGATGCTAGAATATAAATGAGTTTCACCTAATCGTTACAAGTTTATATTCATGAGCAGTGAAGGTTGCTTGTCACAATCGCGTTAATTGAATTCTTGGCAAACGTATCATGCATTCATAGTTACAATTGCCTCGTCAACCCTTATAATTTTCACTAAATGTAATGATCTCTGATTGTATCTCTATTATGCATTCATATAGGGGACTTTTAGAGAATGATTTGGGTTGTCGCATGCATTCATCCAATTCAATGAGTAAAGGAAAATTTGAGGGTTAATTTGTGCATCACGGTTAATCTGGGGTGTTGAGCATCATAGTTTATTGAAAAGCAATTGGAAATCAATTCATGTACAAGTGTGTCATGTGTGAAGAACGGACCTCTAGCTAATCCATCCATTTCTTAAATTCGCTTTACAATCTGTCTAATTTTATAAGTTGTTTGTTTGTTTCGAATTCGTCAGAACCAAAATCCCCTCTTTACTTTGTTGCTTCAAAGTGTTAAATTTCTATTTCGTTAGTGTTTTTGAGTGTTTTGATTCAAACCAAAACACTAAATTCATCCAAAGTTGTGTTAGAGTCAAATCTGCCCAGTAAGTGTTTTTAGGCAATTTTGAGTGTATTTAAGTTGTTTTGAGTCCCTTGAGTCTATTCAAACGTTTTTAACTTTGTTTTTATGTTTTTGAGTAAGTTTAGAGGTTTTAGCAAGCCCTCCTAATCCCCGGTTTAGAACGATCCCTACTTGCATTTATACTACAATTTGACAACAAGAAGGTTTAATTTTAGTGCTTAACTTTCATCGCACCAATATGGTATTAGAGAGCCAACTAAATACACTATCAAAAATTTGAGGTTGCCCTACGAATTTTTAGGCGACGGACAAAATTTCGTCAGGTAACCTTCACTTACACGATGGACATTGTCAATGGTAGGGCAAAATAATTCAGCAACATTGGTTGACTAAAAGGTCTTACATGCCGAACATAGTTCGTAGGCAATGAGAGCATTCATCGGATAAAAATTTAGCACCAAACAGGAAATGATTTAGCCAGCGAAGATGTATAAATTTACCCGATGGTGGTATTTGTCAGGAAACTTTTCCTAGGGTGGTCAAACTTCATTTGCCACATGTCAAAAATGTCTACCGACCAAAATATTAGTCGACGCATGTCTAGGTTTACCCGATGGAGTAGTTCGTCGGTTAAACCTTCAGTTGCAATTTATAAGTCCGTGTCTCCCTTCATTTTTCTCATCCATATTTCATACTTCATTTTCCTCCACCATCTCCTAACTCTTCTCCCATCCTAAACCCTTAACACAAGTTTTAAAAAAAATCCTTATTAGCAAACACATGTATGTTGTGGTTGGTGGTCTAGAGAGTCCATGAAGAGGATACTACCGTAATATGCAAGAACATAGAGAGATACCACAGTAACGTTGAAGGCAGTGGTGAACATAGTCGAAGACGGTGGTGAACACTGTCGAAGACGAGGCTGAACACTGTCGAAGACGGTGGTGACCAAAAGTTACTTAGATGTTTTGCATGTGGAAGAACATGCAAAAGATACTACCGTAATGGACGAAATGCCCTAAATAGCAAGGCTGGGCCGTTCAAGAAAAAAGGCTCAGCCCTGTTTGTAAAGCTTAGGCAGAATCAGAGGTGTATATGATTGGCCAAGACTCACAGCATTTCTACGTGGTCATGAATTAGAGCATCTCTGAGTGGGCAAGAATCAGAGCGTATCTGAGTGGCCAAGACTAAGTATTTCTGTGTCGTGCAAGAATAAGAGGATTGGGAGATATTATGTAAACTTTTATATATTTTCAGTATTGTTTAATAGTTTGTAAAGTTGTAAAGTTGTAATAGTATTGTTTAATTGACACACCCTGACCCGGAATGTCCACTAGGACTTCGAATTGAGTTGCGCTAGCCGACACCTAGAAGGTGACGAAGCCATAAAGTGTGATGATGTGGAAAAATATGAATATATTTAAACCTATGAGTGCCTTAATACCAGAGTGCGCTAGTGAGCGGGAAGGAACCCACTTCACACGTGACGTTAGAGCATAAGTAAGTACAGTAAAGTGGATTAAGAATCGTACCCTCGAAAGAATCTCTAATACTAAGAATGGCCACGAATCTTTGATGATAAGAAAGCTTAGCTAATAAAACCTGGAGGGTGAAAACAAAATAAGGGTGAGTGGCCATAGAAATGAAATTTTAATAGAAACCATCTAAAGCATTATAACCCATCGCTGCAACATCTGTATACTTTGCAGAAAATCATACCACGTATCAATGTGAAATCAAAAGTATATCAACAGTAAACCATAAATATACCACAACATAACATCTCATCAGCAATATCAATAATCATGTGATTAATAACCCATACTAGCACACAAGTCGGAGTCACCTATGGTGACCTATACGACTGCACCCATATCTCATCAATCAATGCTAACTCATAAGTCAGAGTCACCTATAGTGACCTGTACGACTTATCCATATCTCATCACATATGCTAGCTCATAAGTCGGGAGTCACCTCTAGTGATCTGTACGACTTATCCATAGCTCAATAAGTATACCTGTACACGAGTCGAAACCACCTAAAGTGGTCTGTACGACAGGACTGGGTGTAAATAAATATGCTCAAGTGCTACGATCACGTGAAGACTGTATGAATAATCGCGGGTCACCTACGAGTCGGAACCACCTATAGTGGTCTGTACGACAGGCCTGTGCACCTACCTTGAATCCAAGGTGAGCGTAAGGTGCGGGAGGTGAACATCACGTGAAGGACTGTGCCCTGGCCACGGACGAGAGCACTAACACGGGGTGCAGGTTTATGAGCTCTCAATGCATCTCAACATAACATGTACGATTCATGAGCAACTTGTACGACAGTGTCGGGGTTGTTTAAGACATAATATAGTCGTGCCATTACCCCATCATGTCAACTAATACCATAAACTCACCTGAACTTACCTGGGTGTCCTGAGTTCACCTTCACGCTTCCAAGCATTTACAATGATTATGTACAGGTAATATACATAAGAATATACCATGATGCAATCAAAATTCAACCATAACATAGTATTCCTAAATATATATATATATATATATATATATGTATGTATAATATGGCATAAGATGCATAATCTGTAACGCCTTACTCCCGAACTACTTATTTTCGGAAATAATTATCGATGATAAGTCCAACTAGATACTAGTTTAATTAAATATTCCTTACTTCAAATTTCTGATTCTTCATACATTGATTTATGACCAATATTTAACCACCAAATCATAAGGTTTGTTTGTACCATACTTGACCAATCCCGAAACTACTGAGCACCGGTCAACGTTATACCGTCAAGGACCCAGAAGAGTTTCCTTCCAACCAGGAGGCCAATCACAGTGCGACACGTGTCGACATCAGAAGCCAATCATAGCGCGACACGTGTCAAGATCAGAAGCCAATCACAACACAACATGTGTCAATGTCAGAATGAAACTAGAAACTCACTTCTATAAATGGAGATCATTCTCTCACAATATTTCCTAATGTCATTTGTACTAAATCATTCACTAGTACTCACTAAAGGAGAGCTTGAACCTATGTACTTGTGTAAACCCTTCATAATTAATGAGAACTCATCTACTCCGTGGACGTAGCCAATCTGGGTGAACCATGTACATCTTGTGTTTGCTTCCCTGTCCCTATCCATTTACATACTTATCCACACTAGTGACCGGAGCAATCTAGCGAAGGTCACAAACTTGACACTTTCTGTTGTACCAAAGTCCTCGCTGATTTTGTGCATCAACATTTGGCGCCGTTTGTGGGAACGATATTTATTCCCACTCTTTTCAGCTTTGTCAAGCTGGTTTCCACCATTCGTACACTTTCTTTTGACCAGGCATCCCTCTCTAACATGGGGAGCGAAGGAAGCCACAACACACATAATGACACCCCTCTTGCACCTAGTGCGAAGCAACGAAAGAAGGAAGGAAAGAGGGTTGCTCTTCAAGCTAAAGTCGATGAGCTAGGAGCTCAAAACAACAAGATAGCAATGAAGAATGAGGTCCTCCAGGAGCAGTATGAGAAGCTCTTTGAGACGCTCCACAAAACTATGTGTACTCAAACACGCGAGCTTGTTGCCCCTGTGGACATCAACCATCATCTGGGTGCCCCCCAACACGGAGGGTCACCTTCATTCGACATGGGTATCCTTGATGAGGAGCGAGCTAATCATCAAAACATTGATCAACATGAGACTTCTCTCAACCCAGCTGTTTCGACCCGAAACAGGAGAAGTGGAGGAAGACACCTTCTTGCAGAAGGGTTGGAAGAATCGAAAGCCGTTTATCGTGATTGCCGAGACTTCTTAAAGCAACGTCGAGAAAATCCCCTCCACATATGCTCGAAGATCAATGACCTAAGGGTTTTTGAAAGACTCGGTCCCCTCCCACGACCCAGGCCAGCTGCCAATCTAGGGAAGGAACGACATGTCCTGGAGGAACATGGAGGTACAAGGGACTCTGAGGTATTCCGACAGACTCGCCTTAGAAGTCAGTACGGCGAGTCCAAGGAAAAATCATACGCCCTTGCTCAAACTTTCCTACTTCCAAGAGGCGATGGAGACTTACGAAAGAAAATCCCAGTGGTACATGACTCCACTCAAGACCCTATTGTCCTACAGCTCATTGAGGAAGTAAACAAGTTGAAGGTCGAACGTCAGGCCGAGATACCTGACTGGAACCAACCCAGGCCTAGCCCTCTCACAAGGAGGATCTTCGACACCCCCTTCAAGCGAAGACAAAACAAAAGCTTGGTTTACAACTTTCTACTGGAAGGGAGGACTTAATTGAACATATTAACCTCTTTGAGTCCACCATAGCATATCAGATGCACACCGACGAAGAGCGATGTCTTCTCTTCCCCTCCACCATCTCTGGCGGAGCTCTAAACTGGTATTGTCGTCTTCCACCTGAGACAGTAGACTCATTTGAGGAACTGAGAAAACTGTTTGTCGCTCAACACATCTTTCAGACTGGTCGCTTGCATTCTGCAGATGACTTGTACACTATTCGCCAGAAGCCGAATGAGTCACTACGAAAGTATGCTGGTCGTTTCAGCCATGAGTATTCTTGCTGCGCTGAGGCAGATGACAAGACTGCCCTCAAGGGCTTCACGGTAGGCCTACGTGATTGTTTCTTCAAGTATATGATCAATGCCAACACTTGGAAGACTTACTCTGAGGTGATGGCACAAGCTTACAACCATGCCTCCGCCGAGGCAAGGACATATCAAGGGAAACCCCCCACAACCACCCCTTATCAGCAAGTAGGGAGTGGAAGCCAGATCCAACCAAATGAAAAGACCTCGACCTTCCAAAAGGTAGCGGTGCCTTCCCCTACCTTACTTAATACTTTGCCAAGTCAACAGACATATCAATCTCAGGGCAAAAGGAAAGATTTCCATCTTCACCAGTCTCATTTTAGTAAAAGGAGTAAGGGACACTACCGTGATAACCAAGGGTATCGCCATGATAATCCCCGACCCCAAGCAGTCAACACAGTGGGTCAAGCACGTGTCAGGACAGCCCCTACCCCGAGGTATGAGGCATACACACCTTTGAACACCATATGCGTGGCCATTTACCTCAGCATAGCACACTTGATACCGAAGCCAAAGTTGAGGCACCCGGATTACAAGCCCACGAACAACACGGGCACGTTTTGCTGCTACCACGAGCATAACGGCCATGACGGCGAGAAGTGTATCACCCTTCGTGATCATATTGAAGCTTTGGCACGTGAAGGAAAAATTGATCAATTCCTCCTTCACCCTCCAAGGGGTAACCGTAACCAATGCCAGGTAAATGTGATATATTCCATAAGTGGTGGCACACCCATATCTAAATCTTCCAACAGGGCCATGAAAAATAATGAACGAGCTTTAAGGTCTGGCCACCAAGTGTTTCACGTGGAAGACATTAGGGGAAGTAAGTATCAAAAGCCTAATTGGGATCCAATATGTTTCTACCCTGAGGAAGAAAGAGGTATCATCTACCCTCACAACGACCCATTAATCGTGAAAGCTCACATAGCCAACTTTGAAGTACGACGAATCCTGGTAGACACGGGGGCTTCGGTCAATATCATGTTTGCTGAAGCTTTCAGGGCACTTAATGTAGCTGAACACTTGCTCGACCGCTCGATTTCCCCTCTGATAAGCTTCTCCGGTGATATCGTGCAACCTTTGGGGAGCATACACTTACCTTTCACCATTGGTACAGGCCCTTACACAGCTACCATTACCACTAACTTCCTGGTGGTTGATTGCCCAACGATATACAATGTCATCTTCGAAGGCACATGCATCAATGATCTCAAGGCCATGGTATCCACACATATGTTGTTGAAGAGATTTCCAACCCCCTATGGCAATGGTTACATCAGAGGAGATCAACTTAGTGCACGATCATGTTACAACACTTCGGTCAAGCAACAACACCTGCCTGTGCCCAAGGAAACCCTTTTTATACATGACCAAGTCATAAAGACCAGCCCATACGAAGCCAACTTGGATCTTCACGGCGGCAACAGTCAACCCGACGATCATCGAGATGACTCTTTCACCTAGCAAGCACAACCCGCTGAAGAGTTGGAGAATGTCTCTATCTCAAAAGATTATTCGGATCGCATGGTGAATATTGGTACCACCTTGTCACCACCCATTCGGTTGGCATTGATCTCTTTTTTGCAAGAGAACACTGAGGTATTCGCTTGGTCATACAAGGACATGCCAGGCATCTCTCCCGATATCATCTGTCATCGCTTAAGTATTGACCCCAAGACCAAGTCAGTGAGACAGAAGCGAAGATCTTATGATGCTGAACGGTACGAGGCAATGAAGGCAGAAGTTGAAAAACTCAAAGGCATAGGCTTCGTCCGTGAAGTCAATTATCCAACGTGGGTAGCAAATGTTGTCCTTGTTAAGAAGAATCCGACCAAGGAAAGTCTCCTGCTCCAAAAGGTCTTGTGGAGAATGTGTGTCAATTACACCGACCTAAACAAAGGATGCCTGAAGGATAACTTTCCTCTTCCTTTCATAGACAGACTTATAGACTTTACGGTAGGGTGTGAACTCCTGAGCTTCATGGATGCTTACTTAGGATACAACCAAATCTTCATGAACCCTCCGGACTAAAAAGACACAGCCTTTATTACTGACATAGGACTATATTGCTATAAAGTCATGCCCTTCGGCCTAAAGAATACAGGAGCGACTTATCAGAGACTGGCCAATTCAATGTTCACCGAATAGATTGGGAAGAGCATGGAAGTTTACGTTGATGATATGCTAGTCAAGAGCAAACATGCTGATCAACACATCACCAACCTATATGAAACTTTCACCATTCTGAAGAGGTATCGAATGAGGTTGAACCCCAACAAATGTGCCTTCGGCGTAGGCTTTGGCAAATTCTTAGGCTTCATGATAAGCCAACGAGGCATTGAGGCTAATCCCGAGAAGATCAAAGCAATCCTCGACATGAAGGAACCGGTAACTTCAAAAGACATCCAGAGCCTTATTCGCAAGGTGGCAGCTTTAACTAGGTTCATCTCTAAGGCCATCGACAGATGTGCTCTTTTCTTCAAAGCACTTAAGGGAAGTAAGAAGTACATTACATGGACTGATGAATGTGCTGAGGCATTCAAAAACCTTAAAGATTACATGAGTAAAGCCCCTTTGCTCTCCAAACCTGAGGTTGGTGACACTTTCATTATCTATCTGTCGGTATCGGCTTCAGCAGTAAGTTCGGTTTTCATTCGAAATGATGGTAATGTCAAACGGCCTATCTACTACGCTAGCAAGGCCTTACAAGATGCGGAGACACGATACTCTAACATTGAGAAATTGGCTTTAACATTGGTCATGTCTGCTCGAAAACTTCGCCCTTACTTCCAAGCACACTCCATCATCGTGCTTACCAATCATCCTATTCGACAGATACTCCAAAGTCCTGACACTTCCGGGCGAATGATCAAATGGGCGATAACATTGGGTGAGTTTGACATCTTCTACCAACCAAAGCCAGCTGAGAAGGGCCAAACAATGGCAGACTTCATCACCGACTTCACATATCCTTTTGACATTGTTTTTACGCCTAAAGAAGTGGTTTCATTACCCTCGAAAACTCAGAAAATAGAACCAACAGCCCCATCATGGAGTCTATATGTTGATGGCTCGTCTAACCAACAGGGTTGTGGAGCAGGAATAGTCCTTACGACCTTTGACAAAGTGGCGATGGAGTATGCTATTCGTTTTAAATTCAAGGCGTCGAACAATGAGGTCGAATATGAAGCCCTCCTAGCAGGCTTACGTTTGGCCAAACACCTTGGGGTTAAACGAATTGATATCTTTAGTGACTCCCAATTGGTGGTTAACCAGGTCACCAACAACTTTGACGCTAAGGATAGCTCAATGGCAGCATATCTAGCACAAACACAATTGTTACTTAAGCACTTCCACTACTAGATCACCCAAATTCCTCGAGCGGCAAACAGTCATGCAGATGCTTTGGCTCACCTCGCCTCAAGGGTGGAAGACAAGATTGGGAGAAAAATTCAGGTCTAATTGTTGGCAGCACCAAGCACCATGGCTACAGAAGTGTGCAACTTACATCAAAGAGATAGTTGGATTACCCCGATTTATAGATTCCTTGCTCATGGCACCTTTCCAAATGACAAAGTTCAAGCTAAGCAGATTTGATACAAGGCTACCCGTTACTTGATCATTAATGACCAACTCTACAAGCGAGGTTTTAACCTACCATACCTAAGATGCCTTACGCCCACAGAGGCAGAAACTGTCATTCGGGAAATACATGAAGGAGTCTGCGGAGATCATGCTAGATCTCGATCCTTAGCACACAAGGCTTTTCGCCAAGGATATTACTGGCCAACACTGCATCAAGATGCCATCAGAATATCCCGCTCATGTGATAAGTGTCAACGCTACGCAACTATTCCTCACTCCCCTTTCGAGCCGCTGACTCCTATGATCAGCCCTTGGCCCTTCGCCCAATGGAGACTTGATTTGATAGGCCCAATGCCTACCAGGAAGGGCAAGGTTCGCTATGCAATAATTGCAGTTGACTTCACAAAGTGGGCCGAAGTAGAACCATTGGCAACCATTACTGAGGCAAAAATAGAAGACTTCGTATGAAAGAACATCCTTTGTAGATTCGACATTCCCAGTGCGATAGTCACTGATAATGGGCGACAGTTCGACAACAATAAGTTCAGGATGTTCTGCTCTAAGTTCAATATCAACTTATGTTTTGCCTCCCCAGCTCATCCCCAGTCTAATGGACAAGTTGAAGCCATCAACAAAACAATCAAGCGAACTTTGAAAACTAGCTTGGATAAGGCTAAAGGTTGTTGGCCATAATTTGTACCCCAAGTTCTTTGGTCATACTGCACTTCGTATCGGACATCAACAGGAGAAACCCCATTCTCACTTGCCTTTGGTACATAGGCAGTTGTCCCAGTTGAGCTTGAGCAAGCAACGTTCCGAGTCCAGAACTATATGCAAAGCGAAAATGACAAACAATTTACCCTCAACTTAGATCTAGTCGAGGAACACAGAAACCAGGCTCACTTAAGGAATGTCACCTACAAGCAGTACATCTCCAACTACTATGACTCAAGGGTCAAACCTCGTTCTTTCAAAGTGGGGGACTGGGTATTGAAGAAAAGATTACTCTTCGACAGAGTCCCAAGTGAAGGAACACTTAGTCCAAATTGGGATGGACCGTTTGAAGTTGTTGGCATCAGTCGCCCTGGCTCCTACAAGCTTAGAAGCTCTGATGGCAAGACCTTTGGCCATCTATGGAATGCTAATCACTTGAAGTACTATTACAAGTAAACTCACATTGTACAAGTGTTAAGCTTCAGCCGTTCGACATCCTATGTAACGAAGACTATTTAGCATGAATTCAATAAAGAGGTGATTTAGACAACTCGATCCTAATGCTCTTACATTCCTAGCAATGAAACACTCGGGTTCAAAGCTTTAACATGAATGCTTCCAACATGAAACAAAGTCTAAGTATATGTCAACAAGACTATACAAATAAACGAACAGCTTCACAGTATATTCGTTCAATCATACATTCCAACACATTCATACATAAGCCAACTGTGCTTTGAAAGGGTTTAACATATTTTGTGTCATTCGACACTTGCGACAATGTGCCTAGACACCTTGCCCTTATTCTCACCAACCAGGTGATGAAATGTGAAGAAGGAACTCATCTTCATGCCACCAACTAGGTGATGAAATGTACAACCCGTACTCTCCTTCATGCCACCAACCAGGTGATGACATGTACAACTCGTACTCTAATATCATTTGGCAACTTGCCACTCATGCCATCAACCAGGTGAAGAAAGAACTCATCTTCATGCCACCAACCAGGTGATGAAATGTACAACCGTACTCTCCTTCATGCTACCAACCAGGTGAAGAAGGAACTCATCTTCATGCCACCAACCAGGTGATGAAATGTACAACCTGTACTCTAATATCATTTGGTAACTTGCCATTCATGCTACCAACCAGGTGATGAAATGTACAACCCGTACTCTAATATCATTTGGCAACTTGCCACTCATGCCACCAACCAGGTGAAGAAGGAACTCATCTTCATGCCACCAACTAGGTGATGAAATGTATAACCCGTACTCTAATATCATTTGGCAACTTGCCATTCATGCCACCAACCAGGGGAAGAAGGAACTCACCTTCGTATCACCAACCAAGTGATGAAAGCAACTCACCATTCATTCCACTTACCAGAAGACGAATGGTACAACTTGTACATGTGAACTCCTAGCATTCACAAATAATAAAAAACCTTCAAGCTTGACAACTCAACTAGAGGAACACTTATGCCCAACAAGAGTTATAGTCACAACAAAGTCTTATTGCAAGCCAACAACAACTTCAGTGCATGCCATACGAAGATTAAGCTATTCAGCCCTCTTGCATTTGCTTCAAACATTTCCCTTCTGTAACAATGCAAACACTACAACTCGTAGAAAGCTTCACACACTCTTGATCAAGACAGTGTGAAGCAAAACCAATTTATGGTGCCAACAAGATCTTCATCAAAGAAGTTCAACCACAATTCTCAAAAGCTTCACACACTCTTGATCAAGACAATGTGAAGCAAAACCAATTTATGGTGCCAACAAGAGCTTCATCAATAGAGGGCAACCATAATTCTCAAAAGCTTCACACACTTTTGATCAAGACAGTGTAAAGCAAAACCAATTTATGGTGCCAACAACAAGAGCTTCATCAATGGAGGGCAACCACAATTTTCAAAAGCTTCACACACTCTTGATCAAGACAGTGTGAAGCAAAACCAATTTATGGTGCCAACAAAAGCTTCATCAAAGGACTTCAACCATAATTCTCAAAAGCTTCACACACTCTTGATCAAGAGAATGTGAAGCAACACCAATTTATGGTGCCAACAAGAGCTTCATCAATGGACGGCAACCACAATTCTCAAAAGTTTCACACACTCTTGATCAAGACATTGTGAAGCAAAACCAATTTATGGTGCCAACAAGAGCTTCATCAAATGAGTTCAACCACAATTCTCAAAAGCTTCACACACTCTTGATCAAGACAGTGTGAAGCAACACCAATTTATGGTGCCAACAAGAGCTTCATCAATGGAGGGTAACCACAATTCTCAAAAGCTTCACACACTCTTGATCAAGACAATGTGAAGCAAAACCAATTTATGGTGCCAACAAGAGCTTTATCAAATGAGTTTAACCATAATTCTCAAAAGTTTCACACACTATTGATCAAGACAGTGTGAAGCAAAACCAATTTATGGTGTCAACAAAAGCTTCATCAATGGAGGGCAACTACAATTCTCAAACCTTCGAAGCAAATTCAAGACTGTTCGAAGCAAATTCAATTTATATGGTTCAACCAAAACTTCGACTACTACAAGGTGTGGTTTGCATCACAATCTCTTGCTCAACAGTGTGGAAGCAAAATTTGTATATGTTGTCTCTCCCACATTTTCAAATTTCTAGTTTCCAAAAAAAAAAAAAAAGGGAAATTCAACAAAGCTTCATCAATGGAGGACAACTACAAATTCTCAAAAGCTTCACACTATCTTGATCAAGATAGTGTGAAGCAAAATCTATTCATGGTAACCAAAAAAAGCTTCAACTCCAAAGCTTCACCTACAAAGCTTCAACAAAAAAGCTTCACCAACAAAAGCTTCATCAATGGAGGACAACTACAAATTCTCAAAAGCTTCACACTATCTTGATCAAGATAGTGTGAAGCAAAATCAATTCATGGTACCCAATGAAAGCTTAAACTCCAAAGCTTCACCTACAAAGCTTCAACTCCAAAGCTTCACCTACAAAAGCTTCAACACAAAAGCTTCACCCACAAAAGCTTCAACACAAAAGCTTCACCAATAAAAGCTTTATCAATGGAGGACAACTACAAATTCTCAAAAGCTTCACGCTATCTTGATCAAGATAGTGTGAAGCAAAATCAATTCATGGTACCCAATAAAAGCTTAAACTCCAAAGCTTCACCTACAAGGCTTCAACTCCAAAGCTTCACCTACAAAAGCTTTAACACAAAAGCTTCACCCACAAAAGCTTCAACACAAAAGCTTCACCAATAAAAGCTTCATCAATGGAGGATAACTACAAATTCTCAAAAGCTTCACGCTATCTTGATCAAGATATTGTGAAGCAAAATCAATTCATGGTACCCAACAAAAGCTTCAACTCCAAAGTTTCACCTACAAAGCTTCAACTCCAAAGCTTCACCTACAAAAGCTTGACCCACAAAAGCTTGACCCATAAAAGCTTCACCTACAAAAGCTTCACCCAAAAAAGCTTGACCTACAAAAGCTTGACCTACAAAAGCTTGACCCACAAAAGATTGACCCACAAAACTTGACCTACAAAACTTGACCCACAAAAGCTTCATCCACAAAACTTCAACACAAAAGCTTCACCTACAAAAGCTTTACATTATCTTGATCAAGATAGTGTGAAGCAAAATCAATTCATGGTGCCCAACAAAGCTTGACCCACAAAAGCTTCACCCACAAAAGCTTGACCCATAAAAGCTTGACCCACAAAAGCTTCACCTACAAAAGCTTGACCCACAAAGCTTGACCCACAAAAGCTTGACCCACAAAAGCTTCACCTACAAAACTTCAACACAAAAGCTTCACCTACAAATGCTTCACACTATCTTGATCAAGATAGTGTGAAGCAAAATCAATTCATGGTGCCCAACAAAGCTTCAACCTTAAAGCTTCACCTACAAAGCTTCAACACCAAAGCTTCACCTACAAAGCTTTAAAATATATATATATATATATATATATTTTTTTTTTTTCGGAAATTCAAAAATTCAAAAATTCGGAAATTCAAAAATTCAAAAATTCGAAAAAAAAAAAAAATTGCCTAGGCCTCCTCTTCTTTGGGCCTAACAACTTTCATAACAAATATATATGAAGAAGGAGTTTTGGGCTACCACTTAGAAAGGAAATGCCTCATTCATCAACTCCATCGACCAGAGACTTGGGGGACTCCTACCATATGCTACTGCACCTTGATACTCGTGTTGGAAATGTGCCCTAAAGCCAATCATGTGATGATACTTTACGGACATTTCACATGTTAAACTAATCTAGTTTTACATATAAAGGGCAAAGATTATTGTTTGAGCCGTCTCATATAAATGTTATATGCTTAAACGATAAAGTCCAAGGAATATGTGATTGGGAGAATGTAATCTAATGAAGTTAGATTCATGAGACCATTCTTTCGTAGACACATCCTAAACGTTCCTGATCATAGGATTGCCAATTGGGCATTGACAGTCCGTCAAGATCGGTACGTACTATGTCTTCTCTCAGGGAGAGTGATTAGTCTCGAATCATTGGTGTGTGTGACATCAAGACAAGTGCGGTAGGTGCTCAATAGAGAATGAGTTCACTGAACGCGATCAACGAAGAGTTCTCATATTCCATGTCACATGAGAACTCATGGTTGGGATAATGCAAATTAGTCCTTTGACCTGAGGCATCATAGTTGTCTTGTGGTTAAGACCTTGATCTTTGATTATGTCAAAGTCACTCCATCAGGAGGGTGTCCACGGCATCGTTGGGGTCAAGCCGCTTAGCTATGGAGACAAGTGAATGCGCAACAAGGGATCTCTAACCTTCAAACCGTTTGAGGGAGAATACTCTCTGATATGATTTGAATCTCTGGCCAGAGTATGAATGAGATTAGGGAATGCGTTCCGAATCACATTCAAGGTAATCATATAAGCACAAGACACACATTGGATAGTAGACATGAGAAAATAAACTATCAAACCAAACAATGTGGTCAAGAGTATTAGATTAGAGAAGGACCGTATTGCATTTGTAATCTCGAACTGAATAGGTTCTCTAACCTCTTCTAATTAGCTTGGGTAACCATGATATGCTGCTAGGTGTCACTCATGGTTTGTGGAAGCCCTAAACGTGTATAATCACTAAAGGGAGAATTGAAAATAGTTTCAATTCACAATCGATGTAAAATGGTTTTAATCGCCCACTACCTCGCTAAAAGGAACCTAATGGATCGCACACCGTAAAAGGTGGAGATTGGAGATTAAACGGAAATGAGTAAGAATGATTAAATGGTTTAATCATTTATTTATGGCAAGGATTAATTAATATGTTAATTAATCAAACGAATAAGTTCGTTAAAGACTTCGGGATAGTTTTGGACCTTAAGGCCCAATGGGCTTCGAACGTCAAGCCCATTAACTTAAGTTGTATGACAATTTAATGAATAAAGATTCATTAAAGCCCAAAAGCCCAAAAATCCCCTAAATGGCCAGCCATGATGAAATGAATTAGGGTTTTGGTTGTTTAGGTCACTTAAAGAAGTGACTATATAAATGATTTTATAGCCAAATATTCATTAAGTGAAAAATGGGTTTATTTTTGGGGAAAATAGGTGAGAATTGTCTCTCCATTTTCTCTCTAAAGAGGCCAACACCTTGGAGGGTACATCTAGCAATCCTACTACTCCAAGGTCACTCATTTCTTCTACAATCGAACCTTGGTGTCGAGAATTAGAGGTTCTCAATTTTGGGAACTTGGAGAACCTATTCTTCCATCCAAATCCATGGATCTAAGAAGCAAGGAATGAAGGCCCTTATCTCTTTGGGTGATTAGCCTTTGCTTATGCAAAGAGGAATCTACAAAGGTATTTTTCAACTCACTTTGTTTTTGAGTTGATTATTGGTTCACCAATCTACTAGGCTTTGAATTTCATGGGTAAATGTTTTGTTTTTGAGTGCATGTAAGCATGATTCCGCCTTTAATTGTTAATTGCATGCTATATGATGTTGCTCAAATGAACATGTTTTACAAAATAATTCCTTCAAGTGGTATCAGAGCCTAGGTCTAGTAGTTGGTGAATCCTTTTGTGTTTTGTAGTTCATAAGTTTGTGATTTAAAAGTTGTAATTGTTACAAGCTTTATTCTTGCTTCTTTGAAAGTAAATTTTGTTGGAAAATTTGCTATCTCAAATGTTGTAGATGTTGTTCATATGAGCATGAATATTGGAGCTAAAATTTGGTGCCATGCTTTTGGGAAAATTCGGCCAAAATCAAAGGGTGAATTTTTGGGTTCTTGTTTGACTTGTTAAAAGTGTTTTAATGTGTTCTTTGGAACCCCTAAGTACCCTAGTTTGGTTAGATGTTATTTCCCTTAAGTAAGAATGGTTTTGGAATGTTTTTGGGTGGAAAAAGTTCATGGAAAAATTTGGGTTTTTCATGGATGTTCTTCATTGTTCTTGATGTTCTTGCCAAGAACAAAAAGGTTTGGTGTTTTGATTCAAAGTTTTGATTTATTTCATAAAGTATATGTGATATGTTTTTAAATGATTTATTATGTATTTAAAGTGTTAGATATTTGTATAAATGATGATTGAAATAATTGTGATTGAATTATTTCATAAACTTATCTTACATACACTTGCATGTTTTTGACAAAACTCACAAATCAACACACACACCAACCTTATCCCTCCCTAAAACCAGCCACTCCCTCAAAGGGAGTACTTTTGGGGCTTTTATGCAATTACATAAAGTTTTGATACTTTTGTGTATTTGCACTTTGGCCCAAAAGTTTACGTTTTTACGTTTAGGTCCAAAAACGCTAAAGGACAAATTGTTTTGTTCCTTTAATGATGTTTTTGCATTATTAAAAGTTTGGGTTCTAGTTGTATTTACATGAAGTTGTGACTTTTGTGTATTATACAAAGTGACCCCAAAAGTTTTTGTATTTGCAATATGGCCCAAAAGTTGAGGTTAATTGCAAGATGGCCCAAATAGGATGAGAACAAAATTGTTTTGTCTCTTTAAATGAGAATTGGATTTTCATTTTGTTTAGCTCCATTTAAATCAATTTTATGGATACAAAAACCAAATGAAAATGTTGCATTCATTAATTAGTTAAAGTGTTAATTAATTAAAGGGTGATTATGAACCTAAGCCTAATATAATTGAGCTATGTGAAAGGCGTTTCAAATTTGTTTGAACCATGGGAATGTGTAGATTAGATTTTGGTTGTAATTTGATTTGATCAAATGTTGTAAAAGGGCTTAAGCTCTTCTTTACTTTAAAGTAATTTGTTAAATGCAAATGTTGTAATGAGCATAAGCTCACCTTTACTTTGAAGTACTTCTTTCTTGCTTTATATGATATGCATGAAAATGAAGTAGTTGGGTCCAACGCCCCTAAGACAACACGCCTTAATGTGATTAAACGCGTAACTAAAATCAATCTTCATTCCTAGACCGAGGTTCAACACAAGGCTCGTGTTGAATCTAAACAAAGGTTCATAATCATCCTTAGGCCCTAAGGCAACTATGTAGTCCATCAAATGAATGCAAAGTTTATGTTAGTAGTATCATATACTCTTGCTTTAAAAATCGTTTTAAAAGCATAGTGGGAGTATTATGTACAACTAAAACAAAGAGATGGACCAATAGTTGTAAGAGGACCAAAATTGTTTTAATAGAGATTAAAATGAATGTTTATATGTGATGAGACCTAAAAACCCTCAACCAAACCAATATTAAGTTGATAAGCGAGAGATGTTTAGAATATCTCTTCGTGGCCTTCCACCGTGGTGGGATCCAATCGTTTATGACTTGTACACCGGCTTCACCCTATCATGGGGGAGTACACAGTGCATGCTTATACTCAGGAGGAATCCATATACATATGATGAGGTGAGTGTAGGCAACGAGGATAGCTATATATCGTATCATCGTGAGGCTATTCTTGAACCCCTTCACGCACTAAGCATGGTGGGAAGAACTTAACTACGTGCAATGGAACCAATATCATATCATTGTGAGGTTACATTCTCTAGAGGCCAAATAAGATGGGTACTTGCATGAGTTGCAAATGAGTAAGCGTACTCTCTCATTATTATTGTTGCTAGCCATATATCGTATCATCGTGAGGTGGGCTTGGTAATAGTGAGCCTCCCATAACCTACTAGGAGTTTCATCCAAAACTCTCGAATTCCTATGAGGGATATGGAATTTGCCAAAAATAGTGGGTGGTGCTATTTTGATTTAAAGACCCGAATCAAATGGCTTAAAATCAATCAATTTATATTCGTTATGTATTTGTTTACCAATATATTTGCAAACGCTATCCAACACTTGACAAAACCGAACGTTTAGTTTACGGACTTGGTACTACAAAACCATAGATTGTCTTTAATGGCTTGTAAATGTACCTAAGTAGTCTCATCCTCACAATCTTCCTATTGATAATGTATCATTAGAAGAATATGTTAGAAAAGGTCTATCATAGAGAGGACAACACTTTTAATGTCATAATTCTTCAATTACAAATTGTTGTATGAAGAAATAAGAGTTGCTTTGAACAACCCTTAGTCAATACAAACACTTAGTGCTTATTTCTTTGTTAATTGAACAAAGAACTTGAGAAGTAAGCACAAGGGCATGGACACTTTATGTGCCATGATTCTTCACTTACAATTTGTTGTGTGAAGAAATAAGAGTTGGCTTGTACAACTCTTTAAAGTTTGTAATTATGTTTAGAACATAATGGTTGGTTGACAAAAATAGTCCATTAACATGGACTTATGATGATTTTGAATCATTGAATGTTGAAGTGATAAACCACTTAATGAGACGGAAACTAGGCAAGGACTTCACTTTTGTGTCCCTATCCTAATGGTTCACTAAGTTTATTGTAAACTATGTAGTGAACAATAACCACATGCTCTCCAAAATGTTTGATGTGTATAACACAATTGAAAAAGATTTCAAGAGAGATAGTGGGAGTTTAGGGACCATGACTAATGTAGTCAAAGGTGAAAGTCAAATAAAGAAGATAAATAACTCCAAGGGAACAAACTTTCTTTATGAAAGGATGGACATTGGAAGGGGTATTTGCAAGAAATGTCTTGCAAGTGTCAAGGACACACCTTTCGAAGGTGTTGTAAAATGTTCTTGAATAGTTCAAAACAGTTGGTTCTTCTACTTGAATGCTTGATTCTGTATTAGTAACTATGTTTTACAATCGTTGTAAAAGTGTGACTAATAAGAAGTAGAAGATTAATGAGAGAAGAGAAAGTACTTCACATTCGAAGCGTGAATCAAATGTAGATCTCTGCGAAAGCAGATGGTACTTACTTCCTCATATGAACTACCAAAGAAATTGGAAAAACAAAGATTGTCTTTATATTCCAATTTTAAGGAACTAAATTCCGTCACTATGTGAAATGGATAAATGTTTTGTTTGACAAAACAATGTTCTTTATTAATCAGAGATTGGATTATGGTAATCTAATTAATTATCTCTATAGTAGAGATAATATGGTAGTGTTAACTGTTTAAAAAAAAAAAAAATGATGCTTAAAACCCAAAAGGTTGCAAGGTAGTGACTAATCCCAACTAAAGTTGTGATACCTCTAAAACATAAATTACGAGTTGGTCATAGATGGACGCTTTAGATCGTTAGATCCGGATCCAATACCTTCTTGTTAAAATTGTATAGAGGCGAAATGTTCGAATCTTTATTCTTTTGGAAAGAAGAAAGAATCACAAAGTTGTTGAGGGTAATTCACTTAGATGTTAGTGGCACTTGTCCACAAACATATTACTACTCATGTTGAATAACATTCATCGAAGATCACTCTCGGTTGGACTATAGTTTATTTTGAATAAACACAAGTCCGAATACTTTGCAAAATGTTTCAAAGAATTCAAGTAATGTAAGTTGATGAGTAAGACATCTAAAGTATTTACCTCCTTAGATTTGATCCAAGGAAAGGTAACATTTTAGATGAGTTTCCTTGAAAGAAATCAAGGAAATAAGCATCATAAGATAAAGTATTTCTCCATTAGGAGAAGAACGAACTTGAATAAGATTTAGTTCGTTAGATGTTATCTATTACCCATATATAGGATATATACTTCTAAAACAATATGATTGTCAATGAGAAGATCTTCCAATATTTTCATCACTCCATAAGATGTAGTTGGAAAAGAAAGACAAATCTTAAGCATGTTAAAGATTTGGGGTTGTGTGCTAACAAGCAATATTTGTTTGATAATAATCTTGTAGGATATCCTTAAAATAACTTTTGGATATCGCTTCTATAAACCAACTAACAAATGTTGTTTTGTTGGGTAGTTCATTGTAATTCTACAATGTGATTTGCCTAAAAGCAAATGAACGAGAGATAGAACTCGAAGAATGGGTTCTTTGAGAGACAAGAAAGTAATCAACAAATATAACAACCTAGTTCCTATACCACAAGCTCCAAGGTAGTCGATAAGGATTTATAAACCATCTCAGTTGAATGGTTTTGAACTTTATGACTATGTCATAGAGTTGCACCTCTTAATTCGAAAGAAATAAGAATGAAAATCCTTATGACTACATTGAGTGCATATACGATATATACTCAAGAAAATGGTAAAGTACCATTTGACTCGAAATAATGAAACCTTCAAAGCTAATTGGTAGCTTAAGGTGACTACAATCAAATAGAATGGTTGACTTTAAAGGAACCATTTTTGACGTAGTCTTAGTTTCAATAAATTCGAAGATTGCTAGCTACAACTAAATGGTGATTCAATGTTTTGACATAATATGGGTTTCTGAAACCATTATTAAGATAGTCTTGATAATATATGTCTAAAACTATAAATCACAAGACATGTAAGTTGTAGAGATCCATCCATCATGGATCTTAGCAAGTTAGTGGGAGCTATTTGCATTTTATGAGAAAAGGATCAAATCGTTTGATTTCTCATAAAGATGTAAATGAATCTTTTGTTTACTAGTTTTACAAAAGATTAGTGGGAGTTAATCATGTTCCTAAAAATTTAAATATATATGATATATTAATTTTGGAAATGAAAAGAATACTTCTTTGTTAAAGTTATGACTTTAATACATTATATGAAGATAGAATGTATATGGGAGATATAGTCTATATACATGGGATGGAAATCTATAATGATATATTTCATGATATAATTGGATTATATCAATCCCTAATAATAGACAATGGATGCTAGGAAGTTTCTCATATGATGATAAACTTCAATAAGAAGGACGATTCTAGTGAGACTAGCAAGTTGCCCTTCTCAAAGGGAACGTGCCCCTTTTGACTCCCAAAGAAATAATGCGTAAATAGAATCCTTTATGCATACGCACAAAGGTGATTTATGTATTTCATATTGTATGAAAAACATTGATATGAGTTGTACCTAGAACGGTACAAGACGATATCAGTGCAAGCCCAGGATCAGAACCATGGCAATTGTCAAGTGAGTCCTTAAGTATTTAAGAAATACTAAAGGATAAATTCCTCAAAGAATGAGGAAGAATCAAAGTAACGTAATGGAAGCGTAAATGTATTAGATTATGAATCTAATCCATCATTGGATGTTTCTTCATTATGAATGAAGAGATAAACGAATATCTCTTTATTATGACTAAAGAGATATTTGGATGGAAACATTAAAGTAATGACTTTAGTGTGTTCCATTATGAATGCAAGATATATTTCCATATAGAAGTTTACAACAATGTTGTTTGGATGGGAAAGTTCATTTATGAACTCTCTATTCGGTTCCAACCAGAAAGTGTATGACACTAATGGGGCGATAGCTCAAGCCTGGGAATCAAGGTCTCATCAAGATCCGAACACAAATGAGAGACTGAACCACATGATTGAGAATCATGTATAATGGTGACGTCGTTATTCTCAAGGTTGCTTCTGTGGATAACACATATAGATATCCACTGTCTAGGCCTACTATTCAGCCATTTATGAAATGACTACAGAAGAGATATCATCATTGATGATCAAGCTGATTGGCTCTAGTGCAAGTGGGAGATTGTTGGAAATGTGCCCTAAAGCCAATCATGTGATGATACTTTACGGACATTTCACATGTTAAACTAATCTAGTTTTACATATAAAGGGCAAAGATTATTGTTTGAGCCGTCTCATATAAATGTTATATGCTTAAACGATAAAGTCCAAGGAATATGTGATTGGGAGAATGTAATCTAATGAAGTTAGATTCATGAGACCATTCTTTCGTAGACACATCCTAAACGTTCCTGATCATAGGATTGCCAATTGGGCATTGACAGTCCGTCAAGATCGGTACGTACTATGTCTTCTCTCAGGGAGAGTGATTAGTCTCGAATCATTGGTGTGTGTGACATCAAGACAAGTGCGGTAGGTGCTCAATAGAGAATGAGTTCACTGAACGCGATCAACGAAGAGTTCTCATATTCCATGTCACATGAGAACTCATGGTTGGGATAATGCAAATTAGTCCTTTGACCTGAGGCATCATAGTTGTCTTGTGGTTAAGACCTTGATCTTTGATTATGTCAAAGTCACTCCATCAGGAGGGTGTCCACGGCATCGTTGGGGTCAAGCCGCTTAGCTATGGAGACAAGTGAATGCGCAACAAGGGATCTCTAACCTTCAAACCGTTTGAGGGAGAATACTCTCTGATATGATTTGAATCTCTGGCCAGAGTATGAATGAGATTAGGGAATGCGTTCCGAATCACATTCAAGGTAATCATATAAGCACAAGACACACATTGGATAGTAGACATGAGAAAATAAACTATCAAACCAAACAATGTGGTCAAGAGTATTAGATTAGAGAAGGACCGTATTGCATTTGTAATCTCGAACTGAATAGGTTCTCTAACCTCTTCTAATTAGCTTGGGTAACCATGATATGCTGCTAGGTGTCACTCATGGTTTGTGGAAGCCCTAAACGTGTATAATCACTAAAGGGAGAATTGAAAATAGTTTCAATTCACAATCGATGTAAAATGGTTTTAATCGCCCACTACCTCGCTAAAAGGAACCTAATGGATCGCACACCGTAAAAGGTGGAGATTGGAGATTAAACGGAAATGAGTAAGAATGATTAAATGGTTTAATCATTTATTTATGGCAAGGATTAATTAATATGTTAATTAATCAAACGAATAAGTTCGTTAAAGACTTCGGGATAGTTTTGGACCTTAAGGCCCAATGGGCTTCGAACGTCAAGCCCATTAACTTAAGTTGTATGACAATTTAATGAATAAAGATTCATTAAAGCCCAAAAGCCCAAAAATCCCCTAAATGGCCAGCCATGATGAAATGAATTAGGGTTTTGGTTGTTTAGGTCACTTAAAGAAGTGACTATATAAATGATTTTATAGCCAAATATTCATTAAGTGAAAAATGGGTTTATTTTTGGGGAAAATAGGTGAGAATTGTCTCTCCATTTTCTCTCTAAAGAGGCCAACACCTTGGAGGGTACATCTAGCAATCCTACTACTCCAAGGTCACTCATTTCTTCTACAATCGAACCTTGGTGTCGAGAATTAGAGGTTCTCAATTTTGGGAACTTGGAGAACCTATTCTTCCATCCAAATCCATGGATCTAAGAAGCAAGGAATGAAGGCCCTTATCTCTTTGGGTGATTAGCCTTTGCTTATGCAAAGAGGAATCTACAAAGGTATTTTTCAACTCACTTTGTTTTTGAGTTGATTATTGGTTCACCAATCTACTAGGCTTTGAATTTCATGGGTAAATGTTTTGTTTTTGAGTGCATGTAAGCATGATTCCGCCTTTAATTGTTAATTGCATGCTATATGATGTTGCTCAAATGAACATGTTTTACAAAATAATTCCTTCAACTCGGAAGTCTCACGACCACTCAGTGACTTGGATTTTTCAAGTCTCCAAACGAAAAGTTTTCCTCACTCGGGAAATTAAGGGAGCACTACCTCAACCTACATGCTTCACTCACAAAGCTTCAACATACATGCTTCAACAAAAGGAAAAATTCAAAGAACTTAGTGAAGAAAGCCTTGGTGTATTTAACACAATACGTTGAAATGAAGCAAAGTTTGTTTATTGATATCTCCGATAAGTTACAAATATGTACATGAATCAAAATAAACAAACAAGAGGGAGCCTTCACAAAGGTTGCTCAGGAGAAGTCTCAGTAGTCGGCAGAGCCCCAGAAAGAGGAGGCACCAGAGGGTGATTATTCGGAGCCTCAGTACTAGGCAGAACCCTAGAAGGAGGAGGCACCGAAGGTTGATCATTTGGAGCTTTATTACACGGTACAGCCCCAGAAGACGAAGGCAATAAATGCCTTTGGAACAAACCCACAAACCTTTGATGATCAAGTAAAATCTGACCATCAGATTCCTATAGCTGGTCGAGTTTCCTCTTCGTGTTTGTAGCATAGTCATGTACGAGCCTGTGCAACTGTTTATTCTCATGCTTGAGCCTTCTGATATCTTGTTTGAGACTTATCACTTCAGCCGCCAATGATTCAATTTGGCGGGTTCGAGCAAATAGGCGTTGGGCCATATTAGACACAGAACCTGCACACTGAACACTAAGAGCCATAGAATCCTTAACAGCCAATTCATCAGACCGTTTGGAAAGTAGTCTGTTATCTTTGGGAGTGAGAATGTTCCTGGCCACCATCGCAGCGGTCATATCATTCTTCATCATAGAGTCCCCAACGGTAAGAGGACCAGTAGGATCTAAGAAGGATGAGCGCCATATGTTGTCTTGAGAAGGCATTGCTGCCTCTTCACCAAAGTTCAAGTCAAAATGACGGTTGGATGGGCCAGACATTCTTAGAAATGATGAAGGAGAAATGAGGTGCAATAAATCTCTGAAGTAAGGGGAAAATTCCTACAAGCAATAACTCTCTGAATGTACTTCTTGCACACAATTTGAGCCCTTATAAAAGAAAGGGCAATAGGGCCGTTGGTTCAAAAATCGAAGAGGCACCACTTTCCACACGCAACATCAGCTCTTCGGGTACCATAAATAACTTTGCCAAAGATCTCTGACAAAGTTTAGACACATAAATTTTGAAGATCCAGCTACCCTACTATTACCCATAAGGGTAAAGAAACAGCACCACTGCTTGATAACTAGAAAGTCCCAATGTGTGTCAACCTCCGTGCTCCGTGGCAAGGCAGACTGGCAAAAATGCCTACCCTTTACTCACATTCGAGAAAACACTCCCAACAAGATTGCTTACTCAAAAATCGAAGAGGCATCACTCTCTGAATCTCGAGAGCCAGACTCCCAACAGGATTACTTTCTCAAAAATCGAAGAGGCACCGTTCTCTGAATCTCGAGAGTCAGATGCCCGCCAGGATTGCTTGTTCGAAAACCGAAGAGGCACTGCTCTTCGAACTTCAAGAGCCAGATTTCCTTGGATAAAGCTTGTCTGCAATCTTCACAAGCAACATCAGCTTTCCAGATACCACAGACCACTTTTTCAAAGCGCTCTGACAAAGTTAAAACATGTGAAGCTTGCAGCTTCCACTACATTGCTATGACTAAGAAGGGTAAAGGAATAGCATTATTACTTGCTCAAAAATCGAAGAGGCACCGCCCTCCGAATCTCGAAGCCAGACTCCCAACAAGATTACTTTCTCAAAAATCGAAGAGGCACCGTTCTCCGAATCTCAAGAGCCAGACTCCTGGTGCGAATTTTAACTTAACACACAAATTAAACCCTCTTGTTGTCAAATTGTAGTATAAATGCAAGTAGGGATCGTTCTAAATCGGGGATTAGAAGGGCTTGCTAAAACCTCTAAACTGACTTAAAAACATATAAACAAAGTTAAAAACACTAAACTAGACTCAAAGAACTCAAAAACAAACTCAAAAGACTCAAAACAAGCTAAAAACGCTCAAATCTGCCTAAAAACACAAACTGGGCAGATTTGGACTCTAACACACTTTTGGGACACCTAAAAACACAAATCAAAACAGATTTTGACTAATAAAACACTTTAAAGTAAAGGGGGTTTTGGTTTTGATGAATTTGAAAACAAAACAAGTAAATTAAAGAACTAATGAAATCTGCACGAATTTGAGTAAATTGAATGGATGGAAGGCTAGCTAGGAGGTTCTTCTCCACACATGACATACTTGCACATAAACCAATTTTCAGTTGTTCTTTCGATCAATCATGAAACTCAACACCCCAGGTTAATTAAGTCCGCTTAAATTAACCTTCAAGTTCTCCTTAAGTTATTGAATTGGATGGGAAAGCGCATACAATAATTCAAGCATTCTTCAAAAGTTCTTTACGTGAACAACACAATAAAGATACAATCAAAGATCATTAAGCATTATGAAAACTATAAGTATTGACGGGACATTCATTACTATGATGAGCATGAAACTCTTGCCAAGAATTTATTTAACGCGATCGTTTATAAGCGACCTCTATTACTTGTGAATATAAGTTTGTAACTATTAGGTGAAACTCCCTTATACTCTAGCATCATATTCATGCATGCAAACTAAGTGTGTACTCTTAATAAACATACACGAATAAGTTATCAATCAAGCAGTTAAACAAATTGAATTCACAACTTATGAAATCACAACTGAAGGTAATCAAATCATATTGCAAGGATGAACATGGTTTCGAATTCCCCCCTAGCTAAGGGGATTTAGTTCCTCATACTCACAAAGCAAAGATAAACAAATTTAGACATTGAAAGCAAAAGAATGAAAACACCTAAAACGCTCCAACAATCCAACTTGAATGGCAAGCACGTCCAAGGGTCCTCCTTCTTCTTTTTGTTGTGGCACAAAGTGTGGTTTGATGGATGAGTGGTAAATTATGGTGGTGGATGGATATAGGTGAGTTGTTGTGAAGGGTGGATTGTCTTCTCCCTGGTTTTCTTCCCCCTTGTTATGGTGAAAGGTGGATGTGTTTATAGGCTAGGGAGAGGACCAGCATCTAATTAAGGTGGTAGTGATGAGTGTTATGGTAATGTGTGAATGTAATGGGTGTGGTGGATAGATGTTTGGTAATGAGTGGATGTAATGGGTGTAGTGGATGGATGTTTGGTAATGAGTGGATGTAATGTGTGTAGTGGATGGATGTTTGGTAATGAGTGGATGTAATGGGTGTAGTGGATGAGTGTTTGTGGTAATGAGTGGATGTAATGGGTGTAGTGGATAAGTGTTTGTGGTAATGAGTGGATGTAATAGGTGTAGTTTTGGTAATGAGTGGACGTAATGGGTGTAGTGGATGGATGTTTGGTAATGAGTGGATGTAATGGGTGTAGTGGATGAGTGTTTGGTAATGAGTGGATGTAATGGGTGTTTGGTAATGAGTGGATGTAATGGGTGTAGAGGATGAGTGTTTGTAGTTGTAGGTCAACACACTTGCACACACACATGCTGATTTCTAGCCTTCTAATCTTCAAAAACGTCCATCCTCATGTCTCCATGCTTGCACTATCCAATCTTGGCCCAAAAATGCTCCAAAGTGCTCCAAATAGCACTTTGTTGCCAACTTTGTTATTTGAACCTACAAACACACGAAAATAGCTTAAAGTACTAAAATAACTAGAATTAAACTAAGGAAATGCCAAGAAACAAGCTCACTAAGTTGCATAAATATGCTCCTATCAAATTCCCCCACACTTAGCTTTTGCTAGTCCTCGAGTAAAACAAAAGCAACAAAACGAAACAAAACAAACAAAACACAACCTAACCTTCCAACATTTGCCTCAGGGATTTCCAATGCAAATGACATGTTAAAAATCATCATTCCCACAGATTTTGGTTATCTTCACACTTGAGCACAAACTTAATCACAGTCACTACGTACTAGTTCACAATTAACCAATTAAAACGATGTTTTGAATGTAGTAACATGCCTTACAGAATTTGCTCAATTCCTTACAAGATATGCACTCAATTTTCACTCAAATTTTCTGACTACACACCCTACACTAGGTACAAGTGAGAAGATTGATGTAAACATGAAAACTAGTACTCACATATATGTATAACAAGAAAGCATTTTCTGGTACTAATAAGCATGTTTAGATATGATCTCATGAATGGAATGCTACTACTTAGATGCGAGAACCAGTGACACCATATGCTCATACCAAATTCAAACTCCACAAATTGAAACACATAACACTCAAGATAGAAGTCAAGGGTTGTAACGGGGCTTGGGGGTAATGGCTAACAAAGAAAGGATAGGGATAATAAATGTTTTGAAAGCAATAGCAAGCAAAGTAATGAAATAGACGCTTGGAATTCACTCAATAATGCAAAAATTAACTTTTAAACACAACGGGAAGATTCAAGCAACACTTAGGGCTCTTTTTCACAACTTTTCTTCTTTTCATTCTATTTTCCACGAATGTTTTTTTTTTCTTTTTCTTTTCTACCCGTGCCTTATTAAGGACTTTGGCACACACACACACACAAGAATCACTTCCCCCACACTTGTTTTTTTGCAAAAGTTCAATAAAAGGAATTCCTTCTAAATTATGTTTTACTATGCTTCAAGAACAAGGGTATGGATGGTCCTAATCTAGGCTAGGTGAGGATAGTGTGGGTTAACAAAGAACATAGGCTACACAAGGCTCAACGGGGTTAAACTTAAACACATAATGAAATAGGGCACGACAATTTGGCTGTGGTGGTCACTACACAACTTCATCTTGAATATATATTATGCAAATCAATAACATGCTTTGAATGAAATAGGCATGAGTTCTAGCATTTGGAACTAACTGATGAAACGCCTTCTAAGTAGCAACCAAGCAAAGAATAATGAGATCATGCAACGACTTTAGAAAACAATGATGCACATATTATTAACTCTCCAAATAAACGTTTAGGCTCAAGTCTCACAAGGTTGTAGCGTACATTTGAGTTCCTTCTTTCAAGCATGTTACAAAATTTTTCCATTATGATTGCATGTGAATTCATAAATTATAACCACAACCAAGCATACACCAAAGAGTAAATCAAATTTTCATCCATGTTTATAACTCTCTTTAACAGTCATGCCATTAAAAACCAAATCCTCATCATTGTGTTGGAAGGTACCCTAAGACACAAATAAACATACAAAAACAACTCTTTTTGGGTTTTTTTTTTCAAACAATTTTTCAAATTTTTATGAGATTTTCGGTTTTTTATGTCAAAACACACTAAAACACTCCAAAACAGCTTAAAAACACTTAAAACAGAAAGGAACAACACTAGAAGTAATGGGTGATAAACTCCTACGAATTTCATGCAAAACAATGGTTACCCCCCCCCCACACTTAGATCAAACATTGTCCTCAATGTTTCAAGCATAAACTCACACAAAAACAAGCAACCAAACAAACAACGAATAAACATGACAAGTATAGTAAAGTAAAAACTAGACAGAGTAGAGTTTAAGAATGCAAATCTGGTTTTGGAGATAGGTGATCTTGTTGTCTTTCCACAGCTTTGATCTCGAACTGGTTTGGAATTCTGAGCGAGAGTTCCTTGGTTTCAAATCAGACTCCTTCTGCTGGGTTGATTTGATTGTGCAGTCTGCATTCTTCTCTGCTTGTTTCTTGTGCACGGCAGGCAGGCACGAGGTAGAGGTGATGGTCTGTTTCTTTCTTCAATCTTTCCAAGTGCCCGCCTCTTGCTTTATTTCTCTTTGTCCCTAGCTGAGGATGAATTAGTACATTGTCTCCACATGCTTCGAGGTATCATTTTCACTTCCCTTATCTGTTCCCCAGGCAGATGTGGTAGACGAAGAGAAAGCATAAGATGATGAAGATGAGTACTTGAGAGTAAGGCTAGGTAAGCAATCAGGAAAGGGTTCCAGGCAGTCGGTTCCAGATCGGAAGATTGATGCCAAGTGCTGGCCGATTGCTCTCTTTCTCCTTGTCCCAAAACAACGACAAGGAAAAGGATAGAGAGAAAGCATGATATGAGATACTCTTGCTTTCAACCTTCATGATATGAAATACTTTTGCTTTGGATGAGTTGTTTGCAGAGGTACCCCAAGGAATAAGGAACACTGAGTGACTCGAGAGGGTTTGTTGGAAAGGCATTCTTGGAGAAGAAGAAGGGTTATGTATGTCTGCCTTGCAATGGAGGGTGAAGGGTGAAGGGTGACATTTATAGGAATTAATAACCGGTACTATTCTTTCACTCTTGTCATCAACTGTTGGATGATTTAATAGTAAACTTCACGTGCTTTCTACTTCACAAGAGATCTTCGACAGATTGCCTGTAATTTTCGCAAGGCTGAGTGTGCATGTGACAGGCGCTGACACGTCTGGAAAAGAAGATGCCTTTCCGATATCTGGAATTGGCGCTTCGACAAACTGTACGTGATTTCCGCAAAGCTGACTCTGCATGTGACAGATGTTGACACGTCTGGAAAAGCAGATGCCTCTCCGATATCTGAGCTTGCCTTTTCGATCTCTGAAATCCCGTCGAGTGTAGAGGTTGCATGTGACAAGTGCGGATAAATATGGAAAAGAAGATTGGCTGTGGTTTCTGAGCAAGCCTAGCTTTTGAGAAAGCTAGTGCCTCTTCGATCTCTGAAATCCCGTCGAGTGCTGATTTTTATAGAGGTACGCAGGACGTTGAAAGCACACTTGAATTTCTGCTTGTAGAAACTCCCTTCTTGCACTTCTACGATCTTGACTTGTCCGACCTCTTCTTCCTTTAACACCTCTGAAAATGTATGGCCCCTCCGACCGTCGTTTTGACTTGAACCTTGGTGAAGAGGCAGTCCCGCCTTCTCAGACAACATATGGCGCCCATCCTTCATATCCCCTACTGGTCCCTTTACCGTTGGGGATTCGGTGATGAAGAATGATATAACAGCTGTGGTGGTGGCCAGGAACCTTGTCACTCCCAAAGATAACAGACTACTTGCCAAATGGTCTGATGAGTTGGCTGTTAAGGATTCTCTGGCTCTCAGTGTGCAGTGTGCATGTTCTGTGTCTAATATGGCCCAACGCTTATTTGCTCGAACTCGTCAAGTTGAATTATTGGCGGCTGAAGTGATGAGTCTCAAACAGGAGATTAGATGGCTCAAGCATGAGAATAAACAGTTGCATAGGCTTGCACATAACTATGCTACAAACATGAAGAGGAAGATTCACCAGATGCAGGAATCTGATGGTCAGATTTTACTTGATCATCAGAGGTTTGTGGGTTTGTTCCAACAACATTTGCCTTCATCTTCTGGGGCTGTACCACGTAATGAAGCTCTAAATGATCAACCTTCGATGCTTCCTCCTTCTGGGGCTCCGCCGACTGCTGAGGCTCCGCCGACTAATGAGACTTCTCGTAAGCAGCCTTTGTGAAGGCTCCATCTTGTGCTTTTTTCTGTTTAATGTTCTTTTCTTTTTATGAAAATGAATGTAAAAATACCTTGCATAACTGTCAGTGTTTTAAAAATAAACCCACACAAAAAACAATTAAACAAGCAACAAATAAAAATGATAATCATGGAAAAATAAAACTGCAGAAAATGGAAGGTTTTTAGAAACGCAAAACTGATTGTGGAGCGATTCAAAAATCTTCCTTATTTGAATACATGGGTTGCCTCCCAAGAAGCGCTTGTTTTAAAGTCTTCCAGCCGGACGAAACTTCCTTCTAAACTTGGATAGGGCCCATAGCATTAAATTGATCCTTGAATGGACGGTGATACTTGACGTGATCCGGCAATGGTTTAAATTCTAGTGTAGGTGCCTGAATCATCAAAATCAGCAAGTTAGTATATAATAAAATCGAAGTTGGAGAAGATGGCTTACTTGCTTGCTCCAACACAAACTCAATTACGAACACAACATCTTTGAAGGTTGCAGGGATATGGGACTTGGCCAGATTTGGTTTTTTGAGTGTTATGACTTGTCTCGTGTCATAAAATCCAACTTCTTTGGGAATTTTCGTCTCAAGTGTATCTTCTTTGATGAATTCTAGACATTCCCCATCCACTTCTTGCTCTTGATTATTTGGAAACGTTTTGAAAATGCCTTTCTCACCCTCTTCTTCCTTGGATTGCATGATCCTGCAAGGAATAAGGACATTTGATGAAACGGGGTCAGGACAAATTGAATTTAGGCTTACCTTGGTTGTAGTGGACGGCATAGACGGCATATGGGGCTGCGGCAAGGGTGGTTCTTCCCTTGCCCTGGCCTTGTTATTCTCCTTTTCTTCAAGCAGCAGCTGTTCATCCATGTTTTGGCTTGGTTTGGATGTCTTGGGTTCACCTCCAACCTCCATAGCACTTCCCAAAGTGATAGCATCATGGATTTCAAAATCTTCCTTCAAATTTTCAATAGTTGAGTTGGAGAGTTCACTTTGCTCTTGAATTTGTGCCATCAACTCCATAATCTACCCAATTTGCTTCTCCAATTCACCCGTCTTCTTGGCTTGATTTTGCATCTCTTTGTTTCCATTTTCTACTTCCTGGTTCAAAGAGGTGAGTAACTTATTAAACATATCATTATCCAAAGACGTACCTGAATTGAATTGGGCAGATTGTTATGGTGGCTGCATAGGTCTTGAATAAAACTCATCTTCTTGCTGCCAATACCCATCTTGTTGGAATTGTTAAGGTTCTCCCCACATGTAATTTGAATAATCTCTCCAATCCGAATTGTAAGCGTTGGAAAACATGTTGTCCCATGATTGGCTATGGCCTTGATAACCCCAAGCATCTTCATTCCCAGCGAATTGAGAACATTGATGAGTTGGATATCCTTGCCCATAGGACACACCATATGTAGGGACACTTTGCATTGTGGTCCTTTCGGGATATTATGACAATTGAGAAGTAAGTTTCGCCAATTGAGCTTGAATGGTAGCAAAATCCATGTCTTACTTCTCTAGTACTTGAAATCAAGGAAACAAAACTAAATCAAATATCAAAAGTAAAAAAATAAAAAAAAAATAAAAAAAAACACAAACAGAAACAATGTTAGTAACTAAAAACAAAAGACACGAAAATATACAAAAAGAAATAACAAGGGATTAGCAAAGTTTCTAATCCCCGGCAACGGCGCCAAAAATTTGGTGCGAATTTTAACTTAACACACAAATTAAACCCTCTTGTTGTCAAATTGTAGTATAAATGCAAGTAGGGATTGTTCTAAACCGAGGATTAGGAGGGCTTGCTAAAACCTCTAAACTGACTTAAAAACATATAAACAAAGTTAAAAACACTAAACTAGACTCAAAGAACTTAAAACAAACTCAAAGGACTCAAAACAAGCTAAAAACGCTCAAATCTGCCTAAAAACACAAACTGGGCAGATTTGGACTCTAACACACTTTTGGGACACCTAAAAACACAAATCAAAACATATTTTGACTAATAAAACACTTTAAAGTAAAGGGGGTTTTGGTTTTGATGAATTTGAAAACAAAACAAGTAAATTAAAGAACTAATGAAATCTGCACGAATTTGAGTAAATTGAATGGATGGAAGGCTAGCTAGGAGGTTCTTCTCCACACATGACATACTTGCACATAAACCAATTTTCAGTTGTTCTTTCGATCAATCATGAAACTCAACACCCCAGGTTAATTAAGTCCGCTTAAATTAACCTTCAAGTTCTCCTTAAGTTATTGAATTGGATGGGAAAACGCATACAACAATTCAAGCATTCTTCATAAGTTCTTTACGTGAACAACACAATAAAGATACAATCAAAGATCATTAAGCATTATGAAAACTATAAGTATTGACAAGACATTCGTTACTATGATGAGCATGAAACTCCTGCCAAGAATTTATTTAACGCGATCGTTTATAAGCAACCTCCATTACTTGTGAATATAAGTTTGTAACTATTAGGTGAAACTCTCTTATACTCTAGCATCATATTCATGCATGCAAACTAAGTGTGCACTCTTAATAAACATACACGAATAAGTTATCAATCAAGCAGTTAAACAAATTGAATTCACAACTTATGAAATCACAACTGAAGGTAATCAAATCATATTACAAGCATGAACATGGTTTCGAATTCCCCCCTAGCTAAGGGGGGTTTAGCTCCTCATACTCACAAAGCAAAGATAAACAAATTTAGACATTGAAAACAAAAGAATGAAAACACCTAAAAACTCTCCAACAATCCAACTTGAATGGCAAGCACGTCCAAGGGTCCTCCTTCTTCTCTTTGTTGCGGCACAAAGTGTGGTTTGATGGATGAGTGGTAAATTATGGTGGTGGATGGATATAGGTGAGTTATGGTGAAGGGTGGATGGGTGGATTGTCTTCTCCCTGGTTTTCTTCCCCCTTGTTATGGTGAACGGTGGATGTGTTTATAGGCTAAGGAGAGGACCACCATCTAATTAAGGTGGTAGTGATGAGTGTTGTGGTAATAAGTGGATGTAATGGGTGTGGTGGATGGATGTTTGGTAATGAGTGGATGTAATATGTGTAGTGGATGGATGTTTGGTAATAAGTGGATGTAATGGGTGTAATGGATGATTGTTTGTGGTAATGAGTGGATGTAATGAGTGTAGTGGATAAGTGTTTGTGGTAATGAGTGGATGTAATAGGTGTAGTTTTGGTAATGAGTGGATGTAATAGGTGTAGTGGATGGATGTTTGGTAATGAGTGAATGTAATGGGTGTAGTGGATGAGTGTTTGTAGTTGTTGGTCAACACACTTGCACCCACACATGCTGATTTCTAGCCTTCTAATCTTCAAAAACGTCCATCCTCATGTCTGTATGCTTGCACTATCCAATCTTGGCCCAAAAATGCTCCAAAGTGCTCCAAATAGCACTTTGTTGCCAACTTTGTTATTTGAACCTACAAACACACGAAAATAGCTTAAAGTACTAAAATAACTAGAATTAAACTAAGTAAATGCCAAGAAACAAGCTCACTAAGTTGCATAAATATGCTCCTATCAACTCCCAACATGATTTCTTTCTTAAAAATCGAAGAGGCACCGTTCTCCGAATCTCAAGAGCCAGATCCCCGATGGGATTGCTTGTTCGAAAACCGAAGAGGCATCGGTCTCCGAACTTCGAGAGCCAGATTTCCTTGGATAAAGCTTGTCTACAATTTTCACATGCAACATCAGCTTTCCAGATACCACATACTATTTTTGCAAAGTGCTCTGACAAAGTTAAAACACGTGAAACTTGCAGCTCCCACTACATTGCTCCGACCAAGAAGGGTAAAGGAATAACATTACTACTTGTTGTTAGAGAGACTCCTATATATGTCGACCTTCATCCTCCACGGACAGGCAGGCCTGCAAAAATGCTCAACCCTTCCTCATATCTGATAGGGCACTCCCAACGAAGTCTCTCGAAATACTTAGCTTCTTTTCCTCCTGATAATACCTCTGCATACAAGCCACACCAGAGCAAGAGTATCTCATATCATAAGGGTTAAAAGTAAGAGTATCCCATATCATGCTTTTTCCCTGTCTTTTCCTTTGGCCTTGTTATTACCTGCAAGACAAGGAGAAAGATAGCAATCAGTCAGCACTTGGAATCAAGCTTCCAGTCAGGAATTGACTGCCTGGAATCCCTTGCCTGATTACTTACTTGGCATTGCTCTCGAGTACTCATCTTCAATATCTTATGCTTCCAGAGAAGATACCACATCTGCCTGAGGAACAGATAGAGCAAGTGAGAAGGATACAAGGAAGCATATGGAGACAAGCGTAACAGAACACGTGTCGATACATCCACTACTTTGTCAATAGAAAAAGTATCTCATATCATCAGGGTCGAACGTACTCTAGATTTGATGGACTTATTTTGACCCTCAAATTCTTGAGTCGACTTTATACTTTGGAGGAAACCAGAAAACCCTCCAGCACAGTTCAAGAATAAGCCTATGGAAAGTTACTTCTTCAAAAGCAAAAGTATCTCATATCATCTCTTCTCCATTTGCTTCTCCTTATCCTTGGTGCTATTTACGACACAAGGAGAAGGAGAACAATTAACCGGAAGCCAAAGTCAAACCTTCGATCCAGGTTGCTTGCTTGGAAGTTTGATTGCTTACCTTGCAAATCTCCTAGCTCGGCGACTTGGGGGACTCCTAATATAGGGTTTTGTATCACACTTGACCAAGCCCGAAACTACAAGTAAGCTTCAAGTGAAATTGATACATTACCTTGTGCATCTTCATTGGTTAAAGATACCACCCTTGGATGAAGGAAAAGTACTTCCAGAGAAGATGCCACATCTACGTATGAGACAGATAAGGTAAGTGAAAATGATACCACACTTCGGTACTTAGAAGTTTCGTGATTACTCAATGGCTTGGATCTTGCAAGTCCCCAATTGAGGAGCTTCCCTTACTCGGGAACTTAGGGGAGCATTGTTTGTACCATACTTGACCAATCCCGAAACTACTGAGCACCGATCAACGTTATACCGTCAAGGACCCAAAAGAGTTTCCCTCCAACCAGGAGGTCAATCACAGCGCGACACGTGTCGACATCAGAAGCCAATCATAGTGCGACACGTGTCAAGATCAGAAGCCAATCATAACACGACACGTGTCAATGTCAGAATGAAACTAGAAACTCTCTTCTATAAATAGAGATCATTCTCTCACAATATTTCCTAATGTCATTTGTACTAAATCATTCACTAGTAGTCACTAAAGGAGAGCTTGAACCTATGTACTTGTGTAAACCCTTCACAATTAATGAGAACTCCTCTACTTCGTGGACGTAGCCAATCTGGGTAAACCATGTACATCTTGTGTTTGCTTCCCTATCCCTATCCATTTACATACTTATCCACACTAGTGACCGGAGTAATCTAGCGAAAGTCACAAACTTAACACTTTCTGTTGTACCAAAGTCCTCACTGATTTTGTGTATCAACAAGGTTAAATCTTATATTTTCCACCAATGTCCCTCACATTACTCAATTCCCCAAACAAGGCTATTGTCTCAATTATTTAGTCTCATTTATTGTATGGCTGCATCTAACATCTTGTTAAACTGCCTACGTACCCTAGATAGGGATCAAGTGATTCGTAATTCACAATGATTACTTTAAAGCATTCACAGTAATCGTAAGCCATAATCAATTTATAAACATTTATGGAATTATCAATCATATATATATATATATATATATATATATAAAATATGTGATGGAAAGGAAAATGCCCACTCACTTGATGTCCGCGCTATGACTCCCTAGCATGCATATCGAAACATCATGAACCATTGTCACCTATGATCAATTATCAAATCACATCTCGGAGTTCTGACCGATAAAAATATATAATTTACATAAAACACACCCCTAAGATTTGATCTGGAAGTTCCGCATTACGGATTTCTGATCCGTTACTTCCAAAGATCCACATTATGCTTCTAGAATAACATCCTAAAATTTCATTACGATCCAACGGTCGGACCTCCGCCAATTGTCAAAAAACCAAGTGGCGGTCAACGTTTCATTTTATGAACTTACAAATCCAATTCGGGAAGATCCGTATGTTGGATACCTGATCTGTAAGTTCTCGTGGTCCTCAAATATTATATACTATAACATACTAAAGTTTGGTGACTATCCAACGGTCGGATCATCGATTCATATCTTTACCAAGTAACATATCTTAATGAGTTTAGGTCCAAACAATCAATCTACGATATACAATTGCCAAAATTGAACTCAAGACATCTAATTTAGCCTAAGGATAACATCGGCGGTCCCCTGGCCACGTGCCGCAACACTCACCACCGCAGGTGGCGGTTAGCCGCCCCGACTCGACGGAAACTCCAACTATTTAAAAAAATTATCAAAATTTACAGGAATGAAGATCTCAATGAGTAGAGTAAACTTTATACCTGTGGCCAAGTCCAATTTGGCCGAGAAACACCTCAATTACATGAAAATCCGTCGGAAACCTTATAAAGGGCGTGCCTTGATTCGTCCTCAATTCGACTCCGATGCTCCAACCATTGATTGTGCATTGTTCTAGGCCTTAAAGGAAGTTGCTTGATGGTGGGAATAGACGGGAAGAGTTGCAGAAAATGGCGAATCACCGTCGGGGTATCCTCGGAGTCGCTATGGCCACATCCCATGAAACATGGCCAAATCCCTTCCAATTTGTGTAGGAAATCGAAGAAGGACCGAGGAGAAGTTCCCAGGTATTGGCTTGGTGCAATTTGCCGGAATTTGACCGGAGAAAGCACCGGATTTCATGTATTCCCGCCGGGTCGGGTTTCAAAGGAGAAACGGGTCGAGGGGGACCCGGGTAGTTTACCCATCTCCCTTCATCCTTTCCCTCCCGTCTCTCCCTCTGATTCGTCCCTTCTCTCTTTCTCTTTCTCTCTAATTCGTCGCCTGTTCTTTCCTTTCTTTCTGATTGGGCAGTGCCCATCTTCTTTTTCTTCCTCTCCACTTTGCTGCCATCAGGCAACCTTCCTCTTCCTCTTTAAAATAATTAATTGATAAATAATATCAACATTATAAAATATATAAAATATAATTAGTGATTGAAACAAAAGTACTTCTCGAGTTTATAGTTCCGTAATGTCGAGTACTTCAGGAAAACGGTAAATGATTAATTCATACACCTCACTATACGGTGATCAACGAAAGTCAATACCCCCGCCTCTAAAGGCATTTTCGTAAAATCACGCTTTTAAAATTAATAGAATTGTAAAATTTGGGACGGGTTGTCATATTAATTGTTTAATAGTTTGGGAAATTTGCATTTTACTTAATGAGAGGGGAAAACAAATTCGTTGAAACTATTTTTACCAAATGTTTTCGGGTTATGGTATCTAATTCTACAAAAATATGGAACATCATAACGTAAAAGTTGTAGAAATTGAAGAATTTATGTTTTGATGATATTGAAAAAAAGTTTGTAGGTGTCAGTAGAATTTATTAATAATATTTGGTCAAAAGTACACATTTCAAAGTGTCCCAAATACCCAAGGGAACGTGGGAAATGAACTTTTATTAGTTTACCCAATGAAATTCCGTCAGTTTATCATTCAACGGTCAAAACCTGCACATTTGCAAGTTGTCACATAAATACGAACATATGTGTTGTGAATCTAACTACAAATCATTTCCCGACGGAGATCCTTCGGGTAGAACTCAAACGGTAAAAAATACCCAGTCGTGGGCATGTGAATCAACTGACACGGGAATATTACCAAACGAACCTCTGTTGGACAAAAGCTGTAATGTCAATCAATGGGCTACAAATATTGTAGAGCCAAAAATAATCACAAGGCGACACGTAGATTTTTGACAAAAAAAAGACAAAACTACCCTTGAGGTATACCGGGATTCCTACGTGCAATCAACAGACAATTATCCTTCAACCAAGTCAAAAGTGCCCAAAATAGGTATCAACTTAAAACCTAATTTATTCATATATTTCCCATTTCATTATTTAGCTAATCAATTAGCTAAATAATATACTTGTTCCTTTCATATTTCCTAAAATTGACTAATTAAGGGATTAATTACCTAATCAATCTCTTAATTATCAACTAAACCTCCAAATTATAACCAAAAACCCACTAGGGCCGGCCATGCCCTTTATTTTCTGTTTGTTGCTGCCATTTTCTCCCCCTTTTTATGACATTCAAATAGCTAGTTAATTAGGTTATTACTATTTGCTAATTAACTAGCCAATTATTTCCATAACTCCCCAAAATAACTAGCCCATTATCTCCATAACCCCCCAAAATAAATCACCATTTCCTCTCCTATAAATTGGGTCCCATTTTCACAAAACACTAGTTCCAATTCTCTTACAAAAAATCCCAAATATTCTAAACACTATTTCTCTCTAAAATTCTAACTTTGGCATCGGAGGTTCTTCGGCCAAAGCCCCCCCCATTCATCATGGGCGCGTGAGGCTCTTGGCCTTAACCTAAGGTGCTAGTTGTTTTGTAGGTGCAAAATCGTCCAAGATCGAAGAGGAGAAAATTTGCATCCACAAATTGGTGCTTTCATTGAGAGTTGAAATCCATACTCGTAGAAGACTCTCGCACAAAAAGGTTTTTTCTTTATTTTCTAGTCTATTTGAATATTTTTCATACGTTCTTATTATTAGAATTTTTTACTTGCAAAGGTTCTTTGATAAAACGTATAAGCAAAATATAATGGCTAAAAATTTAGAAAATTCCATAAGTGAAAATTCTAATATACAAGAAATGGGATTGCGGAGATCCGTGAGGCAAAATGCGACAATAAGGGGAGCGGCATCACCACCATGAGTTTCCACCATGGGAACCACCGCGGTGGCTACCTCGGTAGCCACCCACGGCGAGGTCCATGGTGCCTTCACCACCGCCACCATGGGAACCACCGCGGTGGCTACTTCGGTAGCCATTCGTGGCGAGGTCCATGGAGCTTTCACCACGGCCCGAGCCGTGCCATCCAAGGCTCATGGTACCAAGACCACGACCCAAGCCGTGCCATCCAAGTTTACGTGGACCCAAGCCCAAGCCTCGCATTCACATGCACCGCGCATTGAGCAGCCTGCTTCCGTCGAGCAGCCCACTCCCGTGGCCCAGCCTGCTCTCGTGACCCAGCCTGCTCCCAACGAGCAGCCCACTCCAGTGGTCCAGCCTGCTTCCGACAAGCAGCCCACTCCCGTGGTCTAGCCTGCTTCCGTCGAGCAGCCCACTCCCATGACCCAGCCTGCTCCCGCCAAGCAACCTGCTCTCGCGGCCCAACCTGCTCCTGCCAAGCAGTCTGCTCTCGTGACCCAGCTTGCTCCCGACGAGCAGCCCACTCTCAAGGCCCAGACTACTCCCGTGGCTTTCCAAGCAGCCCAAGTCGCCCCAAGACTATCTCAACCATCTGGACCTACTATCGAGCCGGGAGCATTCTCACCATATTTTTTCGCGGATTTAACATTTCCCAACTCAAATCTCGCGCTCGGAGTCTACCACTCTTCCACTGCCCAAGGAGGCGCATTCCTTCCAAGCTCTTCCAATCCAAATGGCGAACAACACTTGTCTTGACAAGTCATAGAGTTGACGAGCGCCCTTGCACAACAGACAACCTTGGTGAATCAACTTTTGCAAAGCATCGGGATCCAACGTGCAGACGGACATTTCCAGCAGCGTCCCGGCAAGCAGCCACTCGACCAGCCACTAGCCGAACGTTTGGGCAGTGTACATTCCCGTCTTAGAGCGCGAAGGAGCATGCACTCTCGACTAGGCCCACGGAGAAGCATACATTCACGGTTGGGGTCATACTCCGATAGTCAACATGAACAACCTTATGGGTAAAGTGTCTATTCGCAGCTAAGCCCACAAGGAGCGTCCTCCACCTCACATCAGAGTAGGCAGCACGACGGACGGAGAGAAGCAGTCACTCAATCCAGCTTAAGTTCAACCAGCAGCCTGCGAAGAACTCGCTCGCCTACTAGGAACGCACCACATGCACTGCATCCGTGGCATAGACGAGCCAAACACATGGAAGAGCAGCCTAGACCAGCAAGTCATGACTGGGGGCATCCGAGAGCTCCGCTACCCCAACAAAGGCAAATTCAGGAAGAAGTAGAGAGACTCTTGACCAAGCGATTACATGATTTCCAACGCAACGAGGTCACCGACGAGGCACTACGACGGAACATAACCAACATAAGCAGGTCACCCTTCACGGAGGAGATCGAGCAGGCAGAGCCTCCACGCGAGTTCAGCATGCCACATTTCACATCTTTCAAAGGGGATGAAGACCCGGAGAGACACTTAAAATGTTACCAAAGTGCAATGATCCTTTATCGAAACAACGATGATCTCATGTGCAAGATATTCGCCACCACTCTACAAGGCGAGGCGCAAGATTGGTTCTACACCCTGCCGCCACAATCCATCCGGAATTTCTACGAACTTTCTTTGGTTTTCACCAAAGAATATTCATCCTATCGCTCGATCAAAAAGAAGTCTGACCATTTGTTCGACGTTAAGAAGAACCCAAAGGAGTCGCTTCGCGACTATGTGAGGAGGTTCAAAGTAGAGAAGGCAAAAATAGTCGGATGCAACGACTCGATAGCTAGAGCAGCCTTCCAAAAAGGACTTCCAGCAGACCACCCGCTATTCAGAAAATTGATCATGAAAGAAGATCTAACAATGGCAGACTCTTTTGCTTTAGCAGAGAAGCATGCACTTTGGGATGAGGCTCGCCAATGCATATTCAAGGACTTGAAGATGTACCCGACATCACCTCCCTAGAAGCAGCGGATAACTTATTCGCATGTTTGACGGTATCTAAAGTAGCAATAAGCTCTACCATCATGCGAGAAGAGCTGGGGGCCCGACTACCTGTATTCTACAGTTACCTGCAGTCATCATTATGACGCACTATTCCGCCGAATCTAAACCGGCGGTGATAAAGGCGTAGACCCTGGCAGATGCAAAGTTTTCTGACGAACGTAACAACTCGGCCCAACGATGCCCCGAAGGCAGTCGATCACACTTTAGCCGCACATATTCCCTCAATGGAGATTTCTGGCATTCGCATGTCAACGGCGCATCCAACTACAAAGGCTCGCGAGCAGCCGTGGTTCGTGGAAACCGACTACTTCACCAAATAGGTGGAAGCAGAGCCCATGATGACCACAATTCAGACGGACATAGAGCGCTTCATATGGAGGAACATCATTTACCGATTTGGCATCCCTTAATCCATCGTCACCAACAACGGCCTGCAATTCGTGGGCAAAGATTTGGCGAAGTTCTTCCAAAAATATGGCATCAAGCAGCATATGTCCATGCCGAGATATCCTCAAGGCAATAGGCAGGCCGAAACATCCAAAAAGATGGATCTCATCTGGGAAGGTCTGTACAAGCTCAGCAAAATAGGCGGCAAGAGTAATTATACCCCCGCTACCATGAAACGATAAAAAGATCGAAAAGTAGTGGAGCGCCTACAATCTGAAGAAGTACCATGTGTGACCTCCCACTACATCAAAGCCCGAAGACTCAAGAAGCTCGACGGGCACCACCTCACAAGTCGAGGACTATTCAGTTGTTATGCAGTTCCTACCTTACAGCTAAGTTCTCGTTTGTTTCACTCGTTTTTCAATGAGGAATTCAGAAGTAATCACAACTTGGCTCGGCTGCATGCTTATAACAACTTATCACTCCGACACTTCAAAAGAAGACTGCGCCCTTCTTAGGGACTCATCGCAGGAATTGTGCCCCCCGAGGGACCAACCATGCTCTCCAGTGCGAGAGGGTAAACTAATTGCTCTCCAGTGCGAGAGGGTAAACCAATTCCCCGACACCCATATGGGTCAGCTCTCCAAGACGGGAGGATAAACTTTGTTTATACCATATTTAGGGTCTCGTATTTAGACCTCGTATAAATACTCGAGGAACTTAAATGTAATTATGTAATAAGGGAAGGGGCAAATATGTAATTAGGGGAGGAGCCCTTATTTTATAAAAGGGCCTCCTCACCCTCACAAACCCTAGGCCTCCTCACATCCCCTAAGCTCTAAGCTCTCTTTCCCTCTTCAACATAGAAATATAATACAATCAGTGTGGACGTAGCCCAAACCTTGGGGTGAACCACGATAACTCTTGTGTCAGTTACATTTTATGCAGATTCACGGTCAGATTTACGTTATACCAAGACTGCCCCGGTTTTGTGCATCAACATTTGGCGCCGTCTGTGGGAATCGATACAAAAAACTATGTCGGTTCTCTTTCATTTTTTCATCAAATATCACCATTGTGAATCTGCAAAATCTGCAAAAACCTATCAACAGAAAAGATCCAAATTCCAACACCTGTGCTCTTCCATCCCTCTCTGTTCTTGTAAAAGCAACATCCAAATTACAAAAAAACAACATCCAAAAGCTCCTGGAAAAACACCTCCACTTCTCCCTTAACCTTCACACGTGTCCAAAAGCTCCTGGAGAAAGATTAGGGGAAGTAGCAGGCTTTTTCCGAGCTCTTCAATGGCTGTCGACGAGAACGTGGAGAGCCGCGGCAGCCAAGCAGTGCTGTCATCGCAGGCATAGCCATGCAGATTCAGGCAGAAGCTGGAGATCCACAACGAGGTACTCCGACGAATCCAAGCGTCCGCTTCGTTGACCCAAAACAAACCGAGTCCGCTTCTTTCCCATCGCCGGAACCCGCGATTCATTGCGGCCAGTCGTCGACCTCAGTTCAAGCTCTCTGTTAACCGGGTCGATCTCATTGGAGCTCGGGAAGCTCACCGGTCTTGAAGTGTTGAGAGCAGGAGGGAACCAGTCCTAGCGCATGGAAGCAGCTGCCCCAAAGTCTTCTCCGCCGGAGTCTGCCATCTCTATCAAGATCTCCGTCAAGTCTGCCATCTTCTCAGATTCTGTTGCAGGAACCCGCGATCTCCACTCTATCTGCTCCTCCTGCTCGCCTGAATTTTTTTCGGTGACTGCGACGGCGACGCCAAGTCGTCTTCGTCGTCGGATTGTTCCGCCTGCATATCCAGCACAGAAATGGAGGACTTGTCGTCCTCGAACGGTGTGGAGAGCAACGGCGCTGGACCGGCGGCGAGGAGGGAGATCTGTTGACAAAAATGGATACTTGTTGACAAAGGAGACGGAGATCTGTTGCTGCAGCAGAGCAATCGAGAGGAGCTGAGCCGTTGACTGACGGGCGACACGTTCTTTGCATCCATGGCTGGGAAGTCGAGTCCCACCCAGCAGCTGCCACCAGCGCCATCCATGCCACCTACCCCCGTCAGATTTAAAGCAGCAAGCCGGCCCGAGTGGAGGAGAACTGAGTCCCAGCAGCAGCGACCCGAGCATGGCACGGCAGTTCCCACTTGCGGCTCAGCCGGAGATCATGAGAACAGCAAGAGAGACCCTCTCCGCTCCCTGCTGCTGTCGACTTCCCCAAGGTCCAGACGGCTGCTCTTTGTTCCTCTCTGCCCAGCGAAAGTCTCATCCATGAGCCCAAATAGCAATGTGCACACTCGTCTCGGCTAATAGCAACGGAAAGGCAGCAGCAAAGTGGTGACATTCGGATACCGTGAGCCCACCGCAGTTCTCTCCCTACTTCTCTTGGACTCTCCTTGAACGCACAGTGCAGCCCTTCCTTCCTTCCTTCCTGTGTCGGAAATCACCTACACAGCTTTTAGAGAAAGAGAAAACAAATGTGCTGATAAAGCTCAAAACGGGCCTCCACCTGGGCCAGTGGTTTTTCTAAGGCAGCCATGGCCTCATCCGCCTCCGTGAAGAAAATAGTAGGCGACCTTGCCGAATCCCGTACGCACCACGATCAACACACAGTGAGTGAGCTTCACAAACCTCAGAAAATGGTGAACAAACCATGGAAGATCATCCTCACCGCCAATAATGGTATGCATGTGTCATCCTCACCGCTAACAATGGTATTGCTTCGTACAGCCGGTTTGCCAATGCTATGGGTTTCATGAGGACCGAAGCCTTGTCAGGCTGCACCCAGATTCTCAATAAATGGTAGGAGCTCGACAAGTAGATTCAAATCCATGGTTACCCAAGGTCAAGTCGTCACCAACAAAGCAGCGATGGCCTGGGAACCCGATAAGCCGTTGGTGATCGAAGACGTACAGGTGGCTCCGCCGCAGGCTGAAGAGGTCCGGGTCAAGTTTCTGTGCAAATTTTCGACGGATTATATATTGCGGGAGCAGTACAGGGATCCTTGGAATGAGGTCAGAATTGGGAAACTGCTTGAAGACCTTGATGCTTTAGCTAGAGCCATTACTGTAAAGCACTGCTGTGACGATGATGGCACACCAAGGCCACGATGATGCTTTGTCACTCCCATTGAGAAGATGCCCACTGCATAACACTTTCAGATCCCCAGCAGCAGATGACAGCACAAAAAGCAAAAGAGAAAAGTAGTGGGAAACAAAGTGAAAGAAAAAAGCAAAAGGAAAAGATGCTTTTACAAACGGTATCTTCTTGCTTTTACAAACAGAAGCTGTCTACTTTCCAAAGCGGAAAGGAACAGCGTCACCAAGTGGAAGCCAGATCTCTGGCAACGCAAAGACAGAAACAGAGAGAATGCTGTAGAAAAACACAAGCAAACGCAAGGACCCGTACTGCAAAAGCAAGGAATAAACACCCGACCAGAGTCATGTGGTTCACTTTCCTTATTTTTGAATGATGTAATCTATTTTTCGTATCTTTCGGAAACATCTGTATAAACCCCATCAAAGGGTAATATGTATAAACCCCATCAGAGGGTAAAAAATAAAAAAAATAAAAAAATAAAAAAATAAAAAAAGGGCAAAGCCCAAAATAAATGGGCTGGAATGTTGTGGAGGGCGAAGGCCCATAAGCCCAAAATAACACCAACCAGGCCATCAAAAGTACGCCCAGTACTCCACAATTATTCGGCAACCCGCCGTTATTACCACCAACCAAGAGATGAAATGTACAACCCGTACTCTAATATCATTTGGCAACTAGCCATTCATGCCACCAACCAGGTGATGAAATGTACAACCCGTACTCTAATTTGGCAACTAGCCATTCATGCCACCAACCAGGTGATGAGATGTACAACACGTACTCTAATTTTGGCAACTAGCCATTCATGCCACCAACCAGGTGATGAAATGTACAACCCGTACTCTAATTTGGCAACTAGCCATTCATGCCACCAACCAGGTGATGAGATGTACAACACGTACTCTAATTTTGGCAACTAACCATTCATGCCACCAACCAGGTGATAAGTTGTACAACCCGTACTCTAATTTGGCAACTAGTCATTCATGCTACCAACCAGGTGATGAAATGTACAACCCTTACTCTCCTTCATGCCACCAACCAGGTGATCAAAAGTACGCCTAGTACTTCAAATTATACATGAGCATTACTCATGTCATTCATACATAAACATTCATGAGCATCACTCATAACAATCATACATAAACATTCATGAGCATCACTCATAAACATTCATGAGCATCACTTATGTCAATCAACTTCCAAAGCTTCATTTACAAAAGCTCCAACTTCGAAAGCTTCATTTACAGAACTCTAGCTTTAAAGCTTCACTTGCAAAGCTTCACCTACAAAGCTTCAGTGCAGGGTATACAAATACCGTCTCCGAACAACCGCCACTTCGGCCCATACATGGACTGAATTTCAAGTCTCCAGCTAAAAGACTCTATTGACCGAAGGCTTGGGGGACTACACTATACACCATATATTGGGCCTCAACTGGGCCTCATGAAAAATACTCGGGGGACTTAGCCCATTACTTATGTATGAATGGGCGAGCCCTTATTCTATAAAAGGGACTCCCTTACCATCATTAGAGAGCATCGCCGCCAGCTGAGTAACCGCCTCGCTGCGAGCATCAACTCTAGCACATTATTCATGTATTGAGGAGCGAACCCTTATTCTATAAAAAGGACTCTCTCACATTCGTTAGAGAGCATCGCCGTCAGCTGAGCAACCGCCTCGCCACGACCATCACTCATAACCCATTATTCATGTACTGAGGAGCGATCCCTTATTTTATAAAAGGGACTCCCTCACCATCATTAGAGAACATCAACTCTAGCCCATCATCTATGTATTGAGGAGTGAGCCCTTATTCTATAAAAGGGACTCCCTCACCTTCAAACGCCATAAGCCGAGCCAACCAAGGCAAGATAAGCCACAAGCCAAGCAGTCTCGCAGCATGTGCTACTTCTGGTTGAGCATCATTTCAGATTGAGCACCGCCTTACATCGAACATCAGTTCAAGACAACATCTAGTTACTTCGGCCCACACATAGACTGAATTTCAAGTCTCCAACCAAAAGACTCTCTTGACTGAAGACTTGGGGGACTACTGTTTATACCATATTTAGGGCCTCGTATTTAGACCTGGTATAAATACTCGAGGGACTTAAATGTAATTATGTAATAAGGGAAGGGGTAAATATGTAATTAGGGGAGGAGCCCTTATTCTATAAAAGGGCCTCCTCACCCTCACAAACCCTAGGCCTCCTCACATCCCCTAAGCTCTAAGCTCTAAGCTCTCTCTCCCTCTTCAACATAGAAATATAATACAATCAGTGTGGACGTAGCCCAAACCTTGGGGTGAACCACGATAACTCTTGTGTCAGTTACATTTCATGCAGATTCACGGTCGGATTTACGTTGTACCAAGACCGCCCCGGTTTTGTGCATCAACAAACTTTACACTCCGAATATCCAGACGTGGATGAGCCTGGCTGCCCTAGTATAACTAGATGCACGATGGCTTGCGCCGGGATTCCTAGAAGTAGCCGCAATGGTCTTTTTCAAGGCTTAGCTAACTGAAGGATTTTGGGTTTCTTGGCCTAATCCGTGAGGAACCTGGCCCTAGAGACGGAGAGGGCACATTACGCAGTACATTCGATGGACGGCTGCCCTGGAATCCTAAAGCTGCTACCGAGTGCACTAAGGTAGCCTACGGATTCCGGAAGACTGCCTACGGCTTGCCCTTCGAGCAGTAAAGCCGCGCTAGACTTATGCAACTGCACATTCTTGTGAAAGGTTAAGCAAGCTAGCGCGCATATACGAAGTTTTATCCACTGCCGACATGCTACGTAGTCGATAAGCTTCACCTCTGCCAAACGCGGAACAACCTACACCAAGTCCTAAAGTGTTGTGATACTTGCTACGCAACCTACGGAATTGAAGAAAGTCAAGGTTAACAACCTAGTGGTTACGCGGACATGTCTGCTTCTATAAGTAAGGTATCCGGCTGCCAACCCTATGGCTAACAACTTTGCAAAGTTTTACACCAACACCTACGGCTGCATAGGCTACGCGAGCTTGTCTGCTTATAAAAAAGTAGCATGCCTACCACTGGTCTATCAAGTCTAAAGGTTAGGGCATGAACAAAAGAAGTGAAGATGAAGAAAAACGAAGGAAAACATGTTTATAAACAACTAGCAAAGGCCGAATGAGTTCAAGCAAAACAAGAGCTACAAGGAAAAACAAAGAAAATCCTAAAGGCTACCTAAAATACTACACTACAGCAGCTTGGACATCCCACGACTACTCGGTCGCCACACCTTCATCCGACGCTTCACCCCCGGCTGCCCCAGTCTGGGCACTAACTTCTCCAACTACTTCACCAATGGAAGCCTTAAAAATAAAAGCAAGCAAGTCTTCTGGAGAAATAGAGAAGCTTATCCACTCCCTTCTTAGCATAAGCAGCAAAACGAAGCTCAGAAATTGCAAGCTTACGGTCTTGAATCTGAGGCGAATCAATCTCAGCAGCAAAGGGAGCAGGCTTTGGCGCCACTTTAGCAGCAGAGTCCACCTTACCACTCTTCATAATAGTAAGTCTCTACAAAGGTGAACCGGACTTGGCTCCCAAAGAACGTCCTGGCACAGACTTCGGCACTGGGGGCATGATAAAACCTTTACGCTGAGCAATCTTATCCACAATTGTACTAGCCTTTCTCAACATGGAAGACGCCACATGCTCAGATCTAGCAGCCTTATTTTTCTTCCCATTGGAAGAAGTCATGTCAATCACATACCTCTCGGTAGCAAGCGGACCCTCATGACCAGCAGAAGAAGTCTTTAGTTTTTTCTTAATTGGCATCTCATGAGCAGGCGGGGAAGATCTCTTCTTTCCATCTTCATTCATAGTAAGCTCCACGACAGCGATCAGATGAGCCAATGCATCCGCCTTGATCCTCTTTACCTCCTCTTTCTAGAGCAGCCCACATTTCTTTCAGCAAAGAGGACTAAGCAGCCAACGACATTCATGGTACTCAGCATGGGAGCTCAACCCAGCATTCCAGCAGGCAGGAGGCCTGCATGCCCAACATTCCAGCAGCCCATGAGACCCACAATCTCTTTATTTCTCTCAATCGCCAGCCTGGCCCGAGTCAGGTCCAAGAGCCCAAAGGACATGAGCCATACGGCTCGCCTAGCACTGCGCCTCAGCGCCACAATCCTCGATCCCAGCTGCACAAGCTACCCTTGGCTCAAGCCAAGCCAATCTACCCAAGCAGTGGTCCCCGCCACGACATCTCCTCAACCCATGCCAAGCCAACTTCTGGCCCCTGCCAGCCGACGTGCCGCACCACCCCGACGGCTGCCCTGCAATAGCATTATCCAAGAAGAAGGCAAGAAAAATTAAATTTTTCTTACATCGGTGCGGCACGGAGAAGGTGAAGAAATCAACGAAAGACGGTCCTTTGCACGGGCAAGATGTAGAAGATTGCTAGAGGAGAGGGAACAAATATCCTCTAACTTTCTCTCTCTTGTTGGGTAGAATAAATCGCTCTCCAAAGTTGATTTAATAACCCACTTAAGGTGGAATTAAATAGGCTTTGAGAGAAATTTATTTCCCTTTCCTAGAAGGATCTAATTTCCATTTAAAGAGAGAATCAACATCAAAATAGGAAACAGTCTTAAGTTTCCTGAAGCAAGAAAATCTCTACACCTGTTGCCCTTTCCTACAAGCAGCCCAACAGGTGTGGGGGCATTTGTGGAGCCAAAAATAATCACAAGGCGACACGTAGATTTTTGACAAAAAAAGACAAAACTACCCTTGAGGTATACCGGGATTCCTACGTGCAATCAGCAGACAATTATCCTTCAACCAAGTCAAAAGTGCCCAAAATAGGTATCAACTTAAAACCTAATTTATTCATATATTTCCCATTTCATTATTTAGCTAATCAATTAGCTAAATAATATACTTATTCCTTTCATATTTCCTAAAATTGACTAATTAAGGGATTAATTACCTAATCAATCCCTTAATTATCAACTAAACCTCCTAATTATAACCAAAAACCCACTAGGGCCGGCCATGCCCTTTATTTTTTGTTTGTTGCTGCCATTTTCTCCCCCTTTTTATGACATTCAAATAGCTAGTTAATTACGTTATTACTATTTGCTAATTAACTAGCCAATTATTTCCATAACTCCCCAAAATAACTAGCCCATTATCTCCATAACCCCCCAAAATAAATCACCATTTCCTCTCCTATAAATTGGGTCCCATTTTCACAAAACACTAGTTCCAATTCTCTTACAAAAAATCCCAAATATTCTAAACACTATTTCTCTCTAAAATTCTAACTTTGGCATCAGAGGTTCTTCGGCCAAAGCCCCCCCCATTCATCATGGGCGCGTGAGGCTCTTGGCCTTAACCTAAGGTGCTAGTTGTTTTGTAGGTGCAAAATCGTCCAAGATCGAAGAGGAGAAAATTTGCATCCACAGATATCAAGTCACTGGCCAGTGGAATCTACTGACACTACATTTACCAAACAGACCTTTGTCGGGTACAATTAGTCAAAAGTTGAATTTCATTTTTCAACGTATCACAGATATTCACCTCACGTGTAGATAAATTCCACCGACACAACACTTAACCAACGAAGGTTCGTCGGGTAAATATGTATGTATCCACTATAAATATCTTCTTAGTTATTCATTTTTCAAATGTTTCCTCCTACAAGTCACACTCATTGTACATAATTAGTGTGCATGATCCAATTGTAAAAAATGTTTGCATAGACTTGGAGATCACGTATGCAAAACATTACAAACAATTACAAAAAAAAATAAAAAAATAAATAAATCGGAGATTACTAAATAGATTGCAAATTTTCGACGGTTAGAAATAAAATTTCACGATTTAACGGTCGTTTTAGGTCCAATTAGGATCATTTTTTGCAAATACAGTCGTTAACCCCACAAAATTAAAATCAATGTTCTCGATGACGCATCAATTATTTTAGGAAACAAAATATGCAAAAAATTAGGTTAACGAACACGTTTATGCAAAAATGGCAACAACGTATAACTTAGCGGACAAAATATTAGGTTAACGAACATGTGTCGCCATTTTTAAATAATCCTACACAACGAACCTCTGTCAAGTAAAGCTTTAAAGATCTTATAACCCAAAAGCTTCTTCTTTCTTCCTCCTCGCACCGTTTCACTAACTCTCTCCCACTTTTCTCTCCCTCGAACTACTCTCTCTCTCTCTTTAACACTCACCTCTCAAGCTCACACCATCACTCTCGTACTCAGGCCGTTCTCGTCACTCAGGTTGTCCCTCTCAATTTCACTCTTCTTGTGTAAGTATTAATTTTTTATTTCAGTTTCTTGATTTTGGATTTCGATTTGATGATTTATAATTTAGATTTGGATTATAATTTGTGAATTGGATTATAAGTTGTTAGTTGGCGGTTGAATTTGTGATATTTAGCTTGGGTTTGTATCTTGTTGAATCTGTGATGTATAAGGTTAGAGTTTTAATTTGTTGAATTTGTGATGTTTAGGGTTTTAATATGTTGAACTTGTGATGTTAATGTTGGAAATGTGCCCTAAAACCAATCATATGATGATACTTTATGAACATTTCACATGTTAAACTAATCTAGTTTAATATCAAGGGCAAAGATTATTGTTTTAAGCCATCTCATATAAATGTTATATGCTTAAACGATAAGTCCAAGGAATATGTAATTAGGAGAATGTAATTTAAAGAAGTTAGATTCATGAGACCATTCTCTTTCGTATACATATCTTAAACGTTCCTGATCATAAGATTGCCAATTGGGCATTGACAGTCCGTTAAGATCGGTACGTGCTGTGTCTTCTCACAAGGAGAGTGACTGGTCTCGAGTCATTGGTGTGATTGACACCAAGACAAGCATGTAGGTGTTTAATAGAGAATGAGTCCACTGAACACGATCAACGAGAAGTTCTCATGCTCATGTCATATGAGAACTCATGGTTGGGATAATGCAAAGTAGTCATTTAACCTGAGGCATCATAGTTGTCTTGTGGTTAGGTCCTTGATCTTTAACTATGTCAAAGTCACTCTGTCAGAGGGTGTCCATGGCATAGTTGGGGTTAAGTCACTTAGCCATGGAGGCAAGTGAATGCGCAACAAGGGATCTCTAACCTTCAAACCGTTTGAGGGAGAATACTCTATGATATGATTAAGAATCTCTGGCCAGAGTATGAATGAGATTTAGGAAGTCATTCCAAATCACATTCAAGGTAATCATATAAGTAAATAAATCACATTGGATAGTAGACATGATTAAACTATTAAACCAAACAATGTGGCCAAGAGTATTGTATTAGAGAAATACCGTATTGCATTGTAATCCTAAACTGAATAGGTTTTCCACCTCTTCTGATTAGCTTGGGTAACCATGACATACTGCTAGGTGTCACTCATGGTTTGTGGAAGCTCTAAACGTGTATAATCACTAAAGGGAGAATTGAAAGTAAGTTTCAATTCACAATCGATTTGAAAGAGTTCTAATCGCCCACTGCCTCGCTAAAAGGAACCTAATGGATCGTACACCGTGTAAGGTAGAGATTGAAGAAACAACAGAGATGAGTAAGGATAATAAAATGGTTTAATTATTTATGGCAAGGATTAATTAATATGTTAATTAATCAAACGAATAAAGTTCGTTAAAGACCTCGGGTTAGTTTTGGGCCACAAGGCCCAATGGGATTTGAATGTCAAGCCCATTAACTCAACTTGTATGACAACTTGAATAAACAAAGGGCTTGAAAGCCCAATAAACCCTTAAGGCCGGCCAAATAGAGGAGGGTAGTCAACTTGTTTTAATTGCAAGTTTGCCACTCCATTGTGAGGTGGTATAAAGGCAACTTTATAGCCATTTCATCCTTAGGGTTTCTTTTAGAAAAAATATGAGAACACAATGTCTCTCCCCTTTCTCCAGGCCCGGCCCAGGCCCAGTGCCACAGGGACAACTGTCCAGGGCCCAAAACTAAAAGGGGCACCAACAAAAATAACCCAAATTACTAAGTATTAAAAAAAAAAAAAAAAAAGGTCCAAAGCCCATATAGGGCTGCCGGCTGGAGGGCAAGAGCCCAAGGTAGGTTTAAAAGAGCATAAGCTCTTCTTTACTTTGAAGTACTCATTTTCTTGTTTTATTTGATATGCATGAAATTGGAGTAGTTGGGTCTAACGCCCAATAGGAAAAACACGCCTTAATATGATTAAATGCGTAACTAAAATTAATCACCATCCGTAGACCGAGATTCAACACTAGGCTTGCATCGAGCAGGAGGAGTTCTATATGCATACATGATGTTGTGAAGGTAGGCAATGAGAATAGCCAACATCATATCATTGTGAGGTTGTTCTTGAACCCCTACTCAAACTTGCATGGTGGGAATGACTTAACTAAGTGCAATGGAGCCAACATCATATGATTGTGAGGCTTCATTCTCTAGAGGCCAAATAAGATGGGTACTTGCAAGAGATGCAAATGAGTAAGCGTACTCTCTCATTATTACTGATGCTAGCCAACATCATATCATTGTGAGGTGGGCTTGGTAATGATGAGTCTCCCATACCCTCTAAGAGTTTCCTCCAAAACTCTCGAATTCCGATGAGGGATATGGAATTTGCCAAAAATAGTGAGTGGTGCTATTTGATTTAAAGACCTGGATCAAATGGCTTAAAATCAATCAATTTATATTCGTTATGTATTTATTTACCAATATATTTGCAAACGCTATCCAAAACTTGACAAAGAAAAGCCGAATGCTTTAGTTTCTGGACTTGGTACCACAATCCCATAGATTGTCTTTAATGGCTTGTATATGTACCTAAGTAGTCTCATCCTCGCAATCTTCCTATTGATAATGTATAATTGGAAGAACATGTTAGATAAGTCTATCATAAAGAGGACAACACTTTTAATGTCATAATTCTTCAATTACAAATTGTTGTATGAAGAAGTCAGAGTTGCTTTGAACAACCCTTAGTTAACGCAAACATTAGTGCTTGTTTCTTTGTTACATAAACAAGGAACTTGAGAAGTAAGCACAAGGGCATGGACACTTTATGTGCCATGATTCTTCACTTACAAATTGTTGTATGAAGAAATGAGAGTTGCCTTAAACAACTCTTGAAAGTTTGTAATTATGTTTAGAACTAAATGGTTGGTTGACAAAAATAGTCCATCAACATGGACTTATGATGATTTTGAATCATTGAGTGTTGAAGTGTTGAAGTGTTAAACCACTTCTAGAGACGGAGACGAGGCAAGGACTTCACCTTTGTGTCCCTATCCAAATGGTTCACTAAGTTTATTGTAAACTATATAGTGAACAATAACCACACACTCTCCAAATCGTTTGATGTGTACAACACAATTGAAATAAGTTTCAAGAGAGATAGTGGGAGTTTAAGGACCATGACTATTGTAGTCAAAGGAGAAGTCAAATGAAGAAGGCGAAATAACTCCAAGGGAACAAACTTTCTTTATGAAAGGATGGACATTGGAAGGGGTATTTGCAAGAAATGTCTTGCAAGTGTCAAGAACACACCTTTTGAAGGTGTTGTAAATTGTTCTTGAAAAGTTCAAAACAGTTGGTTCTTCTACTTGAATGCTTGATTCCGTATTAGTAACTATGTTTTACAATCGTTGTAAAAGTGTGGCTAATAAGAAGTAGAAGATTAATGAGAGAAGAGAAAGTACTTCACATTCGGAACATGAATTAAATGTAGATCTCTGCGAAAGCATATCGTACTTACTTCCTCATATGAACTACCAAAGAAATTGGAAAAACCAAAGATTGTCCTTACATTCCAATTTTAAGGAACTTAATTCCGTCACTATGAGAGATGGATGAATGTTTTGTTTGACAAAACATTGTTCTTTATTAATGAATGATTAGATTATTGTAATCTAATTGATTATCTCTATAGTAGAGATGATATGGTAGTGTTAACTGTTTAGAATATAACGATGCTTAAAACCCAAAAGGTTGCAAGGTAGTGACTAATCCCAACTAAGTTGTTATACCTCTAAAACATAAATTACGAGTTGGTCATAGATGGATGCTTTGGATCGTTAGATCCGGATCCAATGCCTTCTTGTTAAAATTGTGTAGAGGCAAAATGTTTGAATCTTTATTCTTTTGGAAAGGAAGAAAGAATCACAAAGTTGTTGAGGTAAATTCACTTAGATGTTAGTGACACTTGTCCACAACATAATACTACTCATGTTGTATGACATTCACCGAAGATCGCTCTCGGTTGGACTATCATTTATTTTGAATAAACACAAGTCTGAATACTTTGCAAAAGGTTTCAAAGAATTCAAGAAATGTAAGTTGATGAGTAAAATGTCTAAAGTATTTAGCTCCTTAGATTTGATCCAAGGAAAGGTAACACTTTAGAACAGTTTCCTTGAAATATATCAAGGAAAGAAGCATCATATGATAATGGATTTCTCCATTAAGAGAAGAACGAACTCGAATAAGATTTAGTTCGTTGGATGTTATCAATTACTCATATATATAGGATATATACTTCTAAGACAATATGATTGTCAATTAGAAGATCTTCCAAAATTTTCATGACTCCATAGGATGTAGTTGGAAAGAAAGACAAGTCTTAATCGTGTTAAGATTTGGGGTTGTGTGCTAATAAGCAATATTTGTTTAAAGAATTATCTTGTGGGTATCCTTAAATTAACATTTGGATATCACTTCTATAAACCAATTAACAAATGTTGTTTGTTGGGTAGTTCATTGTAATCCTACACTAAGATTTGCCTAAGATAGAGCAAATGAATGAGGGATAGAACTCAAAGAATGGGTTCTTTGAGAGACAAGATAGTGATCAACAAATATAACAACCTAGTTCCTATACCACAAGCTCTAAGGTAGTCGAGAAGGATTTATAAACTGTCTCAATTGAATGGTTTGAACTTTATGATTACGTCATAGAGTTACACCTCTTAATTCGAAAGAAATAAGAATGAAAATCCTTATGACTACATTGAGTGTATATATGACATATACTCAAGGAAATGGTAAAGTACCATTTGACCCGAAATAATGAAACCTTTATAGCTAATTGGTAGCTTAAAGTGACTACAATCAAAGAGATTGGTTGACTTTGAAGAAACCATCTTTAACGTAGTCTTGGTTTCAATTAATTCGAAGATTGCTAGCTACAACTAAATGGTGATTCAATGTTTGGACATAATATGGGTTTCCGAAACCATTATTAAGATAGTCTTGATAATATCTGTCTAAAACTATGAATCACAAGACATGTAAGTTGTAGAGATCCATCCATCATGAATCTTAGCAAGCTAGTGGGAGTTATAAGTGTCTTATGAGAGAAAAGATCAAATCGTTTGATTTCTCATAAAGATGTAAATGAATCTTTTGTTTACTAGGTTTACAAAAGATTAGTGGGAGTTAACCATGTTCCTAAATTTGAATATATATATATATACACATATATGATATATTAATTTTGGAAATGAAAAGAATACTTCTTCGTTAAAGTTATGACTTTAAACATTCTATAAAGATAGAATGGATATGGGAGACATATTCTAATACATGGGATGGAAATCTACAATGATAGATTTCAAGATATAATTGGATTATATCAATCCCTAATAATAGACAAAAGATGCTAGGAAGTTTCTCATGTGATGATAAACTTCAATCAGAAGAACAACTCTAGTGAGACTAGGAGGTAGCTCTTCTCAAAGGAAACGTACCCTTTGACTCCCAAAGAAATAATGATTAAATAGAATCCTTTATGCATACGCAGAAAGGTGATTTATGTATTTCATATTGTATGAAAAACGTTGATATGAGTTGTACCAAGATCGGTACAAGACGATATCAATGCAAGCCGAGGATCAGAACCATGGCAACTGTCAAGTGAATCCTTAAGTATTTGAGAAATAATAAAGGATGGATTCCTCAAGAATGAGGAAGAATTAGAGTAACGTAATGGAAGCGTAAATGTATTAGATTATGAATCTAATCCATCATTGGATGTTTCTTCATTATGAATGAAAAGATAATTAGATATCTCTTTATTACGACTAAAGAGATATTTGGATGGAAACATTAAAAGTAATGACTTTAGTGTGTTCCATTATGCATTCAAAATATATTGCCATAAAGAAGCTTACAACAATGTTGTTTGGATGAGAAAGTTCATTTATGAACTCTCTATTCGGTTCCAACTAGAAATTGTCTCTAGTGTACCGACACTACGACACTAATGGGGTGATAGCTCAAGCCAGAGAATCAAGGTCTCATCATGATCCGAACTCAAATGAGAGACTAAACCACATGATTAAGAATCATGTATAATGGTGACGTCGTTATTCTCAAGGTTGCTTCTATGAAATGACTATAAAAGAGGTATTATCATTGATGACCAAGCTAATTGGCTCTAGTGTAAGTGGGAGATTGTTGGAAATGTGCCTTAAAACCAATCATATGATGATACTTTACGGACATTTCACATGTTAAACTAATCTAGTTTAATATCAAGGGCAAAGATTATTGTTTTAAGTCGTCTCATATACATGTTATATGCTTAAACGATAAGTCCAAGGAATATGTAATTGGGAGAATGTAATTTAAAGAAGTTAGATTCATGAGACCATTCTCTTTCGTATACATATCCTAAACGTTCCTGATCATAGGATTGCCAATTGGGCATTGACAGTCCGTTAAGATCGGTACGTGCTGTGTCTTCTCTCAGGGAGAGTGACTGGTGTGGAGCCAAAAATATTCACTAGGCGACACGTGGACTTTTGGACAAAAGAGGACAAAAATACCCTCGAGGCATACCGGGTTTCCTACACGCGAGCAGTAGAGAATCATTTTTTCAACCAAGTCAAAAGTGCCCAAAATAGGTATCAACTTAAAGCCTAATTTATTCATATATTTCCCATTTCATTATTTAGCTAATCAATTAGCTAAATAATATACTTATTCCTTTCATATTTCATAAAATCATAATAATTGACTAATTAAGGAATTAATTACCTAATCAATCCCTTAATTGTCAATTTGAAACATCCATTCAAACCTAAAAAATAGAATAGGGCCGGCTACCCCATTCAAAACCTAATACATTACCTTTTTTCTACCTTTTCCATCATCTCTTCCCTTTTATTAGCCAATTAACACCATAAAGCACAAAAACATTTCCTTTCATATTTAATTAGCCAATTAATTGGCTAATTAAACCTAAAATAAACCCTAAAATCCCACCTAGTAGACCGGCCACATTCCCTCTCTTTGCTCCACACCTTTTCAAATTTCTTCCACTATATTAGCCAAATAATGATAACCATTCAATTTAGTAACTTCCCATTTATTTCTATTGTATTTTATTAGCCAATAAAGTGGCTAATAAAACCAAAAATTCACCCAAAAGCACACAAAGGGGCCGGCCCTTTTCTTGAAAATGTGGACTATTTTGGTCCTATAAATAGTCACCCATTTCTACCAAACACTAAGTCCAAACCTCTTGCAAAAATTCAAAAACACTCTAAACACTATTTCTCTCTAAATTTCTAACTTTGGCATCGGAGGTTCTTTGGCCAAAGCCCCCCCCCATTCATCGTGGGCGCGTGAGGCTTTTGGCCTTAACCTAAGGTGCTAGTTGTTTTGTAGGTGCAAAATCGTCCAAGATCGAAGAGGAGAAAATTTGCATCCACAAATTGGTGCTTTCATTGAGAGTTGAAATCCATACTCGTAGAAGACTCTCGCACAAAAAAGGTTTTTTTTTTTTTATTTTCTAGTCCATTTGAATATTTTTCATACGTTCTTATTATTAGATTTTTTTACTTGCAAAGGTTCTTTGATAAAACGTATAAGCAAAATATAATGGCTAGAAATTTAGAAAATTCCACAAGTGAAAATTCTAATGTTCAAGAAATGGGATTGCGGAGATCCGTGAGGCTAAATGCGACAATAAGGGGAGCGGCATCATCATCACGAGCTTCCACCATGGGAACCACCGTGGTGGCTACTTCGGTAGCTACCCGCGGCGAGGTCCATGGTGCCTTCACCACGGCCACCATGGGAACCACCGCGGTGGCTACTTCGGTAGCCACTCGTGGCGAGGTCCATGGAGCCTTCACCACGACCCGGAGATCCGTAAGGCAAAATGCGACAATAAGGGGAGCGGCATCATCACCACGAGCTTCCACCATGGGAACCACCATGGTGGCTACCTCGGGAGCCACTCGTGGCGAGGTCCATGGAGCCTTCACCACGACCCGGAGATCCGTAAGGCAAAATGCGACAATAAGGGGAGCGGCATCATCACCACGAGCTTCTACCATGGGAACCACCGTGGTGGCTACCTCGGGAGCCACCCACGGCGAGGTCCATGATGCCTTCACCACGGCCACCATAGGAACCACCACGATGGCTACTTCGGTAGCCACTCGTGGCGAGGTCCATGGAGCCTTCACCACGGCCCGAGCCGTGCCATCCAAGGCTCACGGTACCAAGACCACGATCCAAGCCGTGCCATCCAAGTTCACGTGGACCCAAGCCCAAGCCTCGCATTCACATGCACCGCGCATTGAGCAGCCTGCTCCCGTGATCCAGCCTGCTCCCGTCGAGCAACCCACTCCCGTGGCCCAGCCTGCTCCTGCCAAGCAGCCCACTCCCGTGGCCCAGCCTGCTCCTGCCAAGCAGCCTACTTCCGTGGCCCAGCCTGCTCCCGCCAAGCAACCTGCTCCTGCGAAGCAGCCTGCTTCCGTGGCCCAGCCTGCTCCCGCCAAGCAACCTGCTCCTGCCAAGCAGCCTGCTCTCGTGACCCAGCCTGCTCCCAACGAGCAGCCCACTCTCAAGGCCCACACTGCTCCCGTGGCTTGCCAAGCAGCCCAAGTCGGCCCAAAACTATCTCAACCATCTGGACCTACCATCGAGCTGGGGGCATTCTCACCACATTTTTTCGCGGATTTGACATTTCCCAACTCAAATCTCGCGCCCGGAGTCTACCACCCTTCCACTGCTCAAGGAGGCGCATTCCTTCCAAGCTCTTCCAATCCAAATGGCGAACAACACTTGTCTCGACAAGTCATAGAGTTGACGAGCACCCTTGCACAACAGACAACTTTGGTGAATCAACTTTTGCAACGCATCGGGATCCAACGTGCCCCGGATGAGGTATCCCGAAGTAGGACAAGGGCAGACGAACCTTTCCAGCAAGCAGCCATTCGACCAGCCACGAGCTGAACGTTCAGGTAGTGTACATTCCCGATTGGGCCCCCGAGATAGCGTATACTCCCGTCTTAGCGCGCGGAGGAGCGTGTACTCTCGACTAGGCCCACGGATGAGCATACATTCACGGTTGGGGTCACACTCCGATAGTCAACATGAGCAACCTTCTAGACAAAGTGTTCATTCGCGGCTAAGCCCACAAGGAGCATCATCCACCTCACATCAGAGTAGGCAGCACGACGGACGGAGAGAAGCAGTCACTCAATCCAGCTCAAGTTCAACCAGCAGCCTGCGAAGAACTCGCTCGCCTGCTAGGAATGCACCATATGCACTGCATCTGCAGCATAGACGAGCCAAACACATGGAAGAGCAGCCTAGACCAGCAAGTCATGGCTGGGGGCAGCCGAGAGCTGCACTACCCCAACAAAGGCAAATTCAGGAAGAAGTAGAAAGACTCTTGACCAAGCGATTGCATGATTTCCAACGCAACGAGGTCACCAACGAGGCACTACGACGGAACATGACCAACATAAGCAGGTCACCCTTCACGGACGAGATCGAGCAGGCAGAGCCTCCACGAGAGTTCAGCATGCCACATTTCACATCTTTCAAAGGGGATGAAGACCCGGAGAGACACTTAAAGCGCTACCGAAGCGCAATGATCCTTTATCGAAACAACGATGAGCTCATGTGCAAGATATTCGCCACCACTCTACAAGGCGAGGCGCAAGATTGGTTCTACACCCTGCCGCCACAATCCATCCGGGATTTCTACGAACTTTCTTTGGTTTTCACCAAAGAATATTCATCCTATCGCTCAATAAAAAAGAAGTCTGATCATTTGTTCAACGTCAAGAAGAACCCAAAGGAGTCACTTCGCGACTATGTGAGGAGGTTCAAAGTAGAGAAGGCAAAAATAGTCGGATGCAACGACTCGATAGCTAGAGCAGCCTTCCAAAAAGGACTTCCAGCAGACCACCCGCTATTCGGAAAATTGATCATGAAAGAAGATCTAACTCTGGCAGACTCTTTTGCTTTGGCAGAGAAGTATGCACTTTGGGATGAGGCTCGCCAATGCACATTCAAGGACTTGAAGAAGTACCCGACATCACCTCCCTAGAAGCAGCGGAGGACTTATTCACATGTTTGACGTTATCTAAAGTAGCAATAAGCTCTACCATCATGCGAAAAGAGATGGGGGCCCGACTACCTGTATTCCACAGTTACCTGTATTCTACAGTTCAAAAGCTCTCATCGATGTTATTAAAAATTCAAAAGTTAACTTTGGCGATAGTTGTTGCAACCTAGAAACACAAATTTTACTTTCAAACGCATGCAATCATCCTAATGACGTACTATTTTGCCCAATCCAGACGCACGACGATAAAGGCGTAGACCCTGGCGGATGTAAAGTTTTCTGACGAACGCAACACTGGAAGGACACACTCGAAAGCAAGTTTTGTCCTCGTCACCCTAAAAGATTCTACATAGGAGCAACATGTACCGGCAGTTGAGTACCATTTCTTGCTGCGCATCACACGGCCTTAGCCGACCCTTGCTCAATGATTCAACTCTAGAGTGGCCCAATACCAGCAGTTGAGCATCTCCTGTTGCGTATGACATGGCCTCATCTCTACAGAGCGGCCCAACGATGCCTCAAAAGTAGCCGAGCACACTCTAGCTGCGCCTACTCCACCCGATGGAGACTTCTGGCATTTGCATGTCGACGACGCAGAAAAGCCTTCATCACTGCCGGCAGAGAAGGCTCCAAAAAGATGGATCCCATCTGGGAAGGTCCGTACAAGATCAGCAAAGTAGGGGGCAAGAGTAATTACACCCTCACCACCATGAAGCGGCAAAAAATTGAAAAGAAATGGATGGCCTACAATCTGAAGAAGTACCATGTGTGACCTCCCGCTACATCAAAACCCGAAGACTCAATAAGCTCGACGGGCACCACCTCACAAGCTGAGGACTATCCAGTTGTTATGCAGTTCCTACCTTACAGCTAAAGTTCTCGTTCGTTTCACTCGTTTTTCAATGAGGAATTTAGAAGTAATCACAACTTAGCTTGGCTGCATGCTTACAACAACTAATCACTCATGCACTTCAAAAGAAGACTGCGCCCTTCTTAGGGACTCATCGCAGGAATTGCGCCCCCCGAGGGACCAACCATGCTCTCCAGTGCGAGAGGGTAAACCAATTCTCCGACACCCATATGGGTCAGCTCTCCAAGACGGGAGGATAAACTTTACACTCCGAATATCCAGACGTGGATGAGCCTGGCTGCCCTAGTATAACTAGATGCACGATGGCTTGCGCCGGGATTCCTAGAAGTAGCCGCAATGGTCTTTTTCAAGGCTTAGCTAACTGAAGGATTTTGGGTCTCTTGGCCTAATCTGTGGGGAACCGGGCCCTAGAGACGGAGAGGGCATATTACGCAGTACATCCGATGGACGGCTGCCCTGGAATCCTAAAGCTGCTACCGAGTGCACTAAGGTAGCCTACGGATTCCGGAAGACTGCCTACGGCTTGCCCTTCGAGCAGTGAAGCCGCACTAGACTTATACAACCGCACATTCTTGTGAAAGGTTAAACAAGCTAGCGCGCATATACGAAGTTTTATCCACTGCCGACATGCTACGTAGTCGATAAGCTTCACCTCTGCCAAGCGCGGAACAACCTACACCAAGTCCTAAAGTGTTGTGATACTTGCTACGCAACCTACGGAATTGAAGAAAGTCAAGGTTAACAGCCTAGTGGTTACGCGGACTTGTCTGCTTCTGTAAGTAAGGCATCCGGCTGCCAACCCTATGGCTAACAACTTTGCAAAGTTTTACACCAACACCTACAGCTGCATAGGCTACGCAAGTTTGTCTGCTTATAAAAAAGTAGCATGCCTGCCACTGGTCTATCAAGTCTAAAGGTTAGGGCATGAACAAAAGAAGTGAAGATGAAGAAAAACGAAGGAAAACATGTTTATAAACAACTAGCAAAGGCCGAAGGAGTTCAAGCAAAACAAAAGCTACAAGGAAAAACAAAGAAAATCCTAAAGGCTACCAAAAATACTACACTACAGCAGCTTGGACATCCCACGACTACTCGGTCGCCACACTTTCAACAGCCGTAACGCTCTTAGCAGCGGCATCATCCGACGCTTCACCCCTGGCTGCCCCAGTCTGGGCACTAACTTCTCCAACTACTTCACCAATGGAAGCCTTAAAAGTAAAAGCAAGCAAGTCTTCCGAAGAAATTGAGAAGGTCTTAAAACCTCAAGCCCATCATTCTCACCCTTCAGCTGCTCATTCTTCTTAAGCAGACTAACATGGACGCGCTGCAGCTCATCCACTACCTTCTTAGCATAAGCAGCGAAACGAAGCTCAGAAATTGCAAGCTTAAGATCTTGAATCTGAGGCGAATCAATCTCAGCAGCAAAGGAAGCAGGCTTTGGCGCCACTTTAGCAGCAGAGTCCACCTTACCACTCTTCATAATAGCAAGTCTCTACAAAGGTGAACCAGACTTGGCTCCCAAAGAACGTCCTGATACAGACTTCGGCACTGGGGGCATGATAAAACCTTTACGCTGAGCAATCTTATCCACAATTGTACTAGCCATTCTCAACATGGAAGACGCCACATGCTCAGATCTAGCAGCCTTATTTTTCTTCCCATTAGAAGAAGTCATGTCAATCACATACCTCTCGGTAGCAAGCGGACCCTCATGAGCAGCAGAAGAAGTCTTCAGTTTTTTTTAACTAGGCATCTCATGAGCAGGCGGGGAAGATCTCTTCTTTCCATCTTCATTCATAGTAAGCTCCACGACAGCGATCAAACGAGCCAATGCATCCGCCTTGATCCTCTTTACCTCATCTTTCTGGAGCAGCCCACCTTTCTTTCAGCAAAGAGGACTAAGCAGCCAACGACATTCATGGTACTCAGCAGGGGAGCTCAACCCAGCATTCCAACAGGCAGGAGGCCTGCATGCCCAACATTCCAGCAGCCCATGAGACCCGCAATCTCCTTATTTCTCTCAATCACCAGCCTGGCCCGAGTCAGGTCCAAGAGCCCAAAGGACATGAGCCATGCGGCTCGCCTAGCACTGCGCCCCAGCGCCACAATCCGCGACCCTAGTTGCACAAGCTGCCTTTTGGCTCAAGCCAAGCCAAGCTGCCCAAGCAGTGGTCCCTGCCACAACATCTCCTCGGCCCATGCCGAGCCAACTCCTGGCCCCTGCCAGCCTATGTGCCGCACCACCCCGACGGCTGCCCCGCAATAGCACTATCCAAGAATAAGGCAAGAAAAATTAAATTTTTCTTACATCGGTGCGGCACGAAGAAGACGAAGAAAGCAACGAAAGACGATCCTTTGCACGGGCAAGATGTAGAAGATTGCTAGAGGAGGGGGAACAAATATCCTCTAAGCTATCTCTCTCTTGTAGGGTAGAATAAATCACTCTCCAAAGTTGATTTAATAACCCACTTAAGGTGGACTTAAATAGGCTTTGAGAGAAATTTATTTCCCTTTCCTAGAAGGATCTAATTTCCTATTAAAGAGAGAATCAACATCAAAATAGGAAGCAGTCTTAAGTTTCCTAAATCAAGAAGATCTCTACACCTGCTGCCCTTTTTTGCGAGCAGCCCAACAGGTGTGGGGGCATTTGTGGAGCCAAAAATATTCACTAGGCGACACGTGGACTTTTGGACAAAAGAGGACAAAAATACCCTCGAGGCATACCGGGTTTCCTACACGCGAGCAGTAGAGAATCATTTTTTCAACCAAGTCAAAAGTGCCCAAAATAGGTATCAACTTAAAGCCTAATTTATTCATATATTTCCCATTTCATTATTTAGCTAATCAATTAGCTAAATAATATACTTATTCCTTTCATATTTCATAAAATCATAATAATTGACTAATTAAGGAATTAATTACCTAATCAATCCCTTAATTGTCAATTTGAAACATCCATTCAAACCTAAAAAATAGAATAGGGCCGGCTACCCCATTCAAAACCTAATACATTACCTTTTTTCTACCTTTTCCATCATCTCTTCCCTTTTATTAGCCAATTAACACCATAAAGCACAAAAACATTTCCTTTCATATTTAATTAGCCAATTAATTGGCTAATTAAACCTAAAATAAACCCTAAAATCCCACCTAGTAGACCGGCCACATTCCCTCTCTTTGCTCCACACCTTTTCAAATTTCTTCCACTATATTAGCCAAATAATGATAACCATTCAATTTAGTAACTTCCCATTTATTTCTATTGTATTTTATTAGCCAATAAAGTGGCTAATAAAACCAAAAATTCACCCAAAAGCACACAAAGGGGCCGGCCCTTTTCTTGAAAATGTGGACTATTTTGGTCCTATAAATAGTCACCCATTTCTACCAAACACTAAGTCCAAACCTCTTGCAAAAATTCAAAAACACTCTAAACACTATTTCTCTCTAAATTTCTAACTTTGGCATCGGAGGTTCTTTGGCCAAAGCCCCCCCCATTCATCGTGGGCGCGTGAGGCTTTTGGCCTTAACCTAAGGTGCTAGTTGTTTTGTAGGTGCAAAATCGTCCAAGATCGAAGAGGAGAAAATTTGCATCCACAACTGGTCTCGAGTCATTGGTGTGATTGACACCAAGACAATCATGTAGGTGCTCAATAGAGAATGAGTCCACTGAACACGATCAACGAGGAGTTCTCATACTCATGTCATATAAGAACTCATGGTTGGGATAATGCAAAGTAGTCATTTGACCTGATGCATCATAGTTGTCTTGTGGTTAGATCCTTGATCTTTGACTATGTCAAAGTCACTCTGTCAGAGGGTGTCCATGGCATAGTTAGGGTTAAGTCACTTAGCCATGGAGGCAAGTGAATGCGCAACAAGGGATCTCTAACCTTCAAACCGTTTGAGGGAGAATACTCTATGATATGATGAAGAATCTCTGGCCAGAGTATGAATGAGATTTAGGAAGTCGTTCCAAATCACATTCAAGGTAATCATATAAGTAAATGAATCACATTGGATAGTAGACATGATTAAACTATCAAACCAAACAATGTGGTCAAGAGTATTGTATTAGAGAAAGATCGTATTACATTGTAATCCTAAACTGAATAGGTTCTCCACCTCTTCTGATTAGCTTGGGTAACCATGACATACTGCTAGGTGTCACTCATGGTTTGTGGAAGTGGTGTGAAAATTACTTGACACACAAATTAAACCCTCTTTTTGACAATTGTAGTATAGATGTAAGTAGGGTATCGTTCTAGGCCGGGGATTAGGAGGGATTGCTAATCTATTCTAAATTAATTCAAAAATATTAAACAAGACTCAAGGACACAAACTAGGCTAAAAACTCTAATAACTCGAAACACACGTAGAATGACTCAAAATAATGGAAACAATCAAATTAGACACTAGGAACTGCAATGGACGGAAATTTAATTAAAAGACTAACAACAATGACAACTAACTAAATAATATAATTTAATAATGGGGGGGTTTGGTTTTGACGAGAAGTAAATTAAACTTAAATAAATTACAGAATTGACAAAAACATGAAATTAAGGTGAAAGGATAGGTGACAGACTAGCTAGAGGGTTCTTCTCCACACATGACACATATGCAACCTAAATTGATTTTCAGTTGTTCTTTCAATAAATTGTAAATCTCAACGCCCCAAATTAACCGTGAATTGCACTAATTAACCCTCAGTTTTTCCACAAGTTATTGGGTTGGATGATTGCATACGAAAACCCAAAACATTCCCTACAAGTTCCCTACATGAATTGCATAATAGAGATACAAGCAAGAATCATTAAGTTCTATGAAAAACATAAGCATTGACGAGGCACTCGTTACTATGATTTACATGAAACTTATGCCAAGAATTTACTTAACGTGATTGTGACTAGCAACCTTCACTACTTGTGAATATAAGTTCATAACGATTAGGTGAAACTCCCTTATATTCTAGCGTCAAATTCATGCATGTAAATTAAGTATGCATTCTTAATCGACATACAAAAATAAGCTATCAATCAAGCAGTTAAGCAAATTAAATCACAACTCAGAAATCACAACTGAAGGTAATCAATTCATATTACAAATATATTCATGGCTTTGAATTAACCTCTAGCCAAAATAAGTTTATTTACACATTATTAAAATAGAAATGAAATATAAATTTGGAAAGATTTAACCGAAAGATTGAGTGAAGCTTCTGCTTCTGTGCTATTGCTGCCGAGGCTTCACGCTGCCTCTGTCAATCCCTCTCTGACCTCCTGGTTTCTGCACAGTTTTCTGTGCTTCTCTCCTCCTGCACACTGCTCTACCCTTTCCGCCTCTAGTGTTGCCAAGTGCAGCCACGCACAGAAAAACAAGCTGCGCAAGGCAGCTTTTCTGCTTGTTTTTCTGTTTTCTTTTCCTTGGTTCCTCTCTCTCGCTGCCAAGGGGCAGCGTTCCCCTTTGTTCCTTATTCTTCTTTCTTTTTTTTATCTTTCAACTATCAGTCCATTATTTCTGTGAAAACAATGCTAACACAAAATTAATTATACATTAACACAAAGTATAGTAAATTGCTACAATTTTAATATAAAAACATCACAAAAACTCTAGAAATGGATGGTATAAATGCATGAAATATATGAGTGATCAGGAAGCCCTAAACGTGTATAATCACTAAAGGGAGAATTGAAAGTAAGTTTCAATTCACAATCGATTTGAAAGAGTTCTAATCGCCCACTGCCTCGCCAAAAGGAACCTAATGGATCGTACACAGTGTAAGGTAGAGATTGAAGAAACAACGGAGATGAGTAAGGATAATTAAATGGTGTAATTATTTCTAGCAAGGATTAATTAATATGTTAATTAATCAAACGAATAAAGTTCGTTAAAGACCTCAGGTTAGTTTTGGGCCACAAGGCCCAATAGGATTTGAATGTCAAGCCCATTAACTTAACTTGTATGACAACTTGAATAAACAAAGGGCTTGAAAGCCCAATAAACCCTTAAGGCCGGCCAAATAGAGGAGGGTAGTCAACTTGCTTTAATTGCAAGTTTGCCACTCCATTGTGAGGTGGTATAAAGGCAATTTTATAGCCATTTCATCCTTAGGGTTTCTTTTAGAAAAAAGATGAGAACACAATGTCTCTCCCCTTTCTCTCTAAGAGGCCGGCCACCCTAGAGGATTTTAGCTAGCAATCTTACTTCCTCTAGGTCACTCATCTCTTCTTCAAGTCCTTCCTTGGTGTGGAAAAATGAGAGGTTCTCAATTTTGGGAACTTGGAGAATCCTTTCTACCATCCTCCTCCAAGAAATCGATGGAACTAAGAAGCAAGGAATGAAGGCCCTCTCCTTGGGTGATTAGCCTTTGCTTATGCAAAAAGGAATCAACAAAGGTATAAAATATCTCAATTCACTTTGTTCTTGAGTTGAGTCTTGGTTCACCTTTCTACTAGGCTTTGAATTTCATGGGTATTGTTTTGTTTTTGAGTGCATACAAGCATGATTCCGCCTTTAAATGTTAATTGCATGCAATAGATGTTGCTCAAATGAACATGTTTTTCACAAAATTCCCTTCAATTAAATATGTGACTATATGTGTTTTGTAAAGTTTTTAATCTATTGAATCTGTGAAGAAATTGTGAAATTTTTAATATGTTGAATTCGTGAAGATATTGTGAAGATTTGTGTTTTTTTTGAATCTGTGAAGATATGGGTTAAATTGGTGTTGATGCACAAAACCGGAGGGGTCTTAGAACAACGTAAATCCGACCATGAATCTGCAAGAAAACACAAGATGTATCGTGGTTCACCCCAATGTTTGGGCTACATCTACATTGATATTGTATTTCTCTATTTGTGAGAGGATTGTGAGGGAGAGAGAGCTTGAGAGCTTTGCTTTGAATATGAAAGGCCTTCTGATTGTGAGGGTGATGAGGCCTTTTTATAGACTAAGGGCTCATCCCCTTTTTACATATTTGCCCCTTCATTTATTACATAATTACATTTGAGTCCCCGAAATATTTATACGAGGTCTAATTACGGAGGCCCTAAGTATGGTACAAACAATAGTCCCCCAAGTCTTCAGTTAAGAGAGTTTTTTGGTTGGAGACTTGAAATTCAGTCCATGTGTGGGCCGAAGTAACTAGATGTCGTCTAGAACTGATACTCGATATGAGGCGGTGCCCAATCTGAAATGATGCTTAACCAGAAGTAGCACATGTTGCGAGACTGCTCTGCTTGTGGCTTGCGTTGCCTTGGTTGGTTCGGCTTGTGGCGTTGAAGGTGAGGGAGTTTCTTTTATAGAATAAGGGCTCGCTCCTCAATACATGAATGATGGGCTAGAGTTGATGCTCTCTAATGAAGGTGAGGGAGTCCCTTTTATAGAATAAGGGCTCGCTCCTTAATACATAAGTGATGGGTTAAGAGTGATGCTCGCGGCGAAGCGGTTGCTCAGCAGGCGGCGATACTCTCTAATGATGGTGAGCGAATCCCTTTTATAAAATAAGGACTCGTTCCTCAATACATAAATAATGGGCTAAGTCCCCCAAGTATTTTTCATGAGGCTAGTTGTGGAAGACCTAATACATGGTACATAGTGTAGTCCCCCAAGTCTTCAGTCAATAGAGTTTGTTGGCTGGAGACTTCAAATTGAATCCATGTATGGGCCGAAGTAGTGGTTGTTTGGAGGCGGTATTTATATACCATGCACTGAAGCTTTGTAGGTGAAGCTTTGCAAGTGAAGCTTTGAAGCTGGAGCTTTTGTAAATGAAGCTTTGAAAGCTGGAGCTCTGTAAATAAAGCTTTCGAAGCTAGAGCTCTGTAAATGAAGCTTTTGAAGCTGATTGACATGAATGATGCTCATGAATATTTATGTTGATTGACATGAGTGATGCTCATGAATGTTGACATGAATGATGGTCATGAATGTTTTATGTATGATTGACATGAGTGATGCTTATGAATGTTTACGTATGATTGACATGAGTGATGCTCATGTATAATTTTGGAGTACTGGACGTACTTTTAATCACCTGGTTGATGATAATAACGGCAGGGTGCCGAATAATTTTGGAGTACTGGGCGTACTTTTGATCACCTGGTTGGTGATAATAGTGGCAGGGTGCCGAATAATTTTGGAGTACTGGGCGTACTTTTGATTACCTGGTTGGTGATAATAGCGGCAGACTGCCGAATAATTTTTTGTAGTACTGGACGTACTTTTGATCACCTGGTTGGTGAAAATAACGGGCCTGGCTCTTTTGGGCATATGGGCATTCGCCCTCCACATAACATTCCAGCCCATTATTTTGGGCTTGCCGTTTTTTTTATTTTTTAATTTTTTTAATTTTTTTTAATTTTTATTACTCTCTGATGGGGTTTATACAGATGTTTCCGAAAGATATTAAAAATAAATTACATCATTCAAAAATAAATCCAACCCTCTACTCAATGAGTCATGCCCATAATTCCCTTTTCTGCATGCCATCACCACCGCAATTATGTCTGCTTCTTTTTATCTTCTTTTGCTTTCTGCTTTTGCTTTTGTTTCGCTTTTTTTGCTGCATGGTCCACGAGTCCACCCCCCAAGGCTCCATAATATTCTCCCACAGTACAATTTGTGCTTTCTTTAATAGCCTTAAATTGTTGGTGGACTTGGTGCCGAGAAAATAATCTCTTTTTTGGCTCCACTATTTGAATTAATAGTTTGGCAACCTTCGTAGTCTCTGATGAGCATCACAACTATCATCGTCTTCCTTTATTGCTGTCACTTCGGCCCTACTCTTTCTTATTTTTGATGAAATAAAGTAATTCCTTTCTCTTCCATCTTATCAAAAGCTGAAAGAGCACTACTTGTATTAAGGTTTCCCACCATCTCACTCCCTTTAGTTGCAATCTTTGCAAACTGAGCACATGCTTTGAGGGTATCTTTTTTCGAACTTGCCTCATGTATCTTGCTTTCTAAAAGCCATGTATTAGACACAAGGTTATCAACAACAACTTTTTGTTGATCAAGTTAAGATTTCAAAGTATTAGCATTATCAGCAAAAGATTTACTCCTCTTCAGAGCCCCACGTGCAAGATTATCCTCTCCTTTTTTACGGGCTAATTGTTCTTTGTGGTACCAGTCCTCAGAAGCTTGTTTAGGTGAAGGTGGCGATAGAGAACGGGGTGCTAACAGTAACTGTGCAGAAAGAAATGAAGAGGCCTGATGAGGGATGTGATGGCCTTAACCTTGTCCCGCTCGTCTTTATAAAATCCTTCGCCCCATCCAAGAACGGCGACGCCATTGGAGTTGTTGTAGGAAAACTGCCAGAACATGGTGTAGGTCCAGCTTTCACGCATGCCTTCGATCAGGGTCTGAAGGCGCTGCATGAGGATTTCCTGGTTGAAAGGCGTGGCGGACGGCTGGAATTGTGTGCCAACAGGGGCCTTAGGGTAGTCTGAGGTGGACGTCGAGGATTGCGGCTGAAGCGGAGCGTGAGTGGGTTAAGGTGTGGGCTGGGACGGCGTCAGTGGGGGGTTTGGCTTAGGGTTTCTGAATCTGAGCAGTTTCCGGATCAGTTCATTTGCGATTTGCCCTTCCTTTCACAATTCGACCAAAAGGGTCAAATGGGTCAGCCCCAAATGCTGGATTTCTTCCGCCTGTGGCCTGCCTCAGAAATCTAGGTTCCTGATGGATTTGATACCCAGGGATCTAGGGTTTTTGGGATGAACTCAATTGACCTTGTTCCAGTCCGGATCGTTACGATTTAACCTTTAGGAGAATCAAAACAAATAGGTCAAATGGTGGATTGGTCAGAAATGCTAGATTCCAAGTTCAAATTCGTTGCAGAAAAGGGGAAATCATTTGTGCAAAGGAATCGTGGGTGTTTGGGATTTTGCTCTAGAATTAGAAGAATGAGTCAAATGGATAGTTGGAACGTATAATAGGGGAAGAGTTAGTTCTTTTTCTGTGTGATCTTCACCACCTTCTCAGAAACAGAGACGCGGAGGCAGGGGATAGAGAGAGGGAGAGATAGTCTACGCGAGCTTTAACGGTTAGGCTAATTTTGGTGAATGATTGTCTAGGAAGAATCTTTAAGCTGTTTCTCAACAATTCTCAACAAGGGAGAGAGAGTGAGAGAGAGAGAGAGAGAGAGAGAGTGAGTAAGTGAGTGAGTGCAGCGTTGTGACTTGACAAATGGTGTCGGTGGGGGGTTTGGCTGCAGGGTAGGCTTTGTCAGCCATTATGTGTTTATGGGAGAGAAGGATTGGGAAGGTGTTTGATAGTTTTTTATAGATAATACACAAAGAGAGGGGGACGAAGTGTTTGCTTGGTTAAGAAAGAGATGGATTTTTTTTGTGATTTTGCAGATTCACGGTGGAGGTGAAAAAATGAAAGAGAACCGACACAACTTTTCGTATCGTTTCCCACAGACGGCGCCAAATGTTGATGCACAAAACCGGAGTGGTCTTGGAACAACGTAAATCCGATCATGAATCTGCAAGAATGTAAAGAACATAAGATGTATCGTGGTTCACCCCAATGTTTGGGCTGCGTCCACATTGATATTGTATTTCTCTGAGAGGATTGTGAGGGAGATGGCCTCTGTAATGTGAGAGTGAGGCTTTGAGAGGGTGAGGGGGCTCAGAACTTGAGGATTTGTGAGGGAAAGAAGGCCTTTTATAGACTAAGGGCTCCTCCCCTTTTTACATATTTGCCCATTCATTTATTACATAATTACATTTGAGTCCCTTGAGTATTTATACGAGATCTAAATACGGAGGCCCTAAGTATGATACAAGCAATTGGTAAGTTTGTTAGTTTGTTAGTTTTTAATTTGGTAAATTTATTTGTGAAAATGGCTGGCTCTCAGATTGATCACGAGCGGTTGCCACTTTGCTTCCTCTTTGGCTCAGTGAGTCATTGGCCCCTAGTGTGGTGGCTAGTAGGATCTAGGCACTGACTGCAGAGTCGGCAGTAAGGACGAGTTCCACCACCCCATTGCCCCCTGTTCCACAATCTGCCAGGCAACTCAGCAGCACTGTTGCTGTCACCTGCCCCACCACCCCCCAATCACATCACCCACGACTGGCAACGTGGAGGTTGAATTGGCCCCTATGAAGGGAGGGGATGCAGAGGGACAACTCCCTATCGAGATGAGGAACAAGAAGACCCGCGACATTCGTCGGGGCTTGAAAACAAACTGGATCACTTGGATGACCTATGCTTCAATTTGAATTGTCTACCTCCCCAACCATTGCCGAGCGTGCGTCAATGTCAACAATTTGTTGACCCACTACTAGGGGTCGATTCGATATGGTTACTGTACCAAAACCCTCGTACCAATTACAGTACCAAACTTTCGGTTTGGAAAAATCTATTACCATTACCATACCAAACTTTTGGTATACCGAAGTTTGGTATTGCCAAATAGTTTGGTTGGCATGGTATTACAATGGTAATTGCCACTTTTTTTTGGGACGAAATCTATTTTTCTGTTTTAACCCAATTCAAGGGCAAAACGTTTTTATTGTACCTTTATCTCATACATTGTAGCTTAAATTCATCTATTATTCATCATTCACAATTCACACATACAATAATTCAAATGATGCATTAGGATTTATGATGAAAATTAAGCTTACAATCTAAATAGAAGTTACGAACCAAAACAAATAGAAGTTAACAATCTAAATAGAAGTTAAAGTTTCAAACCAAATGAAAATTGAAACTAAACTTCAAAAAGTAAAATTCATTGATCAATTCTTCAAGTTTGAGATGTTGAAACTTTTGGAGGAGGCATTGAACTTGTAGAAGATTGAGCTTGTGTCAAGCCTACATTACAAACAAAGAAAACATATTAGTAGCAAGAAGAATTAAAGTTGAAAACCATTTAACAACAAATTTACTAAAAAAATTAAAGCATATCTTACTTGTTTCCACTTCTTCCATTTCCTTGTAAAATTGAAGCATATCTTATGTTGGTTCATTGTAGAAGTTTACTTCATCCGTCCTAAGCCAATCACTAGTACACACTAGTGCCTCTACCATTTTAGGAGTCAAGGATGCCCTAAAAGGGTCCACAACCCTCCTCCCTAGGCTAAATGCATTTTCACTAGCAACGGTAGAAGTGGGGATTGCAAAGATATCATTGGCTATTTGTGAAAGAATTGGGAACTCTTTTGTTTTTTATTTCCACCAATTCAAGAGATCAAAGCCACCAACAACAATGCTAATATAAGGAGCGGCGAAGTACTTATCAACTTCATTGGATATCTCCAAAAGGCATTGCTCCCTCCTTTCTTGTATAAGCTCCTTCATCATTTCAATTTTGTTCTCATCACCCCCACAAGCTTGAATTATGTACTCCTCATTTAGTTCTATAGCTCCCAATGGAACCCCAATGGTAGTAGAAGAACCCCTCTTATACTCATTATACAAATTAAGCAAGCATTTTTTAATCTCCTTAAGCATCCAAGCTATCTTTCTATCATCCCATCCAAGTATTCTGAGGCTAATGGTAAACATTTGAAGTTTATAACAAGGGTCTAGAACTTGGCCAAGAAACATAAGTGGGTTCACATTCTCAAAACTTCCCCAATACTTGTTAAATTTATGCATCATTGTAGTAGCCACCCTTTGCAATGTAGGATTGGTAGGATCTTTCTTTTTTCTTTTCTCAATCTCTATTTGTAAAGCAACCACTTGATCCCATAGCAAAGTTGATGTAACATTTTTTGTTGCATAGCAAAGTTGATGTAATATTTTTTGTTGCACTAAGCTTCAAAGTAGAATCATGAAACTTCTTAAGAAAGTGCGTAAAGGCTAGTGATTTCTTCTAATCCTCCTCATCCAGAGGTCTCACTCTCTTTCCCAAATTCTTCTTTGAATCCATCTCCATTTTTCAAAATAATCACAAAATTGCACATTCTCCTCCACCATCCTAAGAAACACCTTCCTAAACTTGTATGTAATGTCAAGCATTTTATATGTTGCATTCCACCTTGTAGACACATCAAAATGCACATTTGACATCTTGTCCATCTTTAATAAGATAGCAAAATCCCTAAACTTATCCAATCTAACCGGTGAAGAATGAATGTACTTGACACAATTTTGAATCTCCTTAACCGACTTAGCAAGCTCCTTTAACCCACTCTTGACAACTAAATTTAAGATGTGATAAGAACACCTCATATGTATGTACTTCCTACCAACTAAGAGAGAATTCATTTCCCCTAGCCTCTTTTTCATGTAGTCAATCTTGGCGGAAGCATTATTAGTTGTAATGCTAAAGATCTTCTCTATCCCCCATTGGTTCAAACACACCTCTAAAACTTTCCCAATGTCTTCTCCCTTAGGACCAGTGATCATTATGAAGTTTATGATTCGTTTGTGCAACTTCCATTCACTATCCATGAAGTGAGCAGTAACTACCATGTAGTTAATGTTTTGTACCGATGTCCAAGTATCGGTTGTGATACTTACCCTTTGATTATGCATTGCTTCAAATAATTTAGACTTCTCCAACACATATAAATCCCACATACCGGTCGCAATTTTCTTCCTATTTGGAATCTTGAACTGAGGTTGAGTCTCTTTCATCATATCAATGTACCCACTAGGTTCATCCACCTTAAATGGTTGTTCATCCTTAATGACAAGCATCACAACCTTTAACTCAAGTTTTTTTTTTTTTTTTTTTGTTAAAGGTGTGGGGGACCAATCCACCACCCATAGACTTATTTGTTAAGACTGGTTGATTATTATGTGCTTTCATATAAAGAGGTGAGTCTTTACAAGCTTTTCTAAGGTGATGTCCTATGCTTGATGTCCCGCTTGATGTCCCATTTTTCTTAGGATTGGCCGGAACCTCTTTTTTGCATTATGAGCAAATTGCAAGGTGAATGTATTTCCCTTTACTCAAGGTTCTTTTCACTCTCTTAGCATGTAACCAACACTCCGATCACAACCCACTTACATCTTCATATTCATCGGGCATATCTCTCTTACCACTTCCCACACTTTCATCCCTTTCTCCTTGATTTTGTTGTTGAGGTTGTGTTTCAAGTGTTTGGGTTTGAGGTTGGGGTTGGCGTTGGGGTTGAGTGTGGAAGGTGTACTAGTAGTAGAGCCACGCAGAGATTGGCTTGTCCTAGACTTCATCTTGACTTAATATCGAAAACGAAACACAACATTATATCGTATACACATCATATCCAAATATAGTAGAAGCTAATTCGTATACACATCATACCAAAAATAGCACCCATTCCAATTGTATCAATTAAAAAGCAAATAAAAAACAAGTCATGATCAAAGTAATTAATTAAAGTTGTTCGAAGTAAGCAGAATCATGCATCACCTTTAAAAAAGTCATGATTAAAGTAAGCATTTGGATTATGGAAAAAGGAAATTCCCTCTCCCTGTATTTATCTCACTTTTTTACATATGAAATGATAGTAGGCATGCTGCATGCATCCCACATAGCTCCAAATCTCACACCTTTCTGTCACACACGGACACACCCAGCTAAAGCAAATCCCTTATCCCTTCACATTTCACACCTAAAACCTCAAAACTAAACCCAAAAAAGCAAATTATACAAACCCAGCAACCCAAAAGCATAAAAGCATAGAAGAAAAAAAGATATGCATCATTGACAGGTGATAACTCGATCAAAAGGTCATACAATTCCTAATCGATTGAGTCTAATTCCATTTAACAAATCAATTACAAATCCCCAATTTATCAATTTAGGGTTTTTAAATTTTTTTTTTAATCTAACTTTAGAGAACTAACCTTGATAGACAGAATCGTGAGAGAGACGAAGATAAGATGGATGAGTGTGTTCAACGGGAAGTGTTCAATGGGAGAATCTGAGATGGGTGGGTGAGTTTTTGTCTCCAGCATAGAGAATAGAAGTAGAACGGCTGAAATGAGAGAGTGAGTAGTTTGTGACTCTATGTCTGTAGGGTTTTATTTTCAAATTATTAGAATATTATAAATATGTGTATATATAATTATATTATATTATATTTTTGATACGTTACAGTAATGGTACGGTACAATACCATACCATTACCGATTGGCATAAAAAATTTGGCACAAAATCGGTATGGCCAGGTTGGCAATTCGGTTGGCACGACAATTTGGTAAAAAAATCCACCCCTACCCACGACTGCAGGCCCTGATCTAGAGCAAATACCCCATGGACGCTTATTGGTGGATTTCTCATCAGTAACAGGTTCGGGACGAGATACGTACCCATTTTCGGTAGTCTACAACTAACAATTAAGATCATTTTTTTAAATTTTGTTTTTAATTCATTGTTTGTTTCTTGTTAATGAAAATGTGTAGACCAACTTCAGTTGGAACGAGCGGGACGAAGTATGTGAGGATTACATCAATTGGGCCTGGAACGGACTGTACAAGAAGTGGAAGTACAAGCTCCCCCAGTACTATGACTCCTGTCCGACACCAGAGGTAGCATGGGCGGACCCTCCTAAGGAGTTCCTGGATAGGGTGCACGAGTGGAATTGGGTTTGCACCCACTTTGAGAGTGCCAAGTTCTAGGTAATAATTTTTTTGTATATTATATTAATTTGATTTTTATTGTATTTTTTTATATTTTTTATGTAAGCATTCTTCCATAACTTAGTATTTTATTTTTAAAGGCTTTAATTAAGGTTTAAATTCCAATTGATCTAACTTCGTATTGTTTGTATTCTTTTAGGCTTCAATAGTATAAAAGAAGGACGAGGTCCTCGCCACTCTCCCAGCAGCATCCTAACGTGCCTATGGAGGAGCTGATACCTGACCTAGAGGTGTGGTGCTAATGGACGGGGTTGGACGAACAAAGGGCAAGGAAATCTGCCGCCTTGGAGCAAGTCGAGTTAAATTGGGTCCTGTTCTTCGTGGAGTTCTACTGCAGCAATAGAGACCGACTCTCACTAGTAAAAAAAACACTTTGCGCGACGCAGGTCCTTCGTCGCGCAAAGTCAAAAAAACGTCGCGCAAAAATTAGCGCAACGAACCTTCGTCGCGCACCAACCGTCGCGCCAAGGCCGTGACAGAAGGGTTTGCGCGACGAAGAAGAGAACTGCGTCGCGCAAAGTAGTTTTGCGCGACGTAGATCCTACGTCGCGCAAAGTGCCTTTGCGCGACGCAATTATCTACGTCGCGCAAAACTACTTTGCGCGACGTATAACATGCGTCGCGCAAAGTATATGCGTCGTGCAAAGACACTTTGCACGACGCAGATCCTACGTCGTGCAAAGTATCTTTGCGCGACATATGTTACTCCTTCGTCGCGCAAACCACTTTTTTTTTTTTTGGCAAAAATATTTTTTATTTAATTTTTAATAAATATTGTAAATTCTAAACAATAATTAATAAACAAAAAAAATTATTTAATTATAAAATATATGAAAATGTACATACAAGATGTCCGAACAAAAAAGATAAAACTCGGAACAAAAAAGAAAAAATTGTAACAAGTAGTCTTATATGTTTGATATATCAGACTACTGGGTATCGGCTGGGCGAAGTGGCTGGGAGGTCGAAGGTGGAGCAAGATTAGGTGCAAGTTGAGGCCGGACATCTGTAAGGCCCGTACAATAATACTCATCTGCTCGCCCTGGGCTGCAAGTTGAGCTTTTAGGGTTGTCACTTCCTCCTTCAAGGCATTGACCTCTCCTGTGGTCGATCTGGAAGAGGAGGCACCCGTCTCACGAACCCGTGCCTTCCCCATACACCGAACAATAAAAATATAACATTAGAAACTAGTCCTTTCTTGCATTTGAAACTAATCAATTAGTAGCCAAAGTAATATCATATCCTTTCTTGCATTTGTTCACACACACACACACACACATATATATATATATATATATATATATATATATATATATATATATATAAAGCAGTAGTGCAATGGTAGAAACAATACTAATTAACGATGTCAACTATACTTTAAACCAATAGGATTAGATGTTCCGTTTATGTGTATCTTAATTATTTTGGTCGCAAGTTAATATGTCGTATTTTTATTTGTCGTAAAATACATGTAAGAAAGAAATTCTAAGTAGATATATACTTGATGTTTATCCAAAAGCTATCTTCAAACACATTGACAATATTCTTAGTGCAGTTATTAAATTCTATTCCTGCAATCTAACTAAGAAAGCTTTAATTATCATGGCCTATCTGACATGGAAAAATCAATCATCAAACATAGACAGTCCTTATGCACCTAATTATACAGCATGGGAAGCATGACTTCATCAGTCAACAAACTTACACAGTCCTTATGCACAAATCAAAAGTGGCATCAAGAAAAACTATAACTACAAATGTGAGAACAATCATCGCGTTAGAAATCATTTATCAATCTTAGATAAGTGTCCATACAAGCAAAGTGTTGGCAACAAACCCCGTAGACATGTGTAAGAAAAAGATTAGAAGCACAAGTGTAAGAAAAGGAAAGCTGGATAAGTTACCTGCTTCCCATTCTCATCCATGATAATCATCCTCGACAACGATTGAACCTGCATTAAGAAATTTGACTCTCATACAAAGAGAAATAGGTTTACAACATTATGTGAAGCTTGTTTGATTTGAAAGAAGAAAGAAAAAAAAGCAATATTGATAAATGCTGTCATTACTTTTACCATGTCAAGGAACTCTATAGGACTGTCCTCATAATCCATCTCGTCCTCGGATAGGTCGAGCTCATGGTCAGGGCTACAAGATACATAGTACCTCCATTTGCCATTCTCAATTTCGCGACAATTAGGGCATTCCATGATACCCTTTACATTGAATGCAGAACCAATGCAATCTGAAGAAAAGTGAGAGTTCAGGACATCAAACAAAAAATAACAAACTGCCGTATGATATGGTAAGCATAAGAAAGATAAGCATAAACCAGCACACTACATTTAGACCAAAAGCCATTTGAAACAGCTCCAACCAAGTTTAATGAGAAAACCAACAACTATTAATAAACTCAATTTACACCCCTTGAGTTCTAAGATTTACATCAATGCTGTTGAAACAACCAATTCTCGAACAACTTAGGCACACGCATACACACAACTAAGTGAAGGCTCCTGCCAACTCAAAGAAATACAACTCAGAGAAGACCAAGTAATAATAAATTAGAGCAATTGAAAACATGAGAGGACTCCAGGACGTACCAAACTTTTGAATGGGAAAGTTTTACTTTGCAAGACAAATATCCTTGTGGTAAAGCACACCCTCTTTGTTCTAAATATGAGCTGCCATGTGATAAAACTTAAGAAATGAGCCATTTCTCACTTAAACAAAGGCAATATACAGATTAAGGGAACAAAGGCAATACCAAAGTTCATTACATTTAATAGGTCTCAAAGCAAATTGAAAGCTTAAGTACATGGAAGATAAGGTTGGCTTGTAACTACCCTTTGAAATAAAAGTAGTAATTCAATGATTAAATTGATAATATCATAAAGTTCATAGCTAGCCAGCTAAGCTTAAGTAAATGGAACAATTAATTACTACAAAACCAGGAAAAAAAATATCCATTTTATGTCTCTTAACACAGCACTAAAATGCAGCTAATAGTTATTCTAATACTCAGAAAATCGAATAATACATATGTACCTACAAGAACCCTCAAACAAGTATGAGCCTCGGCAGCTTTGTATCTCTTACACGGAAATAACAGCTTTAATGATTTTTTACAGCTACACTCCTTGACCTTATATGAATACAATGAACTAATTTGATCTTCAATTTAATATATTTACACTAGTGGATACCACAAAATCTTATGTTATACTTAATGAAAGTATAAATAAACTTTAAATGTTAGGGAATCTATGGTTTTGATGAGATACGCATTTTACGAAACTAATTTCAATGATCCAACCGTCAAACATGTTTGTATATGCTTCGAGATCGCATACGCCAAAAATCGAAAAAAACCAAACATTCAGAGACTAAGTACGGGACAAACATTTTCGACGGCTATAAACGAAAAATCACGATTTAACGGTTATTTTAACTCTGATTTTGATGTTTTTTTATAGCTACACTCCTTGATCCTATATGAATACAATGAACTAATTCGATCGTCAATTTAAAATATTTACACAAGTGGATAACACAAAATCTTATGTTATACTTAATGAAAGTATAAATAAACTCCCAAATGTTAGTGAATCTGTTGTTTTGATGAGATACGCATTCTACGAAACTAGTTTCAACGATCCAACCGTCAAACTTGTTTGTATATACTTCGAGATCGCATACGTCAAAAATCGCAAAAAACAAACATGCAAAGATGATGTAACGGGACAAAACTTTTCGACGGTTTAAACGAAAAATCACGATTTAACGGTAGTTTTAACCCCGATTTTGATGATTTTTTACAGCTACACTCCTTGACCTTATATGAATACAATGAACTAATTTGATCTTCAATTTAATATATTTACACTAGTGGATACCACAAAATCTTATGTTATACTTAATGAAAGTATAAATAAACTTTAAATGTTAGGGAATCTATGGTTTTGATGAGATACGCATTTTACGAAACTAATTTCAATGATCCAACCGTCAAACATGTTTGTATATGCTTCGAGATCTCATACGCCAAAAATCGAAAAAAACAAACATTCAGAGACTAAGTACGGAACAAACCTTTTCGACGGTTATAAACGAAAAATCACGATTTAACGGTTATTTTAACTCCGATTTTGATGATTTTTTACAGCTACACGCTTTAAATCTATATGAATACAATGAACTAATTCGATCGTCAATTTAAAGCATTTACACAAGTGGATACCACAAAAGAAAAAGGCAATGAAAGAACCCCAAAAGAAAAGCAAAAAAAAAAAAAAAAAAAAAAAAAACTTTGCGCGACGTAGGTGCATCTGCGTCGCGCAAAACCGTTTTGCGCGACGTATGTGCACCTAAGTCGCGCAAAGTTAGGAAAAAGGGTAAAACATTGTAGGTTTGGCGCCAAAACTTTGCGCGACGAAGGTCGACGTCGTGCAAAACTGTTTTGCGCGACGTACGTGCACCTACGTCGCGCAAAACAGCTTTGCGCGACGTCGGCCTTCGTCGCGCAAAGTGCCGTTGCGCAAAGGCCCTTTGTGCGACGTTTTGTGTTTGGCGTCGCGCAAACAAACTTTGCGCGACCAAATTTGCTGCGTCGTGCAAGATTCCGTCGCGCAAACATGTTTTTCTACTAGTGTCTCGACTTCAGCAAGTGGAGGAAAAGCTAGCATGTCAAAGGGGATTAGCCCGCCAGTACTTCATGGTCGTATCCTAGAGCTTATTAGCTTCTGGCATTACGATTCCATCATTGTCGCCCGAGCTTGTGCTGCCATCCTAGGAGCCTTCCCAAAAGCTGTCCCAATTGCCCCCCCCATGCAACCGCCCAATGAGCTGCCCCATCAGTGATCATAACCCCTCCTAGTTTACAGTTCCTTTTTTTATTGTTTTGGGAACTGCTCTGAGCACTTCAAAAATTTCATTCTACACTCCTCACAAGTATATTTTTCTTTCTAATTGTAGAAAGTTTAGAGTGTAAAATGACATTTTTAGAGTGCCAATAACAATTCTCTTTTTATTTTTTATTTTTTTTATTTTACGTAATATGTTTGAACAAACAAATTTTTTTAGTTGTATATATTTTTTTTTTCAATTGAACAATATATTTTTTCTAGGTTGTAATAAAAAAATTTAAACCGACATAACGTTTGTCGGAATATACTGTTATCTTATTTTAATATAAAACGACGACCAGGTGTTGTTCGTCGTTTCAAATTATGTTCGTCGCGTAATATGAATACTACACGATGATGGTTGGGTAAGTTGGAACTTAACCGACAGACATGAAAGTCCATCGAGTAAAATTCTACGCGACGATCGCTACGAAACTTGGCAGACGAAAAGCGTTTTCGTCTCGTAATAATTTTTTCTTTTCTTGTAGTGATAACAAATGCTACAGATTTTGAATCGGTTGGTATTTATTTCTAGTGATAGAGATAACTAATCTTTCTATTATCTAAAGCATTAACACGGTAAATTTATTTCAAGCCTGAGTGATGCAATTAAAATGAAATGATGGAGCTCTACAAGCTCATTAGAGAAATTGTAGGAAGAGCTACCTTTCCTCGTACAAACATCTACTTCCTCCTTCAACTCCATGGCCATCACACTCATTTCCTTCCCATCGTCATCTGCCATAAGTTTTTTAATAGCTCTTTCTATCTCTCCTTTCTCTAACTTATCCTCCAATTGAAACCCTACTCTCCAAACTTGGTTCACATACCTTGCATGCACCTTTCGATCGCTAAAACAGGGCTGGCATAACATTGGAACCCCTTCCGATAAACTTTATAGGGTTGAGTTCCAACCACAATGGCTCCAAAACACACCCACCGTGGTATGAACCAAAACTTCCCTTTGCGGTTCCCATTGCACAATGCGACCTCTTGTTGGATGTTGGACTCTAATTCAACGGCTCATAGATCAATATAGTTAATAAGGATTGACATGGAATGTAAGTAGGATTAGGGTTTAGTTATAATCTATAACTTGGATTCCAAGTAAAGTATATATTTCAGTTATATTTGGAGAATAAGGGCTCCTAATACTATCCTATTTGGGATGAGATTTGGTAGATTGTATCCTTATACAATAAGGAATCCTAATGACATTATTATGTGAAGATGCATTAGGGTTATGTTAGTATAAACGAGAAAATATGCATGCACGTTGCTGCAGGAACCTGTTGTTTCAGATGTAATTGGATGAATAAAACACATTTAAGTTGAATAAATTCAACACAATTATGTAGCTTTAGCTGGGATACATGTAAACAAATTCAAAGGTAAAGACCTGAAATTGAGCTCAAAAACTGGAAATCTCACTTCAATTAAGCAGTTTTTCAGATGTTTACAACTTAAATAGGCATGATAACAAAAAAGAAGCATCCTTTCTTGACCAATCGGACACTAACAGAAAAACCCTAATTCATATTATTCATATTACAAATACACAGGCGACCAAATAGCTAATAAAGTTGGACAATTTGACCCCAATCCAACACAAAAATTGTTGTGGTTATACATGCAATACCCGCCTAAAATATCAACAATTCCAGATTAAAATGGAAAATGAAATGAAGCAACACAGATTGAATACAATTTGGGGAAAATTATCTCACCTGGAGCTCCGAATCTCCAAGAGGTCCCGATCCGAGCAAGCTCTGAATTGGGCTGAAGCCATTAGGTTTGGGGGGAGAGGAACACAGAGCTACTGTGAGAAAGAGAGCATGCGTTGTCCTTTTCTTTTATACAGCCACTGGACCGCAGTTCCTTCACAAAAAATTATATGTATATGTTAGTTTTTCAAGTTCTAGTCTTGCAATCAACTAAAGAACACCATAATCAAAGAGTTTGAAGGGGTTTACCTTTGGATTCTTCCACTTTCAGATGGAGTTGCTTGGTGTATCAAACTTCTGAGCTTCTTCTTCTTCTATAAGACCTTTTGGTCATCCGCCTTCATCATTTCCTCATCATCGCCTAATTCCTCATCATCTACATGCGAACACTGCCTCTAGAAGAGCCTTACCAACAACCAAGTTAATAAGCATAAGTTCAAACATTAAACGAATATAAAATGATATATGTACAAAAAAAAAAACAGTTCCATTTTTACATGAACAACTAAGCATAAATTTTGAGGACAAACCTAAACCAGATGCTTTCATCATTAACATAAAATACCATCTATATGAATACTAATTGCACACTCCGTCAAGGTCCTATGGATAACTATGAATGTTTTCAAATTCACCTGCCAATGACAAACACAAAAACAATACAAAAAGTTTAACATGAATCAAAACATATGTATACAAAATGGTAAGCATATTAATCCATAAGATATTGATGATATTGGCATACAGCCAATAAGAAAAGTATCATATAAGTGTTGCATAAATAAAATGACACAGTAATCCGAACAACCACTACAAGCGGCAATACCATTACGAAATAATGCAACTTTCTTTGGATCAAGAACTTAAAACACCAAGCAACTTCACATTGTTCACTAAAAATCAGAAACCAATAATTCATACACATTCACAGATCTTCATAACAATTGAACAACAACAAATTAAACTAAGCAAATAAAAAAAATTCTTGGAATTCAATCGAAATCAGTAGAAGATCAAATTACGCAAAAGAAATGCACAATCATGGCATTGAAATTGAAGTACCTGTTGTGGTGTAACTGGCCCAGCGTCCACCATTTCAAAATCCCCAAATCGGCTCTGAACTGCAAAACCCAAATCCAACAAAAACTAAGCAAAATGAGTAGGATTAAAAAATTCAAAGTTGAAAGCACCAAATGAAAGAAGGTGAACCAGTAGATCTACTATATTACCCTCAATATTCGACGTTGGAATGCAATGCAACACTACAAATTACAAACAATAAACATGAAAAAAAATAAAACCCTAAAAAGGATACGGCAATGCATCGGCGGAATGATTTGAATGTACCACAAAAACTTTCCTGCAAGCCAAAACAACAAATTGCCACTATAAATATTTCAGATGTATTGAAAAGCCAAAATTGAAGCCATGGAAAAACTTGAAAACCCAGAATTCAGAGTGAAATTTTTTACCTTTGGATGAGTTGGATATACTAAGACATGCCATTGCAGTAAGCGGTCTTTCCTAACCCAGGCAGGCCGATCACCACTTGCCCAAAAAACCATTTTTGGGTTTTAGCATTGAGCAGTAATAAACCCAACAAAGAAATCAATCAGGTAAAACTAACATCTCATGTCAATTTTTCAATTGACTATTTAATTATGTAAATCTCACCTCCAAGTGTTTTAAAATCACAGAAGTTGTTAACTATGTCATCTAATAATCAATAAATTTAAGAAAATTTAAAATGAATTAGATTCACTCCAAATGTTGATATTATATGTTCACATATATATTCACACCAAAAAATTCAATTTTGAGCAGCTGGGATCAAAATAAAAACAAAAGACACTAATTCCAATGCCTACACATAAACATCGCATAAAAACACTCATTTTCAAATGGGGGGCAATCTCATATAAAGTTGTATGTTTATATGGGTTGCAAATAAGCAGTTTATATGGGTAGCAAATAAGCAGTACAGATGCAGACACATTTATAAAGCTAAACCACATATCGATTTCATAAGCATATTTTTCTCAAGCTTTTATCAAGGGAGACATGAAAAATCATACAGAAACATCCATGAGCAAATTGGACAATTTCAATATATATGGAAGCATGTATGAAATCATAATGAATTACCAAAAGCTCACACTCCATTACATTAATGAAGCCATCCATTTATAACTCAGGCACAAAACTATACAATGCTTACAAACATTTAGCCATAAACCAAACATCAGAACTGAATCTACGATTTGAGGATCGATCACATACCAGCTTAACAGCCACCTCCTCCCCACTATGTACATTTACACCTAACACCAGAAGAGCAATTTCATTACAAAACACATTAAATTAACACAATGAATAATTTTCTAAGGAAAAAAAAGGATATCAAGCACTGATTACCATACCTAAATAGAGTTCTTCGAAAGACCCACTCCCAATCTTCCTCCCTAGCTTCAACTTCCCAGCAATCACATGCTCCATGATACAACAATGTCCAATAGGATTCGACCCACATGCTCAAACTGGCTTTATTTCATAACAATTTGTGCAAAATTCTGCCTTCCCAATCAAATCCAGCTGCACGACATGCTCAACCAGCAAAAATATGCATATCCCCTTCTGATTCATCCACTCTAAAATCTGCAACCTAAAACACATTATTACAAAAGCAGAGGAATTTCCAATTACTTATGATACAAACAAACACATAAACTAACAAAAATCCTAATTCCCTATCTCACTCACTTTCTTTAACTAAAATTTAATTACTTTTATGCTTCTTTCAATTTTCTTTCATTTTCTGAGCAACAAAACAGGGGATAACACAAATTGCAAGGTAAGAAAGAAAGATGGAAACCTGGAGGGCTTGGGAGAAGCATTTCCGCTTTCGGAGGTCGTGAATGAAGCTCAGTGACTCGGACTTTGTTGCCATTATAGACCCAGTCGTTGAGCTCTGGAACCACATTCAAGCTAGGGTTTTCGAGCGGGCTGATTTTGTTATAGAGGGTCAGCTACTTGGTCCTGCTCGTGTAGTAGGTCCTGCTATTATACTGGGAACGATTATAATAGCACATATTAAATAAACACACAATCAAGAAATCCAAAGGCAGTTTTTGGATAGGAAGGAAAAACAAAACAACAGTAATCTATCATCCTTTTCGACCACAATTTTTCAAAGCTTCAATTAACTTTATAGTCACAATTCATTTTGTTAAATATTTTCTTCCTGGAAAGAAAAAATTAAAAAGATTAACATTCCCAAAACATGAATAAGCAGATTCAAAGATTAATCTCCACATGAAACACTTCCAGTAGGAAGAACAACAAACACACTCATTTCAAAACATAAATAAGCAGATTCAAAGATTCAACTTTTGTACAGAAATGAGCCAAAAGCACATGCTGCTTTAATGTATAACACCCCAAATTTGAGCTATATTTGAGACTCAAAAGTGTTTACATGGAAATGTTAAACAACGCAAATCTCTAACCTGATCCTTGTGTGCATCTCCCAGTCATTCTCCCTGAAACTTCTGCATCAACAACCTCTTCAATTCTGAAACAGATACACTGGGAACATCTTTTGAATCTCTTCCCTCTTGACGTTATTGTAAACGCATCGCCAAATCAACATTGCAGGCCCACCAAAAGCTGCCTACCAAAAGAAAAAAAAAATTTCACAAACCACCTAAATGAAATTCAGCGCAAAATTCCAAAAAGAAATTGAAAATGAAAGCAGGAAAGAGTGAGAGTAGTGTCCCAGGTCGATGTCCAATTCATTATGGAGTTGGAGCATATCTGGGAATATGTCTCGGCTGGCGGAGTCGAGACTAGTTTTTCAGCTCCTCCAAAGGGCCTAAAGATTGTGCTCCACCGACTCCTTCGAATTGGACCAGACCAGTAGCTGATAGGAGCATATTTATGCGACTTAGTTGGCTTGTTCTTGTGCATTTATGTCGTGTTTCCTTAGTTATTTTAATGTTTAAAGTCATTTTCGTGTGTTTTCAGATTTTAAGGACAAAGTAGGCAAGAATATGCATTTTGGAGCATTTTGGAGCAAAATGGAGCTTGGAATGCATGTCACATATTTGGAACCAAGGTTTGGACGAAATTGAAGACTTAAAGAGGCTAAGAATGTGAAGAATTAGTGTACAAAAGATCATGAACTCAGCCACAAAAGGACACACATCCTTGCCGTGCAATCCACATAGCATTCCCTTTGGATTCCCATGCATGCTTAATCATCCTTGTCCCCTAAAATATTTCTGATTTCATGCCTCACTACACTCAATTATCACACTCAATTGCTGCATACCTCTTGTTCCCTTCACCCATCTGATTCACACAACTTTCACAACCATTCCATGCACCAATTGATGCTCCATCATCCACATTTGGGATCCAATGCTGTGTGCAACACATGTTGCTGCACCTTTGACTAATTTCTGAAACATTTCACCTCCCCTTTTCATTTCCATGCAATGAACACAATCATTCATGCTCCCTAGCTGAAATACCACTCCATTTTACCCTCCATACTTTGCATCATTGCTCCATTTTCATCCTTGGACCATTGCACACCACAAATTCACCCTCCTTGCTGTGCATTTCCCCCACTGCCTAATCTGATTCTCTAGGGTTTTTTAGGCCTATATATACATGTTTACAACCCTTGGCAAAGGGTTGAACCTCCCATATTCATCATTCATGCAGAAAATTCGTCCATACTCACCCTAGGCAGCAAAACACCCCAAAAACACCATTCTAGTGCCCAGAAAACATAACAGCCACTCCACCTTATTCCACCATCTTTGCCGAGTTCTCTACCACCCTCCAACCATCAAACACTCCTCCACACTCACCCTAAACCTTTCCATACCATTCCCCATCCATTCTACACCATAAAACTACCCAAAACCTGTCAATAACCCAATCTGCCGCAAGCAAGGGAAATGAGGAATCTTGGATGCACTTGCTGCCAAGTTGGAGCATTCTAGGTGTTTTCTTTCTTTGGATTTTAATGTCTAATTCATGTAATCTTTGTTTTGCTTTAAGTATGATTGGCTAATTTCGTTTTTGGCTAAGGGTGTATTCAAAACCATGATTATATATGTGAAATGAGTTGATTACTTCCAGTTATTGTTACATAAGTCGTGAATACAATTTGCTTAACCCTTTGATTTAGAACTTATTCTTGTATGTTGATTGAGAGTGCACGCTTAATTTGCATGCTTGAATTTGATGCTAGGATATAAATTTGTTTCACCTAATCGTTATGAATTTATATTCGTAAGTAGTGAAGGTCGCTAGTCACGATCGTGTTAAGTAGATTCCTGGCAAGAGTATTGTTTGCGATGCATATTCATCCGATTCAATGATCCTAGGGAAATCTGAAGGTTAATTTAAGCGGACCTAATTAACTTGGAGTGTTGAGGTTCATAACTTATTGAATTGATAACTGGAAATTGATTTACGTTGCATATATTTCATGTGTGGAGAAGAACCCCTTAGCCATTCCATCATCCATTGATTCTTCATAACTTTGTATTACAATCTGTTTCTCTTACAATCTGCCATTTAAGTTTATTTTCGTCCAAATCAAATCCCCAATTATTTTGAATTCCTAGATTAATTGGAAAGTGTGTTGGTTTATGTTTTTAGGTGTTTTAGGTCACTAGGAAACCAAAATTCGTCCAAGTTGAGTTAGAGTCCCAAAACTGCCCAGAAAGTGGTTTTTAGGCAGTTTTGAGTGTTTGGTTGCTGTTTTGATTCTTTTGGTTCGTTTAGTATTTTAACGTGAGTTTTGCATTCTTTGAGTCTAATCTAGTGCTTTAAACTTTGTTTTTACATTTCTAAGTCAGTTTTCAAGTGTTTAGCAATCCCTCCTAATCCCCGGTCTAGAACGATCCCTACTTATCCATACTACAATTGTCAACAAGAGGGTTAATTTGTGTGTTAACTTATTTTTCACATCAAATTTTGGCGCCGTTGCTGAGGATTAGCAACTTTGCTAATCTCTTGGATTGTTTTCTTTCGAATTATTGTATTTTGTTTAAGTTTCTGTTTAAGTTGCTGATTTGTTTTGTTTTCTTTGTTTTTAGGTACTAGTGCATGACTCGAAGTTCCCGACCTGTTCGTGAGCATATCTTAGACTTTGACGACGACTTCGAGAGAACTTTGAGAAGAAGGAGGAACCAACAGCACAAGGAGGATCCCACGGCACAAGTGGGTGGAGAAGCGCAAGGTATAGCCATGGACAACCGTACGCTCAAGGAGCTTGCCGCCTCGGGTTTGGATAATGCCACACCATTGTGTATCCAATATCCCATGGCTGCCCAAGGTAAAACCGAAGAGTTCGAGTTAAAGTCAAGTTTGTTCCACCACATTCCAAAGTTCCATGGGCTGTCCATGGAAGATCCGAACAAACATTTGAAAGAATTTGAAGTGGTGTGCTCAAGTATGACTCCGGTTACCGTTGACGGAAGTATTTTAAAGATGAAGGCTTTTCCGTTCTATTTAATGGACAAGGCCAAGGATTGGTTGTACGAGTTGGCTCCCGGTACAGTTACATCTTGGGAGAGTATGAAGAGGGCGTTTCTGGAGAAGTTTTTCCCAACTTCTCGCATCATTCTTCTTCGTAAAAAAATAAGTGGAATTCAACAAGATGAAGGTGAGTCTTTTCCTACATATTATGAACGATTTAAATCACTTGTTGCTTCTTGTCCACAGCATCAGATGAAGGAGGAATTGCTTTTGCAATACTTTTACGAAGGGCTCCTACCACTAGAACGTCAAATGCTCGATGCCTCGGCGGGTGGAGCATTGGTAGACAAAACGCCCATGGCTGCAAAAATCTTGATTGCTAATCGAGCGTTGAACGCTCAACAATACGAAGGTGTAGGCCAAAGAGGACCCCCACGGCAACAAGTGCATGAGGTAAGTTCCACTTCCAATATTCAATCTCAGTTAGCTAATCTTACTTCTCTTGTTTCGTAGATAGCCGAGGGAATGAAGATTCAATGACCCATGGTGTGTGGCGTATGTTTTATCCAAGGACATGCATCCGAAAAGTGTCCTCAACTCATTGAGAATGGTGGATAGGAGAGCGCTAATGCCATTGGGTTTCAAAGACAAAATCAGCCAAGACATGATCCATATTCCAACACGTATAATTCGGGGTGGAGAGACTATCCAAACTTCAAATGGAGAGAGCCACAACAAGCCCAACCACAAGGAGGCTTTAGGCAACAACCCCCGGGCTTCTACAACAAACCATACGCACCCCCTCAAGTCCAACCACAATCTGCCCCAAATACTTCAGGTAATGCTTTGGATAATGATACACTTGTTAAGTTACTAACCACTTTGACTAATAGGTAGGAAAATCAAAACAAAAGAGTGGACCAACTAGAGAAACAAATGGGGCAGATTGCCGAGGTTGTTAGGCAGATTAGAGACCAAGGAAGGCTTCCTAGTTCTACCATTCCAAACCCGAAGGGAGGCTGTGAAAGTGCAAAGGCCATACTCTTGAGAAGTGGAAAAGAGATTGGGGCAGGTTCTTCATCAAAAACAGGTCACAAAGAGGATGAAAAAACTTCAATTTGAGGAGGAGAAAGCATGCCCACCCACGGCAAAGGTGGACACACCTATGCCGCAAGCCCCCATGGCTCCAAATCTGTCCAATTCATCCAATAAAGGTAAGAATGTGTCAAATCCAGTTTCTACTAATGTTGTGCCTTCGAATGCTCATTTTCCTAGCAGGTTTGTGCAAACAAAGAAGGAAGAAGCTGAAAAGGACATCCTTGAGACACTTAGGAAAGTTCAAGTCAACATACCCTTGTTGGATGCCATTAAGCAAGTCCCGAGATACGCTAAGTTTTTAAAGGAGCTATGCACCACTAGGAAGAGGATTTCAACTAAGGAAGTGGTAAAGGTAGGTGAGAATGTCTCCGCCATCTTGCAACGCAAACTACGCCCCAAATGCAAAGATCCGGGTAGCTTTACAATTCCGTGCGTCATTGGTAACACCCCTTTCAAATCTGCCATGCTAGATTTAGGAGCCTCTATAAATGTTATGCCATACTCCATTTATGTATCCATGAACTTAGGTGAGTTGAAACATGATGGTGTAATCATACAATTGGCCGATAGATCTAACGCTTATCCAAAGGGAGTGTTGGAAGACGTTTTGGTGCAGGTTGATCATTTAGTCTTCCCAGCAGATTTTTATGTGCTCGAAATGGATGAATCGGATCATGCTCCTTCATTGCCCATCCTCCTTGGAAGGCCATTCATGAAGACGGCCCGGACGAAGATTGACGTGTATAGTGGAACGTTATCCATGGAATTTGATGGGGAAGTTGTTAATTTTAATCTTTCTGATTCCATTAAGTACCCTAGTGAGGACCATTCATGTTTCTCTATTGATATATTTGACTCTTTGGCGCAGGGATATCTTGAAGATTTGAATGACGATGCGCTTGAAAAAGTCATTACACGAGGAATGGAACTCACAACCAAGGGGGCAGATTCTAGTGTAACCCACGGCATACATGGACTAGGCCATGCCGTGCCTCCTAGTGATGAAATTTTTTAGTTGGTTGCTGCCCTTGAGTCACTACCTAAGCATGGTGGTAAGTCTCCTAACTTTGATTCCATTCCAATTTCGACTAACAAGTTGCTTCCATCCATCGTTCAGGCACCCATACTTGATCTCAAACCCCTACCAAGCCATTTGAAGTACATCTTTTTGGGGGAAAACGAGACACTACCTGCCATCATATCCTCATCCCTCACGGCACAAGAGGAGGAGAAGCTAGTGCGTGTGTTGAAGGAATTCAAATCTGCCCTAGGATGGACATTGGCCGATATTAAAGGTATAAGCCCTACGACTTGTATGCATCACATATTTCTTGAGGAGGGGGCCAAACCAACTAGAGAGGCTCAACGCCGTCTTAACCCTCCGATGATGGAAGTTGTGAAAAAGGAGATAATCAAACTTCTAGATTGTGGGGTAATTTATACCATCTCCGATAGCCGTTGGGTTTCACCTAACCAATGTGTACCCAAGAAATCTGGAGTGACGGTTGTGGAGAATGCAGAGAATGAGCTTGTGCCCACCCGAATTCAAACCGGTTGGTGAGTGTGCATTGATTATAGGAAGCTAAATGCAACCACAAGGAAAGATCACTTCCCATTGCCGTTCCTAGAGCAAATGCTAGAAATGTTAGAAGGTCATTCCTTTTATTGCTTTCTTGATGGATACTCCGGTTATAATCAAATTGTTATTGCCCCGGATGATCAAGAAAAGACCACTTTTACTTGTCCCTTTGGAACGTTTGCATATCGACGCATGCCATTCGGTTTGTGCAATGCTCCTGCCACGTTTCAAAGGTGTATGGTTAGCATCTTTTCTGATTATGTTGAGAGGATTATTGAGATATTCATGGATGATTTTAGTGTGTTTGGTAATTCCTTTGATAATTGCTTGGATAATCTCACTTTAATCTTGAAACGTTGTGTTGAAACAAACCTTGTGTTAAATTAGGAGAAATGCCATTTTATGGTTAAACAAGGTATTATTTTGGGTCATATAATCTCTGAACGTGGAATTGAAGTTGATAAGTCTAAAATAGATCTTGTACGCTACTTACCCTCTCCCACTTCGGTGAGAGAGGTTCGTTCTTTCCTTGGTCATGCAGGATTCTACCGACGATTTATCAAGGACTTTTCCAAGATTGCACAGCCCCTATGCCGTCTCCTACAAAAGGATGTGTCATTTGAGTTCAACGAGGCATGTGAGAAGGCATTCAAGCATCTCAAGGACCTTCTCACCACGACACCCATCATAACTCCCCCGGATTGGTCTATTCCCTTTGAATTGATGTGTGATGCATCGGATTATGCACTTGGAGCTGTTTTGGGTCAAAGAAAGAATAAACAGCCACATGTTATTTATTATGCTTCACGCACTTTGAATGATGCTCAGTTGAATTATTCTACAACCGAAAAAGAACTTTTGGCGGTTGTATTTGCTTTAGATAAATTTAGATCATATCTAATTGGTACTAAAGTTATTGTTTTCACTGACCATGCAACCTTGAAGTACTTGTTCACCAAGAAAGAAGCTAAACCTAGACTCATTCGTTGGATGCTTCTACTTCAAGAGTTTGACATCGAAATCAAGGACAAAAAGGGGAGTGATAATGTTGTTGCCGACCACCTAAGCAGGTTGGTGCGTGAAGAAGAGGATCTTCCTATCTCCGAAACATTTCCGGATGAACAACTCTTGTCCGTTCAGGTAAGTGCTCCTTGGTACGCAGATTTGGTGAATTATTTGGTGACTAAACAAGTTCCTAGCACCCTAAACAAATTCCAACGTGATAAACTTAAAAAGGATGCTAGATTTTATGTTTGGGATGACCCATACTTGTGGAAATATTGTTCAGATCAGGTTATAAGAAGATGTGTGCATGAATCAGATTTTCACTCAATTTTAAGTTTTTGTCACACATATGCATGTGGGGGTCACTTTGGCACCCAAAGGACAGCTTTTAAGGTTCTTGAATGTGGTTTTATTGGCCTACTTTGTTTAAAGATGCTAGAACCTTTTGTTTAACATGTGATCGCTGCCAAAGGACAGGTAATATTAGCCAAAGAGATCAAATGCCGCAGGTACCCATCTTTGTTGTTGAAATCTTTGATGTTTGGGGTATCGATTTTATGGGTCCTTTTCCTTCATCTTTTGGTTTCACCTACATATTACTTGCCGTTGATTATGTTTCAAAGTGGGTGGAAGCGAAAGCCACTCGAACTAACGATTCTAAAGTTGTGGCAGATTTTGTGAAAACTAATATCTTTTCTAGATTTGGGATGCCTAGGGTGCTAATCAGTGATGGAGGGTCTCATTTTTGCAACCGTACCATTGGGGCATTACTTAGGAAGTACCATGTGACGCATAAGGTTTCCACACCTTACCACCCCCAAACCAATGGCCAAGCCGAGGTGTCTAATCGTGAGATCAAACAGATTTTGGAAAAGACCGTTGGGCCAAATAGAAAAGATTGGAGCTTACGGTTGGATGATGCACTATGGGCGTATCGAACGGCTTACAAGACCCCCATTGGTATGTCTCCTTTTCGACTTGTGTATGGCAAACCTTGCCATCTTCCCGTGGAATTAGAACATAGAGCTCATTGGGCCATCAAGACCTTCAATTTGAATGTGGACCAAGCTGGAATTCATCGAAAGCTTCAATTGAGTGAACTTGATGAGATAAGGCATGAAGATTATGAGAATGCTAGAATTTACAAAGAGAAGACCACGGCATTCCATGATAAGATGCTTCGAGGCAAGACTTTCGAAATTGGGCAGAAAGTGTTGTTGTTCAATTCCCGTCTTCGTCTATTCCCTGGTAAGTTACGTTCCAAGTGGGTTGGCCCGTTTGTTGTTACTAATCTTTTTGTGCATGGTGCAGTCCAAATTAAGAGCTTGAGAACCGGGCAAGAATTCAAGGTGAATGGACATCGCTTGAAGCCGTACTACGAGCACTTTGTGGAGCATGTTGTGGAGGAGATCCCACTGCATGCCGTGGGTTCCCATGAAGGTTGATCAATGTGGCATCGTCCAGCTGGAAGACGTTAAAGCAAGCGCTTCAAGGGAGGCAACCCATTTATTTTGCGTGATTGTTAATATTTTTGCTTGTTTAATTATTTTTGGGGTATGACTTTCTATTTTGAAACATTAACAAATATGCAAAGGATTTTAATATTAAACTTTATGGAAATGAACAGGAAACTGGGAAATAAAGAAACACAGCATAAGACAAGAGGGAGCCTTCACAATGGCTGCTTGGGAGAAGTCTCAGTAGTTGGCGAAATCTCAGCAGTCGGTGGAGCCACAGAAGGAGGAGGTACCGGAGGTTGATCATTTGGAGCTTCACTACGCGGTACAGCCTCAGAAGACGACGGCAAATGCTGTTGGAACAAACCCACAAACCTCTGATGATCAAGTAAAATCTGACCATCAGATTCATGCAGCTGGTCAATTTTCCTCTTCATGTTTGTGGCATAGTTGTGTGCAAGTTTGTGCAATTGTTTATTTTCATGCTTGAGTCCTCTAATCTCCTCTTTGAGACTCAGTACTTCAGCCGCCAACGATTCAACTTGACGGGTTCGAGCAAATAGGCGTTGGGCCATGTTGGACACAGAACCTGCACACTGCACGCTAAGAGCCAGAGACTCCTTAACAGCCAATTCATCAGACCGTCTAGAGAGCAGTCTGTTATCTCTGGGGGTGACAAGGTTCCGGGCCACCACCGCAGCGGTCATGTCATTTTTCATCACCGAATCCCCAACGGTAAGAGGACCAGTAGGGGATATGAAGGACGGACGCCATATGTTGTCTGGAGAAGGAGGGGCCGCTCCTTCACCAAGGTTCAAGTCAAAACGACGGTCGGAAGGGCCAGACATTTTTCAGAGGTGTTAAAAAAAGAGGAGATTGGACAAGTCAAGATCGTAGAAGTGCAAAATGGGAGTTTTTACAGGCAGAAATTCAAGTGTGCTTTGAACGTCCTGCATACCTCTATAAAAATCAGCACGCGATGGGATTTCAGAAATCGAAGAGGAGAGCTCAGAAATCGAAGAAGCCATTCAAAAATCGAAGAGGCGCCAGCTTTCTTAAAAGTTGGGCTTGCTCACAAACCACCAATTCCAGATATCGAAGAGTGTCAGCTTTCTCAGCCTCGTCAGCACCCATCACACGCAACTCAGCTTTGCGAAAATCACAAGCAGTCTGTCGAAGCGCCGATTCCAACCATCTGTCTCTCTCAGCCTCGTCAGCACTTGTCATATGCAATCTCTGCCCTCAACGAAGCTCAGAACTCGAAGCGTAAATTCCAGATATTAAAGAGGCCTCTGCTTTATCGAGACGTGTCAGCATCTGTCAAATTGCACATCTGCGTTGCGTAAATCACGCACAATCTGTCGAAAATTTCTGGAGAAGCGGAATGCACGTGAAAACTACTATTAAATTATCCCAGGCTGGCCGACGCGAGTAATGGAACAATGCCTTCCTAGCCATTAAGAAAATTCTATAAATGTTTAACTTCAAAGTGAAGCTACCTCACCCAACTTTCAGCCTCACTTAACCCTTCATCCTTTCTGAAATGGCTTTCCAACAAACCCTCTCGAGTCACTCTGTATTTCTCATCCCCTGGGATGCCCCTGCAAACAACCCATCCAGAGCACAAGTATTTCATATCATAAAGGTTGAGAGAACGAGTATCTCATATCATGCTTTCTCCCTGTCCTTTCTCCAGCCAGCACCTGCTCTCGAGTACTCATCATCTTGTGCTTCCTCTTCGTCTCTCACGTATAAGGGAAGTGAAGATGATACCTCGAAACATGTAGAGACAACGTGCTGATTCATCCTCAACTAGGGACAAGGAGAAAGAAAGCAAGAGGTGGGCACTTGGAAAGATTGAAGAAAGAAACAGACCAACACCTTTACCTCGTGCCTGCCCGTTGTGCAGAAGAAACAAGCAGAGAAGAATGCAGCTTGCACAATCAACCCAGCAGAAGGAGTCTGAGATGAAGAACTAGAGAAGCTGCCACATCTGCTTGGAGAACAAATAAGGAATTGCAACATCACCAAAGAGCAAAGCTTCGCCGTACAATTCCAATCCAGTTCAAGATCAAAGCTGTGGAAAGTCAACAAGATCAACTACCTCCAAAACCAGATTTGCGTTCTTAAACTCTACTCTGTCTGGTTTTTACTTTGCCATATTTGTCATGTTTATTTGTCGTTTGTTATTTGCTTGTTTTTGGTGTGAGTATATGCTTGAAACATTGAGGACAATGTTCGATTTAAGTGTGGGGGAATTGGTAACTACTGTTTTGCATGAAAATTCGTAGAAAATTATCACCCATTACTTCTAGTGTTGTTGCTTGCTGTTTAAGTGTTTTTAAGCTGTTTTGGAGTGTTTCAGTATGTTTTGACATAAAAATCCGAAAATTTCATAAAAATTTGAAAAAAAAAAATTGTTTTGAAAAGCCCAAAAAATAGTTGTTTTTGTTTGTTTATTTTGTGTCTTAGGGTACCTTCCAACACAATGATGAGGATTTGGTTTTTAATTACATGACTGTTAAAGAGAATTATAAACATGGATGAAAGTTTGATATGCTCTTTGGTTTATACTTGGTTGTAGTTATAATTTATGAATTCACATGCAATCATAAAGGAAAAATTAGTTTTTGTAACATGCTTGAAGAAAGGAACTCAAACAAATGCTACAACCTTGTGAGACTTGAGCCTAAACGTTATTCGGAGAGTTGATAATCTGTGCATTATTGTTTTCTAAAGTCGTTGCATGATCTCATTTTTCTTTGCTTGGTTACTACTTAGAAGGCGTTTCATCATTTAGTTCCAAATGCTAGAACTCATTCCCATTTCATTCAAAGCATGATATTGATTTGCATAACACATATTCAAGATGAAGTTGTGTAGTTACCACCACCAAAGCCAAATTGCCTTGTATCCTACTTCATCATTTGTTTAAGTTAACCCCATTGAGCCTTGTTAGCCTACGTTCTTTGTTAACCCACGTTATCCTCACCTAGCCTAGATTAGGACTATCCATACCCTTGTTCTTAAAGCATAGTAAAGCATGATTCAAATTGAATTCCTTGTGATTATGTATGGCAGAAAATAAGTGTGGGGGAAGTGTTTCTCATGTAAGTAGTGTGCCATAGGCATGGGTGAAAAAAAAAAAAAAAAAAAAAAAAAAAGTTGAATTTGACCCTAAGAGTTGTTTAAATCTTTCCCTTACGTCTAAAAGTTGATTTCTGCAATCTAAGTGAATTCTAAGTTCAAGTTCATTATTTTATTTGCTATTGCTTTAAGAACGTTTGTTTTCCCATACCTTCATTTGTTAGCCAACACCCCAAGCCCGTTACAACCTTTGACTTCATCTTGAGTGTCATGCGTTTAAATATGTGGAGTTTGAAATTGATATGAGCATATGGTGTCACTGGTTCTCGCATCTAAGAAGTAGCATTCCATTCATGAGATCATATCTAAGCATGTTCCAGAAATTGCTTTCTTTGTAATACATATAGGTGAGCGTTCGTTTTCATGTTTACATCAATCTTCTCACATATGACTAGTATAGGGTGTGTAGTTGGAAATCTGAGTGAAAATTGAGTGCATACTTTGTAAGGACTTGAGCGAACTCTCTAAGGCATGTTACTACATTCAAAACATTGTTTTAATTGATTAACGTGAACAAGTAAGTAGTGACTATGATTAAGTATGTGCTTAAGTGTAGAGATGACTCAAATCTGTGGGGATGATAATCTTTAACATGTCCTGTGCATTGGAAATCCATGAGGCAAATGTTGGAAGGTTTAGGTTGTGTTGTATTTGTTTCGTTTCGTTTTATTTCTTTGTTTGCTCGGGGACTAGCAAAAGCTAAGTGTGGGGGAATTTGATAGGAGCATATTTATGCGACTTAGTTGGCTTGTTCTTGTGCATTTATGTCGTGTTTCCTTAGTTATTTTAATGTTTAAAGTCATTTTCGTGTGTTTTCATATTTTAAGGACAAAGTAGGCAAGAAGATACATTTTGGAGCATTTTGGAGCAAAATGGAGCTTGGAATGCATGTCACATATTTGGAACCAAGGTTTGGACGAAATTGAAGACTTAAAGAGGCTAAGAATGTGAAGAATTAGTGTACAAAGGATCATGAACTCAGCCACAAAAGGACACACATCCTTGCCGTGCAATCCACATAGCATTCCCTTTGGATTCCCATGCATGCTTAATCATCCTTGTCCCCTAAAATATTTCTGATTTCATGCCTCACTACACTCAATTATCACACTCAATTGCTGCATACCTCTTGTTCCCTTCACCCATTTGATTTCACACAACTTTCACAACCATTCCATGCACCAATTGATGCTCCATCATCCACATTTGGGATCCAATGTTGTGTGCAACACATGTTGCTGCACCTTTGACTAATTTCTGAAACATTTCACCTCCCCTTTTCATTTCCATGCAATGAACACAATCATTCATGCTCCCTAGCTGAAATATCACTCCATTTTACCCTCCATACTTTGCATCATTGCTCCATTTTCATCCTTGGACCATTGCACACCACAAATTCACCCTCTTTGCTGTGCATTTCCCCCACTGCCTAATCTGATTCTCTAGGGTTTTTGAGGCCTATATATACATGTTTACAACCCTTGGCAAAGGGTTGAACCTCCCATATTCATCATTCATGCAGAAAATTCGTCCATACTCACCCTAGGCAGCAAAACACCCCAAAAACACCATTCTAGTGCCCAGAAAACATAACAGCCACTCCACCTTATTCCACCATCTTTGCCGAGTTCTCTACCACCCTCCAACCATCAAACACTCCTCCACACTCACCCTAAACCTTTCCATACCATTCCCCATCCATTCTACACCATAAAACTACCCAAAACCTGTCCATAACCCAATCTGCCGCAAGCAAGGGAAATGAGGAATCTTGGATGCACTTGCTGCCAAGTTGGAGCATTCTAGGTGTTTTCTTTCTTTGGATTTTAATGTCTAATTCATGTAATCTTTGTTTTGCTTTAAGTATGATTGGCTAATTTCGTTTTTGGCTAAGGGTGTATTCAAAACCATGATTATATATGTGAAATGAGTTGATTACTTCCAGTTATTGTTACATAAGTCGTGAATACAATTTGCTTAACCATTTGATTTAGAACTTATTCTTGTATGTTGATTGAGAGTGCACGCTTAATTTGCATGCTTGAATTTGATGCTAGGATATAAATTTGTTTCACCTAATCGTTATGAATTTATATTCGTAAGTAGTGAAGGTCGCTAGTCACGATCGTGTTAAATAGATTCCTGGCAAGAGTATCATGCTTTTCATAGTTACGAATGCCTTGTCGATGCTTATGATTTCCAAAGAACGTAATGATTCTAACTTGTGTCTTTATTATGCTGTTCATATAAAGAACTTGTTAGGAATAATTTGTTTGCGATGCATATTCATCCAATTCAATGATCCTAGGGAAATCTGAAGGTTAATTTAAGCGGACCTAATTAACTTGGAGTGTTGAGGTTCATAACTTATTGAATTGATAACTGGAAATTGATTTACATTGCATATATTTCATGTGTGGAGAAGAACCCCTTAGCCATTCCATCATCCATTGATTCTTCATAACTTTGTATTACAATCTGTTTCTCTTACAATCTGCCATTTAAGTTTATTTTCGTCCAAATCAAATCCCCAATTATTTTGAATTCCTAGATTAATTGGAAAGTGTGTTGGTTTATGTTTTTAGATGTTTTAGGTCACTAGGAAACCAAAATTCGTCCAAGTTGAGTTAGAGTCCCAAAACTGCCCAGAAAGTGGTTTTTAGGCAGTTTTGAGTGTTTGGTTGCTGTTTTGATTCTTTTGGTTCGTTTAGTATTTTAACGTGAGTTTTGCATTCTTTGAGTCTAATCTAGTGCTTTAAACTTTGTTTTTACATTTCTAAGTCAGTTTTCAAGTGTTTAGCAATCCCTCCTAATCCCCGGTTTAGAACGATCCCTACTTATCCATACTACAATTGTCAACAAGAGGGTTAATTTGTGTGTTAACTTATTTTTCACATCAGTAGCGGCAAAAGGCTCAACAACATGTGGCTTTGCCATTGAAAAAAGAACGAAGAAGAAGACGATAACTGAAGTGAATAGAAGGAAAACATCAATATTTGAATAAATTCAATGTGCCGCAACATGAGTTTTTGGAGTCATTTATATATTAGATTTCCCTTAAAAATAGGACATATGGGAAAACAAATAATACCCAAATCTCAACATTAGTGTAGTAGATGAGTGAATAATATATGACAAAAAAATTCAATGGTGCATACTAAAAATGAGTGAATAGAGTAAGACAGAGTACATGAGTGACTTTGAAATCAATGAATTAAATTCCAAAAGTGAGTGACAAAGAATAATTAAGGCAGAAGCTTAACTACCCTATCAATTTTAAATTCAATGTCTGTTCATTGCATATGCCTTCACTTATATATTAAATTTTGTTCAAATTCAATGTATGTTCACTGCATGCTAATCTGTGTTTCGGCATACTCTTACGGGGTTTGGTCACAAAACTACAACCATTTTTACAAATTCCATAAGCCAACAATGGAAAATGAAACTCACGAAGCAACCTAGAAGGAGGCAGACAACAGAAATCAAAGAACGGAACAGGTGAGAACCAAAACGTTAAAAACAACACATACCCATTTCAAAGCCCAAAAATCATGCAAAGATAAAAAAATCCCAAAAATTAAGTTTATTAGCACTCCCTGCAAAAGCCCAAAATTAGAACATTAGAAAAAAAAAGAATTTGATAACATTATACTTTAAAAACACTAAAATTTCCAGTCAAAGGAAAAGTAATACCTCTGCAAAAAATAAAAATAATCAGGAGATAAAAACTCAAATCGCAAAAAATAAATCTTATAGTTTGATAAAAATTTAGGAGAAGCGTAAGATTGGATACACAAAGAGAGGGTGGCCTTGTATTTCTGCTACTTTGAAATGCAATCCTCCTTTTCCCCGGGCCCTTCAAACTTCTATGAGTAACACCTGCACATAGAAACAATATCCATTTACCCTATTCAGAAATTGAAAAATGGATTTTAGAGAGAGGAGAGATAATTAGGGTTTAAGAGTAATCGTGGAAACTAATTGTGCTGAGATTGAAGGAAATTTTGTGAAAAACATGTTCATTTGAGCAACATCTATGACATGCAATTAACAATTAAAGGCGGAATCATGCTAGTATGCACTCAAAAACAAAACATTACCCATGAAATTCAAAGCCTAGTAGAAAGGTGAACCAAGACTCAACTCAAGAACAAAGTGAGTTGAGAGATTTTATACCTTTGTTGATTCCTCTTTACATAAGCAAAGGCTAATCACCCAAGGAGAGGGCCTTCATTCCTTGCTTCTTAGATCCATGGATTTCTTGGATGAGGATGGTTGAAAGGATTCTCCAAGTTCCCAAAGTTGAGAACCTCTAATTTTTCCACACCAAGGATGGACTTGAAGAAGAGATAAGTGACCTTGAAGGAGGAAAGATTGCTAGCTAATCTCCTCCAAGGGGTCGGCCTCCTAGAGAGAAAGGGAGAGACATGTTCTCTCCAATTTTCTCCAAAAAAAAACCCTAAGAATGAAATGTCTATAAAGTTGCCTTTATACCACCTCACAATGGAACTTGCAATTAAGCCAAATTCACTACCCCTCTCTATATGGCCGGCCATTAAGGGTTCATTGGGCTTGCATGCCCTTTGTGTTTTCAAGTTGTCATACAACTTGAGTTAATGGGCTTGACATTTAAATCCCATTGGGCCTTGCGGCCCAAAACTAACCCGAGGTCTCTAACGAACTTTATTCATTTGATTAATTAACATATTAATTCATTCTTGCCATAAATAATTAAACCATTTAATTATCCTTACTCATCTCCGTTGTTTCTTCAATCTCTACCTTACACGGTGTACGATCCATTAGGTTCCTTTTAGCGAGGCAGTGGGTGATTAGAACTCTTTCAAATCGATTGTGAATTGAAACTTACTTTCAATTCTCCCTTTAGTGATTATGCACGTTTAGGACTTCCACAAACCATGAGTGACACCTAGCAATATGTCATGGTTACCCAAGCTAATCAGAAGAGGTGGAGAACCTATTCAGTTTAGGATTACAATGCAATACAAACTTTCTCTAATACAAAACTCTTGACCACATTGTTTGGTTTGATAGTTTAATCATGTCTACTATCCAATGTGATTCATTTACTTATATGATTACCTTGAATGTGATTTGGAACCACTTCCTAAATCTCATTCATACTCTGACCAGAGATTCTTAATCATATCATAGTGTATTCTCCCTCAAACGGTTTGAAGGTTAGAGATCCCTTGTTGCGCATTCACTTGCCTCCATGGCTAAGTGGCTTAACCCCAACTATGTCGTGGATACCCTCTGATAGAGTGACTTTGACATAGCCAAAGATTAAGGACCTAACCACAAGACAACTATGATGCCTCAGGTCAAAGGACTACTTTGCATTATCCCAACCACAAGTTCTCATGTGACATGAGTATGAGAACTTCTCGTTGACCGTGTTCAGTGGAATCATTCTCTATTAAGCACCTTCATGCTTGTCTTAGTGTCAATCACCAATGACTCGAAACCAGTCACTCTCTCTGAGAGAAGACACATCACGTACTGATCTTAACGGACTGTCAATGCCCAATTGGCAATCCTATGATAAGGAACGTTTAGGATATATATACGAAAGAAAATGGTCTCATGAATCTAACTTCTTTAAATTACATTCTCCTAATTACATATTCCTTGGACTTATCGTTTAAGCATATAACATTTATATGAGACGGCTTAAAACAATAATTTTTGCCCTTGATATTAAATTAGATTAGTTTAACATGTGAAATGTCCGTAAAGTATCATCATATGATTGGTTTTAGGGCACATTTCCAACAAAGATGAAGCAATTGTGTTCCCCATCTTCACACAACAAATTGGAATTTGGGATTTTAATAGTAACCAGCAGTCATTCAAAATTTACTAGTCACAACTAGAGCTTAAGTGATACCTTGATTACAGTCATATATACGCATGCTCACATACTAAGACCTAAACCCTAAATCATTCCAATCCTTCTCTTTCTCCTCCTTGGAGATTCTGATTCAAGTAAAATCAAACATTCAAACAACTCATTTCTCACTTGATTGATTGGTACCAAATGAAGGTCAATAATACTTATTTGTAATTTAATTAATAAAAATTGACGCTTGAATCAAAAAGTAAGAAATTAAAAGAGAAATGGAGAAATACCTGGAATGGAATAAGTGAATCGTAGATGAAGGAGTTTATGTTTTTGTTTCTGTTTCGAAACCAGAACAAAACCAATTTGGGACAAAAATGAACAATGCTTTCAATTTTTTCCAAGAATTTAACAATTGACCTAAATCAAAATATAAAGAGGTGAAGAGCTTACGTATGTATTAATCAAGAAACAAATAAATTAAATCAGTGGAAGACCCTAATTCACAAAAACAGAGACATAATCCGAGCACCTAACTCAACAATTTATAAACATCCATTACAATTTGAATGAAAGAACAAAATATAAATGAAAATTGTAACAAAGCAAATGGCAATTAGACACTAAACAATGAAAAAAAAGCAGTGCATTACCTTTTGAATCAAGGGAGAAAATTGAAATCCCAGACCTTGCCATTCGTCCCTCACCCATCCCCTCCTCACCGACTCCGTGCATAACCCGTTAACCCTAAAGAATACACACACCCATGCTTTCCGCTCTGTATCTCTCTCCTGGCCCATCTCTCTCTCTAAAATGGGAGAAAATCCCATACATCCTGGCAGAGCACCTACCTAAATCTCTCTCTCACTCAGTCCAACCCGTAGCTCCAATCTGTCAGGCCCTGTGTCTCCCTCCTCTGTAGTCGCTTTGTCCCCTCTCTCCGCTTGCCAGAGGCACACCCAGCTGTCTCCTAGTCAAAAATGGGAGTGATTGTCTTCGACAGAGATGCCCCCATCCCCTCTCTGTTGCCGAGTCAAGGGTGAAATGCAACCAACGGCAGAAAATAGGTTTTTAAGCCAGAGTGGCAATTTTGTAAATTAAGTCAAAGTTGGTTAAAAGCATCCTATCCTAGTGGCAAGCTTGTAAATAAAATGAAATGTGGTTCAAAACAGTGTTCATTGGTACAGTGCAATTGAAAAGCCTTCTTTAGACTAAAGTAATACTAAGGCTAAGTCCCTGCACATACCACCAAATCCAACACTCAGAAAACACCCTATAGGTTTGAGTTATACAGTCGTGGTGAGTGTGCAGAAGGCCTTGCTTGTGATCATAGGGTGCTCGAGTGTTTGCTGCTGTGTGTGACTTGCTGTGCTTTCGAAGATTTCTTCTCAGCTCACATGAACATATTAAGTCTAACACCTCTTTCTCCTATAGCTTCAGCGAAACCTTGAGGCAATAGGTCAATCCAATCGGAACCACAAATTGAGCCAGATCTAATGACATACAAGAAAGGTTGCTTGCTGTTAGCTAATCTCCAAGCCATTTTTTCCGCTAGTTCTTTCTCACTAGTAGATGCTAGACTCCCTAATCCCTAAGCGTACATAGATAACTGCTGGAAGCTGCAGTTGCAATCTTGCCAAGAGGACCTATTGTGAGATTGGAACTTGACATCGTTGCTGGATCTGTGCTAGTGATGATCGTCCTCCGAGTTTGAATGTCCTTAAACACACAAAAATGAGGTTAAAAACAATCAAACAACTTAAGGTAATGGTTATTTGAACCACCGAAAGAAGATTATAAGCAAGTGACAGAACCATGAGAACAGTATCAAGGTTGATATTGTTAGTACGGGATACCGTACCCTCTCCCAGAATAGTGGAGGCACCACCATCAGCCGTGGTAAACATCAGTCTAAGTAGATGTTAGATGATCTTATGTTTCCAACAAGCTTAGAATCAAATGTCATATGTGCAATAGCACCGGACTCAATTATCCAAATATTATTAACAACAGAATCAGAAACTTTAAAAGCCTTACCCTCTTCACCTGTAGAGGTGATCAAGGCCGTGACTCGCTCAGCCACAAGTTCCTGTTCATCCATCGTCTCAGCAATGGCAGCACGTTGTATGTTACGGACAACCATCGCTTCAGTCTTCTCCCCTTCACCCTTCATAGCATCCTTCCTGTCTGACTCGCAGCGTACGTAGACATAGGATGCTTGGAGGCTCAAGGTATGTTGGACCAACTCATCGAGGCCTCCCAGGAAAACACACGTTTTCCATCACTTTTGAGTACATTCCCGTGTCGTGTAGCTCCGAACTTTTATTAATTATCACATTATATCAAACCCTAACTATATAGGTTTTCTTAGTCATGAGTGTAACATGTGCGCAAAAATAGATCGGACCATTTGATATCACAACAGCTCGAGTTGTCTATGTTTGTTGGTCAGAATAAGCGGTTTGGACTAGTACATTAACATACAAACGTTTATTGCATCCAATGTAGTAAACCTGGCATTCGTGTTCGTGTCTCATTCTCTCCTCTCTCTACCTCATTCTCCAATTGTAAGCCGATTTTCCGAACTTGGCTGAGATACCTTGCATGTACCTTCTAATCGATAGAAAACGGCTTGCCCAGAAAGATCTAGTAAACTGCAACATTGAACCGACATTGAAAATCTTGCAAACCAAGCATATGAGTTCAGAAGTCAGTTTGTAAAGCCCAAGGACTTATATGTTACAGTTTGCATAGAGCATATATAATATACAGCATTCCATTGTATGCTCACTGTGATGTCCTACAAATCTTTGAGGTCGTACCCAAACATATTTCAAAATTAGAAGATAAGATATACGGAGATAAAATCCATAAGTAGGCATCCTAAAGAATCATATACCTTCTTATCTCTGTTTAGTAAAATCTTAGATAAATAGAACACACCTCAAACTGCATTAAGCATTAGAAAAGCATAAAACCTGTAACTAAAGACGTTTCGATATTTCTATCTTGATGTAAGGCCATTTGCTATGGTAGCCTCACGTTCCTGACGACGCCGTTCTCTCTGCAAAGAAGAAAGAGGATACGAGATGAGTGCAACCAACTCACTGACTCAATCCATTCCAATCCAATCCAATCAAAGCGGTTTAAACTGCAATATTTAATCAAATGGTAGATGACAGAAAATATATTTAAAAGTGAAAAACTAAGAACATAACACCTTGCAATTAGATTTCAAAATTAAAAGTGACAGAAGGTTTGATTGGTTATTGACAGAACACCTTGCAATTAAAAGTGACAGAAGGTTTGATTGGTTATTGAAGATTTCAAAATTGACATGCACAACCTTCACCAATATCGACCAGTTCAAACCGTGCACACAAAAAGCTTTCCCTTCAATATTATACAACCCCATAAAATATGCATGTAATCAAGTTTTCACACAGCCACAAGTACTGTGGTTGGCATGCATTTTGTAGAACAGTCTGGCTAGTGCAAACGAGACAAAGTACAACAGGCATGGGAGCAAAATGCAGAAAGCAAATTGACCATTTGCATAGCATATCATGAACAGGAGATATGGTTTTCAGATTTTAGAAAAGTGTGGTTTAGATTGAGTATGCATCGCATAGACTGGTTTATAGACATCATCCCAATACATTAAGAAAGGCCATAAAATCTGTGCTGCAGCTAGCTGATACACATTCTAAATATATAATAAATAAAATTCTTGTATTCCTTTTTTGCGGCCTGAAATTTTCCTCATATTAGTACTTGGTACCTACAACATAATACAAAAATTCCTAGGTCCCTTAGGTTTTCCTCCCAGCAGAAATCAAAGAGAACTTATCTCTGTTATGCAGATATTAAATAGTCATTTCTTTTATCAATTACACAGGGGGACAATAGTACCACATGACTCGTATCTTTGAATTTATAACCAAGAAGTGTAGTTCTTAGTATAGCTCACCACAAGTCTACAAGTTAAAAAGGCTGGAGAAATCTAGTGAATTCGTAGCATTCTTTCTAGGCTCAAACTGCATCTTTTAGTTTTATACACTTGGGGAAAACAATAATAAAGATCCTTCACCAATTATGGGGCTTTTTGTTAACTATTTCGTTTTAGTTTTTTCTTCTCGATTAGTAATAACAAGGAAATACAGGGGAGAAGAGATGGCAAGAACAAGATAGAAGAAGGGACATGGGAATGATGTGGAAGAAAGAATAGAATGTTACAGAACATGAAAACCAAAAAACAAAAACAATTAAGTAGGTATAGTTTCTAGTCTTTAGTTTTCATTTTTTATGCCATTCCATGTGCATTTCTCCTTCCTCCTTCCTACCACTCCCTCTACAATATTCATCCATCCTTCCATGTACTCTCTCTTTCTCTCTTAAAAAAATGAAAACTAAAAACAAAATGGTCATAAAACAGGCATTTATAAAGGTTTAAGCCTAATGGAAAAAGGACACTAGACCTAATCCAAGAAAGAAATTCTAATAGAAAGTTTAAAACAGAAATAGAAAAGCACAATCTAATCCTAATCCTTATAAAAGTAAGGAACTAAGAAACCATTGATCTTGTCGGAATACAGTTGTTTATTCCCAAGTCCATTCTCACAATGGGGAGCCTATTAATAATTTTGTGCCTAGTCAAGGCTTAAAGAATATGTTTAATGTTGGAATAAATCATATTTTGGTCAAGTTTTCTGCCACTTTTTCTCAAAAAAGATTGTTTGATGGGACTCGTATGCTTTACAAGTCTTAGTTGGGTCAAGAACTTAAGATTTCCAAAAGTATTTCCTTTTCTCATTTTTAGAACACACCAGCTACTAAAATTTTATTTCTCATTCTAGAAGTTTGCTTCCCACCCACAGGAGAACACCGTTGAAATTAATAGCTTGCATATCCCAAACTTAAGTTGGTCAAGCAAGAACTTGCGGACAAGCCTTCCTCTGGGTATGAGGAAAAGAACAGAAAAACTTTGAATAATCATCCAACTATAATAAGTGAGCATTTTCTAATTTCCCAAATTCATTCCACTAATGCCACCATATGTTTTTAGAGATACTTTCATGATGACACCAGAAAGCTTCAATCAACAAAACTATCCCTATGCTGAACACACAATAAAACCAAAAATGATACTTAGGTTTGACAACTTTCACCTCACTGGTACAAACCCATTAAGATGAAGATATTATTAATGCTGTAAATGAATATAATAACATCATGTACAACAGTACAAGCAAACATAGTTATACAATATCAAGAAAGCCATCGACTATACTTTATTTTAAGTTGCATGCTGCATGTGTATGCCGAACATTGTTGATGATGTTGGGAAGATCCAGTGATCACCTAACCTAAAGAAAGTTCAATGCCAATTTCTTTTTCCTCTGGAAGATGGTTTGCTTGACAAGCAACAAATGAAAACTTACCCGTCTTTCCCAATAGGGAAGGAAGCAGACGAAATCATAGACTGGAGTAATGGTTGAAACTAGTACAATATTCAGTCCAGTAAACACCAAGAGCGCAGTCATTGGCCGAGTTCTATGCGGCATCTTTCTTTAGTATTAAGATGTTTTTAGCTCTGTAATCAAAACCACAAAGTTCAGAAACTCTTTTCAGAAAGCAACATAAAAATGCACACAATAGTCATAGGTAAACGCAGCTCAAACATGCCCGGTTGGTCCTTATGGTTGAGGTTTCGAACTGAGCCGTAACAATGGAGCAAAAATTACTATAACACAAACAGTAAACAATAAGGGCACACACAGCATGAATAAATTAATAACAAACTTTAATCATGTTTGAATCATTGAGCTCAACCAGTTGCATAATACGATTTGAACGGCCACCAAAAAGGGGAAAAACAAGATTCATAGATACCCAATTGAAATTAAGAGATTGACAGACGCATTTCGTCAAACAGGTGGTAGGTGAGATAGGTTTCATATATATTTCATCACAAATTGAAATATAATCCAGCAACACTGTTGAAGCTTTGGGAGATTACCTTCAATAACTGTTAAGTGAAAGGCGTTTCAGTGATTGTTTAAAGGGAAGGTCGAAAGAGTGGGAGCGGGTTTGGAGGAAGAAGGGGGGCTTTGGCGTTGTATAGCGTATGCTGAGGGAGACCGGGCCCAAAGACGGTGGATTTTTATTTATTTTTTTATTTATTTAATTTTTTTTTAACAAACGACATTATTTGTACCAAGGGAAGGAGTTATATTTAGCCTCATAATGAGCTAGAAATATCCTGATTCAAATTTATTTTTGGCAAGAATCAAACTTAAAATCTCTCACTTACAAATAAAGAATAATACTACTAGATCATATTACTAAGCAGGGTATTTTTTTATTTTTATTTTTTTTTAAAACAAACAATATTATCTACACTAAATGAAATAGGAAGTGGGCATAGCCTCACTGTTGAGATAAAAAAAATCCACCAGAAAAATTAAATTGGGCTTCGTTCCAAGAAAAAAAAAACATTGATGCCTAATGCCCAAACATCAAGTAGCTAGCCCTTTTCTGACAAAAAGAGGGAGCGGTTACTCCACGTTGGAAAGAAAACTGAAATGGGAGTTTTCTCTTCCTGTCTCTAAAAACTACGTGGAGGTGGTTCCAATTCCACTACCCACACCCACTTTCCTTCATCCAAACCGTCAAGAAAAAGTCTATAAAAGACTTGTCTTTGTCGAGGAAAGGGGGAGGATAGAGACAGAAAAAATAGACATATGGGAGAGATGGCAAATGACCAAGAGATAGCAGAGAGGAGCAGCAAAAGGAGAACCAAAACTCTGCTGAAATTCAAGAAGGTTTGCAGAAGACAAAGTGCGGAAGAAGTGAGAAGCGAGCAAGAATCTCTCTCAGTCATAAATGAAGACGAAGAACTCCAAGTGAGGGAACAGAAAAGTAGGTGGACAACAAAAAGGAAAAGCAAAGGCTTAAAAGGTATAAATCCATTTTTTGGGTTAATCTTTCCTTTGTGTTTTGTTTTGTTTCTCTCTACTTTGCAGAAAAAAAGAAGCAATTTGTTTCTTCAACCTCTCCCATTCCCTCGAAGCAAAAATGGAGGTGGTTGCCGTAAAATTTTAAGTGGTCCAGACCACTCGACGGAGCTTGAGACGAAGCTCTATGGCCAGACGCTCTCCGCTCCTTGTCGCTACCGTTAGTCCCATGAATTTATTTTGGGTGGTCTAAACCACCCGGTGAATTTCCAATCAAATCTAAGTGATCGATGCTCTTCATCGTCCATGCTCCGTCCCGGGAAAGAAGCTGTCTGGGGTCCTCCACCTTCACCACAACCTAGCTCCCATGAATTTCTTCGGGGTGGTTTAGAAGTTCCAACCAAGTCTAAGTGATTCGCTCCCAGCCTTTGCAATCAACTCCATGAATTTCTTGTGGGTGGTCTGAACCACCCCGTGATGTTCCAACCAAGTCTAAATGACCACTGCACCTGTAGTCGCCAATCACCACCATTTGCAGCAGCAACAAATTTGAACCTACAGCGGATGAAGACAAAGAAAACAACTCATCCTCGCTGTCCCTGTTCACATATGCAGCAGCCCCTCAACTAACGTTCTCCAAAATCAGATTGATGAGTAGATTTTATATTATATATTTTACCTTAATCTTAGTATATTTTAGTTAATATTTTGGAAGAATTTTGATACTTTGAATTATATTTTCAATATAGGACTTTCGACTTCCTCTGGAGCAAAACAGGAACAAATGGACGAATTTTGGAGTAATTTCATTTGAAGGACGTTTGTGAGTCACTTAGGTTGATCATATCAAAATTTGGGATTTTTCCACCAAGCGGTTATTTTCTAGCAATAAAATAAAGGAGCGATGCGCAGTGCTGGAAAATGACGTTTCTGGGCTTAAATTGCGTTTTTGGAGCCCAAGATGACCTCGGATGGTTTCGTGGCCTTCTGAAGAAGTGTTTAGAATATTTCAAACATTAAATCCAGCTATATTGGGCCAGCTTTGGAGCAGCTTATGGGTCCAAAACGTGGCTGTTCAGATTTTAGGCGAATTTTACCATTTAATTTAGGGTTGTGTTTCCTATTTTTGATTATTAATTCTTAGTCTCCTAGTGGGAATAAAGGACCTGTTTTTAGGGTTTGTGGATGGCTTAGCAAATATATTGCTTTGCCGTTCTTTATTTTTTACTACGCTTTATTTTATGCAATTTTAGAGACAGAGATAATTGCTAGGGTTTTTGGAGATTTTCTACTTGAAAGTGTTTTCAATCATTTTCTTAATAATATTTTCTATGATTTCAATTATGAATATGCGTAACTAATTCCTTTTGCTAGGGCGAAGCCTTGAGCCTTAGCATGAATATGTGATTTTTATTTAATTGCTTATGATTGATTGCATGCATACTTTGAATTATTAATCACCGGGATAAAAACTATCTAATTGTCTTAATGCCTGATCACCATTAGGATCTTTAGAAAAGTAATTTGATGCAATTTTGGTCGGAAGGTTCCTTGAAATTGACACTGGCTTCTTGTGATTAATAACTATAATTTCACTTAGGATGAACACCACGTCTTAAGGGTTGCATGGTTTTTCAAAGGGTTTTCATAAAGCACAATGAGTTTTTCATGTTCAGATTTGATCCGAACGTCCGGACGGGTTGCATGTTAGATATACGTTCTATGTTGGAGGTTCCAAGTAGAATATGAATTAGGAAAATCTAACATTCAAAGTGGCATGTGTAGATCATAAGTAATTTGTAAAAATTCATAGGATTGATAGGTGATGGTGGAACCCTGGTGCTTTCTTAATTTGATTTCTCCCAAAACTGTTTTCTTTTCCCTCTAGTTTTAATATTGCAGAGTGTCTTATTTTTATTGATTAAATTCGTTTTTAATTTAAGTAGGTTATAAAATCAATCATCTCAATTTCTACTTTACAATAATTAATTGGAATTTGGTTTGTTTCGAATTATTTTGTTTGTACCATACTTGACCAATCCTAAAACTACTGAGCATCGGTCAACGTTATACTGTCAAGGACCCATAAGAGTTTCCCTCCAACCAGGAGGCCAATCACAGTGCGAAATTGTCGACATCAGAAGCCAATCATAACGCGACACGTGTCAACATCAGAAGCCAATCACAACACGACACGTGTCAATGTCAGAATGAAACTAGAAACTCTCTTCTATAAATAAAGATCATTCTCTCACAATATTTCCTATTGTCATTTGTACTAAATCATTCACTAGTACTCACTAAAGGAGAGCTTAAACCTATGTACTTGTGTAAACCTTTCACAATTAATGAGAACTCATCTACTCCGTGGACGTAGCCAATCTGGGTGAACCACGTACATCTTGTGTTTGCTTCCCTGTCCTTATCCATTTACATACTTATCCATACTAGTGACCGGAGCAATCTAGCGAAGGTCACAAACTTAACACTTTCTGTTGTACCAAAGTCCTCACTGATTTTGTGCATTAACATTTGGCACCGTATGTGGGAACGACACTTATTCCCACTCTCTTCAACTTTGTTAAGCTGGTTTCCACCATTCGTATACTTTCTTTTGACCAGGCATCCCTTTCCAACATGGGGAGTGAAGGAAAATTTTTGTCCTAACTAAGAACATGTGAGAACATTTGAACACATATGCAAACTATTAACACATTAAAGTAGGCATGCATTCAAAAACAATTCTAAAACCTATGACTTTCAAAGCCTAGTGAATGGTGAACCATGAGACTCTTTAACAATATTAAAGAGAAGGTAAGATTTAAAGATTCATTACCCTTGAAGCTCATCCTTGTTTACACAAGGGATTCACCCAAGTGGAGGGCCTTCAAGTCATCTCCTAGCTCCTTAGATCTTCCTTGTGATTTTCTTCCTTTTTGATGCTCCTTTACTCTTTGAGGATGTGAGGAAAGGATCTCCAAAACACCAAAGGTTTGGTGTCTCTAAGTTTCCACACCAAGGATGAGGTGTGAAGATGTAATGGATGACTTAGAGAAGAAAAGATTGCTAGCTAAATCTTCCCTATGTGGCCGGCCTCTTTGTACAGAGAAAGAGAGAAAATGTTTCACCTCTTTGCCTCAAAGAAAAACCTTAATGAGAAAATAGCTATAAAGTTAACTTTATACTACATCACATTTGAGTGGCAAACTTGTAATTAATTCAAGTTTGCATCCACTCTCCCTTATGGCCGGCCTTGTCTTTGTTATTGGGCTAATTGCCCATTTTGTTTTAGTTGTCATACAACTTAAACATAATGGGCCTTGTGGACCAAAACACTTTTGGGCCCCAAAACCCAAAACCAACTGAAAAGCCCAATACGAACCTTTCGTAAAATTAATTAACTAATTAATTAATCTTGACCATTTTTCAACTAAACCATTTAATTGCATATCCATTTCATTTATATTTCTTCACTTTCATCCTTACTCGATGTACGATCCATTAGGTTCCAATTAGCGAGGCAGTGGGAGATTGTTACTCTTAATGATCGATTATGAATTGAAACTACATTTCAATTCTCCCTTTGATTAAGATTAGTTTTTGCCAATCTTCAGGGCTTCCACAAACCATGAGTGACACCTAGCAGCATGTCATGGTTACCCAAGCTAAGTAGAAGTGGTTGGAGAACCTATCCAGTTACAACTACAACGCAATACAGTCATTCTCTAATACAATACTCTTAATCACATTGTTTGAGTGATAGTTCGTTTCATGTCTACTATCCAATGTGATACTTCTCTATATGATTCAATTGAATATGATTTGGAACAAACTTTCTAAGTCATATTCATATGCTTTGGCCAAAGACTCCCGAATCATATCTTAGAGTATTCTCCTTCCACCATGGAAGGTTAGAGATCCCTTGTTGTGCATTCATATGCCTACATGACTAGATAGCTTGACCCCAACAATGCCGTGGACACTCTCGATGGAATGCCTTTGACATGATCAAAGATCAAGGACCTAACCATTAGACATCTATGATGCCTCAGGTCAAATGACTACTTTGCATATTGCAACTTACGAGTTCTTACATGACATGTATGTTCAAACTCTCTTTTGATCGCTGTTCAGTGTACTTGATTACTCTTTCAAGCACCTATGTGTTTGTCTTAGTGTCCAACACTAAATGACTTGAGACTAGTCATACTCATGCTTGAGTTGACATAACACATACTAACCTTAGCGGATTGTCAATGCCCAATTGGCAATCCTATGGCTAGGAACTTTTTAGGAATGAACATAAGAGAAAGGTCTCGTTCATCTTACTTAAATCACTTCTCTCTTAGAACAAATACATTCATTGGATTCCCTTATTGCTTAAACACATGATACAATAAATAGTGATTAACAATAAGCTTTGCCCTTTATTAAACATATAATAGTTTAATACAATAAGTATTCCAAAAGCTATTACATCAAATGAGTGGCTTTGTGGGCATACTTTCAACAAGGAGTGAAGGAAGCCACAACACACAAAATGACACCCCTCTTGCACCTGGTGTGAAGCAACGAAGGAAGGAACAAAATAAGTTTGCTCTTCAGGTTAAAGTCGATGAGCTGGAAGCTCAAAACAATAAGATAGCGATGAAGAATGAGATCCTCCAAGAGCAGTATGAGAAGGTCTTCGAGATGCTCCACGAGGCTAGATATACTAAAACACAAGAGCTCATCACCTTTGTGGAAGTTAACCATCAACTGGGTGCCCCCCAACACAGAGGGTCATTTGCCATCGACATGGGTATTCCTGTTGATAAGTGAGTTACTCATCGAAATGGCGATCAACATGAGACTTCTCTCAACCCAGCTACTTCGACCAGAAACAGGAGAAGTGAAGGAAAACACCTCCTTACAAAGGGAGTGGAATGATCGAAAGCCGTCTTTCGCGACTGTCGAGACTTTCTAAAGCAACTCGAGATAATCCCATCCATGTAAGCTCGAAGATCAATGACCCAAGGGTCTCTGAAAAACTCGATCCCTTCCTCTGTCCCAGGCCAGCTACCAATTTGGGGAAGAGGAAACAAGTCCTAGAGGAACACGAAGGTATAGGGGACTCAGAGATGTTCCGACAGACATACCTTGGAAGTCAGTACGGCGAATCCAAGGAAAAATCACATGCTCTTGATCAACCCTTCCTACTTCCAATAGGAGATGGAGATTTACGAAAGAAAGCTCCAGTGGTACATGACTCCACTCAGGACCCTTTTGTCCTACATCTTCTTAAGGAAGTAAACAAGTTGAAGGCTAAACGACAAGCTAAGATACCTGATTGGAACTAACCTAAGCCTGGTCCTCTTACAAGGAGGATCCTCGACACCCCCCTCCAAGCACAGACAAAGCAGAAGCTTGGCTTGCAACTCTATACTGGAAAAGATGACCTGATTGAACACCTTAACCTCTTTGAGTCCACCATGGCATACCGGATGCACACCGACGAATAGCGATGTCTTCTCTTCCCCTCCACCCTCTCTGGCGAAGCTCTAAACTGGTATTGCCATCTTCCACCTGAGACAGTAGACTCATTTGAGGAATTGAAGAAACTGTTTGTTTCTCAACACATTTTCTAGACCGATCGCTTGCATTCTACGGATGACTTGTACACTATTTGCCAAAAGCCAGACGAGTCATTACGTATGTATGCTGGCCGCTTCAGCCGTGAGTATTCCTGTTGTGCTGAGGCAGACAACAAGACTGCCCTCAAAGCCTTCACGGCAGGCCTACATGATTGTTTCTTCAAGTACATGATTAATGCCAACACTTGGAAGACTTACTCTGAGGTGATGGCACAGGCTTACAACCATGCCTCCGCCGAGGCAAGGACATATCAAGGGAAACACCCCACAACCACCCCTTATTAACAAGTAGGGAGTGGAAGCCAGATCCAACCAAATGAGAAGACCTCGACCTTCCAAACAGCAGCGGTGCCTCCTCTGCCTTACTTAATACTTCACCAAGTCAACAGACATATCAACCTTAGGGTAAAAGGAAAGATTTCCATCCTCACCAGTCTTATTTTAGTAAAAAGAGTAAGGGACACTATCGCGATAACCAAGGGTATCGCCACGATAATGCCCGCCCCCAGGTAGTCAACACAGTGAGCCAAGCACGTGTCAGGACATGCTCTACCCCGAGGTATGAGACATACACACCTTTGAACGCCATATGTGTGGCCATTTACCCTAGCATAGCACACCTGATACCGAAGCCAATGCCGACGCAGTCGGGTTATAAGCCCACGAAGAACACGGGCACGTTTTGCTGCTACCACGAGCATAACGGCCATGAAGGCGAGAAGTGTATCACCCTTCGTGATCATATTGAAGCTTTAACGTGTGAAGGAAAAATTGATCGATTCCTTCTTCCCCTTCAAGGGATAACGATAACCAACACCAAGTACATGTGATATCTTCCAATAGGGCCATGAAAAACAGCAAACGAGCTTTAAGGCCTGGCCACCAAGTGTTTCACGTGGAAGACATCAGGGGAGGCAAGTATCAAAAGCTTAATTGGAATCCAATATGTTTCTACCCTGAGGAAGAAAGAGGTATAATCTACCCTCACAACGACCCACTAATCGTGGAGGCTCACATAGCCAACTTTGAAGTACAACGAATCCTGGTAGACATGGGGGCTTCGGTCAATATCATGTTTGTTGAAGCTTTCAAGGCATTTAATATAGCTGAACACTTGCTCGATCGCTCGATTTCTCCCCTGATAAGCTTCTCCGGTGATATCGTGCAACCTTTAAGGAGCATACACTTACCTTTCATCATTGGTACATGCCCTTACACAACTATCATTACCACTAACTTCCTAGTGGTTGATTGCCCAACGGCATACAATGTCATCTTTGGACGCATGTCATCTTTGGACGCACATGCACTAATGATCTCAAGGCCATGGTATCCACACATATGCTGTTGATGAAATTTCCAACCCCCTATGGCAATGGTTACATCAGAGGAGATCAACTTAGTGCACGGTCATGTTACAACACTTCGGTCAAGCAACAACACCTGCCTGTGCCCAAGGAAACCTTTTATATACATGACCAAGTCATAAAGACTAGCCCAAATGAAGCCAACTTGGATCTTCACGGTGGCAACAGTCAAGCCGACGATCCTCAAGATGACTCTTTCACCCAGCAAGCACAACCTGCTAAAGAGTTGAAGAAAGTTTTTATCTCAAAAGATTATCCAGATCGCATGGTGAACATTGGCACCACCTTGTCACCACCTATTCGGTTGGCATTAATCTTTTTTTTGCAAGAGAACACTGAGGTCTTCGCCTGGTCATATGAGGACATGCCAGGCATCTCGCCCGATATCATCTGTCATCGCTTAAGTATTAACCCCATGACCAGGCCAGTGAGACAGAAGCGAAGATTTTGTGACGCTGAATGGTACGAGGCAATGAAGGCAGAAGTTGAAAAACTTAAAGGCATAGGCTTCGTCCGCAAATTCAATTATCCAACGTGGGTAGCAAATGTTGTTCTTGTTAAGAATAATCCGACCAAGGAAAATCTCCTGCCCCAAAAGGTCTTGTGGAGAATGTGTGTTGATTACACCGACCTAAACAAAGGATGCCCGAAGGATAGCTTTCCTCTTCCTCTCATAGACAGACTTATAGACTTTATGGTAGGGTGTGAACTCTTAACCTTCATGGATGCTTACTCAGGATACAACCAAATCCTTATGAACTCTCTGGACCAAGAACACACAACTTTCATTACTGACAGGGTGTTGGAAATGTGCCCTAAAACCAATCATATGATGATACTTTATGGACATTTCACATGTTAAACTAATCTAGTTTAATATCAAAGGCAAAGATTATTGTTTGAGCCGTCTCATATAAATGTTATACGCTTAAACGATAAGTCCAAGGAATATGTGATTGGGAGAATGCGATCTAAAGAAGTTAGATTCATGAGACCATTCTTTCGTAGACACATCCTAAACGTTCCTGATCATAGGATTGCCAATTGGGCATTGATAGTTCGTTAAGATCAATACGTGCTGTGTCTTCTCTCAGGGAGAGTGACTAGTCTCAAGTCATTGGTGTGTGTAACATCAAGACAAGCATGTAGGTGCTCAATAATGAATGAGTCCACTGAACACGATCAACGAGGAGTTCTCATACTCATGTCACATGAGAATTCATGGTTGGGATAATGCAAAGCAGTCCTATAACCTGAGGCATCATAGTTGTCTTGTGGTTAAGTCCTTGATCTTTGATTATGTCAAAGTCACTCCATTAGGAGGGTGTCCACGGCATCGTCGGGGTTAAGCCACTTAGCCATAGAGGAAAGTGAATGCGCAACAAGGGATCTCTAACCTTCAAACCGTTTAGGGGAGAATACTTTATGATATGATTAAGAATCTCTGGCAAGAGTATGAATGAGATTTAGGAAGTCGTTCCAAATCACATTCAAGGTAATCATATAAGCACACGAATAACATTGGATAGTAGACATGAATAAACTATCAAACCAAACAATGTGGTCAAGAGTATTGTATTAGAGAAAGACCGTATTGCATTTGTAATCCTAAACTGAATAGGTTCTCCACCTCTTCTGATTAGCTTGGGTAACCATGATATGCTGCTAGGTGTCACTCATGGTTTGTGGAAGCCCTAAAAGTGTATAATCACTAAAGGGAGAATTGAAAGTAAGTTTCAATTCACAATCGATTTGAAATGGTTTTAATCGCCCACTGCTTCACTAAAAGGAACCTAATGGATCGTACACCGTGTAAGGTGGAGATTGAAGAAACAATGGAGATGAGTAAGAATAATTAAATGGTTTAATTATTTATGGCAAGGATTAATTAATATGTTAATTAATCAAACGAATAAGTTCGTTAAAGACCTCAAGATAGTTTTGGACCTTAAGGCCCAATGGGCTTCGAACGTCAAGCCCATTGACTTAAGTTGTATGACAACTTAATGAATAATGATTCACAAAGACCCAATTAGCCCAATAATACCCTAAGGCCGGCTATTTAGAGATGGAGTGAGTTTTGGACTTATTTACAAGTTTGCCACTCCAATGAATTAAGGTATAAATATGACTTTATAGCCAAAATTCATTTAGGGTTTCTTTTGGAGAAAATTGGAGAGAACATGTCTCTCCCTTTCTCTCTAAAGAGGCCGGCCTCCTTGGAGGGTGTAGCTAGCAATCCTACTACTCCAAGGTCACTCATTTCTTCTCCAATCTAACCTTGGTGAAGAGACTTAGAGGTTCTCAATTTTGGGAACTTGGAGAACCATTTCATCCATCCAAATCCATAGATCTAAGATGCAAGGAATGAAGGCCCTCTCTTTTGGTGATTAGCCTTTGCTTATGCAAAGAGGAATCTACAAAGGTATAATTTCTCATAAAGACTTTGATTTGAGTTGAGTCTTGGTTCACCAATCTACTAGGCTTTGAATTTCATGGGTAATGTTTTGTTTTTGAGTGCATGCAAGCATGATTCCGCCTTTTAATTGTTAATTGCATGCTATAGATGTTATTCAAATGAACATGTTTTCACAAAATCATCCTTCAAGTGGTATCAGAGCCTAGGTCTAGTAGTTGGTGAATCCTTTTGGGTTTTGTAGTTCATAGTTTTGATTTAAATGTTGTAATATGTTACAAGCTTTATTCTTGTTTCTTTGAATGTAAATTTTGTTGGAAAATTTGCCATCTCAAATGTTGTAGATGTAGTTCATATGAGCATGAATATTGGAGCTAAAATTTGGTGCCATGTTTTTGGGAATTTTCGGCCAAATCCAAAGGGTGGATTTTTGGGTTCTTGTTTGACTTGTTAAAGGTGTTTTAAAGTGACTTTTGGAACCCCTAAGTACCCTAGGATTTTAGCCCCATTTTGAGTGATGAAAATTTGAGTTTTATTGAGTGAAAATGTTCATGGAGCTCTTGTGGGTTTTCATGGATGTTCTTCATTGTTCTTGATGTTCTTGCCAAGAACATAAAGTTTGGTGTTTTGATTCAAAGTTTTGATTAATTTCATAAAGTCTTTGTTTTGTGCTTTATCAAATGTTTAATGTGATTGAAATTGTGTAAGGTGATAGAAATGTTGATGGATGTGTAAGAAGTACTTCTCTTACACACACACCAACTTATTTCCACTTGCATGGTTCCACTTGCAAGGCTTTATGAATTTGTTGAAAAAATTTCCAAATTTTTGTGGACTTATCTTTTCTCTCTTTTCTCCCTAAAACCGGCCACCCTATTAAAATAGAGTATTTTTGGGGCTTTTATGCAATTACATAAAGTTTTGATACTTTTGTGTATGATGTGAAAAATAAGTTAACACACAAAATCAAACCCTCTTTTTATCAATTGTAGCAAAGTATGTAAATAGGGATTGTTCTAGACCGGGGATTAGGAGGGATTGCTAAACACTTGAAAACTGACTCAGAAATGTAAAAACAAAGTTTAAAGCACTAGATTAGACTCAAAGAATGCAAAACTCACGTTAAAATACTAAAACGAACCAAAAGAATCAAAACAGCAACCAAACACTCAAAACTGCCTAAAAAACACTTTCTGGGCAGTTTTGAACACAAAGCACCAATTTGGACGAATTTGGGTTTTAACTTGTACCAAAACACTTAAAAACATAAACCAACACACTTTCTAACTAATCTAGGACTTTAAAATAAATGGGGAATTGATTTGGACGAAAATGAACTAAATGGACAGATTGCAAGGAAAACAGATTGTAATAGAAACAGATTGTAACACAAAGTTATGAATAATCAATGGATGATGGAATGGCTAAGGGGTTCTTCTCCACACATGAAATATATGCAACCTAAATCAATTTTCAGTTATCAATTTAATAAGTTATGAATCTCGACACTCCAAGTTAATTAGGTCCGCTTAAATTAACCTTCAGATTTCCCTAGAATCATTGAATTGGATGAATATGCATCGCAAACAAATTATTCCCAACAAGTTCTTTATATGAACAGCATGATAAAGACACAAGTTAGAATCATTATGTTCTTTGGAAATCATAAGCATCGACAAGGCATTCGTAACTATGAAAAGCATGATACTCTTGCCAGGAATCTACTTAACACGATCGTGACTAGCGACCTTCACTACTTACGAATATAAATTCATAACGATTAGGTGAAACAAACTTATATCCTAGCATCAAATTCAAGCATGCAAATTAAGCGTGCACTCTCAACCAACATACAAGAATAAGTTCTAAATCAAACGGTTAAGCAAATTGTATTCACGACTTATACAACGATAACTGAAAGTAATCAACTTATTTCACATATATAATCATGGTTTTGAATCCACCCTTAGCCAAAACGAAATTAGCCAATCATACTTAAAGCAAAACAAAGATTACATGAATTAGACATTAAAATCCAAAGAAAGAAAACACCTAGAATGCTCCAACTTGGCAGCAAGTGCATCCAAGATTCCTCCTTTCCCTTGCTTGTGGCAGATTGGTTTGTGGACAGGTTTTGGGTAGTTCTATGGTGTAGACTGGATGGGGAATGGTATGGAAAGGTTTATGGTGAGTGTAGAGGAGTGTTTGATGGTGGAAGGGTGGTGGAGAACTTCGGCAAAGAGGGTGGAAGAAGGTGGAGTGGCTGTGATATTTTCTGGGCACTAGAATGGTGTTTTTAGGATGTTTTGCTGCCTAGGGTGAGTATGGACGAATTTCTGTGATGAATGGTGAATATGAGAGTGTGAACCCTTTGCCAAGGGGTGTAAACATGTACATATAGGCCCCAAAAACCTTAGAGAATCAGGTTAGGTCAGGGATGAAGTGCACGGCAAGAATGGGTTTGTGGTGTGCAATGGTCCAAGGTGAAAATCAAGTAATGATGCAAAGTGTGAAGGGTAAAATGGAGTGGTGTTGCAGCTAGGGAGCATGAATGATTGTGTTCATTGCATAGAGATGGAAAGGGAGGTGAAATGTGTCAACAAATGGGTCAAAGGTGCAGCAACATGTGTTGCACATGGCATTGGATTCCAAATGTGAATGATGGAGCATCAATTGGTGCATGTAATGGATGTAAAGGGTGTATAAAATCTGATGGGTGAAGGGAACAAGAGGTATCAAGCAATTGAGTGTAATAATTAAATGAATTGAAGCATGAAATCAGAAATTATGTAGGGGACAAGAGTGATCAAGCATGGCATGGGAATCCAAAGGGAATTCTATGTTATTTTGCACGACAATGAAGGCAAGTTGGGGTGACAGAATTTTGGGCTGAGTTCTTCATCTTTTGGACCATAATTCTTCACATTCTTGGCCTCTTTAGTTCTCAAATTCGTCCATCCACTTTGGCCCATGCATTTGCTATCCATTCCAAGCCCGAAACTGCTCCAAAGGCCTCCAAAATGCATCATCTTGCATACTTTGTACTTAGAGTCTGAAAACACACAAAAATAACTTTAAACACTAAAATAACTAAGGAAATACAACGTAAATGCACAAGAATAAGCTAACTAAGTCGCATAAATATGCTCCTATCAGTGTATTTGTATTTTGACCCGAAAGTTTACGTTTTGACGTTAAGGCCTAAAAACGCTAAAGGACAAATTGTTTTGCTCCTTTAATGAAGTTTTTATATTTATTGAAATTTTTGGGTTCTAGTTGTAATTACATGAAGTTGTGGACTTTTGTGTTTTTACAAAGTGACCCCAAAAGTTTGTGTTTTGCAATATATCCCAAAAAGTTGTGGTAATTGCATTTTGGCCCAAATTAGGTTGAGAACAAAATTGTTTTGTCTCTTTAAATGAGAATTGGATTTTCATTTCATTTAGCTCCATTTAAATCAATTTTATGGATACAAAAACCAAATGAAAATGTTGCATTCAAGTTTAATTGGTTAAAGCGTTAATTAATTAAAGAAAGGGTGATTATGAACCTAAGCCTAATATAATTGAGCTATGTGAAAGGCCGTTTCAAATTTGTTTGAACCATGGGAATGTGTAGATTAGATTTTGGTTGTAATTTGATTTGATAAAATGTTGTAAAAGAGCATAAGCTCTTCTTTACTTTAAAGTAATTTGTTTTATTCAAATGTTGTAACGAGCATAAGCTCATCTTTACTTTGAAGTACTCCTTTCTTGTATTATTTGATATGCATGAAAATGGAGTAGAGGGTCCAACGCCCCTAAGACAACATGCCTTAATGTGATTAAACGCGTAACTAAAATCAATCACCATCCCTAGACCGAGATTCAACACTAGGCTCGTGTTGAATCTAAACAAAGGTTCATAGTCATCCTAAGGCCCTAAGGCAACTATATAGTCCATCAAATGAATGCAAAGTTTATGTTAGTAGTATCATGTACTCTTGCTTTAAAACCATTTTATAAGCATAGTGGGAGTATTATATACAACTAAATTCAATCAAATGGACCAATAGTTGTAATAGGACCAAAGTTGTTTTAATAAAGATTAAAATGAATATTTATATGTGATGAGACCTAAAACCCTGAACCAAACCATTATTAAGTTGATAAGCGAGAGATGCTTTGAACATCTCTTCGTAGGCCTTCCACCATGGTGGGCTTCAATCGTTTGTGACTCATACACCGTATTCGTCCAATTCTGGGGTATGCAAAGTATGTGCTTACATTCAGGAGAAGCCTATAAACATATGATGAAGTGAAGGTAGGCAACGAGTATGGTCAATATGATATTCTTCTGAGGCCATTCTTGAATCCCTACTTGAACTAGCATGGTGGGAATGACTTAAATAAGTGCAATGGTGCCAATATGATATTCTTCTGAGGCATCATTCTCTAGAGGCCAAACTAGATGGGTAATTATAAAAGTTGTAAATGGCTAAAGCGTTATCCTCTCATCATTATTGTTGCTAGCCAATATGATATTCTTTTGAGGTGGGCTTGGTAATGGTGAGCCTCCCATACCCCGCTAAGAGTTCAACATAATTCTCGAATTCCATTGAGGGATATGGAATTTGCCAAAAATAGTGGGTGGTGCTATTTGATTTAAAGACCCGAATCAAATGGCTTAAAATCAAGCAATTTATATTCGTTATGTATTTGTTTACCAATATATTTGCAAACGCTATCCAAAACTTGACTAAGAAAAGCCGAATGCTTTAGTTTCCGGACTTGGTACAACAATCCCAAAGATTGTCTTAAATGGATTGTATATATACCTAAGTAGTCTAATCCTCACAATCTTCCTATTGATAATGTATCATTGGAAGAACATGTTAGATAAGTCTATCATAAAGAGGACAACACTTTTAATGTCATAGTTCTTCACTTACAAATCGTTCTATGAAGAAATAAGAGTTGCTTTGAACAACCCTTAGCTAATGCAAACACTAGTGCTTGTTTCTTTGTTAAATGAACAAAGAACTTGAGAAGAAAGCACAAGGGCATGGACACTTTATGTGCTATGATTCTTCACTTACAAATTGTTGTATGAAGAAATGAGAGTTGTCTTGAACAACTCTTGAAAGTTTGTAATTATGTTTAGAACATAATGGTTGGTTGACAAAAATAGTCCATCAACATGGACTTATGATGATTTTGAATCATTGAGTGTTGAAGTGTTAAACCAATTCTAGAAACGGAAACTAGGCAAGGACTTCACCTTTGTGTCCCTATCCAAATGGTTCACTAAGTTTATTGTAAACTATATAGTGAACAATAACCACACACTCCAAATCGTTTGATGTGTTTAACACAATTGAAATAAGTTTCAAGAGAGATAGTGGGAGTTTAGGGACCATGACTATTGTAGTCAAAGGAGAAGTCAAATGAAGAAAAGGAAATAACTCCAAGGGAACAAACTTTCTTTATGAAAGGATGGACATTGGAAGGGGTATTTGCAAGAAATGTCTTGCAAGTGTCAAGAACACACCTTTCGAAGGTGTTGTAAATTGTTCTTGAATAGTTCAAAACAGTTCGTTCTTCTACTTGAATGCTTGATTCCGTATTAGTAACTATGTTTTACAATCATTGTAAAAGTGTGACTAATAAGAAGTAGAAGATATATGAGAGAAGAAAAAGGTGCTTCACATTCGGAACGTGAATAAAATAAAGATCTCTGCGAAAGCAGATAGTACTTACTTCCTCATATGAACTACCAAAGAAATTGGAAAAACCAAAGATTGTCTTTACATTTCAATTTTAAGGAACTTAATTCCGTCACTATAGTAGAGATGGATGAATGTTTTGTTTGACAAAACATTGTTCTTTATTAGTCAATGATTGGATTATAGTAATCTAATTGATTGTCTCTATAGTATAGATGATATGGTAGTGTTAACTGTTTAGAATATAATGATGCTTAAAACCCAAAAGGTTGCAAGATAGTGACTAATCCCAACTGAGTTGTGATACCTCTAAAACATAAAATACGAGTTGGTCATAGATGGATGCTTTGGATCGTTAGATCCGGATCCAACACCTTCTTATTAAAATTGTATAGAGGCGAAATGTTCGAATCTTTATTCTTTTGGAAAGAAAAAAGAATCACAAAGTTGTTGAGGTTAATTCACTTAGATGTTAGTGGCACTTGTCCACAACATAATCATGTTGTATGACATTCACCAAAGATCACTCTCGGTTGGACTATAGTTTATTTTGAATAAACACAAGTCCGAATGCTTTGCAAAAGGTTTCAAAGAATTCAAGAAATGTAAGTTGATGAGTAAGACGTCTAAAGTATTTGCCTCCTTAGATTTGATCCAAGGAAAGATAACACTTTAGAATAGTTTCCTTGAAAAATATCAAGGAAAGAAGCATCATAAGATAATGGATTTCTCCATTGAGAGAAGAACGAACTCAAATAAGATTTAGTTCGTTGGATGTTATCAATTACCCATATATATATGATATATACTTCTAAGACAATATGATTGTCAATTAGAAGATCTTCCAAGATTTTCATGACTCCATAAGATGTAGTTGGAAAGAAAGACAAATCTTAATCATGTTAAGATTTGGGGTTGTGTGCTAATAAACAATATTTGTTTGAGAATTATCTTATGGATATCCTTAAATTAACATTTGGATATCACTTCTATAAACCAACTAACAAATGTTGTTTGTTGGGTAGTTCATTGTAATCCTACACTAGGATTTGCCCAAGATAGAGCAAATGAACGAGGGATAGAACTCAAAGAATGGTTCTTTAAGAAACAAGATAGTGATCAACAAATATAACAACCTAGTTCCTATACCACAAGCTCCAAGATAGTCGAGAAGGATTTATAAATCGTCTCAGTTGAATGGTTTGAACTTTATGACTATGTCATAGAGTTACACCTCTTAATTCGAAAGAAATAAGAATGAAAATCCTTATGACTACATTGAGTGTATATACGATATATACTCAAGGAAATGGTAAAGTACCATTTGACCCGAAATAATGAAACCTTAAATAGCTAATTGGTAGCTTAAGGTGACTACAATCAAAGAGAATGGTTGACTTTGAAGAAACCATCTTTGACGTAGTCTTGTTTTCAATTAATTCGAAGATTGCTAACTACAACTAAATGGTGATTCAATGTTTGGACATAATATGGGTTTCCGAAACCATTATTAAGATAGTCTTGATAATATATGTCTAAAACTATGAATCACAAGACATGTAAGTTGTAGAGATCCAACCATCATGGATCTTAGCAAGCTAGTGGGAGCTGTAAACGTCTTATGAGAGAAAGATCAAAACGTTTGATTTCTCATAAAGATGTAAATGAATCTTTTGTTTACTAGGTTTACAAAAGATTAGTGGGAGTTAATCATGTTCCTAAATTTGAATATATATATATATATATATATATATATATATATATATATATATATACAAATATATGATATATTGATTTTGGAAATGAAAAGAATACTTCTTCGTTAAAGTTATGACTTTAAAACATTATATGAAGATAGAATGTATATGGGAGACATAATCTATATACATGGGATGGAAATCTATATTGATAGATTTTAGGATATAATTGGATTATATCAAGCCCTAATAATAGACAAGAGATGCTAGGAAGTTTCTCATATGATGATAAACTTCAATTAGAAGGACGACTCTAGTGAGACTAGCAAGTTGCCCTTCTCAAAGGGAACGTACCCTTTGACTCCCAAAGAAATAATGCGTAAATAGAATCCTTTATGCATACGCAGAGAGGTGCTTTATGTATTTCATATTGTATGAAAAACATTGATATGAGTTGTACCTAGAAAGGTACAAGACGATATCAGTGCAAGCCCAGGATCAGAACCACGGCAACTGTCAAGTGAGTCCTTAAGTATTTAAGAAATACTAAAGGATAGATTCCTCAAAGAATGAGGAAGAATTAGAGTAACGTAATGGAAGCGTAAATGTATTAGATTATGAATCTAATCCATCATTGGATATTTCTTCATTATGAATGAAGAGATAATCAGATATCTCTTTATTATGACTAAAGAGATATTTGGATGGAAACATTAAAAGTAATGACTTTAGTGTGTTCCATTGTGAATGCAAAATATATTGCCGTATAAAAGCTTACAACAATGTTGTTTGGATGGAAAAGTTCATTTATGAACTCTCTATTCGGTTCCAACCAGAAAGTGTCTCTAGTGTACTGACACTACGACACTAATGGGGCGATAGCTCAAGCCAGGGAATTAAGGTCTCATCAAGATCCGAACAGAAATGAGAGACTGAACCACATGATTAAGAATGATGTATAATGGTGACGTCGTTATTCTCAAGGTTGCTTCTATGGATAACATATAGATATCCATTGTCTAGGCCTACTACTCAGCCATTTATGAAATGACTACAGAAGAGGTATCATCACTGATGACCAAGCTAATTGGCTCCAGTACAAGTGGGAGATTGTTGGAAATGTGCCCTAAAACCAATCATATGATGATACTTTACGGACATTTCACATGTTAAATTAATCTAGTTTAATATCAAGGGCAAAGATTATTGTTTGAGCCGTCTCATATAAATGTTATACGCTTAAACGATAAGTCCAAGGAATATGTGATTGGGAGAATGCGATCTAAAGAAGTTAGATTCATGAGACCATTCTTTCGTAGACACATCCTAAAAGTTCCTGATCATAGGATTGCCAATTGGGCATTGATAGTCCGTTAAGATCAATACGTACTGTGTCTTCTATCAGGGAGAATGACTAGTCTCGAGTCATTGGTGTGTGTGACATCAAGACAAGCATGTAGGTGCTCAATAATGAATGAGTCCACTGAACACGATCAACGAGGAGTTCTCATACTCATGTCACATGAGAACTCATGGTTGGGATAATGCAAAGTAGTCCTTTGACCTGAGGCATCATAGTTGTCTTGTGGTTTAGTCCTTGATCTTTGATTATGTCAAAGTCACTCCATTATGAGGGTGTCCACGGCATCGTCGGGGTTAAGCCACTTAGCCATGGAGGCAAGTGAATGCGCAACAAGGGATCTCTAACCTTCAAACCGTTTGGGGGAGAATACTCTATGATATGATTAAGAATCTCTGGCCAGAGTAAGAATGAGATTGAGGAAGTCGTTCCAAATCACATTCAAGGTAATCATATAAGCACACGAATCACATTGGATAGTAGACATGAATAAACTATCAAACCAAACAATGTGGTCAAGAGTATTGTATTAGAGAAAGACCGTATTGCATTTGTAATCCTAAACTGAATAGGTTCTCCACCTCTTCTGATTAGCTTGGGTAACCATGATATGCTGCTAGGTGTCACTCATGGTTTGTGGAAGCCCTAAACGTGTATAATCACTAAAGGGAGAATTGAAAGTAAGTTTCAATTCACAATCGATTTGAAATGGTTTTAATCGCCCACTGCCTCGCTAAAAGGAACCTAATGGATCGTACACCGTGTAAGGTGGAGATTGAAGAAACAATGGGGATGAGTAAGAATAATTAAATGGTTTAATTATTTATGGCAAAGATTAATTAATATGTTAATTAATCAAACGAATAAGTTCGTTAAAGACCTTGGGATAGTTTTGGACCTTAAGGCCCAATGGGCTTCGAATGTCAAGCCCAACGACTTAAGTTGTATGACAACTTAATGAATAATGATTCACAAATGCCCAATTAGCCCAATAATACCCTAAGGCCGACCATTTAGAGATGGAGTGAGTTTTGGACTTATTTACAAGTTTGCCACTCCAATGAATTAAGGTATAAATATGACTTTATAGCCAAAATTCATTTAGGGTTTCTTTTGGAGAAAATTGGAGAGAACATGTCTCTCCCTTTCTCTCTAAAGAGGCCGGCCTCCTTGGAGGGTGTGGCTAGCAATCCTACTACTCCAAGGTCACTCATTTCTTCTCCAATCTAACCTTGTTGAAGAGACTTAGAGGTTCTCAATTTTGGGAACTTGGAAAACCATTTCATCCATCCAAATCCATAGATCTAAGATGCAAGGAATGAAGACCCTCTCTTTGGGTGATTAGCCTTTGCTTATGCAAAGAGGAATCTACAAAGGTATAATTTCTCATAAAGACTTTGATTTGAGTTGAGTCTTGGTTCACCAATCTACTAGGCTTTGAATTTCATGGGTAATGTTTTGTTTTTGAGTGCATGCTGAAGGATGATTTTGTGAAAAGATGTTCATTTGAGCAACATCATATAGCATGCAATTAACAATTAAAGGTGGAATCATGCTTGCATGCACTCAAAAACAAAACATTACCCATGAAATTCAAAGCCTAGTAGATTGGTGAACCAAGACTCAACTCAAATCAAAGTGAGTTGAGAAATTATACCTTTGTAGATTCCTCTTTGCATAAGCAAAGGCTAATCACCCAAAGAGAGGGCCTTCATTCCTTGCTTCTTAGATCTATGGATTTGGATGGAAGAATAGGTTTCTCCAAGTTCCCAAAGTAGAGAACCTTTAAGTCTCCACACCAAGGTTAGATTTAAGTAGAAATGAGTGACCTAGAGGAAGCAAGATTGCTAGCTCAATTCCTCTAGGGTGGCCGGCCTCTTTAGAGAGAAAGGAGAGCTTTGTTTTCTCATCCTTTCCCAAAAAGAAACCCTAAATGAATTTTGGCTATAAAGTCATATTTATACCTTAATTCATTGGAGTGGCAAACTTGTAAATAAGTCCAAAACCCACTCCATCTCTAAATGGCCGGCCTTAGGGTATTATTGGGCTAATTGGGCCTTTGTGAATTATTATTCATTAAGTTGTCATATAACTTAAGTCAATAGGCTTGACGTTCAAAGCCCATTGGGCCTTAAGGTCCAAAACTATCCCGAGGTATTTAACGAACTTATTCATTTGATTAATTAACATATTAATTAATCCTTGCCATAAATAATTAAACCATTTAATTATTCTTACTCATCTCCATTGTTTCTTCAATCTCCACCTTACACGGTGTACGATCCATTAGGTTTCTTTTAGCGAGGCAGTGGGCGATTAAAACCATTTCAAATCGATTGTGAATTGAAACTTACTTTCAATTCTCCCTTTAGTGATTATACACGTTTAGGGCTTCCACAAACCATGAGTGACACCTAGCAACATATCATGGTTACCTAAGCTAATCAGAAGAGGTGGAGAACCTATTCAGTTTAGGATTACAAATGCAATACGGTCTTTCTCTAATACAATACTCTTGACCACATTGTTTGGTTTGATAGTTTATTCATGTCTACTATCCAATGTGATTCGTGTTCTTATATGATTACCTTGAATGTGATTTGGAACGACTTCCTAAATCTCATTCATACTCTGGCCAGAGATTCTAAATCATATCATGGAGTATTCTCCCTCAAACGGTTTGAAGGTTAGAGATCCATTGTTGCGCATTCACTTGCCTCCATGGCTAAGTGGCTTAACCCCAACTATGCCATGGACACCCTCGAATGGAGTGACTTTGACATAATCAAAGATCAAGGACCTAACCACAAGACAACTATGATGCCTCAGGTCAAAGGACTACTTTGCATTATCCCAACCATGAGTTCTCATGTGACATGAATATGAGAACTCTTCGTTGATCGTGTTCAGTGAACTCATTCTCTATTGAGCACCTACGTACTTGTCTTGATGTCACACACACCAATGACTCGAGACTAGTCACTCTCCCTGAGAGAAGACACAACACGTACTGATCTTAACGAACTGTCGATGCCCAATTGGCAATCCTATGATCAGGAACGTTTAGGATATGTATACGAAAGAGAATGGTCTCATGAATCTAACTTCTTTAAATTACATTCTCCTAATTACATATTCCTTGGACTTATCGTTTAAGCATATAACATTTATATGAGACGGCTCAAACAATAACCTTTGCCCTTTATATTTAAACTACATTAGTTTAACTTGTGAAATGTCCGTAAAGTATCATCATATGATTGGTTTTAGGGTACATTTCCAACACATGCAAGCATGATTTCGCCTTTTAATTGTTAATTGCATGCTATAGATGTTATTCAAATGAACATGTTTTCACAAAATCATCCTTCACAGGGGACTATATTGTTATAAAGTCATGCCCTTCGGCCTAAAGAATGCAGGAGCGACTTATCAAACATTGGTCAATTCAATATTCGCCGAATAAATTAGGAAGAGCATGGAAGTTTATGTTGATGATATGCTAGTCAAGAGCAAACATGCTGACCAACACATCACCAACCTATCTGAAACTTTCACCATTCTGAAGAGGTATCGAATGAGGTTGAAACCCAACAAATATGCCTTTGGCGTAAGCTCTGGAAAATTCTTAAGCTTCATGATAAGCCAACGAGGCATTGAGGCTAATCCCGAGAAGATCAAAGCAATCCTCGACATGAAGGAGCCGGTAACTTCAAAAGACATCTAGAGCCTTACTGTCAAGGTGGCAGCTTTAACTAGGTTCATCTCTAAGGCCACAGACAGATATATTTTTTTCTTCAAAGCACGGGAATTAAAAAGTACATTACATGGACTGATAAATGTGCTGAAACATTCAAGAACATTAAAGACTACATGAGTAAAGCCCTTCTGCTTTCCAAACCTGAGGTTGGTGACACTTTCATTATCTATCTGTCGGTATCGGCTTCAGCAGTAAGTTCCGTTCTCATTCAAAAAGATGGTAATGTCGAACGGCCTATCTACTACGCTAGCAAGGCCTTACAAGATGTGGAGAGACGATACTTCAACATTGAGAAATTGGCTCTAGCATTGGTCATGTTTGCTCGAAAACTTTGCTCTTACTTCCAAGCACACTCCATCATCGTGCTTACCAATTATCCTTTTCGACAGATACTCCAAAGTTTTAACACTTCCGGGTGAATGATCAAATGGGCGATAACATTGGGTGAGTTTGACATCTCTTACCAATCAAAGCCAGCTGAGAAGGGCCAAGCAATGGCAGATTTCATTGCCGACTTCACATATCCTGTTGACATTGTTTCTACTCCTAAAAAAGCGGTTTCATTACCCTCGAAAGCTCAGAAAATAGAACCAACAGCCCCAACATGGAGTTTATATGTTGATGGCTCGTCCAACCAACAAGGTTGTGGAGCAGGACTAGTCCTTACGACCCTTGACAAAGTGACGATGGAGTATGCTCTTCGTTTCAAATTCAAATGGTCGAACAATGAGGCCGAATATGAAGCCCTCCTATCTGGCTTACGTTTGGCCAAACATCTTGTGGATAAACGAATTAATATCTTCAGTGGCTCCCAATTAGTGGTTAACCAGGTCACCAACAACTTTGATGCTAAGGATAGCTCTATGGCAGCATATCTAGCACAAACACAATTGTTGCTCAAGCGCTTCCACTACCAGATCACCTAAATTCCCTGAGCGGCAAACAGTCATGCAGATGCTTTGGCTCACCTCACCTCAGCAGTGGAAAACAAGATTGGGAGAAAAATTCAAGTCGAATTGTTGGCAGCACCAAGCACCATGGCTACAGAAGTGTGCAACTTAAAATAGGGGGATAGTTGGATTACCCCGATTTATAGATTCATTGCTCATGGCAACCTTCCAAATGACAAAGTCCAAGCTAAGCAGATTCGATACAAGGCTACCCGTTACTTGATCATTAATGACCAACTCTACAAGCGGGGTTTTAACCTACATACGTAAGATGCCTTCCGCCGGTAGAGGCGGAAACAGTTCTTTGGGAAATACATGAAGGAGTTTGCGGAGATTATGCTGGATCTCGATCCCTAGCACACAAGGCTTTTCGCCAAGGATATTACTGGCCAACAATCCACCAAGATGCCATCAGAATATCCTGCTAATGTGATAAGTGTCAACGCTACGTAACTATTCCTCACTTCCATCCCAAGCCGCTCACTCCTATGATCAGTCCTTGGCCCTTCGCCCAATGGGGACTTGATTTGATCGACCCAATGCCTGCAGGGAAGGGCAAGGTCCGTTATGCAATCGTTGCAGTTGACTACTTCACAAAGTGGGTCGAAGTAGAACCCTTGGCAACCATTACTGAGGCAAAAATAGAAGACTTCGTATAGAAGAACATCCTTTGCAGATTTGGCATTCCCAATGCGATAGTCACTGACAACGGGTGACAGTTCGACAACAATAAGTGCAAGATGTTCTGCTCTAAATTCAACATCAACTTATGTTTTGCCTCCCCAGCTCATCCCTAGTCTAATGGACAAGTTGAAGCCATCAACAAAATAATCAAGCGAACTTTGAAAACCAGCTTGGACAAGGCTAAACGTTGTTGGCCAGAATTTGTACACCAAGTTCTTTGGTCATACCGCATTTCGTATCGGACATCAACAAGAGAAACCTTATTCTCACTTACCTTTGGTACAGAGGCAGTTTTCCCAGTTAAGCTTGAGTAAGCAACGTTCCGAGTCCAGAACTACGTGCAAAGTGAAAATGACAAACAATTTACCTTTAACTTAGATCTAGTCGAGGAACATAGAAATCAAGCTCACTTGAGGAATGTCGCTTACAAGCAGTGGATCTCCAACTACTATGACTCAAGGGTCAAACCTCGTTTTTTCAAAGTAGGGGACTGAGTATTGAAGAAAAGATTACTTTGCGACAGAGTCCCGAGTGAAGGAACACTTAGTCCAAACTGGGATGGACCGTTTAAAGTTATTGGCATCAGTCGCCCTGGCTCCTACAAGCTTAGAAGCTCCGATGGCAAGACCCTTGGCCATCCATGGAACGCTGATCACTTGAAGTAGTATTACAAGTAAACTCACATTGTACAAGTGTTAAGCTTCAGCAGTTCGACATCTTATGTAACGAAGACTATTTGGCATGAATTCAATAAAAAGGTGATTTAGACAACTCGGTTCTAATCCTCTTACATTCCTAGCAATGAAACACTCGGGTTCAAGTTTCAACATGAATGCTTCCTACATGAAACAAAGTCTAAGTATATGTCAACAAGACTATACAAATAAATGAATAGCTTCACAGTATATTCGTTCAATCATACATTCCAACACATTCATACATAAGCCAACTGTGCTTCGAAAGGGTTCAACATACTTTGTGTCATTCGACACTTGCTACAATGTGCCTCAACACCTTGCCCTTATTCTCACCAACCAGGTGATGAAATATGAAGAATGAACTCATCTTCATGCCACTAACCATGTGATGAAATGTGAAACCCGTACTTTCCTTCATGCCACCAATCAGGTGATGAAATGTACAACCTGTACTCTAATATCATTTGGAAACTTGCCACTCATGCCGCCAACCAGGTGAAGAAGGAACTCATCTTCATGCCACCAACTAGGTGATGAAATGTACAACCCGTACTCTCTTTTTATGCCACCAACCAGGTGATGAAATGTATAACCTGTACTCTAATATCATTTGGCAACTTGCCATTCATGCCACCAACCAGGTGAAGAAGGAACTCATCCTCGTGCCACTAACCAGGTGATGAAATATGATGAAAGGTGATGAAGGAACTCACTTTCGTATCAGTAACCAAGTGATGAAAGCAACTTACCATTCATTCCACCTACCAGAAGACGAGTGGTACAACTTGTACATGTGAACTCCTAGCATTCACAAATAATCAAAAACCCTAAAGCTTGACAACTCAACTAGGGGAACACTTATGCCCAACAAGAGTTATAGTCACCAATAAAGTCTTATTACAAGCCAACAACAACTTCAATGCATGGCCTACGAAGATCTAGCTATTCAGCCCTCTTGCATCTGCTTCAGACATTTCTCCTCTGTAATAATGCAAACACTACAACTTGTAGAAAGCTTCACACACTCTTAATCAAGACAGTGTGAAGCAAAACCAATTTATGGTGCCAACAAAAGCTTCATCAAAGGAGTTCAACCACAATTCTCAAAAGCTTCACACACTCTTGATCAAGACACTTTGAAGCAAAACCAATTTATGGTACCAACAAGAGCTTCATCAATGGAGGGCAACCACAATTCTCAAAAGCTTCACACACTCTTGATCAAGACAGTATGAAGCAAAACCAATTTATGGTGTTAACAAGAGTTTCATCAAAGGAGTTCAACAACAATCTTCAAAAGCTTCACACTCATGATCAAGACAGTGTGAAGTAAAACCAATTTATGGTGCCAACAAGAGCTTCATCAAAGGAGTTCAATCACAATTCTCAAAAGCTTCACACACTTTTGATCAAAACAATATGAAGCAAAACCAATTTATGGTACTAACAAGAGCTTCATCAATGGAGGGCAACCATAATTCTCAAAAGCTTCACACACTTTTGATCAAGACAGTGTGAAGCAAAACCAATTTATGGTGCCAACAAGAGCTTCATCTATGGAGGGTAACCACAATTCTCAAAAGCTTCACACTCTTGCTCAAGATAGTGTGAAACAAAACCAATTTATGGTGTGAAGCAAAACCAATTTATGGTACCAACAAGAGCTTCATCAAAGGAGTTCAACCGCAATTCTCAAAGGCTTCACACTCTTGATCAAGACAGTGTGAAGCAAAACCAATTTATGGTGCCAACAAAAGCTTCATCAAAGGAGTTCAACCACAATTCTCAAAAGCTTCACACACTCTTAATCAAGACAGTGTGAAGCAAAACCCATTTATGGTGCTAACAAGAGCTTCATCAAAGGAGTTCAACCACAATCCTTAAAAGCTTCACACTCTTGATCAAGAAAGTGTGAAGTAAAACAAATTTATGGTGCCAACAAAACCTTCATCAATGAAGGGCAACTACAACTCGTAGAAAGCTTCACACACTCTTGATCAAGGCTGTTCGAAGCAAATTCAATTTATATGGTTCATCCAAACCTTCAACCACTACAAGGTGTGGCTTGCATCACAATCTCTTACTCAACAGTGTAGAAGCAAAATTTGTATATGTTGTCTCTCCCACATTTTCCAATTTCTATTTTCCCAAAAAAAAAAAAACAAAAGAAAATTAGGAGATTCAACAAATTTCTAGTTTTCCAAAAAAAAGGGGAAATTCTACAAAGCTTCATCAATGGAGGACAACTGCAAATTCTTAAAAGCTTCACACTATCTTCATCAAGATAGTGTGAAGCAAAATCAATTCGTAGTACCCAACAAAGCTTCACTACAAAAGCTTCATCAATGGAAGACAACTACAAATTCTCAAAAGCTTCACACTATCTTGATCAAGATAGTGTGAAGCAAAATCAATTCGTGGTACCCAACAAAGCTTCACCACAAAAGCTTCACCAACAAAAGCTTCTTCAATGGAAGACAACTACAAATTCTCAAAAGCTTCACAATATTTTGATCAAGATAGTGTGAGGCAAAATCAATTCATGGTACCCAACAAAAGCTTCAACTCCAAAGCTTCACCTACAAAGCTTCAACTCCAAAGCTTCACCTATAAAAGCTTTAACATAAAAGCTTCACCTACAAAGCTTCAACTCCAAAGCTTTAACACAAAAGCTTCACCCACAATAGCTTCACCCATAAAAGCTTCACCCATAAAAGTTTCACTAACAAAAACTTCACCCACTAAAGCTTCACCCACAATAGCTTCACCCACCACAAAAGCTTCACCTACAAAAGCTTCACCCACAAAAGCTTCACCCACCATAAAAGCTTCACCCACCATAAAAGCTTCACCCACCACAAAAGCTTCACCCACCACAAAAACTTCACCCATCATAAAAGCTTCATCCACCACAAAAACTTCACCCACAAAAGCTTCACCGATCACAAAAGCTTCACCCATAAAAGCTTCACCCATCACAAAAGCTTCACCGATCACAAAAGCTTCACCCACAAAAGCTTCACCCACCACAAAAACTTCACCCATCACAAAAGCATCACCCACCACAAAAGTTTCACCTACAAAGTTTCACCCATAAAAGCTTCACCCACAAAAATTTCACCCACCATAAAAGCTTCACCTACAAAAGCTTCCCCCACCAAAAATGCTTCACCTACAAAAGCTTCACCCACAAAAGCTTCACCCACAAAAGCTTCACCTACAAAACTTCACCTACAAAAGCTTCACATTATCTTGATCAAGATAGTGTGAAGCAAAATCAATTCATGGTACCCAACAAAACTTCAACCTCAAAACTTCACCTACAAAGCTTCAACACCAAAGCTTCACCTACAAAGCTTAAAATATATATATATATATATATATATATATATATATATATTTGGAAATTCGAAAATTCAAAAAAAAAATTTGAAAAAAAATTCAAAAAAAAAAATTAGAAAAAAAAAAAAAAAATTGCCTAGGCCTTATCTTCTTTGGGCCTAACAACTTTCATAACAAATATATATGAATGAGGAGTTTTGGGCTACCATTTAGAAAGGAAATGCCTCATTCGTCAACTCTCTCGATCGGAGACTTGAGGGACTCCTAACATATGCTAATGCACCTTGATACTCGGAAGTCTCACGACCACTCAGTGACTTGGATTTTTCAAGTCTCTAACCGAGAAACTTTCCTTACTCGGGAAATTAAGGGATCACTACCTCAACATACATGCTTCACTCTCAAAGCTTCAACATACAAGCTTCAACAAAAGAAAAAATTCAAAGAACTTAGTGAAGAAGGCCTTGGTGTATTTAACACAATACGTTGAAATGAAGCAAAGCTTGTTTATTGATGATAGGAGCATATTTATGTGCCTTAGTTAGCTAGTTTTTATGCATGTTTGTTATGTTTTCTTAGTTTAAAGTAGTCTTTTAAGCTAGTTTCATGTGTTTTCAGGTTTTAAGGGCATATTACATAAAATGATGCAATTTGGAGCCTTTTGGAGCAAAATAGAGCTTGGAATGGAAGTCACATACTTGGAGCAAAGGGAAGGGACGAGAATGAAGATTTGAAGATTTGAGGAGTCCTAGTTGAAGAAGGATTTCTAATCAACGAAGGATTCCTAATTGAAGAAGGATTCCTAATCAACGGAGGAGTCCTAGCTAAGGATGGATTCGTAGTTAAAGATGGATTCCTAGAAGGATAAGGATTCCTACTCAAGCAAGGTTTCCTACTTGACGAAGGAGAATTAAAGTCAAAAAAATCAGCTCAAGTGAAGAAATCTTATCCAAAACATCATCCATAACTTTATCTTAGCTTATCTTATCCAAACAAACCTTATCCTATCCTATCTTATCCAAATCTGAATTCATTGATATTTTAGCTGCAAAGTGGGGTTCCTAACTAGATTAGAATGCTTAAAATAAGATTTCTAGAAGCCCTATCCCTGCACACATAAGGTGCCGCACCTATCCCTTTCTAGAACTTGTTTTCCTTGCCTTGCAAGGCTTTCTAGAAGCCTTATCCACCCTATCCCTTACCTGCCGCACCTAGGAGGCCTTTTCCTTTGCAAAATCTGATTGTTTAAACCTATTTCCTTGTGGATTTGGGTTATCCAAGTCCATATTTGATTACCCTAGGGTTTTAAGTGCCTATATATACTCATATAAACCCCTAGATCAGATCACCACCTCTCATACACATCAATTAACGCCAGAAATCATTCCTTGCTCTCTGCCGCACCCTTCCACCACCATTCTCCCAAATTTCTGCCTAAAAACAACCCTAGCCACACCACCCATCAACCCTAAAGCCTTCCATACCATTCCCCATCCATTCTACACCACAAATAACCCCAAAAACCTGTCTAAAGTTCTCTGCCGCAGCAAGGAGGAAGGAGGATTCTTGGATGCACTTGCTGCCAAATTGGATCGTCTAGGTGTTTTCTTTCCTTGGTTTTTAATGTCTAAATTTATGTATCTTTGCTTTGCGAGTATGAGGAACTAAACCCCCCTTGGCTAGGGGGGGATTCGAAACCATGATTATGCTTGCTATATGATTTGATTACTTTCAATTGTGTTTCATAAGTCGTGGATTCAATTTACTTATCTATATGAATTAAAACTGATTTGTGTATGTTGGTTGAGAGTGCACGCTTAATTTTCATGCATGAGTTTGATGCTAGAATGTAAGGGAATTTCACCTAATCGTTATAAACTTATATTCAAAAGTAGTAAAGGTTGTTAATCACAATCGTGTTAAGTAAATTCATGGCATAAGTTTCATGCAATCATAGTAACAAGTGCTTCATCAATGCTTATGGTTTTCATAGAACTTAATGATTCTTGCTTGTATCTCTATTATGCAATCATGTAGGGGACTTGTGGGGAATGCTTTGGGTTGTCGTATGCAATCATCCAATTCAATAACGTTAGGAAAATCTGAAGGTTAATTTAAGCGGACCTGATTAACTTGGGGCGTTGAGAATTCATGGGTTATTGAAAAGCAATTGGAAATCGTTTTGAATGCAAGTATAACATGTGTGGAGATGAACCCCTTAGCTAGCTTACCATCCATTCATTTAAGCCAAATTCGTTTTAAAATCTGTTCTAGTTTACAAAGTTTTGTTTTGTTTTTAAATTCGTCCAAAATCAATCCCCCTTTTCTTTGTTGAGTCATATTAGTTAGAAGTCAAGTTAGTTTGTGTTTTTAAGTGTTTTGAGTCAAGTTAAAACCTAATTTCGTCCAAGTTTGTGTCTAGTGTTCAAAACTGCCCAGATTGTGTTTTTAAGGCAGTTTTGAGTGTTTTGGTGCTGTTTTGAGTCTTTTGGTTTGTTTTGGTATTTCCAAGTTTAGTTTTGCATTCTTTGAGTCTAGTTTAGTGTTTTAAACTTGTTTTTACGTATTTGAGTCAGTTTTCAAGTGATTTTGCAATCCCTCCTAATCCCCGGCCTAGAACGATCCCTACTTACATACTTACTACAATTGATAAAAAGAGGGTTAATTTGAGTGCTAGTTAATTTTCACATCAATTGATATCTCCGATAAGTTACAAATATATACATATACATGAATCAAAATAAACAAACAAGATAGAGCCTTCACAAAGGTTGCTTAGGAGAAGTCTCAGCAGTCGGCAAAGCCCCAGAAAGAAGATGCATCGGACGGTGATTATTCGGAGCCTTAGTACTAGGCAGAACCCCAGAAGGAGGAGGCATCGAAGGTTGATTATTTGGAGCTTCATTACGTGGTACAGCCCCAGAAGACGAAGGCAATAAATGCCTTTGGAACAAACCCAAAAACCTCTGATGATCAAGTAAAATCTGACCATTAGATTCCTGCAGCTGGTCGAGCTTCCTCTTTATGTTTGTAGCATAGTCATGTGCGAGCCTGTGCAACTGTTAATTCTCATGCTTGAGCCCTCTGATCTCCTGTTTGAGACTTATCATTTCAGCCGCCAATGATTCAACTTGGCGGGTTTGAGCAAATAGACGTTGGGCCATATTAGACACAGAACTTGCACACTGAACACTGACAGCCAGAGAATCGTTAACAGCCAACTCAACAGATCGTTTGGAAAGTAGTCTGTTATCTTTGGGAGTAAGAAGGTTCCTGGCTACCACTACAGCTGTCACATCATTCTTCATCATAGAGTCCCCAACGGTAAGAGGACCAGTAAGGGATAAGAAGGATGGGCGCCATATGTTGTCTTGAAAAGGCATGGCTGCCTCTTCACCAAAGTTTAAGTCAAAACGACGGTCGGATGGGCCAGACATTCTCAGAAATGATGAAGGAGAAATGAGGTGCAATAAATCTCTGAAGTACAAAAATAAGGGGAAATGAGATGCAATAAATCATGCAAGCAATAACTTTCTGAACGTACTTCTTGCACACAATTGGTGCCCCTATGAAAGAAAGGGTAACAGGGCTGTTGGTTCATAAATCTTTGATGTACAAAAATAAGGGGAAAAATCCTGCAGGCAATAACTCTGTGAATGTACTTCTTGCACGTAGATTTTCCTGAGTAAAATATGTCAACAATCCCCACACTCAACATCAGCTACTCGGGTACCACAGATAACTTTGCCAAAGATCTCTGACAAAGTTTAGACACATAAATTTTGAAGGTCCAACTACCCTACCATTAACCACAAGGGTAAAGGAGCATCACCACTGCTTGATTGACGTGAAAAATTAAGTTGACACACAAATTAAACCCTATTGATGACAATTGTAGTATTAAGCAAGTAGGGATCGTTCTAGACCGGGGATTAACTAGGGATGCTAATCAACACAAATAAGACTCAAAAACACTAAACTAGACTCTATAGACTTAAAACTGACTTAAAACGCTCAAAACAACAACAAACAATAAAAAAGACTCAATTCTAGACCTAACAAGTGATTTGGACGAAAATAAGACTTAACTCGACTCAAAAGACTAAAAGAAAACAGGTTTTGACTCAACTAATAAGATTTAATGAATGGGGGATTGCTTTTGACAAATTTTAAAACTTAAAAACAGAAACTTAAGAAACAAACTTAAGAAGACATGAAATTGATGAAATAGAATGGTGAAAGGCTAGTCAGAGGGTCATTCTTCACACATGACATATGCATACGAATCGATTTCCAATTATTCTTTCGACAAAACCATGAATGACAATGCCCCGAATTAATTGTATTGAACTAATTAATTCTCAGATTTCCCTAAAATCATTTAATTGAATGGATTGATAGGAGCATATTTATGCGCCTTAGTTAGCTAGTTCTTATGCATCTTTGTTATGTTTTCTTCGTTAATGTAGTCTTTTAAGCTACTTTCATGTGTTTTCAGGTTTAAAGGACATATTACATGAAATGATGCAATTTGGAGCTTTTGGAGCAAAAAGTGAGCTTGGAATGAAAAGGACATGCTTGGAACACAAGGTTGGGATGAAATTGAAGAGTTCGAGATTTGAGGTTTCCTACTTGAAGTAGGAAAGCTAAGCCTAAAAGTTTCCATTTTGGGTTGATCTTTCCTAAATCGGAATTGGCAACCAAAGTTTCTAAAGTTGGAAGTTTCTATTCTTGGAGGTTTCCATTTTCGTGAGTTTCTATTCTCGGCTTTGGGCTTTTAGATGACTTAAACCCTAATTCCTTGTGAACCCTAAGTCCATGCCGCATCCTAGGGCCTAATCATTCAATTTCTGCCATGTTAAACCCTAATCCATTTCTCCTAAGCCCATGCCGCACATGTCCATCCTAGAAGCCCTATTTCACAAACCTTAACCCTAGTCCACTTAAGTGCCGCACCTAAACCCTAGCCCATTGTTTCAATCTGATTTAATTAGGGTTTTAGGTGCCTATATATAGGTTTTTTACCCCCTTTGCCGGACAACACATCCCTCTCCACAAATCAGAAATCATCTAAACCCTATTCCCCCACCTTGCCGCAGCCACCATCACCCATACACCTCCTTGCCGCAGCCTTCATCCATTCCAGCCACTTCCTAACCTTGCCGCAGCCACCATCCACCTCCATACACCATTCTACACTTCCCTACACCACCCACACACCTTGCCGCACCACCATATCATCCTAACTCCATTCTTAAACCAAAACCACATCCAATAACCCCCAAAACCATCTCTGCCGCAGCAAGGAGAAGAGAAGAGGAGCTTGACGTGCAGAAATTCAAAGTGGAATTCTTGGGCGTTTTAGGTGTAATCTTTCTTATGTCTTCGATGTTTCAATTCAATAAACTTTATGTTGTGAGTATGAGGAACTAAACCCCCTTGGTTGGGGGGTAATTCGAAACCATGTACATGCTTGCAATTTGATTCGATTACATTCAGTTGTTATTTCATAAGTTGTGGATTCAATTCGTTCATCTATTTGATTGATAACTTATTTGTGTATGTTGATTGAGAGTGCACGCTTAGTTTTCATGCATGAATATGATGCTAGATTATGAGGGAGTTTCACCTAATAGTTACAATCTTATAATCACAAGTAGTGAAGATCGCTTGAAAACGATCGCGTTGAATGAATTCTTAGCATAAGTTTCATGCAATTCATAGTAACGAATGCTTCGTCAATGCTTATGTTTTTCATAGAACTTAATGATTCGTGCTTGTATCTCTATTATGCAATTCATGTAGGGAACTTGTAGGGAATGTTTTGGGTTGTCGTATGCAATCATCCAACTTGATAAATTCTGGAAAAACTGAGGGTTAATTAGTGCAATTCACGGTTAATTCGGGGCATTGAGTCTTTATAATTTATTGGAAGAACAACTGAAAATCGTTTTGTTTGCAAGTGTGACATGTGTGGAGAAGAACCTCCTAACTAGCCTTTTATCCATCTAGTTCACCAAAATCGTTTTTACAATCTGTGCTAGTTAAAGTTTCTGTTTTGTGTTAAATTTTCGTCCAAAACAAATCCCCCTTTAATTTGAAGTCTTAGATTAGTTAGAAAGTGTTTTGATTTGTGTTTCTAAGTATTTTGATTCAAGTTTTCATCAAATTTCGTCCAAATTAGTGTAGGTGCTCAAAACTGCCCAGAAAGTGGTTTTTAGGCAGTTTTGAGCCTTCTAGTTGCTGTTTTGAGTTTTAGGTTTGTTTAAGTGTTTTAACCTTTAGTTTTGCATTCTTTGAGTCTAGTTTAGTGTTTTAAACTTTGTTTTATGTTTTTAAGTCAGTTTTCAAGTGTTTAGCAATCCCTCCTAATCCCCGGTCTAGAACGATCCCTACTTACATCTTTACTACAATTTGACAAAAAGAGGGTTTAATTTGTGTGCTTATCTATTTCGCATCATGGATAACGCATCACAACCAAATTATTCTTTATCAAGTTCCCTAACTATGGAATACGCATGATAGAAATACTTAACAAAGATCATTAAGTTCAATGGAAACCATAAGCATTGACGAGGCATTCATAACTATGAAAAGCATGTTACTCTTGCCTAGGATTTACTTAACACAAACGTGACTAGCGACTTTTACTACTCATGAAGATAAGTTCATAACGATTAGGTGAAATTCCCTTATACTCTAACATCAAATTCATGCATGCAAACTAAGTATGCATCCTTAATTAACACACAAGAACAAGTTCTTAATAAAATAGATAAGTAAACCACATCCACGATTCATGAAACAATAACTGGATGAAATCAATTCATATCAAACATATAATCATGGATATAAGAAGCATGGAATGAAGGCCCTATCACTTGGGTGATTATCCATTGCTTATGCAAAGAGGAATCAACAAAGGTATAAATTTCTCAACTCACTTTGTTTTGAGTTGAGTCTTGGTTCACCAATGTACTAGGCTTTGAATTTCATGGTTAATGTTTTGTTTTTAAGTGCATACAAGTATGATTCCGCCTTTTAATTGCATGCTGTAGATGTTGCTTAAATGAACATGTTTTTCACAAAATTTCCTTCAAGTGGTATCAGAGCCTAGGTCTAGTAGTTGGTGAATCCTTTTGGGTTTTGAAGTTCATAGTCTTTGATTTAAATGTTGTAATATGTTACAAGCTTTATTCTTGCTTCTTTGAATGTAAATTTTGTTAGAAAATTTGCCATCTCAAATTTTGTAGATGTAGTTCATATGAGCATGAATATTGGAGCTAAAATTTGGTGCAATGTTTTTGGGAATTTTCGGCCAAATCCAAAGGGTGGATTTTTGGGTTCTTGTTTGACTTGTTAAAAGTGTTTTCAAGTAACTTTTGGAACCCCTATGTACCCTAGTTTGGTTATATGTTATTTCCCTTAAGTTTGAATGGTTTTGGGATGTTTTTGGGTGAAAAATGTTTATGGAATTTTTTTGAGTTTTTCATGAGTGTTCTTCATTGTTCTTGACATTTTTGCCAAGAACAAAAAGTTTGGTGTTTTGTTTCAAAGTTTTGATTTATTTCATAAAGTTTATGAATGTGTTAGATATTTATTTAGAAAGGTGTAAGAAATATTGGTGGGTGTGTAAGGATTAATTCCCTTTCACACACCACTTGCATGACATTTATGTCATGCACCACTTGCATGACTTTATGTCTAAAACTACAAATCAACACACACATCACTCCCTTCTCTCCAAAACCGGCCACCCTACAAGTGGGGTGTTTTTGGGGCTTTTATGCAATTACATAAAGTTTTGGTACTTTAGTGTAATTTGTAGTTTGACCCAAAAGTTTACGTATTTACGTAAAGGCCCAAAATCATTAAAGGACAAATTGTTTTGTTCCTTTAATGAAGTTTTTGACTTTGTTGAAATTTTTGGGTTCTAGTTGTAATTACATGAAGTAGTGGGCTTTTGTGTTTTTACAAAGTGACCCCAAAAGTTTATGTTTTTGCAACATAGCCCAAAAAGTTGAGGTTATTGCATTTCGGCCCAAATTAGGTTGAGAACAAAATGGTTTTGTCTCTTTAAATGAGAATTTGATTTTCATTTCATTTAGCTCCATTTAAATCAATTTTATGGATACAAAAACCAAATGAAAATGTTGCATTCAATTTAATTAGTTAAAGTGTTAATTAATTAAATGGTGATTATGAACCTAAGCCTACGATAATTGAGCTATGTGAAAGGCCGTTTCAAATTTGTTTGAACCATGGGAATGAGTAGATTAGATTTTGGTTGTAATTTGATTTGATCAAATATTGTAAAAGAGCATAAGCTCTTCTTTACTTTAAAGTAATTTGTTTTATTCAAATGTTGTAAAGAGCATAAGCTCATCTTTACTTTGAAGTACTCCTTTCTTGTATTATTTGATATGCATGAAAATGGAGTAGAGGGTCCAATGCCCCTAAGACAACACGCCTTAATGTGATTAAACGCGTAACTAAAATCAATCACCATCCCTAGACCGAGATTCAACACTAGGCTCGTGTTGAATCTAAACAAAGGTTCATAGTCATCCTAAGGCCCTAAGGCAACTATATAGTCCATCAAATGAATGCAAAGTTTATGTTAGTAGTATCATATACTCTTGCTTTAAAAACCGTTTTATAAGCATAGTGGGAGTATTATATATAACTAAATTCAATCAAATGGACCAATAGTTGTAATAGGACCAAAATTGTTTTAATAAAGATTAAAATGAATATTTATATGTGATGAGACCTAAAACCCTGAACCAAACCATTATTAAGTTGATAAGCGAGAGATGCTTTGAACACTCTTTCGTGGCCTTCCACCGTGGTAGGCTCCAATCGTTTGTGACTCGTACACCGGCTTCACCCTATCATGGGGGAGTACAAAGTGCGTGCTTACACTCAGGAGGAGTCTATATGCATACTTGATGTTGTGAAAGGTAGGCAACGAGAATAGCCAACATCATATCATTGTGAGGTTGTTCTTGAACCCCTACCCGAACTTGCATGGTGGGAATGACTTAACTAAGTGCAATGGAGCCAACATCATATCATTGTGAGGCTACATTCTCTAGAGGCCAAATAAGATGGGTACTTGCAAGAGATGCAAATGAGTAAGCGTACTCTCTCATTATTATTAATGCTAGCCAACATCATATCATTGTGAGGTGGGCTTGGTAATAGTGAGTCTCCCATACCTTACTAAGAGTTTCCTCCAAAACTCTCGAATTCCAATGAGGGATATGGAATTTGCCAAAAATAGTGGGTGGTGCTGTTTGATTTAAAGACCCGGATCAAATGGCTTAAAATCAATCGATTTATATTCGTTATGTATTTATTTACCAATATATTTGCAAACGCTATCCAACACTTGACAAATAAAAGCCGAAAGCTTTAGTTTCCGGACTTGGTACTACAAAACCATAGATTGTCTTTAATGGCTTGTAAATGTACCTAAGTAGTCTAATCCTCACAATCTTCCTATTGATAATGTATCATTGGAAGAACATGTTAGATAAGTCTATCATAAAGAGGACAACACTTTTAATGTCATAGTTCTTCACTTACAAATCGTTGTATGAAGAAATAAAAGTTGCTTTGAACAACCCTTAGCTAATGCAAACACTAGTGCTTGTTTCTTTGTTAAATGAACAAAGAACTTAAGAAGAAAGCACAAGGGCATGGACACTTTATGTGCCATGATTCTTCACTTGCAAATTGTTGTATGAAGAAATGAGAGTTGCCTTGAACAACTCTTGAAAGTTTGTAATTATGTTTAGAACATAATGGTTGGTTGACAAAAATAGTCCATCAACATTGACTTATGATGATTTTGAATCATTGAGTGTTGAAGTGTTAAACCACTTATAGAAACGGAAACTAGGCAAGGACTTCACTTTTGTGTCCCTATCCAAATGGTTCACTAAGTTTATTGTAAACTATATAGTGAACAATAACCACACACTCTCCAAATCGTTGGAAGTGTATAACACAATTGAAATAAGTTTCAAGAGAGATAGCGGGAGTTTAGGGACCATGATTATTGTAGTCAAAGGAGAAGTCAAATGAAGAAAGCGAAATAAACTCCAAGGGAACAAACTTTCTTTGTGAAAGGATGGACATTGGAAGGGGTATTTGCAAGAAATGTCTTGCAAGTGTCAAGAACACACATTTCGAAGGTGTTGTAAATTGTTATTGAATAGTTCAAAACAGTTCGTTCTTCTACTTGAATGCTTGATTCCATATTAGTAACTATGTTTTACAATCGTTGTAAGAATGTGGCTAATAAGAAGTAGAAGATTAATGAGTGAAGAGAAAGTACTTCACATTCGGAAAGTGAATCAAATGTAGATCTCTGCGAAAGCAGATGGTACTTACTTCCTCATATAAACTACCAAAGAAAATGGAAAAACAAAGATTGTCTTTACATTCCAATTGAATAAAGGAACTTAATTCCGTATGTTAAATGGATAAATGTTTTGTTTGACAAAACATTGTTCTTTATTAATGAATGATTAGATTATTGTAATCTAATTAATTATCTCTATAGTAGAGATGATATGGTAGTGTTAACTGTTTAGAATATAACGATGCTTAAAACCCAAAAAGTTGCAAGATAGTGACTAATCCCAACTGAGTTGTGATACCTCTAAAACATAAATTACGAGTTGGTCATAGATGGATGCTATGGATCGTTAGATCCGGATCCAACACCTTCTTATTAAAATTGTATAGAGGCGAAATGTTCGAATCTTTATTCTTTTGGAAAGAAGAAAGAATCACAAAGTTGTTGAGGTTAATTCACTTGGATGTTAGTGGCACTTGTCCACAACATAATACTACTCATGTTGTATGACATTCACCGAAGATCACTCTCGGTTGGACTATAGTTTATTTTGAATAAACACAAGTCCGAATACTTTGCAAAAGGTTTCAAAGAATTCAAGAAATGTAAGTTGATGAGTAAGACGTCTAAAGTATTTGCCTTCTTAGATTTGATCCAAGGAAAGATAACACTTTAGAATAGTTTTCTTGAAAGATATCAAGGAAAGAAGCATCATAAGATAATGGAATTCTCCATTAAGAGAAGAACGAACTTGAATAAGATTTAGTTCGTTGGATATTATCAATTACCCATATATATGATATATACTTCTAAGACAATATGATTGTCAATTAGAAGATCTTCCAAAATTTTCATGACTCCATAGGATGTAGTTGGAAAGAAAGACAAATCTTAATCATGTTAAGATTTGGGGTTGTGTGCTAATAAGCAATATTTGTTTGAGAATTATCTTATGGATATCCTTAAATTAACCTTTGGATATCACTTCTATAAACCAACTAACAAATGTTGTTTTGTTGGGTAGTTCATTGTAATCCTACAATATGATTTGCCTAAGATAGAGCAATGAACGAGAGATAGAACTCAAAGAATGGGTTCTTTGAGAGACAAGATGATAATCAATAAATATAACAACCTAGTTCCTATACCACAAGCTCCAAGGTAGTCGAGAAGGATTTATAAACTGTCTCAGTTGAATGATTTGAACTTTATGAAACCTTTATTGCTAATTGGTAGCTTAAGGTCACTACAATCAAAGAGATTGGTTGACTTTGAAGAAACCATCTTTTACGTAGTCTTGGTTTCAATTAATTCGAAGATTGCTAGCTACAACTAAATGGTGAATTAATGTTTGAACATTATATGGGTTTCCGAAACCATTATTAAGATAGCCTTGATAATATATATGTCTAAAACTATGAATCACAAGACATATAAGTTGTAGAGATCCAACCATCATGAATCTTAGCAAGCTAGTGGGAGCTATAAGCATCTTATGAGAGAAAGATCAAATCGTTTGATTTCTCATAAAGATGTAAATGAATCTTTTGTTTACTAGGTTTACAAAAGATTAGTGGGAGTTAATCATGTTCCTAAAATTGAATATATATATATATATATACACATTTATGATATATTAATTTTGGAAATGAAAAGAATACTTCTTCGTTAAAGTTATGACCTTAAACATTCTATAACGATAGAATGTATATGGGAGATATAGTCTAAATACATGGGATAGAAATCTATAATGATATATTTCAAGATATAATTCGATTATATCAATCCCTAATAATAGACAAGAGATGCTAGGAAGTTTCTCATATGATGATAAACTTCAATTAGAAGGACGACCCTAGTGAGACTAGCAAGTTGCCCTTCTCAAAGGGAACGTACCCTTTGACTCCCAAAGAAATAATGCGTAAATAGAATCCTTTATGCATACGTAGAAAGGTGATTTATGTATTTCATATTGTATGAAAACATTGATATGAGTTGTACCTAGATAGGTACAAGATGATATCAGTGCAAGCCCAGGATCAGAACCACGACAACTGTTAAGTGAATCCTTAAGTATTTAAGAAATACTAAAGGATAAATTCCTCAAAGAATGAGGAAGAATTAGAGTAACGTAAAGGAAGCGTAAATGTATTAGATTATGAATCTAATCCATCATTGGATGTTTCTTCATTATGAATGAAGAGATAATCATATATCTCTTTATTATGACTAAAGAGATATTTGGATGGAAACATTAAAAGTAATGACTTTAGTGTGTTCCATTATGAATGCAAATATATTGCCATATAGAAGCTTACAAACAATGTTGTTTGGATGGGAAAGTTCATTTATGAACTCTCTATTCGGTTCCAACCAGAAAGTGTCTCTAGTGTACCGACACTACAACATTAATGGGGAGATAGCTCAAGCCAGGGAATCAAGGTCTCATCACGATCCTAACTTAAATGAGAGACTGAACCACATGATTGAGAATCATGTATAATGGTGACGTCGTTATTCTCAAGGTTGCTTCTATGGATAACATATAGATATCTATTGTCTAGGCCTACTACTTAGCCATTTATGAAATGACTACAGAAGAGGTATCATCACTGATGACCAAGCTGATTGGCTCTAGTGCAAGTGGAAGATTGTTGGAAATGTGCCCTAAAACCAATCATATGATGATACTTTACGGACATTTCACATGTTAAACTAATCTAGTTTAATATCAAGGGCAAAAATTATTGTTTGAGCCATCTCATATAAATGTTATACGCTTAAACGATAAGTCCAAGGAATATGTGATTGGGAGAATGCGATTTAAAGAAGTTAGATTCATGAGACCATTCTTTCGTAGACACATCCTAAACGTTCCTGATCATAGGATTGCCAATTGGGCATTGACAGTCCGTTAAGATCAGTACGTGCTGTGTCTTCTCTCAAGGAGAGTGACTAGTCTCAAGTCATTGGTGTGTGTGACATCAAGGCAAGTACGTAGGTGCTCAATAGAGAATGAGTTCACTGAACACGATCAACGAAGAGTTCTCATATTCATGTCACATGAGAACTCATGGTTGGGACAATGCAAAGTAGTCATTTGACCTGAGGCATCATAGTTGTCTTGTGGTTAGGTACTTGATCTTTGATTATGTCAAAGTCACCCCATCCGCGGGTGTCCACGGCATCGTCGGGGTTAAACCACTTAGTCATGGAGGCGAGTGAATGCGCAACAAGGGATCTCTAACCTTCAAACTGTTTGAGGGAGAATACTCTATGATATGATTAAGAATCTCTGATCAGAGTATGAATGAGATTTAGGAAGTCGTTCCAAATCACATTTAAGGTAATCATATAAGCATACGAATCACATTGGATAGTAGACATGAATAAACTATCAAACCAAACAATGTGGTCAAGAGTATTGTATTAGAGAAAGACCGTATTGCATTTGTAATCCTAAACTGAATAGGTTCTCCACCTCTTTTGATTAGCTTGGGTAACCATGATATGCTGCTAGGTGTCACTCATGGTTTGTGGAAGCCCTAAACGTGTATAATCACTAAAGGGAGAATTGAAAGTAAGTTTCAATTCACAATCGATTTGAAATGGTTTTAATCGCCCATTGCCTCGCTAAAAGGAACCTAATGGATCGTACACCGACCTAAACAAAGGATGCCCGAATGATAGCTTTCCTCTTCCTCTCATAGACAGACTTATAGACTTTATGGCAGGGTGTGAACTCTTAACCTTCATGGATGCTTACTCAGGATACAACCAAATCCTCATGAACTCTCTGGACCAAGAACACACAGCCTTCACTACTGACAGGCTGTTGGAAATGTGCCCTAAAACCAATCATATGATGATACTTTACAGACATTTCACATGTTAAACTAATCTAGTTTAATATCAAGGGCAAAGATTATTGTCTGAGCCGTCTCATATAAATGTTATACGCTTAAACGATAAGTCCAAGGAATATGTGATTGGGAGAATGCGATCTAAAGAAGTTAGATTCATGAGACCATTCTTTCGTAGACACATCCTAAACGTTCCTGATCATAGGATTGCCAATTGGGCATTGATAGTCCGTTAAGATCAATACGTGATGTGTCTTCTCTCAAGGAGAGTGACTAGTCTCGAGTCATTGGTGTGTGTGACATCAAGACAAGCATGTAGGTGCTCAATAATGAATGAGTCCACTGAACACGATCAACGAGGAGTTCTCATACTCATGTCACATGAGAACTCATGGTTGGGATAATGCAAAGCAGTCCTTTGACTTGAGGCATCATAGTTGTCTTGTGGTTAAGTCCTTGATCTTTGATTATGTCAAAGTCACTCCATTTAGGAGGGTGTCCACGTCATCGTCGGGGTTAAGCCACTTAGCCATGGAGGCAAGTGAATGCGCAACAAGGGATCTCTAACCTTCAAACCGTTTAGGGGAGAATACTCTATGATATGATTAAGAATCTCTGGCCAGAGTATGAATGAGATTTAGGAAGTCATTCCAAATCACATTCAAGGTAATCATATAAGCACACGAATCACATTGGATAGTAGACATGAATAAACTATCAAACCAAACAATGTGGTCAAGAGTATTGTATTAGAGAAATACTGTATTGCATTTGTAATCTTAAACTGAATAGGTTCTCCACCTCTTCTGATTAGCTTGGGTAACCATGATATGCTGCTAGGTGTCACTCTTGGTTTGTGGAAGCCCTAAACGTGTATAATCACTAAAGGGAGAATTGAAAGTAAGTTTCAATTCACAATCGATTTGAAATGGTTTTAATCGCCCACTGCCTCGCTAAAAGGAACCTAATGGATCGTACACCGTGTAAGGTGGAGATTGAAGAAACAATGGAGATGAGTAAGAATAATTAAATGGTTTAATTATTTATGGCAAGGATTAATTAATATGTTAATTAATCAAACGAATAAGTTCGTTAAAGACCTCGGGATAGTTTTGGACCTTAAGGCCCAATGGGCTTCGAACGTCAAGCCCATTGACTTAAGTTGTATGACAACTTAATGAATAATGATTCACAAAGGCCCAATTATCCCAATAATACCCTAAGGCCGGCCATTTAGAGGAAGGGTAGTGAACTTGCTTTAATTACAAGTTTGCCACTCCAATGAATAAAGGTATGAATATGACTTTATAGCCAAAATTCATTTAGGGTTTTCTTTTGGGGAAATGATGAGAACATAAGCTCTCCTTTCTCTCTAAAGTGGCTGGCCTCCTTGGAGGGTTTAGCTAGCAATCCTACTACTCCAAGGTCACTCATTTCTTCTCCAATCTAAACTTGGTGAAGAGACCTAGAGGTTCTCAATTTTGGGAACTTGGAGAAACCTATTCTTCCATCCAAATCCATGGATCTAAGAAGCATGGAATGAAGGCCCTATCTCTTGGGTGATTATCCTTTGCTTATGCAAAGAGGAATCAACAAAGGTATAAATTTCTCAACTCACTTTGTTTTGAGTTGAGTCTTGGTTCACCAATCTACTAGGCTTTGAATTTCATGGTTAATGTTTTGTTTTTAAGTGCATACAAGCATGATTCCGCCTTTTAATTGCATGCTATAGATGTTGCTTAAATGAACATGTTTTTCACAAAATTTCCTTCAATTGAAACACATAACACCCAAGATAAAGTCAAAGGGTTGTAATGGGGCTAAGGGTATTGGCTAACAAAGAAAGGTTAAGGATAAACAAATGTTCTTAAAGCAATAGTAAGCAAAGTAATGAAATCAACTTAGAATTCACTCTTGAATGTAGCAAATAACTTGAAACACTAAGGGGATTTTGTACAACTAAGGGTCATATTCAAACTTTTTGGATCCTTTCTTCAACAACCAATACTTGTGAGTTAATTCTCACTTATTTTCAACTCGTTTTCTTTTCTTTTCAAAACATTTTTTTTCTTTTGTTTTCTAACCTGTGCCCTATACTTAGGCACACAAAACACCAAAATTCCCTTCCCCCACACTTGTTTTTCTGCATAATGTTGATTAAAAGGAATTCCCTCTAAGTCATGCTTTACTATCCTTTAAGAACAAGGGTATGGGCATTCCTAATCTAGGCTAGGTAAGGATAATGTGGCTAACAAAGAAAATGGGCTAAACAAGGCTCAAAAGGGTTAAACCTACAATACATATGCAATGGGTTAAGGCTTTTTTGGCTCTGGTTTTAACTAAACAACTTCATCTTGTTATATGTTATGCACTCAATTTTATGCTTTGAATGAAACGGGCATGAGTTCTAGTATTTGGAACTAAAGTGATAAAACGCATTCTAAGTAGCAACCAAGCAAAGAATTAATGAGATCATGCAACGTCTTTATAAAACAAGAAATCACAGATTAATAACTCTCCAAATAACGTTTAGGCTCAAGTCTCTCAAGGTTGTAGTGTTAGTTTGAGTTCCTTCCTTCAAGCATGTTACAAAAATTGATTTTTCCTTTGTGATTACATGTGAATTCGTAAACTATAACTATAACCAAGTATAAACCAAAGAGTATATCAAACTTGCATCCATGTTTGTAACGTTCTTTAACAGTCATGCAATTAAAAACCAAATCCTCATCATTGTGTTGGAAGGTACCCTAAGACACAACCAAACAAACAAAACAACTCAAAAAACGACTTTTTTTTTTTGTTTTTTTGTTTTCAAAACTTTTTCGAATTTTTTCTTGAATTTTCGTATTTTCTTTTAAAGACACATAAAGACACATCAAAACACACTAAAAACACTCAAAAACAGTGAAAAACAACTTTTGAAATGTTAGGTAGTAAAATCCTACGAATTTTTCAACAAAAACACTTTGTTTACCCCCCCACACTTAAACCAAACATTGTCCTCAATGTTTTAAACATAAACTCACACATAAGCAACCAAATGACACAACTAACGAACATGACAAGCATGGCAAAGTAAAAGCAATAAAGAGTAGGGTTTAGGAACGCAAATTTATTGTGAGGCCGGAGCTTCCTAGGGCTTCCTTATTTGCATGGGTTGCCTCCTAAGAAGCGTTTGCTTTAACGTTTTCCAGTCGGATGATACCTCTGTTTAAGCTGCAATAGGGCCAACGACATGGAGGGGTACATTCTCCACGACATGCTCCTCAAAGGCCTTATAATAGGGCTTCAAACGATGCCCATTCACCTTGAATTCTTGTTGCGTCTTCAAACTTTGTATTTGGACTGCACCATGAGGAAAAACATTTGTAACAACAAAATGACCAATCCACGTAGAACGCAACTTACCCGGAAACAAACGAAGGCGAGAATTGAAGAGTAGCACTTTCTGCCCTATAGAGAACGTCTTGCTACGAATCATCTTGTTATGGAATGCCTTCGTCTTCTCCTTGTAAATACGTGCATTCTCATAAGCTTCATTCCTAATTTCTCAAGCTCATTCAATTGAAGCTTTTTATGAAGACCTGTGGCATCAATGTCCATATTGAATGTTTTGACGGCCCAATGTGCACGATGCTCTAACTCAACGGGAAGATGACATGGTTTCCCATAGATGAGCTGAAAGGGTGACATCCCAATTGGTAGTTTTTAGGTAGTACGATATGCCCATAATGCATCATTCAAACGCAAGCTTCAATCTTTACGAGTCGGCCCAACGGTCTTTTCTAAAATCTACTTGATTTCCTTATTCGACACCTCATTTCTTATTCAACACCTCGGCTTGCCCACTTGTTTGAGGATGATAAGGGGTTGAAACCTTATGCGTGACATTATACTTCTTGAGCAACGCCTCAATGGTTCGATTGCAGAAATAAGACCCTCCATCACTAATGAATACTCTTGGCATTCCAAACCTTGCAAATATGTTAGTTCTAATAAAATCTGCAACCACTTTAGAATCATAAGTACGGGTGGCTTTTGCTTCCACCCATTCCGATGCATAATCAACCGTAAGTAAAATAGAAATGAAACCATGTGAGGAAGGAAAAGGTCCCATAAAATCAATGCCCCAAACATAAAAAATTTCGACACTAAAGATGGGAGTTTGCGGCATTTGTTCTTTGGGACCTATATTGCCCAATCTTTGACATCTATCACAAGTCATGCAAAACGTTCTAGCATCTTTAAAGATTGTAGGCCAATAAAAACCACATTCTAACACCTTGAGTGCTGTCCTTTGGGTGCCAAAATATCCCCCACATGCATAAGTGTGACAAAAGGTTAAAATTGAATTAAACTTAGAATGATGCACACACCTACGTAGAATCTGATAAGGGAAATATTTCCACAAATAAGTGATCATCCCAAACATAAAAACGTGCATCATTTTTCAATTTATCACCTTGTTGCTTGTTTAGGGTGCTTGGAACTTGTTTAGTAACCAAATAGTTAACTAAATCGGCATACCATGGCACACTTACCTCAATGGACAACAACTGCTCATCAAGGAATGTTTCTGGGATAGGCACGGCATCCTCCTCATGCACCAAACGGCTCAAGTGGTCAGCCACTACATTTTCACTTCTTTTCTTGTCTCGGATTTCCACGTCAAGTTCTTGGAGAAGTAACATCCACCGAATAAGCCTTGGCTTGGCCTCCTTCTTTGTGAGCAAATACTTCAAAGCTGCATGATCAATGTAAATAATAACTTTAGTTCCAAGTAGATATGAACGAAACTTATCTAAAGCAAATACAACAGCAAGAAGTTATTTTTGAGTGGTGGAATAATTCAATTGTGCATCATTCAAGGTTCGGGATGCATAGTAGATAATGTGTGGCTGCTTATCCTTCCTTTGTCCCAAAACAGCTCTTAATGCATAATCGGAAGCATCACACATAAGTTCGAAAGGACGGCTCTAATCTGGTGGCATAATGATGGGGGCTGAAGTTAGCATCTCTTTGAGGTGTTTGAACGCCTTCTCACACTCCTCGTTGAACTCAAAGGGCACATCCTTTTGGAGAAGTCAGCATAGAGGTGTGGAAATCTTTTAAAAATCCTTGATAAATCGCCTAAGAATCCTGCATGTCCAAGAAAAGAACAAACCTCTTTAACCGAAGTAGGAGAGGATAAGTAGCGTACAAGATCTATTTTTGATTTATCAACCTCAATTCCCCTTTCAGAAATGATATGCCCTAAAACTATGCCTTGTTTTACCATAAAGTGACACTTTTCCCAATTTAAAACAAGGTTAGTTTCAACGCATCGTTTTAAGATTAATGTGAGATTTTCCAAACAACCATCAAACAAATCACCAAAGACGCTCAAAATCATCCATGAATACCTCAATAATCTTCTCGACAAAATCTGAAAAGATACTTACCATGCATCTTTGAAAAGTGGCAGGGGCATTGCATAAACCGAATGGCATGCGACGATAAGCAAAAGTACCAAAGGGGCATGTGAAAGTGGTCTTTTCTTGGTCTTCCGGAGCTATGACAATCTGATTATATCCCGAATAACCATCAAGAAAACAATAAAAAGCATGACCGGCTAACCTTTCAAGCATTTGATCAATGAACGGCAACGGGAAGTGGTACTTCCTTGTGGTGTTGTTTAGCTTCCTATAATCGATGCATACTCTCCAACCTGTTTGGATACTGGTTGGCATAAGCTCATTCTCGGCATTCTTCACCACAGTGACTCCGGTCTTCTTTGGAACAACTTGAACCGGTGAAACCCAACGGCTATCCAAAATTGGATAAATCACTCCACAATCGAGAAGTTTGATAATCTCATTCTTCACCACGTCCATCATTAGAGAGTTGAGTCAGCGCTGAGCCTCTCGAGTTGGTTTAGCCCCCTCCTCAAGAAATATGCGATGCATGCACGTTGTAGGGCTAATCCCTTTAATATCGGCAATGTCCATCCAATGGGTGTTTTGTACTCTTTCAACACTCGAATCAACTTTACCTTCTCTATTGCCGTGAGTGATGAAGAGACAATGACGGGCAACGTCTCTTCATCTCCTAAAAATACGTACTTTAAATGATCCGACAACGGCTTAAGCTAAAAAACGGGGGCCTGAATCACAGAAGGTAACAAATTATTAGTTGAAACAGAAATTGGAATTGGTTTAGAAGGCTTACCATGATGTTGTGGCAATGATTCAAAGGCTGCCACAATCTCGGCCTGTGCTACATTGGGTACGGCCAGATTGGGTTTCAACCCAATTCCTTGTGTAATTGTTGTTTCAAGGGATCTATAGAAAAACAAGAATGATCATCTTTAGGAAATTTAATAGCTTCAAAAATGTTAAAATTAATAATCTCCCCATCAAATTCCATTGTTAAAGTCCCCTTTAACACATCGATCTTGGTGCGTGCTGTTTTCATGAAGGGCCTCCTAAGTAGGATCAGCAATGGGGTGACATTGGGTGAATCATCCATCTTTAACACAAAGAAATCTGCTGGGAATATCAAGTTATCCACCTGCACCAAGACATCTTCCAAAACACCTTTCGGATATGCATTAGAACAATCGGCTAATTGAGTTACAACACCATCGTTTTTAAGCTCGCCTAAGTTCATAGATGCATAAATTGAATAAGGCATGACATTAATTGAAGCTCCTAAGTCTAACATAGCATGTTCAAACCTAGTATTGCCAATAACACAAGGAATTATAAAACTACCCAGATCTTTGCATTTAGAGGGTAATTTCCTTTGCAAAATAGCGGAGACATTCTCACTTACTTGGACAACCTCTTTGTTCGAAGTTCTTCTCCTTTTGGTACAAAGTTCTTTCAAAAACTTAGCATACCTTGGAACTTGCTTATTGCATCAAGGAGATGTATATTGACTTGCACTTTCCGAAACATCTCCAAAATGTCTTTCTCGTTCTCTTCTTTCTTTGACTGCCTAAACCTGCTAGGAAAGGGTGCATTTAGTGGAATAGAACTAGAAAAGCTCGAATTAGGACTTACCTTGGCCGAATTGGATGGTTTGGGGGTGGAAGATGGCTGCCGCAAGGGTTGCTTCACCCTTGTCGTGGGTGTGGCTTATGTGTCCTCCTCAAACAGCAACTTTTCATCCCTTTTTTACTTGATTTAGATGCTAGGGGGTTGGTTCCAACTTGCTTGCCACTCCTTAATATGATTGCTTTGGCAGTTTCGAATCCTCCATTCGGATTTGCAATGGTTGAACTAGGGAGTTTACCTTGGTCTCGAAATTATCCTATAAACTCCGCAATTTGCTCAATTTGCTTCTCCAAGTGATCCACCCTTTTGTCTTGGTTTTGCATTGCTTTGGTTTGATTCTCTTGCCCCTGAGACAAATTAGTGAGTAACTTAAGAAATGTATCATTATCCAAGGACGTACCTGAACTTGTTTGGGTAGGTTGTGTTTGGAATTGATTTGGTACGAATGGCTTTGTATAGAAGCCCAAGGGTTGCTGTCTAAATCCTCCTTGTTGTTGGGGTTGTTGAGGATCCCTCCACTTGAAGTTTGGATGATCTCTCCAACCCGGATTGTAAGTGTTAGAGTATGGATCGTTGCGTGGCTGATTTTGGCTCCCAAAACCCACGGCATTGGCAGATTCCCACCCTCCATTCTCAATCAATTGAGGGCATTGGTCATTGAGATTTCCTTGTATAGAACACATACCACAAACACTTGGTCATTGTAGCTTCATCCATTCGGCATCTGAGACACAATGGAAGTGAGGTTAGTTAATTGGGATTGAATGTCGGACATAGAACTTACCTTATTAACTTGCTGTCGTGGGAGGTCTCTTTGTCCAAGGCCTTCGTATTGTTATGCATTCAATGCTCTATTTGCAATTAGGGTCTTTGCGGTAATTGGTGTTTTGTCAACCAATGCACCTCCTGCTGAAGCATCAAGCATTTGTCGCTCAATTGGGAGGAGTCCTTTGTAGAAATATTGAAGTAGAAGTTCTTCTTTCATTTGATGTTGAGGACATGAGGTGACAAGAGCCTTAAAATGCTTATAGTATGCGGGAAATGACTCTCATTGGCTTTGTTGAATGCCACTAATCTTCTTCCTCAAGAGAATGACTCTCAAAGTGGGGAAGAACTTTTCTAAAAATGCCATCTTCATGCTTTCTCAAGAAGTGACCGTTTCGGGTGCCAATTCATATAGCCAATCCTTAGCCTTTTCCAAAAGAGAGAATGGAAAGGCTTTCATCTTTAGAATGTTCCCATCGACATTAATGGGTGTCATGCTTGAACAAACCACCTCGAACTCCTTAAGATGCTTGTTTGGATCTTCCATGGACAACCCATGGTATTTAGGAATGTGATGCAACAAGCTTGACTTCAATTCAAACTCATTGGTTTTGCCTTGGGTAGCCACGGGATATTGAATGCAAAGGGGTGTGGCATTGGCTAACCCTGAGGCCGAGAGCTCCTTTATTGTACGGTTGTCCGTTGCCATGACTTCTTCTTCTTATTCTTCTTTAAATTTAGATTCGGCCTCTGAACTTGAACTAGGTTCACTAGGTTCTGGATGCCTCATCTTTCTTCTTCTCAAATCTCGTTCAAAATCGTCGTTAAAGTCCAAGATATGTTCACGAACCGGTTGAGAACTCCGAGTCATAAACTAGTACCTAAACAAAGAAAATAAAACAAAATCAGAAAACTAGTAAAATACACATAAAACACACGGCAAACACAAGGGATTAGCAAGTTTTGCTAATCCCTGGCAACAACGACAAAATTTGATGTGAAAATTAAGTTGACACACAAATTAAGCCCTATTGATGACAATTGTAGTATTAAGCAAGTAGGGATCATTCTAGACCGGGAATTAACTAGGGATGCTAATCAACACAAATAAGACTAAAAAACACTAAACTAGACTCTATAGACTCAAAACTGACTTAAAACACTCAAAACAGCAACAAACATTAAAAAAGGCTCAATTCTAGACCTAACAAGTGATTTGGACGAAAATAAGATTTAACTCGACTCAAAAGACTAAAAGAAAACATGTTTTGACTCAACTAATAAGATTTAATGAATGGGGGATTGCTTTTGATGAATTTAAAAACTTAAAAACATAAACTTAAGAAACAAACTTAAGAAGACACGAAATTGATGAAATAGAATGGTGAAAGGCTAGTTAGAGGGTCATTCTCCACACATGACATATGCATACGAATTGATTTCCAATTATTCTTTCGACAAACCATGAATGACAATGCCCCGAATTAATTGTATTGAACTAATTAATTCTCAGATTTCCCTAAAATCATTGAATTGAATGGATAACGCATCACAACCAAATTATTCTTTATCAAGTTCCCTAACTATGGAATACGCATGATAGAAATACTTAACAAAGATCATTAAGTTCAGTGGAAACCATAAGCATTGATGAGGCATTCATAACTAGGAAAAGCATGTTACTCTTGCCTAGGATTTACTTAACACAATAGTGACTAGCGACTTTTACTACTCATGAAGATAAGTTCATAACGATTAGGTGAAATTCCCTTATACTCTAGCATCAAATTCATGCATGCAAACTAAGTATGCATCCCTAATTAACACACAAGAACAAGTTCTTAATAAAATAGATAAGTAAACCACATCCATGATTCATGAAACAATAACTGGATGAAATCAATTCATATAAAACATATAATCATGGCTTTGAATTCACCTCCAACTATAAAGAAATTAGTTCCTCATGTTCGCAATTAAACAAAGATAACTTAAATTAAACATTGAAAGTAAAAGATGGAAAACACCTAAGAAAGCTCCAGCATTCCCAAAGGCTTGGGCATAGGCACGACACAAAGGCTCCTATTCTTTCTCCTTCCTTGCAAGCTACGGCACTAGAGGGGTGAATGTGTTTGAGGGATGTATGAATGTAGAATTATATGGTAGAGGGTGGTGAATGATTTATGCGGCAAGGGTTGGTATTTATAGGGTTAAAAACCCACGGTACAAGGTAGCAAAGGAAAAGGGTTTTAAATGCCTAATTTGTATAGGAAATTAATACACAATCCTTGAAGGAAATAGGGAGAATAGAATCCGGTTTCTAGAACTTCTAGAAAGGTTTGGGGCGCCAGATTTGCAGGACAAGGAATAAGGCATTCTAGAAAGGTTGTTTTGTGGCTGATTTCCTACAAAAGCAAGGGATAAGGTGTGGCACCTTTGTAGGAGTGGATAAGGGCTTCTAGAAACCAATTTTAATATGTTTTATTTGTATAATTATCCCTTAGAAATAGCTAGAATTCAGGCACAAACTGATTTAGAAAGGATAAGATAAGATAAGATAAGGCTTGATTAGGCAAGGATAAGATAAGAAAAGGTTGGATAAGGTTTTAGATAATGTTCCTTCTTTTGAGCTAATTCCTTATCTTCTTTGTCTTGGATTTATTTCTTCACTCTTTTCAGCTCATTCCTAGCCTCTTGAACTTCAAATTCATCCATCCATCTTGCTCCACTCATAAGCTATCCATTTGATGCCCAAAACTGCCTCAAAAAGCTCCAAATTGCACTTTCTTGCCAACTTTGTCATATGGACCTACAAACACACGAAAATAGCTTAAATCACTATAATAAACACAAACTAGCTACGAAAACGCAAGAAAACAAGCTAACTAAGTCGCATAAATATGCTCCTATCATTGATAACTGGAAGTCCCTGTGTGTGTTAACCTCCGTGCTCCGTGGCAAGGCAGACTAGCAAAAATGCCCAACCTTTACTCACATCGATAAAACACTCCCAACAGGATTGCTTTCTCAAAAATCGAAGAGGCACCGCTCCTCGAATCTTGAGAGCCAAACTCCCACCAAGATTGCTTTCTCAAAAATCGAAGAGGCACCGCTCTCCGTATCTCGACAGCCAAATGATGCGAAAATTAACTTAACACACAAATTAAACCCTCTTTTGACAATTGTAGTATATGTATAAGTAGGGATCGTTCTGGACCGGGGATTAGGAGGGCTTGCTAATAACCTCTAAACTGACTCAAAAACATAAAACTAAAATTAAAAACACTTAACAAGACTCACAAGACTCAAAGCAAACTTAAAATACTCAAAGCAGCTTAAAACAACCAAATAAACTTAAACTAGACACTAGGAATGACTTTGGACGAAAATTGACTTTTACTTGAATCAAAACACTTAAAAACACCAACTAAAACAGATTCTAACTAATTAGACACACTAAAGTAAAGGGGATTGAGTTTTGGATGAATTTAAAATAAAAACAAGTAACTAAAACTTAAGACAGATTTTGGACGAATTTGGTCGAATTAGATGGATGATAAGCTAGCTAGAGGCTCTTTCTCCACACATGACATGTATGCAAACGAATCAATTTCCAGTTACTCCTTCATCGAATTATAAACGACAATGCCCCAAATTAACCGTGACATCACTAGTTAACCCTCATATTTTCCTTGTATTATTGGATTGGATGACATCATTCGACAACCCAAAGCATTCTTCAAAAGTTCCCTACATGACATCATAATAAAGATACAATCAAAGATCATTACGTTCAATGAAAATCATAAGCATTGACAAAGCACTTGCAACTATGACATCATGTCACTCATGCTATGAATTAAACTTAACGCGGTCGTTTATAAGCGACCTCCACTACTTGTAAACATAAGTTTGTAACGATTATGTGAAACTTTCTTATATTCTAGCAATGGATTTATGCATGCCAATTAAGTGTCGACCCTTAATCAACAAATACAAATAAGTTATCAATCAAATAGTTAAGCCAATTGCATTCACGATTCAAGAACTCATAACTAGAATTTATCAACTCAAATTGCACACATAATCATGGCTTTGAAATCACCCCTAGCCAAGAGGGGTTTAGTACCTCATGTTCGCAAAACAAAGATACATAAACTTAAACATTGAAAACAAAGAATGAAAACACCTAAAAACGCTCCAACAATCCAACTTGAATGGCAAGCACGTCCAAGGGTCCTCCTTCTTCTCTTTGTTGTGGCACAAGGTGTGGTTTGATGGATGAGTGGTAAATTATGATGGTGGATAGATATAGGTGAGTTATGGTAAAGGATGGATGGGTGGATTGTGTTAATGGATCTCAAATCTCCCCCTGGCTGTTACACACACTTCCTTTTATAGAGGAAGTGCACGGCAAAGAAGAGGGAAAATGGAGTGGTGTGTGCAGCAATGATTCAATGTAGTGGTGCTGAAATGAGTGCATGGGGAGGACAATGATGATGATGCATGGCATGGGTGGAAAGGTGAAGGAGTGGTGCATCAATGAGTGCAAGGAGTGGACAAGAATATTGTGCACATGGTAGACAAAGGAAAAGAAGTGGAACAGTGCAGCAAATGAGTGCAAGGAGGGAACATGGATGATGATGCACGACATTGAAGGTTAAAGGTGATGAAATGTTGTATGAAATCATATATAATGGAGGGGACAAAGTGAAGGAAAAATTTTGTCCTAGCTAAAAACAAGTAAGAACATTTGAATACATATGCAAACTATTAACACATTAAAGTAGGCATGAATTCAAAAACCAATTCATAAAACCCATGACTTTCAAAGCCTAGTATATGGTGAACCAATAAACTCTTTAACAACATTAAAGAGAAGGAAAGATTTAGAGTTTCTTTACCCTTGAAGCTCATCCTTGATTACACAAGGGATTCACCCAAGTGGAGGGCCTTCAAGTCACCTCCTTGCTTCTTGGATCTTCCTTGTGATTTTCCTCCTTTTAGTGCTCCTTTGCTTCTTTGAGGATTTGAGGATTTGTTCTCCAAAACATCAAAAGCTTGATGTCTCTAAGTCTCTTCACCAAAGATATGATGTGAAGATGAAATGGATGACTTAGGGAAGAAGAGATTGCTAGCTATTCCTTCCTTAGGTGGCCGGCCTCTTTAGAGAAAATGAGAGAAAATGTTTCACCTCATTTCACCAAGAAAAACCCTAAAAGAAAATAAAGCTATAAAGTTTAATTTATACTTCATCACTTGTGAGTGGCAAACTCGTAATTAATCCAAATTTGATAATACTCACCCTAATGGCCGGCCATATCAAATTGATTGGGCTAATTGCCCATTTTGTTTTAGTTGTCATACAACTTAAACATAATGGGCCTTGTGGACCAAAACGCTTTTGGGCCCCGAAACCCAAAACCAACATATAAGCCCAATACGAACATTTCGTATAATTAATTAACTAATTAATTAACCTTGACCATTCTTCAATTAAACCATTTAATTGCTTATCCATTTCATATAATTTCTTCACCAACATCCTTACTCGGTGTACGATCCATTAGGTTCCATTTAACGAGGTAGTGGGCGATTGTTACTCTTAACGATCGATTGTGAATTGAAACCACGTTTCAATTCTCCCTTAAAATTAGTGTTTGCTAATCTTTAGGGCTTCCACAAACCATGAGTGACACCTAGCAGCATATCATGGTTACCCAAGCTAAGTAGAAGTGCTTGGATAACCTATCCAGTTACAACTACAATGCAATACGGTCCTTCTCTAATACAATACTCTTAATCACATTGTTTAAGTGATAGTTTGTTTCATGTCTACTATCCAATGTGATACTTATCTATATGATTCAATTGAATATGATCTGGAACAAACTTCCTTAGTTATATTCATATGCTTTGGCCAAAGACTCTCGAATCATATCTTAGAGTATTCTCTTTCCACCATGGAAGGTTAGAGATTCCTTGTTGTGCATTCATATGCCTACATGACTAGGTAGCTTGACCACAACAATGCCGTTGACACTCCAATGGAATGCCTTTGACATGATCAAAGATCAAGGACCTAACCATTAGACATCTATGATACCTCAGGTTAAAGGACTATTTTGCATATTGCAACTCTCGAGTTCTTACATGACATGTATGTTCGAACTCTCTTTTGATCGTTGTTCAGTGTACTCGATCACTCTTTTGAGCACCTATGTGTTTGCCTTAGTGTCCAACACTAAATGACTTGAGACTAGTCATACCCGCGCTTGAGTCGACATAACACATACTAACCTTAGCGGATTGTCAATGCCCAATTGGCAATCCTATGGCTAGGAACGTTTTAGGAATGAACATAAGAGAAAGGTCTCGATAATCTAACTTACTTAAATCACTTATCTCTTAGATCAAATACATTCCTTAGATTCCCTTATTGCTTAAACACATGATACAATAAATAGTGATTAACAATAAGCTTTGCCCTTAATTAAACATATAAAAGTTTAATACAATAAGTATTCCAAAAGCTATTACATCAAATGAGTGGCTTTGTAGGCATACTTCCAACAATCTCCCACTTGCACTCAAAACCACCTTCCCATGTATCTAATACCTATCTTTTCCATATGACGGTCAAGCTGGATTTGAGACATTGGCTTTGTCAGTGGATCTACTACGTTATCGGCTGAGGCAACTTTGAGGATGTTGACTTTCCCCTCGGCAACATATCTTCTAATGATATTAAAGCGTCTGTCAAAATGCTTGTTCTTTTGATGTGCCCTGGGTTCCTTGGCTTGAGCTATCGCCCCACTATTACCACAGTACAAAGTTACTGGTGATGTAATGGTTGGAACCACTTCAAGTTCAGTTATGAACTTCTTCATCCAGAACGCTTCTTTGCCGGCTTCAGCTGCAGTGACATATTCAGCCTCCGTCGTGGAATCAGCAATTACACTTTGTTTCTTGCTCTTCCAACTCACAGCCCCACCATTTAGAGTGAATACATATCCGGAGTTGGAACTTCTATCATCGACGTCAGATTGGAAATCTGTGTCTGTATAGGCTTTCACTCGCAACTCTGCCGCTCCTCCATAAACGAGGAACATGTCCTTAGTTCTTCTTAAGTACTTAAGGACCGTCTTGACAGATGCCCAGTGTTCTGATCCTGGGTTAGATTGATATCGACTAGTAATGCTCACAGCATATGCGATATCCGACCTTGTGCATATCATGGCATACATGAGACTTCCTATGGCGGAAGCATAAGGAACAGTACTCATTTGCCGTATCTCTTCAGGAGTCTTAGGTTCCATGGACTTAGAAAGATGAATTCCATGTCTCACAGGAAGAATACCTTTCTTAGATTGTTCCATCTGGAACCTACTTAGCACCTTATCAATGTACATAGATTGGGATAATCCAATTAATTTTCTGGATCTATCACGATAGAGCTTTGTCCCAAGTACATAAGATGCATCTCTTAAATCTTTCATGTGGAAGGTTTTGGATAACCACACTTTTACAGAAGAAAGTACTGCAGTGTCATTCCCGAATAGTAATATGTCATCTACATATAACACTAGGAATACCATTGCATCCCCAACGACTTTTTGATAAACACAATTGTCGTCTTCGTTTTGAGTAAAACCAAACGTTTTGATTTCGGTATCGAAACGAATGTTCCAGCTTCTGGAGGCTTGCTTAAGTCCATAAATGGACCTTTGAAGCTTGCATACCTTAGCCTTTTCAGACTTGGACACGAAACCTTCGGGTTGAGTCATATAGAGCTCTTCCTCTAGGTAGCCGTTCAGAAATGCCGTCTTCACGTCCATTTGCCATATCTCATAATCATGGTACGCAGCTATAGCAAGCAAAATCCGAATGGACTTAATCATGGCTACATGAGAGAAGGTTTCTTCATAGTCAATCCCTTCTCATTGCCTGTAACCCTTGGCTACTAGTCTAGCCTTATAAGTCTCCACGTTCCCATCAACGCCTATCTTCCTCTTGAAGACCCATTTGTTTCCAACAGGTACTATACCTTCTAGAGGGTCTACAAGAGTCCAGACCTGATTTTGATACATGGAATCCATCTCAGATTTCATGGCCTCTTGCCATCTCTTCGAATCAATGTCAAACATTGCTTCAGTGTAGTCCCTAGGGTCCTCCTTTGTGTCATTGTCACCTAGAAGGTACAATTCCTCAAAGTCATTGTCTAAGCCATACCTCTTAGGTGGCTTACTAACCCGTTCAGATCTATGTGGAGCTAAGGGTTCAGGAACAGGGTTGTCAACTTGTTGAGTGCTTGTTTGTGGTTCATCCTTAATCTCATTAATTTCCATCGTTTTACTTCTAGTTCCTTTGAGAACAAATTGTTCCTCGAGAAACATAGCAGTTCTGGCGACAAAGACTTTCTGGTCGTCAGGATGGTTGAACTCATATCCCATAGTTTCTCTAGGATATCCCACAAAATAGCACCTTACTGATCTTGCTTCAAGCTTAGTAGCTTCAAGCTTTTTGACATATGCTTCACAACCCCAAATCTTAATGTGATTAAGACTTGGCTTTTTTCCATGCCATATCTCATAGAGCGTTTGTGAAACTGACTTGGAAGGTACTCTATTAAGCAAGTAAGTTGCTGTATATAAAGCGTATCCCTAGAATGTTACTGGTAGATCAGCGGAACTCATCATAGAACGAACCATGTTCATCAAGGTTCGATTTCTCCTTTCAGAAACTCCATTAAGTTGTGGAGTTCCTGGTGGAATCCACTGTGATATTATTCCACACTCTTTGAGATAATCTAGGAACTCATTACTCAGATATTCACCCCCTCGATCCGATCTTAGGATCTTTATCTGTTTCCCAGTTTGCTTCTCAACTTCATTCTTGAATTTTTTGAACCTTTCAAAGGATTCTGACTTGTACTTCATAAGATACACATAGCTAAACCGAGAGTGATCGTCGGTGAATATGATATAGTAGAAGAAGCCTCCTCTCGACGTAGTAGACATAGGTCCACATACGTCAGTGTTGATTAACCCTAGAATTTTAGTGGCACGATCTCCTTTTCCAGTAAATGGAGATTTGGTCATCTTCCCTTTCAAGCAACATTCACAAGTACCCATCCGGTCATTACCTAATGGGCGGAAATATCCGTCTTTCGACATCTTGCAAATCTTATCAAGGTTCACATGTCCAAGCTTAAGATGCCACATCTGAAGGGAAAATTATGAGATTCTAGAAAAGGGATTTCAAATAGACTATCATGCATATACAAATCATATTGAATATACGAAAGCAGCGGAAGCATTTATAACATATTATCAAAGCTATAGTCATGCAAATCCCCTTCAAGGTTCATAGGTTTATATATAATGCATCAAAACATTTTAAAGAACCAAGAACAAAGTGAAGGTTAGTCTTATACCTCTTGATCTAGACTTTAGACCAAGGATGGACCACCTCCAAGCCCTTTGCTCCTTGAAATCCTTGAGCCTAGCTTCCCTCCTTGCCTCCTCCACTTTGATAGAATGAGTGCTCCTAGGTTCTCTTCAAGTTTCCAAAGTAGGAAACCTCTAAAGATCCTCACCCACTAGTGTAGTGAGAAGGATGAAGGAATAACCAAAAGGGTATAAGAGATGTTAGTAAAAACCCCCTTTGGTGGCCGGCCTTTGTGTAGTTTAGAGAGCTATTTTTCTTTTGCCTCTTTGTTGTTTTAACACACAAAAACCCTAATGAACAATATCTTATAAAGTTCCTTATATAGATAAAAGAAACCTAGTCAACAACTTGACTAAATATCTCACCTTTCTTCACCTAAAGTGGCCGGCCTCTTTGTTGTTTGTTTGGGCTTTGGGCTTTTATTATTTCAAGTCATCCAATGCTTGAATAAAAGCCCAATGGGTTTAGGCCCAATGGGCCCAATTAAACCCGAACGTTTCTTAAGCCCAAAACGATCTTTATCGCTTTTATGATTTCTTTAGACTTTCTAAATTAATCACAACAATTAATTAATCCAATTAATTATTTCCATCATCCATTAGTTACTCACTACAATAGTGTTGTGGCGAACAATCTTTTAGGTTCTAATTAGCAAGGCAGTGAGGTGATTGGCATCAATCCAATTGCTTATATTTAATTCAATCACTTAGTGAATTAAAACTTCATTTTAATTCACCTTTCTTCTTTGAAGACTACATTTAATCATCTAGAAGAACTCACAAGCTATGAGTGACATCTAACCATATGTCATAGCTACCCAAGCTAATGTAGAAGTTTATTCGAAGAACCTAGTCAGTTGGAATTATAATGTAATTCAATCCTTCTCTAATACAATACTCTTAATCACATCATTAGGGTATGGATATATCATGTCAAACCCCTAATGTGATTATTCCTTCTTATATGATCCAATTGAGTCGTATAGGAACGCTTTCCTTTATTACGCTCGATACTTCGGCCGAAGATTCCCGAATCATATCTTAGAGTATTCTTCCTCTCTTATCGAGGATTAGAGATTCCTTGTTGCGCATACACTTGCCTTCATGACTAAGTGGCTTAACCCCAACTATGCCGTTGACATTCTGATAGAGTGACGTTGACATAATCAAAGATTAAGTACTTAACCACAAGACAACGACGATGCCTCAGGTCAAAGGACTACTTACATTATTCCAACCATTAGAGTTACTTGCTTGACATGTGAGTAGACCTCCATGCAAGTACTCTCTTTCGATTGTGCTCAATGAACTCATTCCCTTAATGAGCACCTACATACTTGTCTTAGTGTCACAACACGAATGGGATGAGACTTTCCATCCTTCCAATTGAAGCGGACACAGTATGTACCGGTCTAAGCATTGTCAGTATCCCTCCGACAATCCAACGACCAGGAACCTTTTGGACATAATGGTTATGTGAAGAAGGTCTCTGTAGTCTAACTTCATTAGATTACTTCTTCAATCGATCCATTGTCCATGGATTCACTATTCAGGACATATATCGTTTATTGAGATAGTCCTAATTAGTATCTTTGCCATTTGATGTATAAGAATCATCCATACATCGATTCATTTGTCCTGAAAGATTTCTTCTAAAGATTGACTTTCAGGGCATATTTCCAACAACATCTCTTTTTGGTTAACTTCTTCTCTAGCCCTTTTGGGTTTTGAGGTATTCCCGCTTTCAATACAGTGCATCCCACTATTCGTCTCTAAGTGAAAAAGTTCCTCTATCATATTACCATGAGAGATAATACGACCGTTCAAGTATAAAGTGCAACTCATTTTGTCAAACAACACTGAGTGCCCATCTCGTAAAAGCTTAGAGATAGAAATCAAATTCTTTATACATGAAGGAAAATATAAACAATTTTTAAGTTCCAGGACTTCCCCAGAGGGTAGTTTAAGCATGTAGGTGCCTATTGCTTTTGCAGAGATTTTAGTGCCGTTCCCAACTCTCACAACCATCTCCCCATTGCGCAGTGTCCTGCTCCCTGCTAGTCCCTGCATCGTATTACAGATATGTTGACTAGCGCCTGAATCAAATATCCAGGAATTGGAGCTCACTGTAAAAGCACTCTCTATGACGGAAATAGTCTCTTCAAAAGTTCGTGTCATAAGGCTCGCAATGCGCACCCTATATTTCTTCTTCCAACGTTCATCATTTCCACAATGAAAGCATGTTCCTTTGGATTTCTTTGCCTTCTTCTTATGCAACCTTTTCCTTGTGATTGCATCCTCACTCCCACTGTCCTTTTTTTAAACCTTTTTCAAATTTACAGCACTTGTCAATCATCTGTTTAAAGTATGATCGAATATATTCACTTTATAGTTTACAATAAACTTAGTGAAATCATTCGAGAGAGATGCAAGGAAAAAATCTTGGGCCATTTTCCCATCGATGGAAGTTCCTAAACTTTGAAGCTCTTGAAAGATCATTTCCATCTTTTGTCCATGTTTATGGACCGATGTCCCCTTTGCCATTTTGGCATTCATTAGACTACAAACATTTGAGAATCGTATATTACTAATCTCAATGTCATGCATCTTATGCAAACTTTCAACCATGGCACAAGAAGTGTCCATGTGCTTATGTAGCTTCATAAGCTCCTCACTAAGTGAAGTGAGGATTAAGCATTTGGCTTGTAAGTCATCCTTACAGTGTCTAACATAATTTTGACACTCCTCATTTGAAGCTAGTTTCGTAGGAGGTACATGAGGAGGGGATTGCTTAAGCACATACAATATGTCTTTCACCTTTGAGACATTCTCAATGTGGCGATACCAAGCAAGGAAACGTTGGCCCCTAAGGCCCCTTTTGTCAAGTATAATGGTGGGTATTATTTTAGGCATGTCGTTAACTACATAACATAACAGAAATCGTATTAGATTGTTTGTTTTAAAACTACTTGATTGGGTCTTAAATCAAATAGTACCACCCACTATTCGGCAAATTCCACATCCCTCAATGGAATTCGAGAGTTATATTGAACTCTTAGCGGGGTATGGGAGACTCACCATTACCAAGCCCACCTCACGATGATACGATATTGGTTAGCAAAACTAATGATGAGAGAATAACGCTTTATTCATTTACAACTTTTGTAATTTCCTATCTTGTTTGGCCTCTAGAGAATGATGCCTCACGATGATACGATATCGGCACCATTGCACTTAGTTAAGTCACTCCCACCATGCTTAGTTCGTGAAGGGGTTCAAGAATAGCCTCACAATGATATGATATCGGCCATCCTCGTTGCCTACACTCACCTCATCATATGTTTATGGGCTCCTCCTGGATGTAAGCATATACTTTGAACTTCCCCATGATAGGGTGAAGCCGGTGTAGAAGTCACAAACGATTGGAGCCCACCACGGTGGAAGGCCTACGAAGAGATGTTCAAAACATCTCTCGCTTATCAACTTAATATTCTTTTTGTTGAGGAAGTAATGTTGGGCTATATCAAAATCATTTTAATCTTATTAAAAGAACTTGGGCCTATCACAACTATTGGTCCAAGTTAATATGAATTAGTAGCATATAATACTCCCACTGTTTCGTTGAAACAAGCGAGACTATATGGAACTACTAACGAATGCATTGCATCCTCATATGGACTATATAGTCATATTAGGTTTTAGGATGATTATGAACCGTTTGATTTGATCCAACACGAGCCTTGTGTTGGACCTTGGGCTTAAGGTAGATAGTTGTTGATTTTAGTTACGCGTTTAATCTAATTAAACCGTTATTTCCTATTGGGCGTTGGACCCAACTATTCCAATTTGCATACATTTAAACAAAAAGGAAAACTTGAAATAAAGAGAAGGGCTTATGCCCTTTTACAACACATAAGATGGACTTATGTCCATTTACAACAAATTGAATTAATCAAATTACATTCAAATCTAAACTACTTAACCCAAACATTCATAATGTAAAGCGGCCAATCACATAGCTCAATTATCGAGGCCTTTGGTTCATAATCACCCTTTTCTTAATCAATCACATTAACTAAGAAAGCAACTTAAACAATTGGTTTTCGGATTCATAGAATTGATTTAAATGGAACTATTTGAAATGAAAATCCAATTCTCATTAAAGAGACAAAACCATTTTGTTCTCATCTTATTTGGGCCAAAAACAATAACCTCAACAATTGGGCCATTATTTAATAAACAAAAACTTTTGGGGTCACTTTGTAAAAACACAAGAGTCCACAACCTCATGTAATTACAACTAGATCCCAAAATTTTAACAATGTAAAAACATCATTAAAGGAGCAAAACAATTTGTCCTTTAGAGTTTTTGGGCCTTAACGTAAAAACGTAAACTTTTGGGCCAAAATGCAAATACACAAAAGTATCAAAACTTTATGTAATTGCACAAAAGGCCCTAAAATACCTTTTTTCTATAGGGTGGCCGGTTTTTGGAGAGAAGTCAAAAAAATTTTAAAAAGTTTTTGGAAGTTGATTTAAGTAGGTGAGGTTAAAGGTGATTAAGATGGTTTGTAAGATATTTTTGTCTAACATTAAAGATATTTATTATCCTTCACCAATAACCATCACCCATCAAATATAAACCAAAACTTTATGAAAAACATTAAATTTTTTAATCAAAACTCCAAACCTTTTTGTTCTTGGCAAGAACTTTCAAAAACATTGAAGAACACTCATGAAAACTCATAATAGCTCCATTAATGTTTTCACTCACCAAAACTCAAATTTTCAATGCTCAAAAGAGGGCTAACATCCTAGGGTACTTAGGGGTTCCAAAAGTCACTTTAAAACCATTTTAACAAGACAAACATGAACCCAAAAAAAACACCCTTTGGATTTGGCCGAATTTCCCAACATACATGGCACCAAATTTTAGTTCTAATATTCATGCTTAAATGAAATACATCTACAACATTTAAGATGCTAAATTTTCTAGCAAAATTTATATTCAAAAGCAAGAACAAAGCTTGTAACATTTACAACATTTAAATCACAAACCATAACAACACAAAACCCAAAAGGATTCACCATAAACTAGGCCTAGGCTCTGATACCACTTGAAGGAAAAATTTTGTCCTAGCTAAGAACAAGTAAGAACATTTGAATACATATGCAAACTATTAACACATTAAAGTAGGCATGAATTCAAAAACCAATTCATAAAACCCATGACTTTCAAAGCCTAGTATATGGTGAACCAACAAACTCTTTAACAACATTAAAAAGAAGGAAAGATTTAGAGTTTCTTTACCCTTGAAGCTCATCCTTGATTACACAAGGGATTCACCCAAGTGGAGGGCCTTCAAGTCACCTCCTTGCTTCTTGGATCTTCCTTGTGATTTTCCTCCTTTTAGTGCTCCTTTGCTTCTTTGAGGATTTGAGGATTTGTTATCCTAAACATCAAAAGCTTGATGTCTCTAAGTCTCTTCACCAAGGATGTGATGTGAAGATGAAATGGATGACTTAGGGAAGAAGAGATTGCTAGCTATTCCTTCCCTAGGTGGCCGGCCTCTTTAGAGAAAATGAGAGAAAATGTTTCACCTCATTTCACCAAGAAAAACCCTAAAAGAAAATAAAGCTATAAAGTTGAATTTATACTTCATCACTTGTGAGTGGCAAACTTGTAATTAATCCAAATTCGATAATACTCACCCTAATGGCCGGCCATATCAAATTGATTGGGCTAATTGCCCATTTTGTTTTAGTTGTCATACAACTTAAACATAATGGACCTTGTGGACCAAAACGCTTTTGGGCCCCGAAACCTAAAACCAACATATAAGCCCAATACGAACATTTCGTATAATTAATTAACTAATTAATTAACCTTGACCATTCTTCAATTAAACCATTTAATTGCTTATCTATTTCATATAATTTCTTCACCAACATCCTTACTCGGTGTACGATCCATTAGGTTCCATTTAACGAGGTACTGGGCGATTGTTACTCTTAACGATCGATTGTGAATTGAAACCACATTTCAATTCTCCCTTAAAATTAGTGTTTGCTAATCTTTAGGGCTTCCACAAACCATGAGTGACACCTAGCAGCATATCATGGTTACCCAAGCTAAGTAGAAGTGGTTGGAGAACCTATCCAGTTATAACTACAATGCAATACGGTCCTTCTCTAATACAATACTCTTAATCACATTGTTTAAGTGATAGTTTGTTTCATGTCTACTATCCAATGTGATACTTATCTATATGATTCAATTGAATATGATCTGGAACAAACTTCCTTAGTTATATTCATATGCTTTGGCCAAAGACTCTCGAATCATATCTTAGAGTATTCTCCTTCCACCATGGAAGGTTAGAGATTCCTTGTTGTGCATTCATATGCCTACATGACTAGGTAGCTTAACCATAACAATGCCGTGGACACTCTAATGGAATGCCTTTGACATGATCAAAGATCAAGGACCTAACCATTAGACATCTATGATTGTTGTTCAGTGTACTCGATCACTCTTTTGAGCACCTATGTGTTTGCCTTAGTGTCCAACTCTAAATGACTTGAGACTAGTCATACTCGCGCTTGAGTCGACATAACACATACTAACCTTAGCGGATTGTCAATGCCCAATTGGCAATCCTATGGGTAGGAACGTTTTAGGAATGAACATAAGAGAAAGGTCTCGATAATCTAACTTACTTAAATCACTTATCTCTTAGATCAAATACATTCCTTGGATTCCCTTATTGCTTAAACACATGATACAATAAATAGTGATTAACAATAAGCTTTGCCCTTAATTAAACATATAAAAGTTTAATACAATAAGTATTCCAAAAGCTATTACATCAAATGAGTGGCTTTGTGGGCATACTTCCAACACAAAGAATGGTGCAGCAATGAGTGCATAGAGTGGAGGTTAAAGTGATGAAATGGTGCATGAAATCTGATATGATGGAGTGGACAATGAATGTGCACGGCATGGGCAAGGAAAGTGAAGGAGTGGTGCATCAATGCGTGCATGGAATGGACAAGGAATGTTGTGCACAGCTAGGGAAAGGAAAGGTGAAAGGTTGCTACAACAATGGATGGAGTGCATGGTAAATGAGCTATCCATGTGCCTTCAAACTTGATGTTTTGCACTATTTACCTTGTGTTCGAGCTCACTTCCACATGTACTAGCTGTTAGACAACTCACACACATGTTTTGCATCATTTCATCTTGCAAACACCAACTTTTGGCCACTTTACACCTCTTCACACATGCACCAACTGCTAGACACTTTCACACACATGCTATGCATCATTTCAGCTTGCAATTATGTTTGTAGTTGCTGGAAATGTGAATACAACTTGTAAAGCAATCCAACAAATGGCATCTTTCACTTCTTTTCCTTTTAAATTGTTCCTTAAGTGTATGTATCTGCACACTTCCACACTTCAACTTCATTATTCATATTTTTGCATATGTTGAAACCCTTTTTAAAACATCAAAAACGTCCATCCAACTTGCTCCATATGCATGCAATCCATTTCAGCCCAAAATGGCTCCAAAATGCACTTTCTTGCCAACTTTGTTATTAGGACCTACAAACGCATGAAAATAGCTTAAAATACATAATTGACTAAGAAATAACAACATAAATGCACAAGAACAAGCTAACTAAGTCGCATAAATATGCTCCTATCACCAGACTCCTAACAGGATTGCTTTCTCAAAAATCAAAGAGGCACCGCTCTTCGAATCTCGAAAGCCAGACTCCTAACAGGATTGCTTTCTCAAAAATCGAAGAGGCACCTTTCTCCGAATCTCAAAAGCCAGGTTTCTGGCAGAATTGCTTGTTTGAAAATCGAAGAGGCACCACTCTCTGAACTTCGAGAGCCAGATTTCTTTGGATAAAGCTTATCTGCAATCTTCACACGCAACATCAGCTTTCCAGATACCACAGACCACTTTTTCAAAGTGCTCTGACAAAGTTAAAACACGTGAATCTTGCATCTCCCACTACCCGAGAAGGGTAAAGGAACAACGTTACTACTCGTTGTTGGGATAAATCCTATATATGTCGACCCTTATCCTCCACAGCCAGGCAAACCTGAAAATAAAAAAAATGATCAACTTTTCTTCACATCCGAGAGGGCATTCTCAGCAAAGTCTCTCGAAATACTCAGCTTATTTTCCCCCCGATAATACCTCTGCAAACAAGCCATACCAGAGCCAGAGTATCTTATATCATCAGGGTTAAAAGCAAGAGTATCCCATATCATGCTTTTTCCTTGTCTTTTCCTTTGGCCTTGTTGATGCGAAAATTAACTTAACACACAAATTAAACCCTCTTGTTGTCAATTGTAGTAAAGAATGTAAGTAGGGATCGTTCTAGGCTGGGGATTATGAGGGATTGCTAAACACTTGAAACTGACTTAAAAACGTAAAATTAAGTTTAAAACACCAAACTAGACTCAAAAGATGCAATACAAACTAAAAAGACTCAAAACTAGTTTAAAAGACTCAAAACAGCTTAAAACAATGAATTAGACTCTAAACTGACTCTAGGGATGGTTTTGGACGATATTAGGTTCTAACTTGACTCAAGACACTTAAGAACACAAATCAAAACAAATTTTGACTAATAAAACACTTTAAAGTAAAGGGGGATTTGATTTTGACGAATTTGAAAACAAAACAAACAGATTGTAAACAAAAACAGATTTTGGACGAATCTGGGTAAACTATGGATGATGGGCTAGCTAGAGGGTTCTTCTCCACACATGACACACTTGCACATAAACCAATTTTCAGTTGTTCTTTCGATAAATCATGAAACTCAACACCCCAGGTTAATTAAGTTCGCTTAAATTAACCTTCAAGTTCTCCTTAAGTTATTGAATTGGATGGGAAAGCACATACAACAGTTCAAGCATTCTTCAAAAGTCCTTTTCATGAACAACACAATAAAGATACAATGAAAGATCATTAAGCATGTTACAACAAAGAAAGCAGTTTCTGGAGCTAATAAGCATGTTTAGATATGATCTCATGAATGGAATGCTACTACTTAGATGCGAGAACCAGTGACACCATATTCTCATACCAATTTCGAACTCCACAAATTGAAACACACAACACTCAAGACTGAAGTCAAGGGTTGTAACAGGGCTTGGGGGTAATGGCTAACAAAGAAAGGATAGGAATAACAAACGTTCTTAAAGCGATAGCAAACAAAGTAATGGAATCGACACTTGGAATTTACTTTAGAATGCAAAAATCAACTTTTAAACACAAAGGGAAGATTCATGCAACACTTAGGGTCGAATTCAATGCTTTGGACCCTTTCCTCAACAAACAACACTTTAGAGCTCTTTCTCATAAATTTTTCAACTCTTTTCACAACTTTTCTTCTTTTGATTCTATTTTCCATGAATTTTTTTTTCTTTTTCTTTTCCTTTTCTACCCGTGCCTTATGAAGGACTTTGGCACACACACACAAGAATCACTTCCCCCACACTTGTTTTTCTGCAAGAGTTCAACAAAAGGAATTCCTTCTAAATTATGCTTTACTATGCTCAAGAACAAGGGTATGGATAGTGTGGGTAACAAAGAACATAGGCAACACAAGGCTCAACGGGGTTAAACTTAAACACATAATGAACAGGATAGGCTTTTTGGCTCTTGGCTCACTAAACAACTTCATCTTGAATATGTGTTATGAAATAGGCATGAGTTCTAGCATTTGGAACTAAATGATGAAACGCCTTCTAAGTAGTAACCAAGCAAAGAATAATGAGATCATGCAACAACTTTAGAAAACAAGAATGCATAGATTATTAACTCTCCAAATAAATGTTTTAGGCTCAAGTCTCACAAGGTTGTAGCGTTAATTTGAGTTCCTTCCTTTAAGCATGTTACAAAACTGATTTTTCTTTTATGATTGCATGTGAATTCATAAATTTAAACCCCAACCAAGCATACACCAAAGAGTAAATCAAATTTTCATCCACGTTTATAACTCTCTTTAATAGTCATGTAATTAAAAACTAAATCCTCATCATTGTGTTCGAAGGTACCTTAAGACACAAACAAACACATAAAAACAACTTTTTTTGGGTTTTTCAAAACAATTTTTCAAATTTTTATGAGATTTTCGGATTTTTATGTCAAAACACACTAAAACACTCCAAAACAGCTTAAAAACACTTAAAACAACAAGGAACAACACTAGAAGTAATGGATGATAAACTCCTACGAATTTCATGCAAAACAATGGTTACCCCCCCCCCCACACTTAGATCAAACATTGTCCTCAATGTTTCAAGCATAAACTCACACAAAAACAAGCAACCAAACAAACAACGAATAAACATGACAAGTATAGCAAAGTAAAAACTAGACAAAGTAGAGTTTAAGAACGCAAATTTGGTTTTGGAGATAGGTGATCTTATGGTCTTTCCACAGCTTTGATCTCAAACTGGTTTGGAATTCTGAGCGAGAGTTCCTTGGTTTCAAATCATACTCCTTCTGCCGGGTTGATTTGATTGTGCAGTCTGCATTCTTCTCTGCTTGTTTCTTCTGCACGTCAAGCAGGCACGAGGTAGAGGTGATGGTCTGTTTCTTTCTTTAATCTTTCCAAGTGCCCACCTCTCGCTTTCTTTCTCCTTGTCCCTAGCTGATGATGAATTAGCACATTGTCTCCACATGCTTCGAGGTATCATTTTCACTTCCCTTATCTGTTCCCTAGGCAAATGTGGTAGACGAAGAGGAAGCATAAGATGTTGAAGATGAGTACTCGAGAGCAGGGCCAGGTAAGCAATTAGGAAGGGGTTCCAGGCAGTCAGTTCCAGATTGGAAGATTGATACCAAGTGCTGGCTGATTGCTCTATTTCTCCTTATCCCGTAGATGAAAACAACGACAAGGAGAATGACAGGGAGAAAGCATGATATGAGATACTCTTGCTTCCAACCTTCATGATATGAAATACTTTTGCTTTGGATGAGTTGTTTGCAGAGGTACCCCAAGGAATAAGGAACACTGAGTGACTCGAGAGGCTTCGTTGGGAAGGCATTCTCGGAGATAACGGAAGGTTATGTATGTCTGCCTTGCTATAGAGGGTGAAGGTCGACATCTCTCACATGCCTCTTCCAGTTCTGAGCTTGCCTCTTTCAGTTATGAGCTTGCCTCTTCGAGTTCTGAGCTCCGTCGAGTGCAGAGGTTGCATGTGACGAGTGCGGAAAAATCTGGAACAGATGATGGCCCGTGGTTTCTGAGCAAGCCCAACTTTTGAGAAAGCTAGCGACTCTTCGATTTTTGAATTGGCTTTTTTGAATTCTGAGCTCACCTCTTCGATATCTGAAATCCTGTCGAGTGTTGATTTTTATAGAGGCACGCAGTTCATTTCAAAGCACACTTGAATTTGTGCTTGTAGAAACTCCCTTCTTGCACTTCTAATATCTTGACTTGTCCGACCTCTTCTTTCTTCAATACCTTTGAAAATGTCTGGCCCTTCCGACCGTCGTTTTGACTTGAACCTTGGTGAAGAGGTAGTCCCGCCTTCTCCAGACAACATATGACGCCTATCCTTCTGTTGGAAATATGCCCTGAAAGTCAATCTTTGGAAGAAACCTTTCAGGACAATGAATGTGTGTATAGATGACTCTTATACATCAAAAGGCAAAGATACTAATTAGGACTATCTCTATAAACGATATATGTCCTAAATAGTGAATCCATGGATAATGGATCGATGGAAGAAGTAATCTAATGATGTTAGACTACAGAGACCTTCTTCACATAACCATCATGTCCAAAAAGGTTCTTGGTCATATGATTGTCAGAGGGATACTGACAATGCAAAAGGCCAGTACATACTATGTCCCCTTCAATTGGAAGGATGGAAAGTCTCATCCCATTCGTGTAATGACATTAAGATAGGTATGTAGGTGCTCATTAAGGGAATGAGTTCACTAAACACAATCGAACGAGAGTACTTGCATGGAGGTCTACTCACATGTCAAGCAAGTAACTCTAATGGTTGGAATAATGTAAGTAGTCCTTTGACCTGAGGCATCATAGTTGTCTTGTGGTTAGGTCCTTGATCTTTGATTATGTCAAAGTCACTCCATCCGCGGGTGTCCACGGCATAGTTGGGGTTAAGCCACTTAGCCATGGAGGCAAGTAGATGCGCAACAAGGGATCTCTAATCCTCGTTATGAAAGGATGAATACTCTAAGATATGATTCGGGAATCTTCGGCCGAAGTATCGAGCGTAATAAAGGAAAGCGTTCCTATACGACTCAATTGAATCATATAACATGGAATAATCACATTAGGGGTTTGACATAATATATCCATACCCTAATAGTGTGATTGAGAGTATTGTTTTAGAGAAGGATCAAATTACATTGTAATTCCAACTGAATAGGTTCTCCGAACAAATTCTACATTAGCTTGGGTAGCCATGATATATGGTTAGATGTCACTCATGGCTTGTGGGTTCTTCTAGATGATTAAATAAGTAGTCGTCAAAGAAGAAGGAGAATTAAAAGTATGTTTTAATTCACTAAGTGATTGGATTAAATATAATCAATTGGATTGGTGCCAATCACCTCACTGCCTTGCTAATTAGAACCTAAAATGATTGTACACCGATACACTCTTGTAGTGAGACAACTAATGGATGATGGAAATAATTGATTGGATTAATTAAGTGTTGCGATTAATTAGAAAGTCTAAAGAAATCATAAAAAAAAAACGATAAAAGATCGTTTTGGGCTTAAAGAAAAAATTCGGGTTTATTTGGGCCCATTGGGCTTTTATTCAAGCATAGGATGACTTGAAATGATAAAAACCCAAAGCCCAAACACAACACAAAAGGGCGGCCAAAGTGAGGGAGAGAGAAAGTCAAGTTGTTGACTTGTTTCTTTGTGTTATAAAAGGAACTTTATGGTGAAAAAGTTCATTAGGGTTTTTTGTGTTCTTTCAACAAAAGAAGAAAATATCTTTCTCTCTAAAATAGACACACAAGGCTGGCCACCAAAGGGGTAGAGTAGCTAATCATCTTCTCTCCCTTTGGTTATTCCTCCATCCATCTCACTACACTAGTGGGTGTGGATCTTTAGAGGTCTTCAACCTTGGAGACTAAAGGAGAACCAAGGAGCACTCATTCTAGCAAGGTGGAGGAAGCAAGGAGGGAGGCTAGGCTCAAGGAGTTCCAACAACAAAGGGCTTGGAGGTGGTCTATCCTTGGTCTCAAGTCTAGATCAAGAGGTATAAATCTACTCCTACACTTTGTTCTTCAATAAAATGTTTTGATGCATCTTATATAAACCTATGCTTCTTGAAGGGGATTTGCATGACTATAGCTTTGGTATTACGTGATAACATGTTTCCGTTACGTATGTATATGAATTTTGAATTGTATATGCATGCTAGTCACTAGAAATCCCACATGAATCTCATTATTTCCCTTCACCTTCATATCCCTTACTGTTCCCCTTACCGTTGGGGATTCGGTGATGAAGAATGATATGACAGCTGCGGTGGTAGCCATGAACCTTGTCACTCTCAAAGATAACAGACTACTTTCCAAACAATCTGATGAGTTGGCTGTCAAGGATTCTCTGGCTCTCAGTGTGCAGTGTGCAGGTTCTGTGTCCAATATGGCCTAATGCCTATTTGCTCGAACCTGTCAAGTTGAATCGTTGGCAGCTGAAGTGATGAGTCTCAAACAGGAGATTAGAGAGCTCAAGCTTGAGAATAAACAGTTGCACAAGCTCGCACATAACTATGCTACAAACATGAAGAGGAAGATTGACCAAATGCAGAAATCTGATGGTCAGATTTTACTTTATCATCAGAGGTTTGTGGGTTTGTTCCAACAACATTTGCCTTCTTCTTCTAGGGCTATACCGCATACTGAAGCTTCAAATGATCAACCTCCGATACCTCCTCCTTCTGGGGCTCTGCCGACTGCTGAGGCTCCGCCGACTACTGAGACTTCTCCTAAGCAGCCTTCGTGAAGGCTCCCTTTTGTATTTTTCTGCTTAATGTTCTTTTTTTTTCTTTCATGAAAATGATTGTAAAAATGCCTTGCATATCTGTCAATGTTCCAAAAAAATAAACCCACACCAAAAACAATTAAACAAGCAACAAATAAAAATGACAAACATGGCAAAATAAAACTGCATGAAAGGGAAGGTTTTTAGGAATCTAAAACCAATCGTGGAGCAATTCAAAAATCTTCCTTATTTGAATACATGGGTTGCCTCCCAAGAAGCGCTTGCTTTAACGTCTTCCAGCCGGACGATACCTCCAATTAAACTTGAACAGGACCCACGACATGGAGAGGTACATTCTCCATGACATGCTCCTCAAAGTGCTCACACATTGAATCCTTGAACGAAACAGAATAGTAGTCCTTCTTGATTTTGGTGTGTTGCTTCCAACAATCGATATAAACTTCCCTCCTACCTTGCATTCGATTAGGTACCTGCACCATAGAAGGTAACAACCTATTAGTTGAAATGGGAATTGAAATTGGGTTAGGTGACGTACCAATGTGCTGCAATGAAGTGGCAGCACTATTAACAAATGCACAAGGATTGCTCTCGGCCAGATTCGGGGTTTTGAGAGGTGTGGTCGTGCACTCCTTGTTGTTCACTCTAATTTCCTCCTCGATGGTGGTTCGAGGTACTTTCTTTTTTATTAGTGTTGAACGTTTCTGCCCTATATTTTCAATTACATCAATGGCATAACAATAACGAACATTATTAGTATTCTCAACAGATTCAAAAATATTAAAGCTAATCATATCACCACCAAATGCTATAGTTACTGATCCTTTGGCTACATCAATCTTGGTTTGAGCCGTTTTCATGAATGGCCGTCCAAGGAGAATGGGCAATGTAGGGGAATGGTCCGACTCGTCCATTTCAAGCACGTAGAAATCCACCGAAAATATTAAGTGATTGACCTGCACTAAAACATCTTCCAAAACTCCCCTTGGATAGGCATTAGAACGAGCGGCCAATTGTATAATCACACCAGCATTTTTCAATTCGCCTAAGTGCATAGATGCATAGATTGAATAAGGCATGATATTTATAGATGCACCTAAGTCTAACATGGCCGATTCAAAACGAGTATTACCAATTACACAAGGAATGGTTAAACTACCCAGATCCTTGCATTTAGTGGGCAATTTACGTTGTAAAACAGTTGAGACATTTTCACTTACCTTGACAACCTCCTTGCTCGAAATTCTCTTCCTAGTTGTGCAAAGTTCTTTTAAAAACTTGGCATACCTTGGAACTTGCTTAATTGCATCCAAAAGTGGTATATTGACTTGAACTTTTCTAAACGTTTCTAAAATATCCTTTTCAGCCTCCTCCTTCTTTGATTGCATAAACCTACGAGCAAAGGGTACATTTGGAGGAACAACGTTAGAATTAATCAAAATTGGAACTTCCTTACCTTTGTTGGCCGAATTGGACGGTTTAGGAGCTTTTGGGCCCTGCGGCAAAAGTGTTTCCACTCTTTTCGTGGGGGTGCTTTGCTCCTTCGCTTCAATTATCAACTCTTCAACCTCATTGGAACGTGATTTGGAAGGTTGGGGATCAGATCCAACTTGTTTTCCACTTCGCAAACTTATGGCTTTGGCAGATTCAAATCCTCCCTTCGGGTTGACGGGGTCTACCTCAAAATTTGCAGATCCATGAGTTTGGGAACTTTTCGAGTCAGTCTCTTCAGTCTTTTTGTGAATCTCGGGTACCTAATACAGAAGAACATCAGTGTAAGCTTCTACAGAGATTCATCACAAAAAATAGCTCTAAGAGATTTTTCACAAATTGCGAGACATGTATATTAACCAAATGGGAGATGATTACTGTTGCATGTGCGACATGGGTCTCGATCGACATGAATGGAACTGAATCCGTGATGGCTTAAGGCTTGGGAGACACATGATTTGGTTGAGCAGAGATGGCGACTCCGGGTGTTTTTCTTGTGTTGTTGTCTCAAATTTGAAATTATTGGGGGTCCTCACACAGATAAACCGACATGCATGTGTTAGATCTCGCTGCATTTCACTCATACACATAATCCGAAAATGAAACCAAAATATTTGAGAAGGATTTACCTTCCCGCATCTCTGCTTTTCAACTCAAGCCACCATGGTTACGTTAGAGAGGCACAGAGGTGTGTAGATAGCTGGGCTATTGGTTGCGGCATGGATGCAGCGCTTAGCGAGGATGAGGGAGCAGCTATGAAATGGAGGTTTGAATGGATGGCTGGGCTTGAGAGTTTTGAAAATGGGAAGAGCTCCAAGAGAGTCTCTTCAGATTGTCTAAAGAGAGAGAATGATCTTGCGTTTCTGAGAGAAATGAGAGAAAAATGTGAGAGCAAAAGAGAGAGTGGGTTGAGGAAAATGGGAGGTTTGAAATGATGAAAGGGCTGTGAGGATTGAGAAAGAGAGGTCTTTTCATTTTAGAGAGAAATGGAACATAATGGAGCTTTTCAGTTGGAATCCTAAGGAACTCACTACTGGATGCACGACACGTGTACAAATCTGGAGCCTTTCTTGTCTGTCCGAGAAAGCTGTTTGAAATGGGGAAATAAAGAGCCATTTGGCTCTGGGTTTAATGAAAAGAAGAAAGTTGTTGGCTGGCTCGGTGCTCGAGGTTCAAAAGGGGATCCAATGTTTATTTCAAAACTGCATTGCGTGCAGGCAAGTGGGCTACTTTATGTTGGCATGCCAACTGCATTCTATTCAAATATCTCTACGAGAATCTAATGTTCAAGGGCCACAGTTTGTCAGGCCACAATGGATTCAACTTCTACCAGGTGCATTCTTTAATCATTTTTTTATGTTATTTATTTTGTTCCTTGTCATGTCGTTTTTGTCATTTCTTTGTCCTATTTTTGTTAATTATTCATAGGTTTAGTTAGTGTCCATTTTAATATTTAATTTTCTTTGTAAAGTTGTTGCTTTATTTTCTTTTATTTTTCCACACCTTGAGGACAAAGTGTGAAATAAGTTTGGGGGTGGGAAAGTAAATTTTAGGCTTTTAATTTTTTTATGTCAGTTAAGAAGTTTCATTCTTTTTAAGTTAATATCCATAGATTATTTTAAACGTTAGAACAAATGGACATTGTAAATATTTATCCCACAGTAGAGTCTTTTCTATTTATCGTTGCTTAGACGCTAATTCATGAATTATACTTTGAACTTTGCACATCACACCAACATAGTTTGTGGGGAGTAAGATTGAAACACTTACTTTTAGTCTAAGTTTATTTTTAATTTTTGATTTAAGTAAAGTAAGTTATTATTGTGTTATAAAGTAATAATTGTCTCACCCGAGGTTTTGCCTAGTAACCGGGCCAGTCTTGCCTAATCAATAGTGATTCTCTCGTCAAACGGTAGAGTTTTGGCATAGGGCAGGGTGGTTAGTTGGTTTCGTAGCCTTTTCAGCTCGGGTCAATAAGTCCTTAGGGGTGTTCTACACCTAGTGCCCTAAAGCCCTAGTGGTTTGGGAGTCATTGACCTAAAGCTCGCTACATGGGTTAGATCGAAAGCTCAAGTGAACCGACATTGCACGACTACTACTGTTACTGAAAAAAAAAATTTGTTATATATGAAAAAAAAAGAGAGAAAAAAAATTTAAAAAGAAAAAGAAAAAAAAAAGCTATATTCAAAGTTAGTATGTGAGAAAGTCTGAATAAAGAAGGACGAGAGGTAAGAGTTTTAGTCAAGTCTCCCTAACTATGTTGGTTCACTTTACACCAAAGGAAGTTTGTGAATTCTTTTCTAATTGATTCTAAATGGATTAGACTCTGTGGTGGGATTGGTTGGAACTTTTGAAAAGATGTTCTAGTTTTTAAAATTTGCTATGGATTACAACTTTGAAGGTGCAAATTTTTGTCAGTTAATTTTAGCTAGTTGTCTAGTTTGTTAAGTTTTTATTTTTGTTTTCTAGTTTTTGTTTTGCTTGAGGACAAGCAAAAAGCTAAGTTTGGGGGTATTTTGATGAGTAGATTTTATATTATATATTTTACCCTCATCTTAGTATATTTTAGTCAATATTTTGGAAGAATTTTGATACTTTGAATTGTATTTTCAATATAGGACTTTAGACTTCCTCTGGAGCAAAACAGGATCAAATGGACGAATTTTGGAGTAATTCTAGTTTAACGACGTTTGTGAGTCATTTAGCTTGATCATATCAAAATTTGGGATTTTTCCACCAAGCGGTTATTTTCTGGCGATAAAATAAAGAAGCAATGCGCAATGCTGGAAAATGACGTTTCGGGGTTTAAATTGAGTTTTTGGAGCCCAAGATGACCTCAGATGGTTTCGTGGCCTTCTGGAGAAGTGTTCAGAATATTCCAAACATTAAATCCAGCTATATTGGGCCAGTTTTGGACCAGCTTATGGGTCCAAAAATGTGGCTGTTCAGATTTTAGGCGAATTTTACCATTTAATTTAGGGTTATGTTTCCTATTTTATTTGATTATTAATTCTTAGTCTCCTAGTGGGAATAAAGGACCTGTTTTTAGGGTTTGTGGATGGCTTAGCAAATATATTGCTTTGCCGTTCTTTATTTTTTACTACGCTTTATTTTATGCAATTTTCGAAACAGAGAGAATTGCTAGGGTTTTTGGAGATTTTGTACTTGAAGGTGTTTTCAATCATTTTCTTAATAATTTTTCTATGATTTCAATTATGAATATGCGTAACTAATTCCTTTTGCTAGGGCGAAGCCTTAAGTCTTAGCATCAATATGTGATTTTTATTTAATTGCTTATGATTGATTGCATGCATACTTTGAATTGTTAATCATTGGGATAAAAACTATCTAATTGTCTTAATGTCTGATCACCATTAGGGTCTTTAGAAAAGTAATTTGATGCAATTTTGGTCGGAAGGTTCCCTGAAATTGACGTTGGCTTCTTGTGATTAATAATTGTAATTTCACTTAGGATGAACATCACGTCTTAAGGGTTGCACGGTTTTTCAAAGAGTTTTCATAAAGCATAATGAGTCTTTCATGTTCAGATTTGATCCGAACGTCCGGACGGGTTGCATGTTAGATATGCATTCTATGTTGGAGGTTCCAAGTAGAATATGAATTAGGAAAATCTAACCTTCAAAGTGGCATGTGTAGATCATAAGTAATTGGTAAAAGTTCATAGGATTGATAGGTGATGGTGGAACCCTAGTGCTTTCTTAATTTGATTTCTCCCAAAACTGTTTTCTTTTCCCTTTAGTTTTAATATTGCAGAGTGCCTTATTTTTATTAATTAAATTCGTTTTTAATTTAAGTAGGTTATAAAATCAATCATCTCAATTTCTACTTTACAATAATTAATTGGAATTTGGTTTGTTTCGAATTATTTAATAATCCCTGTGGAGAACGACCTTGCAAGATCCGTTTATACTACAACTCATAATTTATGTTGTAGAGATCCATCCATCATGAATCTTAACAAGCTAGTGGGAGTTATAAGCGTCTTATTAGAGAAAGATCAAATCGTTTGATTTCTCATAAAGATGTAAATGAATCTTTTGTTTACTAGGTTTACACAAGATTAATGGGAGTCAATCATGTTCCTAAATTTGAATATATACATATATGATATATTAATTCTGGAAATGAAAAGAATACTTCTTCGTTAAAGTTATGACTTTAAACATTCTATAACGATAGAATGTATATGGGAGACATAGTCTATAAACATGGGATGGAAATCTATAATGATAGATTTCAGGATATAATTGGATTATATCAAGCCCTAACGATAGACAAAAGATGCTAGGAAGTTTCTCATATGATGATAAACTTCAATCAGCAGAACAACTCTAGTGAGACTAGGAGGTAGTTCTTCTCAAAGAGAATGTACCCTTTGACTCCCAAAGAAGTAATGCGTAAATAGAATCCTTTATGTATACGCAAAAAGGTGATTTATGTATTTCATACTGTATGAAAAATGTTGATATGAGATGTACCAAGATCGGTACAAGACGATATCAATGCAAGCCCAGAATCAGAACCATGGCAACTGTCAAGTGAATCCTTAAGTATTTGAGAAATAATAAGGGATGGATTCCTCAAGAATAAGGAAGAATTAGAGTAATGTAATGGAAGCGTAAATGTATTAGATTATGAATCTAATCCATCATTGGATGTTTCTTCATTATGAATGAAGAGATAATCAGATATATTTTTATTATGACTAAAGAGATATTTAGATGGAAACATTAAAAGTAATGACTTTAGTGAGTTCCATTGTGAAAGCAAAATATATTGCCATATAGAAGCTTACAACAATGTTGTTTGGATAAGAAAGTTCATTCATGAACTCTCTATTCGGTTCCAACCAAAAAGTGTCTCTAGTGTACCAACACTGTGACACTAATGGGGCAATAGGTCAAGCTAGGGAATCAAGGTCTCATCATGATTCAAACTCAAATGAGAGACTAAACCACATGATTAAGAATCATGTACAATGGTGACGTCATTATTCTCAAGGTTGCTTCTATGGATAACATATAGATATTCCTTATCTAGGCCTACTACTCAGCCATTTTTGAAATGACTACAGAAGAGGTATCATCATTGATGACCAAGCTGATTGGCCCTAGTGCAAGTGGGAGATTGTTGGAAATGTGCCCTAAAACCAATCATATGATGATACTTTACGAACATTTCACATGTTAAACTAATATAGTTTAATTTAAAGGGCAAAGATTATTGTTTGAAGCCGTCTCATATAAATGTTATACACTTAAAGGATAAGTCCAAGGAATATGTAATTGGGAGAATGCGATCTAAAGAAATTTGATTCATGAGACCATTCTTTTTCGTATACATATCCTAAACATTCCTGATCATAGGATTGCCAATTGGGCATTGACAGTCCGTTAAGATCAGTATGTGCTATGTCTTCTCTTAGGGAGAGTGACTGGTCTCAAGTCATTAGTGTGACTGACACCAAGACAAGTACATAGCTGCTAAATAGAGAATGAGTTCACTGAACGCGATCAATAAGGAGTTCTCATGCTCATGTCACATGAGAACTCATGGTTGGGATAATGCAAAGTAGTCATTCGACTTGAGGCATCATAGTTGTTTTGTGGTTAGGTCCTTCATATTTGACTATGTCAAAATCACTCCATTCGAAGGTGTCCACGACATAGTTAGGGTTAAGCCACTTAGCCATAGAGGCAAGTGAATGCACAACAAGGGATCTCTAATCTTCAAACTGTTTGAGGGAGAATACTCTATGATATGATTAAGAATCTCTGGCCAGAGTATGAATGAGATTTAGGAAGTTTTTCCAAATCACATTCAAGGTAATCATATAAGTAAATGCATCACATTGGATAGTAGACATGAATAAACTATCAAACCAAACAATGTGGTCAAGAGTATTGTATTAGAGAAAGACCGTATTGCATTGTAATCCTAAACTGAATAGGTTCTCCACCTCTTCTGATTAGCTTAGGTAACCATGACATACTGCTAGGTGTCACTCATGGTTTGTGGAAGCCCTAAACGTGTATAATCACTAAAGGGAGAATTGAAAATAAGTTTCAATTCACAATCGATTTGAAAGAGTTCTAATCGCCTACTGCCTCGCTAAAAGGAACCTAATGGATCACATACCGTGTAAGGTAATGCTTGAAGGATTTGATGGAGATGAGTAAGGACAATTAAATGGTTTAATTGTTTATGGCAATAATTAATTAATATGTTAATTAATCAAACGAATAAGTTCATTTTAAACCTTGAGTTAGTTTTGGGCCTTAAAGCCTAAATTGGGCTTCGAATCGTCGAGCCCATTAGCTAAAGTTGTTTGACAACTTAACAAACAAAATTCAAGAGGCCCAAAACAGCCCAAAGGCTTAGGAAAACCGGCCATAGAGAGAGGAAGGGCCTTTTGGTCCAAAATGCATACAAAAGTTGAAAGCATAGAAGAGGTATCTTTGCTCCATCCTCATTGGGGTTTTCTAAGGATGAAAAGTGAGAAAAACTCTCTCTCTTTTCTCTCTAGAATAGCCGGTCACCATGGGAGAGTTTACTAGCATCTAACTCTTCCATGGCCACTCATCTTCTTCCTCAACCATCCTTGGTGTCGGAACTTAGAGGTCTCCAACTTTGGGGACTTTTGGAGAAACCAATTCTTCCATCCATATCCAAGAAGGCATGGAGCCAAGAAGAAAAGTTCCTCCATCCACATCCATGGAGCCAAGGAGTAAGGTGACAAAGGAAAGAAGGCCCTCACATGGGTGATTAACCTTTGCTAAGCAAAGAGGTGCTTAAAAGGTATAAAATTTCTCAACTCACTTTGTGCTTGAGTTGAGTCTTGGTTCACATAACTACTAGGCTTTGAATTTCATGGGTAATGTTTTGTTTTGAGTGCATACAAGCATGATTCCGCCTTTAATTGTTAATTGCATGCCATAGATGTTGCTCAAATGAACATGTTTTTCACAATTTCCTTCACCTTTTCCTCGTAGGTTCATGCAATCGAAGAAGGAAGAAAGTGAAAAAGACATCCTTGAAACATTCAGAAAAGTACAAGTCAATTATTCCCCTTCTTGATACAATCAAACAAATCCCAAAGTACACTAAGTTTTTGAAAAAGCTTTGTACAACAAGGAAACGGATTTAGGAGAAAGAAGTGGTACATGTGAGTGAGAATGTTTCTGCCATGTTGCAAAGAAAGCTACCACCCAAATGCAAAGATCTTGGTAGTTTCATTATCCCTTATGTTATTGGAAATATGAGGTTTGAACATGCTATGCTAGATTTAGGTGCATCAATTAATGTCATGCCATATTCTGTTTATGCATCTATGAATCTCTAAAAAATGATGGTGTTATTATTCAACGAGCCAATCAATCTAATGCATACCCGAAAGGAGTTTTGGAGGATGTTTTGGTACAGGTAAACCACTTGATTTTTCCTGCAGATTTCTATGTACTTGAAATGGA